>NC_090439.1:754415033-755019072 GCF_031143425.1 Pleurodeles waltl
CTGAAGGTGAAGGGTTGTAGTCTAGGTGAGTCTGTGGTCATTTTCTGCTTTATTTTCTTTCAAACTATACATAACATTTTTAAGTTACATACTGAAAGGTGATCTCCCTCTTTTGAACTGACAAAAAAAAAATATTTTTAATTTGTCTGAAAATATCTCATTCTAAGTATATCATTCACCAAAGCCTAAATCACTCTCTCTCTCAAACTCTCACTTTCTCTATCTGTCTCAGGGTAGGATGGTTAGTTAGGGTTATCTGCAGAGACTCGCTGCAGGCGAGGGCCTGCGGCCAAACCCACTGTGCATGGCCAAAGGCTGTGTGTGATGCAAGGTTGGGTGGTTAGAGAGAGCTGGGCACAGGGCCTGGCAACAATCCAGGCCCTGCGCCCAACTGCAGCCACGCACAGCCAAAGGCCATGTCTGGCAGTGGTTCGATTAACATATGGTAATGAACATTGCTATACATTAAAAAAAACATAGAAATTCACTGAAAAAACAAAGGTTAAAGGGACATTATAGTTAGGAAATAGATTACAGGGACACTATACTTAGGCTCATATTTTAAACGTACTAACCCATAGAAATTGACGAATTATAGTTAGAGTGACCTCAAGTAACTATAACCTGTGCCCTAAAGGAATTATAACTTGCGCCCTCACCATGCACTGCTAATTACTCCACAAAGTACGGCACTCATGACATCTTTTATAACGTCATTGATAATATCAATGAAATATTTGCAGTTAAAATTTTTGATGAGAAAACTGTGCATGGTGGGGGCACGAATTATAGATACTTGAGATAACTCTAACAGGTGGATTTCTGTGATTTTGTACCTTTAAAATGTGAACCTAAATATAACATCCCTGTAACCTTTGTTTTTTAAGTGAATTTCTATGATCTTTTTAATTTTATTTTCTAACTATAACATCCCTGTAATCTTTGTTTTTTTTCAGTGAATCTATATATTATTTAAGCATACCTACAGCAGCTTCACAATTGCAAGGTAGGTATAGGTGTCAGATGATTTATTTTGTGTTTTTAGATCAGGCAGAATGTACTTAATGGGCTTTCAGTCAGTCATTTCTATCCACTGGTCTTTTGCCAGTCACAATTTTCTTCCTCTCACTACACCATATAGCATGGTGCAATTGGATTAGCTGACTTCAGCCACTGGCTCAAATCATTGTAAGTGATGGCACACCTGCACAAAAAGTAATTAGCTAATGTAAGAGTCTGCTACAGTAGAGTGTACATTTTGAGACCAAAAAAATATTTTTGCTTTTAGCCATTTTTCGGCATGCCATTAGCCAAGACCTTTTGATTTTAGTATAATTATGAATTTGATATGCTTATAAGAACTTTTAGCTTCTTCCATTTTTCATTCACATTTTCTGAACCCTCCACTACAGCATACAGCAGAGGGCAGTGGGTCAGCTCACTTCAATCATTGGCTAATTTCATTGCGAGTTATTACATTCGGCTCTTTCAAAATGATCATATCAGAAACCAAAGTAGTTCTCTTTAGTATCAGGGGCTGTTGGACTTTTTTGCTTATGCAGGGTCATCCTCAATCTTTTTGCCTCCTGCCTCCTATTTTTTCTGACCTGTTGCTGTTGGCTTTTGAACTCTGAGCACTTTACCACTGCTAACCAGTGCTAAAGTGCATATGCTCTCTCTGTAAAATGTGTATGTGATTGGTTTATCCGCGATTGGCATATTTGATTTACTAGTAAGTCCCTAGTAAAGTGCAGTAGAGGTGCCAGGGCCTGTAAATCAAATGCTACTAGTGGGCCTGCAGCACTGGTTGTGCCACCCACGTAAGTAGCTCTGTAATGTGTCTCAGATCTGCCACTGCAGTGTCTGTGTGTGCAGTTTTAACTGTAAATTCGACTTGGCAAGTGTACCCACTTGCCAGGCCTAAACCTTCCCTTTTCTTACATGTAAGGCACCCCTAAGGTAGGCCCTAGGTAGCCCCAAGGGCAGGGTGCAGTGTATGGATAAGGTAGGACATATAGTAATGTGGTTTATATGTCCTGACAGTGAAATACTGCCAACTTCGTTTTTCACTGTTGCAAGGCCTGTCTCTCTCATAGGATAACATGGGGGCTACCTTTAAAACTGATTAAAGTGTAGATTCCCCTAGAGAGTAGATGGACATGTGGAGTTTGGGGTCCCTGAACTCACAATTTAAAAATACATATTTTAGTAAAATTGATTTTAAGATTGTGGGTTTGAAAATGCCACTTTTAGAAAGTGAGCATTTTCTTGCTTAAACCATTCTGTGACTCTGCCGTGTTTGTGGATTCCCTGTCTGGGTCAGTTTGACAGTTGGGTTGTTTTTCACCTCACACTAGACAGTGACACAAAGGGAGCTGGGGTGTAACCTGCATTTCCTGATTAGCCATCTCTGCTAGGAGGGAGGGGTGGAGTGGTCACTCTCATCTGAAAGGACTGTGCCTGCCTCTGACAATGCCGGCTCCAACCTCCCGCTGTGTGTCTGAGGCCTTGCCTGGGCAAGGCAGGATTTCACAAGTAGGTGTGAGTCCCCTTTGAAGAAAGGTGACTTCAAAGACTAAAATGGGTAAAAGAAGGGCACCCAAATCTACAGACTGGAGAAACACTTCTGGAACCAAGAGGAACCTCTGCCTGGAGAAGAGCTGATAGCTGAGGAAGAAGTGCTGCCCTGCCTGTGACTGTGCTTTGTGGAGCTTTCCTGCAGTGCTGCTTTTGCCAGAGTAAGAGGGCAAAGACTGGACTTTGTGTGCCTTCCATCTTGTGAAGAAATCTCCAAGGGCTTGATTTAGAGCTTGCCTCCTGTTGTTTGAAGTCTCAGGGACAGCAAAGACTTCTCTCTGCCAGCACCTGGAATCTCTGGAGAGACTCCTGCTCTGACAAGTGGTGCCCTATCCAGTCCCAGGGCCCTTGAAAGGAAAGCTGGTGGAAATCCAAGGAAATCGACTTCGGACAACTCCGGACCGACGACGCTGCTGAATCCGGTAACGCCGCCTGCACTTGACGCCGTGACCTTCGCTGGAACGTGACGCTCTTCACAGGCCCGACGCCACTGCAGCCCCGCTGAAGTCCGCGGGTCCGTGGAAGTTGCCGCACCACGTCGTGACCGACGCCGCTCGAAGTGCACGGATTCAACGTTTCGCACAGATGCTGCAATCCCTGACTTCGCGCATCGGCTTGTTTTCTCTCTTCACCAAAGGTACTGTACTTGGGGGTCTACACGACTCCGTGTCCGGCACCGCTGGTGCCGGCTTGTTGGAAATGACTCCGTCACGACGCCGTGTTAACATCTCATTGAAGCATTTTTGTTTCTAAGTGCTATTTTTTAGTTTAATCTTTAAAAATTCATAACTTGACTTGTGTATGTCGGACTTTTGTCGTTTTGGTCTTGTTTTGTTTAGATAAATATTTCCTATTTTTCTAAACCGGTGTTGTGTCATTTTGTAGTGTTTTCATTAAGTTACTGTGTGTGTTGGTACAAATACTTTACACCTAGCGCTCTGAAGTTAAGCCTACTGCTCTGCCAAGCTTCCAAGGGGGTAAGGAGGGGTTGGCTGAGGGTGATTCTCTTTTACCCTGACTAGAGTGAGGGTCCTTGCTTGAACAGGGGGTAACCTGACTGTCAACCAAAGAACCCATTTCTAACATTGGTGATCAGCGGTTGGGATTTGGACTTGTATTTGTACTTGACATACAGTGACTAAGTGTACACTACTGTTTGAGTTCAGACCACTACGTGACCACATACTACTTGTTTGGTGATCTTTTGCTTTTTCTCTAAAGGACTCCTTTTTGTTCTACTTCCATGATTTTGCTGATCCCTTGACGGAATCTTTTTACTTCATTGGGAACTTATTTTCTGCCTTTGGAACTTTGCACTTGTGACCATCATGTCTCAATCTGGAGATGCAACAGCTGGAGCTGTGTTTGAAATAGAGAAACTGAAAGAGTACTCAGTTGCTCAATTGAAACAGTTCCTTAAAGATCTTGACTGTCCCACTGAGAGCTCCACCAGGCAGGGGTAGCTGCAAAAGGCACAGAGGGCCTGGGAGACAGTCAAGGAGGCTGGTGGGCACACAGAGGAGGAGAATGTGGGTAGGGAAGTGCAGAGGATACACAGTGGTGTAGTGGAGGTACCTGTTACGCCCGGGGGGAGGGCGCCCCCGGGAGGGGTGGCAGGGTGTCATCCAAGGATCTGACTCCTGAAGAGTTACAGGACAGACAGGCAGAGAAGGCTCACCGGTTGAGGTTCAAGGAGTTGAGGATGCAAAGGGAGAAGGAGTTGGAAGAAAGGAGGAGGGACTTAGAGATCAAAAAGAGGATTTGGGCTTATGAGCTCAAAATGAGGGAGCTGGAAGTCATAAGGGCTGAGTCCAGCTGGAATGGTGGCAGCAACAATTTTATATCTAGTGCTGCTGAAGAAGTGCACATGACCAGAGATGTGGTGCCCTACTTGAAGGAGGGAGTTAACACACACCAGGAGGTTCAGGGGTACGAGGTAGCTCCAGTGATGCACAGGGTCCCTGAGGTGGATTGGGGAACTGGCATGGGGAGTCATATTCCTACTGGTGGGAGGGACACTCTACTGACTCTAGGTGAGAGTGACAGGGAGAGGGGTTCCCCACAGGTAGAAGTCCTGGTTATGGAGTGTGAAGACATCCCAGAAGAGTGTGGGTTGAGTGTCAGGGACAGTCAGGTACTGTCTCACCAGTCTCAGGAGGGTGATGTGGGGTGCTTTTTCAAAGCAGAGTCACTGGATGGTTGGGTGAAGGGTACTTTGGTTAATTCATGTGAGGGGCTGAGTGATGTAATTGCTGGAGAGCATATGTCTAGTCCTTATTTTCCAGAGCTACACCAACACCAGGTGGAGTGTGAATTATCTGACCCCAGGGAGCTTACAATGGAGGCAGACTTCTGGGTGAGTACCAGAGAGTCTGAAGAGGCATTTGGGGGTGCTCCTGAGAGGAATGGTCTAGGTAGTTCCCAACCAGGTGAGGTAGGGAAGGATTGTAGTGTCCCAGTGTAGTGGGATGGGTGAGGGACCCCATGTCCAGTCTCAGAGGAGAGGGAATGGGGATGGGTTGAGGCCCAACGTGCCCGAGATCCGGTCCCAGGTCCTGGAGGGTTCCATGAGGGAACACCAGGAGGGGAGCCTAGCCTATACCATAGGGCCATCTGTTGAGGGAGACCCCACAGTGTCAGGAGAACTTGGGGAGCAGCTGTAGACAGCATCCCACCAGTTCAGGCGTCTGGCAGTACCACTCCCAGTGAGAGGGTGCAGAAGTCCATACAGAGGGTTGAGAGGGGGTTGCGGACCCCAGTGGAGAACCTGGAGGGTCAGGGGTCAGCTCTGAGAGCAGAGCCCCCCATGAATGACCTTGGTGAGACCAATTCTGGGTTGGGGGGAATCCAGACTCTGTCAGATGGGCAGAGGTCAGGAGACCTACGCCAGCCAGACTCTTGTGTGGCCCTCGGGGACGGTGTGTCCCTTAAGGGGGTAAGTGTGCCCCCCTAGAAGTCCTGGTGTGCCAGGCAATGGTTCAACTGCAGGTTGGTGACTCTGGGTTGAATGATCAGGTTCAGGGGGTAAACTCTGACCTGATGGGGGGTAGGTGTACTCCCAAGGACGTCCTGGTGTGCCAGGCAGTGGTTCAACTGCAGGGTGGTGACTCTGGGTTGGATGACCAGGTTCAGAGGGTAAACTCTGACCTGTTGGGGGGTAGGTATGCCCCCCAGAAAGTCCTGGGTTGCCAGGCGGTGGTCTAGTCTGTGGGTACAGACCCTGGACTGGAGGATCAGGTTCAGGTTGCCCCCCTGACCTGGAAGAAGGGGCTACTGCTAACAGTGCCCATCCCATGTTGCCTTCTGAGGGGGCCACTTCTAGTTGGGAGGTGCAGGACCCCAGAAGGGAGGGTAGGGGAGGGAAGCCTCACCCCTGGCCCTGGTCCAACCTGAAGGTACAGACCCCAGGTTGCGGACCAGTTGCAGGTTAACAGCCCTGCACTGGTGGAAGAATTGTGCAGGACTGCTTCTACAAGCACCCTGAAATGTTTTGACTCTGGGGGTGCCGTTTTTTGCTGGGAGGGTACAGAGCCCCAGAGGGGAGGACCAGGGTCAGGTCGTCATCCCTGACCTGGTGGAAGAGAGAGTGGTCAAAGGGTGCCGCCCCCCACTCTCCGCAGTCACAGTGGTTGGAGAGGCCTGAGGTCGGGCTCTCATCCCTGACAGTTGTCCGGGGCCACCGTGGCTTGCTGTCCTGGTGGACAGAGTTGCCCCTGGGGGGGGAACGAGAGTCACACCCCAGGGGTGGAGTGGGCAACACCACTGTGTTGGCCCTGGTGGTGCTATCTGCCCATTGGGATACATCTGTGATCAAAGTAAAGTTAGGTGCTACACAGATGGTGTCTGCAGATGTGGAGAAGGATTCTCCATGGGTTAGCTTATTGGACCCTGAGAGTATGGACAGAGGGATCCAACTGGAGTCAGGAAGGCATAGAACTGGAACATGCCCCTGCTGTTTTGGGCCTGGGTCCTTGTTCTATCGCCCCAATCAGGGAATGTACATCAAGGTATTGATTGTTCTCCCCTGGCTTTAGGCTGGTAGGGGGTCGTGTTGGACTTTTTTGCTTATGCAGGGTCATCCTCAATCTTTTTGCCTCCTGCCTCCTATTTTTTCTGACCTGTTGCTGTTGGCTTTTGAACTCTGAGCACTTTACCACTGCTAACCAGTGCTAAAGTGCATATGCTCTCTCTGTAAAATGTGTATGTGATTGGTTTATCCGCGATTGGCATATTTGATTTACTAGTAAGTCCCTAGTAAAGTGCAGTAGAGGTGCCAGGGCCTGTAAATCAAATGCTACTAGTGGGCCTGCAGCACTGGTTGTGCCACCCACGTAAGTAGCTCTGTAATGTGTCTCAGACCTGCCACTGCAGTGTCTGTGTGTGCAGTTTTAACTGTAAATTCGACTTGGCAAGTGTACCCACTTGCCAGGCCTAAACCTTCCCTTTTCTTACATGTAAGGCACCCCTAAGGTAGGCCCTAGGTAGCCCCAAGGGCAGGGTGCAGTGTATGGATAAAGTAGGACATATAGGTGGTCATTACAACCTCGGCGGTCTTTTAAGAAGACCGCCGAGGGACCGCCGTGTGGAAGACCGCCAGTAGTGGCGGTTTGCCGCTCAGCGTATTATGACCATTGGCTGCCCTCCGTCGTTTTTCCAACGGAGAGCCGCCAACAGCCATACTTGCGGGCGGCGGGGAAGTGGAGGTTGCTCCACTTCCACCGCCACGCCAACAGAACACCGCCGAGCTAATCACGTCCTGTGATTCTGCGCGGCGGTGTTCTGTTGGCGGTGTGGTGTTGGCGGAGCTGCTACCATGGCTCCTGTCCCCTCACGGAGGGTCGACGAAACAGGTAAGTCAATCGTCTGTTAGGGGAGGGAGGTGGGGGGTGTTGTGTGTTGTGTGGGTGCATGGGGGTGTGCGTCTGTGTATGTAGGGGGAGTGTGTGAGTGCATGTATGCTTGCGGGGGTGTTGCGTGTTTCGGAAATGTGTGCGTGTCTGTATGGATGTCTGTATGGATGTGTGAATGCATGTTTGAATGTGGGTGTGCGTGTCTGACTGTGTGTGTGGATGTTGGCATGTATGTCGGTGTGTGTGCGTGTAAGTATGTAGGTGGTGACTGCGTGCGTGTCGGGTGTGTAAGTGTAAGGTAATGTCGGGGGTCGGGTGGGGAGGGGGGCCCTGCCACCTTTGGGGGGTGGCAGGGGTGGTGGGGGGGTAGGGGAGGAAGTTGGGGTGGGGGTGGGAGGTGGGAGAGACCCCTATCAGTGCCAGGGAAGGAATTCCCTGGCACTGATAGTGCTTACCACCATGGATTTCATGGCGGTTCCTACCGCTGGAAATCCACGGCGGTAAGCCGGGTCACAATACCGGCGGCGGTATTGTCACTGCTGCTGGGCTGGAGACCCAGGTCTCCAGCCCAGCGGTCGTCTCCACCCTGGCGGGCGGAACGGGGAAGCGGCAGATGACCATGGTCATAATACTAAAAAAAAGACCGCCAGCCTGTTGGCGGTCTTATCGCCGCATTAACACTGTCCGCTAGGGTTGTAATGACCCCCATAGTAATGTGGTTTATGGGGGTTATTACAACTTTGGAGGAGGTGCTAATCTGTCCCAAAAGTGACGGTAAAGTGACGTATATACCACCAGCCGTATTACGAGTTCCATAGGATATAATGGACTCGTAACACGGCTGGTGGTATATCCGTCACTTTACCGTCACTTTTGGGGCGGATTAACACCTCCTCCAAAGTTGTAATAACCCCCTATATGTCCTGACAGTGAAATACTGCCAACTTCGTTTTTCACTGTTGCAAGGCCTGTCTCTCTCATAGGATATCATGGGGGCTACCTTTAAATATGATTAAAGTGTAGATTCCCCTAGAGAGTAGATGGACATGTGGAGTTTGAGGTCCCTGAACTCACAATTTAAAAATACATCTTTTAGTAAAGTTGATTTTAAGATTGTGCGTTTGAAAATGCCACTTTTAGAAAGTGCGCATTTTCTTGCTTAAACCATTCTGTGACTCTGCCGTGTTTGTGGATTCCCTGTCTGGGTCAGTTTGACAGTTGGGTTGTTTTTCACCTCACACTAGACAGTGACACAAAGAGAGCTGGGGTGTAACCTGCATTTCCTGATTAGCCATCTCTGCTAGGAGGGGGGGGTGGAGTGGTCACTCTCACCTGAAAGGACTGTGCCTGCCTCTGACAATGCCGGCTCCAACCCCCTGCTGTGTGTCTGAGGCCTTGCCTGGGCAACGCAGGATTTCACAAGTAGGTGTGAGTTCCCTTTGAAGAAAGGTGACTTCAAAGACTAAAATGGGTATAAGAAGGGCACCCAAATCTACAGACTGGAGAAACACTTCTGGAACCAAGAGGAACCTCTGCCTGGAGAAGAGCTGATAGCTGAGGAAGAAGTGCTGCCCTGCCTGTGACTGTGCTTTGTGGAGCTTTCCTGCAGCGCTGCTTCTGCCAGAGTAAGAGGGCAAAGACTGGACTTTGTGTGCCTTCCATCTTGTGAAGAAATCTCCAAGGGCTTGAGTTAGAGCTTGCCTCCTGTTGTTTGAAGTCTCAGGGACAGCAAAGACTTCTCTCTGCCAGCACCTGGAGTCTCTGGAGAGACTCCTGCTCTGACAAGTGGTGCCCTCTCCAGTCCCGGGGCCCTTGAAAGGAAAGCTGGTGGAAATCCAAGGAAATCGACCTCGGACGACTCCGGACTGACGCTGCTGCTGAATCCGGTAACGCCGCCTGCACCTGACGCCGTGACCTTCGCTGGAACGTGGCGCTCTTCACAGGCCTGACGCCGCTGCAGCCCCGCTGAAGTCCGCGGCTCCGTGGAAGTCGCCGCACCACGTCGTGACCGACGCCGCTCGAAGTGCACGGATTCACCGTTTCACACAGACGCCGCGATCCCCGACTTCGCGCATCGGCTTGTTTTCACTCTTCACCAAAGGTACTGTACTTGGGGGTCTACACGACTCCGTGTCCGGCGCCGCTGGCGTCAGCTTGTTGGGAACGACTCCGTCACGACGCCGTGTTAACATCTCATCGAAGCATTTTTGTTTCTAAGCGCTATTTTTGAGTATAATCTTTAAAAATTCGTAACTTGACTTGTGTATGTCGGATTTTTGTCGTTTTGGTCTTGTTTTGTTTAGATAAATATTTCCTATTTTTCTAAACTGGTGTTGTGTCATTTTGTAGTGTTTTCATTAAGTTACTGTGTGTGTTGGTACAAATACTTTACACCTAGCACTCTGAAGTTAAGCCTACTGCTCTGCCAAGCTACCAAGGGGGTAAGCAGGGGTTAGCTGAGGGTGATTCTCTTTTACCCTGACTAGAGTGAGGGTCCTTGCTTGAACAGGGGGTAACCTGACTGTCAACCAAAGAACCCATTTCTAACAGGGGCCATATGGCAATGTGCTATTTTTGAAACCAAAAAAAAATAGTTTTGCTCTTAGGCAATTTTTGCTGTTCATATTGTGAATGGCCCAGCAGCCCACCAAACAATAACATTTTACAAAAAGAAGTGTTGGCAAAGCCAAAATGCAAGAAGTCAGCATCGGAGCTACAGTTGTTGCCAATGCTTGTTTTCAAATTGATTAGAGCCCAGAATATTTCCTAACAATAAAGTTTTACAAAAGCAATGATGGACAAAAAAAGCACTGACAAATCCAAAAGGTGTGTACCTAAAGCAGACCTATTGGCATGCCAATGCTTGTTTTTATTTTGCTTTCAATTGCCTGGCTTTTGCATGAACAAAACTGACTTTAAATGCAGATCATGATTCATAACCTTTCATTTTTTTGGTGTGGAGTTAGTAGTGAAAGTGAGGTTGTCAAGAGAATGGGGTTGGCAACTACCCTGGAGGAGTCCTTTGGAGAGAACAGCCCATAAGATGGGAATGGATATTTTTGTTTGTGTTTCATTAGCTCATCCTTCTTGCACACATTTGTTTCACTATGCTCCTGCAGTTTTCTGTCTTTCTCATGCATCCCAAGATTGTAATGTGCTTTTCTGTCTCTATTTTGATCTTTTTATTAAACCCTTTAGCTCCCGTCACCATCTTGGAGCCATGTGCAACCTGATACTCGGAGGAGTGGGGTAGGGTTGAGGATCCCTACCTGAACCAAGGGGTATATTTACAAGAAAGTGGCACATCATCTCTGATGCACCACTTTTCTTGCATTGTCCTGTGCACCTCTAACGTCATCATGGTAGCTCTGTATTTACTATACAGAGCACTAAGGCTCACGTTAGCACAATAGCGTCATAATCTATGACGCTTTTGTGGTGCTTTGCTGGATCTGCAGTTGGGATTCAATCTTATGATCTAGAGGGGTTATATACAGTGTTGATGTTTATGAAACGGACATTCGTTGGAATTGTTGTACATTTGTTTGAACTTCCTGAATCCTATTGAGTAATATATTGAATTTTAACAGTACAGAATTGTCTTATTCATTAATTGAAGACTGGATCGTATGTACGCATACTATATCTAAATAATTCCTCTAGGAGCATTTTTAAGTGAGATATTGCTGGATTAGTGGCATAAATTATGGTGCTAGTCCGGCAAAGCACAGGGAGGTCCATAGTTTATTATGGGAGTGTCACTATAACACCCACCCTGAGCAGGCTTTAAAAATCTTGTAAATTTCACTGTGCCATTTGTTTGGGCCTCCTTCCGTGAGAATGCCCACCTTGAATACATTATACCTGGCACATGAATGTGGTTCAAGGGGATACAAAGTGGCGCAATGCATGCATTGCTCCACTTTGCAAATATGGCACACATTGGGGGCCTCCTTAGCGTCAAAAGAATGAAGCCAGGGCAGCACAAGGAGGAGCTAAGGGCTTGTAAATATCATCATCAGCAGCATTCTGCAGAGATTCTTGCATATGGATTTTTTTAATGTTGGTGAAACATGATCTATATTCAATGAATTTAAGCTCAGTTTAAGGGTATGAGCTGTAAAACTGTCTTTACAGAAGGAGTCTATCCATAGTGTGAGTGCAAGCAGCTCCGCCATGGGGATTCCGACCCCCTTCCCGCCATCCTGGTCCTGGCGGTAAAAACCGCCAGGAACAGGATGGCGGGAACGGGTGTTGTGGGGCCCCTGGGGGCCCCTGCAGTGCCTATGCCACTGGCATGGGCACTGCAGGGGCCCCCTAACAGGGCCCCATTGAGATTTTCAGTGTCTGCTTGGCAGACACTGAAAATCGCGACGGGTGCAACTGCACCCGTCGCACACCAGCAACTCCGCCGGCTCCATTCGGAGCCGGCTTCCTTGTTGCTGGTGCTTTCCCGCTGGGCGGGCGGGCGGCCTTTTGGCGGTCGCCCGCCAGCCCAGCGGGAAAGTCAGAATGACCGCCGCGGTCTTTTGACCGCGGTACGGTCTTCTGGCGGTTCCCGCCAGGCCGGCGGCTTCTGCCGCCGGCGGGGGTCAGAATGACCCCCTAAGTCTGGACATTGTAATGCAAGGTTCACAAACTGTCTGTGACCTCAAGCGACGAGCAAAGCATACTATCAAATTGGACATAGGACTTCTGTCATTGCCCTGGATGGGTCACATAATTCAGTGGTGGCAGAATACTGAGTTTTTACTGCTCAGTAGTGTCACCACACATTTTTCTTTGTGCCTGGGACAGCTTGGTTTACTGATCCCTCTTGGGTAAATTTTGATTGCTTGTGCTGACATTCCATGAGTGTGTCCAATGCAGTGTGAGTCCTATGACCAGTGGAATCCATTTCGGATGACATTTGATTTAGCATGGCACAGGATGCCGAGTGGCTACAGAAGCAGTGGAATTGCATTGACTGCATTCCTGTGTCTGGAGTGTGGAGACCAAGATAACAATGTGAAGGAGGATGAAGACAGCGATTCTCTTAGAATTTTAATGAGGACTGTGATAGCAAAATAATTCTGTTTAGTTTTCCCTGAACAATACCATTTGGTAGATCGTAGGGATGAGGGGTGGTACTGCAGATTATGGTGGTAAAGATAAGAATGTTTCTAGGCCGGCTGTCCCTAAATGCTGCTTCGGGAAGACTCAATGATTACGGCCAAGTGCAGAGATCTCACACTTCATTGTGTCCTTGTTTTGGATACTGCTTCTTAGAGCCAGTGCCTTAGACAGAGGATTCACATCTCCTGTCTGTAAAATGGGTATAAAAGTGGCCTCAAAGCCAACTCACTTTATTCCAAGATCCTTGGTCTTTAGGATGAAGGGAGTAAGACCTCTGCAAAGAATTTAAAAGACTGTTGTGAGGCCAGGGCTCAGGTCTGCAAGACACCCAGTCCCCTAGATAAGGTGGCTCATCACCTGAAGTCTGTAGTTTATGTTAGAGGAGGTGAGAGTAAAAGCAGCTGTGTGCATGCAAAGAAAGGGAAGGGTTGTGCCAGGCCCTACAGATGACTGTCCAGGAGAAGAAATCTATTGCATTCATGGTGTATGTTACATCAGAGACAGCAAGAGACTATAATGAAGTCAGGAGTGACCCATGTATTGAGGGGTCTGAAGGTCTCTTTGAACCATTCTTGTCAGAAACTGCACCAAGCATTCTAAAATTGCAAGCATCATGCATGACCGATAGTGTGCCCTGAAACTAAAAGACTGATGCTGCAGACATCAGATTTGGGATAATAGCTGCCTAGGTGGGAGCACTGATTGGCCCAGAGGCTACAACTGCCAAAGACACCCACATGTTGTTAATGATTCAGAGTCCACTTCTGCCATCCCTGCACCCCATTTACACCCAGTCTAGGGAGGCAACCTCTGCCAAAGGCACATCCCGTTGGAAACTTTACCTTCTGACTTAGTCGTTTTTCTGGAAAATGTCCTCATCAACGAGGTTGGTGGTCGGTCAAGGAGGGAGCTGGATCCGAAGTGGGGTTATTCAATGGTGGCTGGCTTAAGTGCAGGACCTCGATGGGAGCTGAGGCTCTTAATGGTGGGAAAACTCAGAGTGGGAGGAGTCTGATGTCAGGGCTCAGGAAGGCTCCATCATTATTGGATTGCTGCTTGCTGTTGGTCTCAATTAAATCCTCTACATTCGGACTTAGAAACTTTTCTGAAAGTCAAGATCCTTTCAGTGGGGCAAATCAGGAAGTTGAGTCCTACTGGTAGTTCAACATTAGTGGCTGCGGCTCGGTGGTGATTTGGTGGTAGGCTCAGTCTTTCATTTTTAAAGGGGGGAAATAATACACTTGAACACAGCTAAGAATCCATGTCCTTTTGGGCACCACTTAGGAGTTAGGACTCATGTCCCAGAAGCCACAAGCAGGGTCCAGTGTAAATCCAGTTGGAAATGGTCAGCACTGTTCAGCAGAGATTTGTGCTTCTTGCAACTTTTGTGATGTTGGAGCTGAACAGGGTGCTAGCCAACAAGTCCCTGAAGCTCACTCTTCTGTCCTAGATACTAGAGGGGAGCAGGTCTTACCCTTCTCTCCACAGTTTCAACAGCAGGTGCAGCTCTTCTTCTGTCTTCCACTGGTCCAGAGGTGTTCTAAAGAGGGTACAGTATGTTTGCCCTGTACCAGCCTGTGGGGGAAACTCCTGGCTACTCCTTAACCAATTTGGCATACATTCCCAGGGGCACCCCTATCCACCTTTGCAGCACGTCCCATGTATTTTGCTGTATAGTATCCCACAGTGCCCTTCTCTACCTAAAACCAATATGGCATAACCTATCTTCCCTTGTGCAGAGATCTGGGCAAAGTCCTGAGGTGTGTGTAGGAAAAGGAGAGAACTACCCCTGCAAACCAGTTCATAACAGGTCACCACCCCGACTGGGATTGGTACCCTCTGGCTACTTGGACAATGGCAGAGGTAGGACTATGAGCGTGTTACATCTAACTGTTACAGGGGATGCCCCTTTAATGTTTGTACAGTTTGTGGGCACAATCCCCCCCCCAGACAAATCTACCAGGTGGAGGTCACACCTCTTCACAGCCAAGGCCCATTTGCTCTTTTTCCTAGGAGCCATTCACATCTCCTTTCAGGGTGCCAGCAGGCTGCCAGGTGACAGCTGGGGATTAACTCTGAAAAGGCTGTCAGAGGTGTTTGGCAGCAAAATAGGAATTTAAAAAGAGACTTGGATTACATTTTAAAGTATGATTAATTTGAGTCCTTGCATCATGGTTTTGGCTATTTTCAGGCTGAAAGTGTGCATTATAAGATGTTATAATATAATCCAGTGTTTTTCTATGGGAGAGACTGTCTTGCCTCAGTGAAGAGCGACTAGGTATTTTTCACTGAGAAGAAATGTAAAACTTAAGTACATATGTCCTACTTTTTAAATGCAATGCTCTATGGGCATTTAGGGCATACCTTAGGGTGACCTATCGGCATTAAAAAGAAAGGTTTAGGTCTGGCTAGAAAGGTTTATTATTAGGTCGAATTTGCAGGCCTGGAGACATGTTTTGCATTGTCACTTTAGTGTGGGCACAATTGGTGCTGCACTCAGCTAAATGATGTTTTACTCACATGCCCTGGGTACACTGGGTACCACATACAAGGGACTTATAAGTAGGTTAAATGTGCTATTTAAGAGTTTAAGCCAATTCAACACATTCTATGAACCAGGGCACATGCACTGGGGCCTGTTAGCAGGGCCCCAGTGTGCAGAGTCCAAAAACGAACAAGATCAGTTAAAAAAAAATGTGGGTGATCATGCAAAATGATTTTTTTTTACAATTTACTTTCATTTAACTTAAAACATAAACACTGGGCTGGAAATTACATAATGTGGTCTGTTGGTTGACTGTTGAGGTCTGAAGCCTTTGACTGCTTACTTTCAATATCCTGGGAATCAAGTGCAAAAAAGGTGTACTTGTCACAGTTGCCAAAGCCATAGTTGGACAGACCAAAGGACTCCTGTAGCCCCTATCCTCCCTCTGCCCAAACTGGATCTCACAAAGAGCTATAGAATATCAGAATGTAATGTATTTGATGATAAATATATATGTTAATAATGTGTACCTTGCTTAGTGCACCTGAATATGTGCGGCATTTTAAATGTTTGGTTGGTAGTTTTTTACATACCATTTTAAACGTTTTGGCAACTTTTATCAGCGTCTTCTTGTTTTGTTCTTGCAAAAATTCATAAGAGTGTTTGCAAACATTTCGCATCTTTAAAGGATTAAAAGCTAATTCGTCGTTTTAAAATATCATACCGATTAGTTTGGTCTTTCAGCGACCCATTTCAGAGGCACTACATGTCAAAGCACGCAGACTGCTGGATATATGTTGAAAATGCCAAAGAAAAAAATAAGCTTCTTATTTTATAATAATTGCTTCTTTGCATCATCGGACAAGCGTTTAATAACCATAAGTATTTTAGAAAAATGAAATATGACAGCGACGTCTCCCTTCATATGCTCTAAAATGGAATCAATGTATTTAATGATTTGATCACTGTGCATTTTTAATGAATAATGTGCGCGTGGTAATCATGTCTGAACTTTTGCGCCGCATTAGTGTCATTTGTTTGCACAAAAGCGGCGTCAACTTACAAAATACAATTGTATTTGGTAAGTTTGCTCTGCTTTTGCTTAAAAAAATGACGATAATGCGGCGCAAAAAAAGTATAAATCAGGGCCTTGGCACCTTTGCTCAAGTATACCCATACTTCAGCAACATGTTGACAAATTCATGATTTAGTTGTGCTTTTGAAAGTGCAATCTTACTAAAGTTTGATGCCTGGAAAGGAATTACTAGTGTACATTTTTTTCCTAAATCTTCCAGCTTTTCCGGAGCTTGAAATCATCCAACTACAACAACATTGCTCCCCATCCTCATGATGCAAATGATTTGGCATTGCATCAATGCATGCGATGGAATCTTCACTGTGGAACAACCTGCGTGCAAACCTAAGAATTTCAATCTTTTTCTTAGGGTTTCAGAATGATCTGAGGATCACCCCTTCTTAACAGGCCTTGTCAAAAATGCTGTCTTCTTATGGCCTTCAAAACTTTACAGCACAGGTTTGTCTGATCAGTTGCGTAAGAGTAGACACAGCTTTTATAAGTTCCATGGCAGATACATGGCCCTCATGGTCTTTTGCAAGGCTTTTACATCCTCTTACAGTGGTCGACAAGATATGTGCAGTCAAGTATGAATGCTTCCTTTCCTGTACTCAAGTACTACCATCCTTCCACAGTGGTCAACAGGACATGTTCAGTCATGGATGGATGCTTCCTTTTCTGTTGTCAAGTACTACCGTCCTCCCACAACAGGCGACAGCAGTGAAGCATTTCAGGCATGCTCTAAATGAGGTTGACAGATCTTTTCACCCTAGCAAGTGGTAAAAGAAGTTAACGTCACAATCAATTGACATTTAAATTTACAGTATGACCAATTTGGTCACACAAGGAAAACCCAAGTCGGTAATAAAGTTAAAGGGCTTTATTACAATATTATACTCAGGATAATATAAACCATTCTCACAACAGAGTGGCCCAAGTCGCGGAAAAACGTTTAGGCGAGCTAACATAGGACAAATAAATATTTAATAAAAGCTATACAGAACAACTGAAAAAGAAGCTGATGTTCTGAAAACAAACAGTGTCCAACTCCCCTGAACATGAAGACAATCTAAGAAATCATCTAAGTTAGCTAACTAAGCAAGGGAAATCCCTAAAAATAACAAGACACTAATTGGAATGTGCTGGGCTACAAAACATGGAGAAAAAAAGTGAAAAGAAAGAAAAGGACATAAAGAATTTGGAAAAAAAACTGGGGCAAAAAGAAGCCGAGTAAAGTTGGCAAAAAGTAGGTAAAAAAGGAAAGAGTCAGCATTTCAGAAGCTTGGTCAAGGGTAATTGCTTGGGGAAAACCTACGTACTCAGCAAACATTGGGAAAATGCGGGACAAGGGCAAAGAGGTCTATACCTCTCAAAGTCCAAGGGATCTCTCCTAGTGAAACTAACTGGAAACGATAAATTAAAGCCCAAAGTGAATGATAATTTGTCCTTTGGTAATGCCACATGGATCAAAACGTTTCATTGCCCAATCACACCACAAAATGCGACAAGCATCAGCAACATCAAGATAAATTCTCAACAACGTCATGGGACGGCATTCATTTTTGCTCTAAGGTACAACTTTGCAACAAATTGTAAGTCGGGCCAACCTTTGAATTCTTTGTTTCTCCTTGTGGTGTCCTCAACGTTACTTTCTCAGGCTTTCTATAGGTAAAACAATAGCTCATCTATTTCCAAACTAACATTTTATGGGAATAACATCTGGAAAGAAATGACACGTAAGCAAAAGAAAACAGTTTTCCCACATTCTGCGAAGTCCGAGTCCTAGCAAATCAATATGGTTTAACCAAAGCAAAGTAAAATTTCAATAGTATATTTTATTCACGTTTAAGCAAACATGTATAAACATTACAATTATAAGTTTATCAATAATAAATTGTGTCTAATTTCATCTTAAAATAAATTGCAAAAGTAAAATAACTTGTTAATGCATCCAGTAAATATGACGGGGAACTATATTTTTCAACGTTATCATGCGATATTTGAAGCATATTCATCAAGAAATTCATTATCGTTTCAGGGAAAACTATCCACTAACATCACAAGAAAACATATGGAATCAAAATAAACCATTGTATGTTTGTATGTTTCTTAAAATGGCTATAAAAACATACATCAAACACTAGTTTACACTGAATGGACTTTAATATAGACTTTTAGTGCACCACTTTACAATTGGCTACTTACCAATTTACACAGTAAAAATGTTAATGTGGTCACATATAGATCAACATTGTGATGTCAAAGGTAACAGCCAAATCTCAGCTGCACCAGTCGCCCCACTGATGACAAATCAAGCCATCACACCACATTACAATCTCTCATATCAATCAGAAAGGATCAAAATCTTTGAGGTAGCACCCGGTAAGATCTGGGGACTCCTCTAACTGCTTAACGTCACTGTAGTAGATACTTCGTCTATTGTCAAGCTCCAATTTCTCTTCTCTTCTTCGCCTTCTCTGCTCTCTCAACTTTCATTTTCTTTTAGAGCTTGAAATAACCAAATGCAACTAAGGCACACAAGGCTATCATCAGGACAGGTCTCAAGATACTACCAGTAACTACACTACCTTGATTTCCAAACCACTTTCCAACTGCTGAGAAAACACTCCCTATAGCTTCCTGGGCATCTGTTGCTTCCAATTCCTTCAAATCATCTTTCAGGTCAGTCATCTTCCTAATGTACTTGCTCAGCTCCTTACTCTTATCTGATAGGAAAGTATAACATTGTTGAACTTTCAGCATCTTGCAAAAACTATCCTCTTCTGCAAAAAGGATGTCTAAAGCAAAACAGGTTTGCAAAATCATTGATCTTATGGCAACCATTTCAGTTTTGACTAACAAGAAGGCACCTGCTGTATCTGTATACAACTTATCTCCAATAGTTGACAGTTCCTTATCATCACATTATTCATGATTACACCTACAAATAAAATCATTGCACCCAAAATATATCCTACTATCTCTGAAGCACTGGCATCTCTCTTGATTCTGGCATTTGACGCCTCATCTCACATGGGATAATCAAAATGTTCCACATGAGAAATCTTTGGAAAAACTATTTCTAAGTAACATGCATCAAACCATCCTTTTGGCAATCTAAAGTAAGCCTGCTTTCCAAAAATGAAATAAAATCCTGGAACTGCTGGATCCTTTCCATTCAACGTAGATGTCTAACTACTCTGAAATTTCAATACATGTCTGCACTCACTTGTCCCTACGAACTTTGTATCACTTTTCAACATGGGCCTATATACACATAACTTCCCTATATGTTGCCAGTCTAAACTCATGGTAGCTTGACTTCCTGCTGCGGAATGGGCTTCTTCTTTCTTTCCCCATTACATACAACTACTCCTCTCTTTGTCTTTTTTTTCATTGCTCTTCTTCTATCTTCACCTTGTCCTAAACATCCTTTTTCTACCAATATAAAAATACAGGTCAAAATATTTCTATGGGCATAAACTCTACCAAATATCAAAGTAGGCTCAAAGAATTTACTGTGTCTATGCTTTTCCCCTTGGAAACTTTATTCAGGTGTCTCATGATAGGTAATCCTGAACAGACAAGATCAATCATAATTGGAATAATAATACTGAACATGTTCCTGTTCATCATTAACAAACTACATGAAATAACATATGTCAAGGGAAGGCTCTGATATGTAATTCCCTCACTAACTGATGTGTACAAACTTAGCAGTTCATAGCATCCATTGCATCAATGTACTCATAAAGTAATTTATAATAAATGTTTGAGGAACAATCTCCTCTTGAGATGTCTATATGTAACTCTTTATCTTCTAGTGTAAGCATTAATTTTATTATCAGTAGGAACTGTGGAACTTGGGACACTTGTAGAGCTAATGTTTCCTAATCTAGAAGATGTAGGTAAGCTCAATCAGATAAGCAAAGCAATCATCAAAATAACTGTCACAAAAACTCTTGTTTCTGTTTGGCTTCATGAGTTCTATAATTTCTGACCAGAAATCCAGAAATAAAATTCAAAAATGCAAAAATGTAAAATGCAAATTGCAACAGCAAAAATAGCAACTGTCTCTTTTAGTCCTTTTCATTGTGAGCAAAGCAAATAATTAGCAATTGTTTCTTCAGCAAAGGTAAATTGTTAGTTGTAAAAATGTATTTTTATTTTCCACAAGGTCTATCGATTGTCTCTAATAAAGTTCAAGTGTCTGTAATAAATGCGCAATTTGAAATCACTAGTAATCACATACAGGGTATAATGTTGCTGTCTGTCTTGTGGCATGACATTTCAAAGTTCAGTTCCACCACAAGAACAATTCCAAGAATGTTCAACTGGATATGTATTGTTAAAACAAAATCTTGCAAATTCCTTCTCCCATTAATTTGCTGCACAATATGTCCATTCAGGTGCTATGTACTTTTGAGAAGGTGCCCTCCTTTGCTTTGATCGCCAGACTTCTGGCCTTTATGTATCACTGTAATTCTGACCAGACTCTTCAGTCTCTTCTGGGCTACTTGGGGGCACTTGTACTACAGGCACAGCCTGTTCCCTTGACCACTGACTGCCAGGTATAACACTATTTGCTACAGCACTAGGTCCTTCGTCAACATCTGAACTTTGTGCGATCAACTGTGTTTGTCTCAGCCCTTCCGTACTAACAGCTGCTGTTGACTCACTCAGACCCCATAGACCATAACTGTGGTGTTTCAGCCACTTGCTCATCCCTAGCAGCTTGACTAACGTGCTCCCTTTGTCTCACTGTCAGCAGTCCCTTCCATTAGGCTCCAGGCTGGACTTCCCTGCATGCTTCTTTACATTGACTCAGTCACCTGGACATAGGTCACGGCACAGCTCCTGCTGCAGCTGGACTGTAGCTTCTCCAACCTGTTGAGACACAGAATGAACCACATCAGCTAGTCTTTTGCAATAATTGAGTACCTATGTCATCTGTAATGTTCACAAGTGCATTTGCAGGCACAGCTAGTAATCTCATGGCATTGCCCATGATTATTTCATGTGGCAATAGTCCTGATTTTCTGTCTGGGGTGCTGCGCAAACTCATCAACACAAGAGGGAATGGATCAGGTCAGTTCAATGAGGTGGGGACACAAACTTTTGCCAGTGGGGACTTCAGAGTTCCTTTTACTTGTTCCACCAATCCTGAAGCCTCTGGCCTGTAACTGCAATGTAGTCTTTGCTCAACTTGTAATGAAGCACACAGTTATTTCAGGACCTCACAATTAAAGTAAATCCCTCAGTCCAACTCTAGGGCAGTCAGGAGGGAGTTAACTCCCTATGTAACAGTTTTGCTACTATGAGAATGTCATTTCTCCTAGTCGGGTAAGCTTCAACCCAACAAGAGAAAGCATATGAAATAACCAAGACATATCTCAGTCCATTGTATGAGGGTAGCTCATTGAAATTGAGATGCATTCTGTTGAAAGGTCCTCCTTCAATTCCTATGTGACTCAGGGTAACTGCAGTATGTTTGACTACGTTCCTCTGCTGAAATGTGACAGAGTTTCTGCCATCAATCTGAATCTGGGATAAAACCACGTCTGCTGAAAAACTCTCACCATGGCATCACGACCAACATGAGCTGGAATATGCTAAGGCCTCACTATAGGAGGTAATAAACTGTTAGGCATCCCTACTCTTCCATCAGTGGAAACCCAAACATCTACTTCATCTCTTTTAGTACAACTTGTTCTAATCCAACTCTGCTACTATTCCTCTGTCACCTCTTCCTGAAATCCTTTGACTTCCTCCCATGTATCTGTAGCCATTAACAAGATATTGTAATTTATCCCATCAATACCATCACTCACATATTCACTGTTAAAGGCAGTGCAATTTAAGGCACAATACATAGCCACCTCATCTGCATAATTATTTCCAAGAGTAACATAATCAGTTGTTTTGAGGTGTTTGAAGCACTTCACAACCGCAGTTTAGGCAGGCAAGCATTCAACAAATTGTTAACTTTTTCTCAATTTCTGATAGGGGATCCAGAAGAGGTCATATAACCTCTCTGGGACCACAACTGTCCAAATCACGAACAACACTAAAGCCATACTGACTATCGGTGAAAATGGTCACCAATAGTCAGCAGGCTCTTGTAAGAGCAATTAGTTCAGCTATGTAAGCCTCTTTCTAGCATGGTTACCCCCACTTTGTGGCCTGTTTGGAAGTGTGTTTGACTGTGTTCACTGGGATCCTGCTAACCAAGACCCCAGTGAGTATGCTCTCTCCTTTAAACTTGGTTGATCTAACCTTTTTCACCCCAACATTTGGCATACTGGTGCTCCCACGTAAGTCCTTAGTATATGGTACCTAGGTACCCAGGGCATTAGGGTACAAGGGGATCCCTATGGCTGCAGCATCTATTATGCCACCCATAGGGAGCCCATGCACAGTATTCTGCAGGCCTGTTATTACAGTCTGCGTGAAAGGGTACATGCACCCTTTCACTACCAGGTCACTGCACCAGGTCACTATAAGTCACCCCTATGGTAGGCTTTCTCAGCCCAGAGGGCAGGGTGGAGGTACCTGTGTTTCAGCGCACCACTGCACTAGCAAAGGTGCCCCCACAAACTCCACATCCAATCTCCTGGACTTTGTGAGGCGGGGACACCATTTAATGGTAACTCTGAACCTGGGCATGTTTGGTATCAAACATGTTGGAATCATACCCCAATATGTTTGCAAGTATTGGAAGTATGATTCCATGCACTCTGGGGGCTCTTTAGAGGACCCCCAGCCTTGCTACCACCAGTCTTACAGGGTTTTCTGGGCAGCTGTCACCACTCAGACATGTTTCTGCCCTCCTGCTGCTTGATCTGATCAAGCCAGCCCAGGAAGGCAGAACAAAGGATTTCCTTTGGGAGTGGAGATGACACCCTCTCCCTTTGGAAATCGGTGTGACTGGCTTGGGGGGGGGGTAGCCTCCCAAAGCCACTGGTATGCTTTGAAGGGCACATTTAGTGCCCTCCATGCATAAACCAGTTCAGGGACCCCCAGTCCCTGCTCTGGCACAAAACTTGACAATGGAAAGTGGAGTGATCACTCCCCTGTCCATCATCACCCCAGGGGCGGTGCTCAGAGCTCCTCCACAGGGTCCCTGGGTTCTGCCATATTTTTTCTAAGGTTGGCAGAGAACTCTGGGAGCATCTGAGTGGCCAGGCTAGGCAGGTGATGTCAGAGCCCCCTCCTGAGAGGTGCTTACCTGGCTAGGTGACTAAGCCCCCTTTCAGGGGTATTTAGGGCATCTCTCTTGAGTAGGTCCTCAGATTTGGCTTGCAAGACTCCAGCAGGATTCGTGTTCAACCTCCACTTCAACATCTGGCCACTGGAACTGCGACCTGACTCTCCAGGGGCCGACAACGCTACAAACAACAAAGAAGAAAATTTCCCTGGCTGTGCATCCTCAGACGACAGCAGCTCTTCAGCCTGCACAAGAAGAAGTAGGAATCTCCCTTGGAGTGAAGGAATCACTCCACTGCAACCGCATGCACCTACAGCAAACAACGACCTCCTGGGTGGATCTCCCCTCATCTTGAGCTGTGTGGATCCTGCATCACAGGTGGTGGTCTGGAGGAGTCCTCTTGGTCCTCTCTGCCAGCTGTCCAACTTTGGTGGAAGTAAGCCTTTGCCTTCCCTTGCAGGACAGCACCCCTGTGCACCACGACTTTTGCAGCTGCCGAGACTTGTCGGCATCTCCTCCCAGGTATCTTCGGGCTATGTGCAGTGCCAGCCCCCTGCACTCCTTCTTACAAAGCACAGCCTCCTGTGTGGTTCTCTGGTGGTGTGGGATCCTCCTTTGTAGTGCTGCGTGGGCTCCTTCTGTGACTCTTGTGTCCCCATCCTGTGGGGCTCCTGTGGGTGCTGCCTCTGCTCCTGTGAACTCTGTGCAATACTGAGGGTCTCCTGTGACTCCCCCTCCAGATTTGAGTCCTCCTGGGCCTTGCTGGTCCCCGGCAGCACCACTTTTCCACTAATCACAAGTTTACCTTTGCCTGTGCTTGTTGGGGGAATTCCTGCACTGACACCCATCTGCAATCTTCACTGCAGCGTGGGATATCATCTGCATCTATCAGGAACTCTTCTCCGGCTCCAGGGCTGCAGTGCTTACCTGTTTTTCATCACCGACGACCAACTCCTGCAAGTACAGCTGAGTGGGTAGTAGCTCGTACTCCTCCTGGACTCCACTGTGACTCTTGGACTTGGTCCCCTCTCTCCACAGGTCTTCTTTCTTCAGGAATCCACCACTGTTTTCTTGCAGTCTTGTCTGGGCTCGTCTGGGTGTCTTCTTTTTATTATTTTCCTCCTTTTGGGTGGTTTGGGGAAGTTCCAGTGATTTATTCCTGCTTTCCTGCTCGCTGGGGATACTGTGTTACTTACCTCTGTGGTTTTCTAGTACTCCCAGCTCCCCTCTACACATTCCACTTACCTAGGTGGGGGTCCTGTGTTTGCATTACATTTTTGTAGCATATGATTAGTGCTCCCCCCCAGGGCCACTATTGGTTATTGGTATTTGCACTGTTTGCCAACCTTTTCTATGCTTATTTCTGATTACTAGTGTATATTTTTAGTGTATTACTTACCTCCTAGTGGAGGGTTGCCCTTCTAGTATTTTGTGCTATTGTGTTCCAAAAATAAAGTACAATCATTTGTGTTCAACTGAATGTTTTCTTTCATGTGTGTAAGTGCTGTGTGACTACAGTGGTATTGCATGAGCTTTGTATGTCTCCTAGATAAGCCTTGGCTGCTCATCTACTTCTACCTCTATAGAGCCTGGCTTCTAGACACTGCCTACATTTCACTAAGAGGGGATACCTGGGCCTGGTATGAGGTGTAAGTACCTTGGGTACCCACCAGACACCAGGCCAGCTCCCTACAGGGTACTTGGGCAGAAAAGGCTCCTTTCAGCCAGGAAGCTTTGACCATAACTGAGACAGTGCAACCTGCATAAGCAACCTTCAGAGTTCCATCATGGTCTCTCAAACAGGAGCCATCAGCAAATGTCACATAATCATATTTGGGAAGTGGAATACTAGTTCTTGGCTTGGTGCATAGTTCAGTAACATCTAGACTATCAGGCTCAATTTCTTCGTTAGACAACATTTGTTATCATCAACAGGCAATGGTAACAAATTTGCTGAGTTCAGAGAAAGACATCTTTTCAGTCTAACGCTGGAAGCAACTAAAATGGTTTGTTCATAACCGGTAAGTCTGTCAGTTGTCTGTGCTGAGTTTTGGTATGGGTCAACAAGATTTCCACAGAAAGAGGAACAAAACATTCAGAAGATGATCCATGACAATGCTTTCGCACTGCTCAGTGCTGACACTGGCAGCAGCAGCCAACTTAAGACTGTTGGGCAATGCTGAAGCTGCAGGATCAAGAGTGGCTGAGAAATAGGCAACTTGTCTCTTCACATATCCAGGCAACTAAGTCAAAACTGAGAAAGCGCATCCTCCATCTCACAGCAGTACAAACTAAAATGTTTGTTGTAATCAGCCTTTCCCAGAGCAGGGGCACAACAAAGATTTTCTATCAGCTCAGCTCTGTGAAGGCACATATGCAGATGTCTTCCAATGCAACTGGATCAGACACATCCTTGTGAGTCTGCCTCTGTAGAGACTTGGCCAAAAGGGAAAAGTTTGGAATCTATTGGTGACAGTAGCCAGCCATTCCCAAGAGTATCTTGACTTCTTTCTCAGTTGTTGGGGAGTCATTTTACGAATTGCTGAGATTCTTCCTTGCCCCTTTCTCAATATGCTGTCCTAAGTACAAAACTTATTTCTTACTTTCTTTTTTCTTTCATTGGGGAAACTTTGGGCCATATTTATACTTTTTGACGCAAAACTGCGCTAATGCAGTTTTGCGTAAAATAAATTAGCGCCGGCTAACGCCATTCTGAAGCGCCATGCGGGCGCTGTATTTAATCAATGACGTTAGCCGGCGTTAGCCGCCGGCGCTGCCTGGTGTGCGTGGAAAAAAACGACGTACACCAGGCAGCGCCGGCGTAGGGGGATATGGAGCTTGGGCGCCAAAAAATGGGGCAAGTCAGGCTGAGGCAAATTTTTCGCCTCAACCCGATTTGCGCCATTTTTTTCGACTCCCAACCCCCATAGAAATGACTCCTGTCTTAGCAAAGACAGGAGTCATGCCCCCTTTCCCAATGGCCATGCCCAGGGGACTTCTGTCCCCTGGGCATGGCCATTGGGCATAGTGGCATGTAGGGGGGCACAAATCAGGCCCCCCTATGCCACAAAAAAAATTAAAAAAAATACTTACCGGAACTTACCTCAATGTCCCTGGGATGGGTCCCTCCAGCCTTGGGTGTCCTCCTGGGGTGGGCAAGGGTGACAGGGGGTGTCCCTGGGGGCATGGGAGGGCAACTCTGGGCTCCTTCCGAGCCCACAGGTCCCTTAACGCCTGCCTTATCCAGGCGCTAAAAAACGGCGCAAAAGCAGCCGTACGTCATTTTTTTTTACCCGCCCACTCCCGGGCGTGAATTTTGCCCGGGAGTGTAAATACGGCGCACATGCCTCGGAGTCAATTTTTTAGACGGGAACGCCTACCTTGCATATCATTAACGCAAAGGAGGTGTCCACGCTCAAAAATGACGCAAACTCCATGGACTTTGGCGCTAGACGCGTCTAACGCCAAAGTATAAATATGGAGTTAGTTTTGCGTCGTAATTGCGTCAAAAAAAACGACGCAATTCCGGCGCAAACAGAGTATAAATATGCCCCTTTATGTCCACTCTCAGCTACGTGGTTCAACAGAGCAATTGTGTCACTCCTGCATGCTTCTTGAATATTTGATACCACTAACAGGTCATCAATACACTGAATCAGAAGTGGTAGGGCATTTTAAGCGACTCCAAATTCTTTTTCAAGACCTGGTTGAAAATTGAGGGGATCTCAGTATGCCCTTATGGGACTCAACACCATGCTAATGCACAAGTGCCAAACCAAAACATGAAGAGAAACTGGCTCTCTTCACGCAATGGTATGGAGAAAAATTACTGGCACAGGGCAATCACAGTGAACCACTTGGCTTCACATGGAATTTGAAACAATTTCACTGATGGATTCGTTACCACGGGGCAGAAAGAAACAACTATTGAATTTTACTTTTGAAGATCCTAGACTATGCAGTATTTTCTTTTGGGCTTCCGCAGTCCCATAATGGGAGATTTACAAAGACTTCCCATTATCGCCTTCAAAATTCCTGTTCTATTAAGGACTCGATTACTGGGGTAATTCCTGCAAGCAAACTCACAGGACTCAAATCACACACTGCAAATTGGTGCTCATATAGAAAAGACCCTATCTTTACAGGGGCAGCTTCTGTTATGGGGTTGGTCAGTGTCTGATTTAAAATTCCTACAACTTGGATCTTCATTCCTGAGAAGGGGAGGTTAGGAACCTCTGCAGTCCTCACAGTAGAGCGGATAGCAACAGTGTCAATTAGAAAGGACCTGTGGTGGCCATTCTTTTTACCATCAACGTACGGACCAAGGTGGGCTACCACTAGGAAAGCACCAACTATGCATTCCTCCTCCCCTCTTGGGCACTATCATTGAGACATATCCGAGAAATTCCCATCATCCAAATCAATCATCAGGATCTGACTTGCCAATTGATTGAATTTACATTTGTGACCTGGCTTACATTCTGTCGGGGAACATTTGACTGTTGTTGGGGCATTGGGCTTGTGGAATGTGCATCTACTGTCTTTGGAACACAATTGAATTTTGAATTTGGGGTCTTTGTATTCGCTGCATTTCAACCTGATTATTTTCCTGCATTTGCACAAATCCATTATTCTTCATCTGATTATTATTTGCATTAAGGGGACACTCCCTCTTCCAATATCCCATATTTTCCACGCATGTGATAGGGATGAATTCTCCTCAAAGTTTTTACATCCACAGCTACTTTCTCATCCAAAGGAACATGTAGTCCTCTTGCTTGCTGCTGGAAAGCATTCTTTCCCTGCATCCTGGGCGCACCCTCCTGATACACTCCCTGCATTCTGCCAGTATTTCCTGCCAACTGCGGATTCTGAGTTCTCTGTGTAGCCTTCAGTTGCATCTTCACTAACTTTTCCTTCAACGTTTACTACTTTGAATCCAATTCATCACTGCAATAATTTGTATTGATCTCATCAATTGTTTTCTTCTGCCAACAAAGCAAATGCTGCTGAATCATGGTATTCACTTCTGGTTTCAATCCCTGAACAAATCTAAAAACAAAATTACCCACAGTTTTCACCTCGATGGTTGCAGTACCACTAAAATGCTTGAAAGCCTGCAACAATCCCTCATAATAGGAATGCATTGACTCCTTTGATTTTTGAGTCGTTATGTCTATTCACAGCCAATCAATATCTTTAGGGGTCAGCTTTTCTTTCAGAAAAGCAATCACCTTCTGATAATTTTTCATTACCTCTTCAGATGGCTCATTTATCACTGGATCTCTTGGAGGTTCACTTTCAGGCCATTCAACAGCAACTTTACATTCAGTCCACAAGTCACTTTGAATCACAATGACAAACAATGTATTCAAATCTTCCTGCAAACATTTGGAAAGTTTCACAAATCTTTTGGTTTCTCTCAATTTTCAGAAATCATTTGTGAATGACAAAATATCACTTCTACTCCTAGGTACATGAACATATCCTCCACCGGGAACTTCTCCCATGGGAAGCATCTTCACATCTCCCTCACTCTGACCTGCTCCTATCAGAGGCAGATCCATTCTCACTTTCTTCTGAACTCTCTTCTTTGCCCATCATCCTTCCCACTTGTCTAAAGCACCCCATGTTTTAATGTAACAAATTAATTCTCTAATCTGCAATTTAATTCCCGGAGGTCTCATGGTCATAATATCCTTGTCGCTGAATCCTAATCGATAACATTTGTTTGGGGGCTGAATCCTAATCAATAACATTTCTTCAGGGGGTTTTGAGTTTTCTAAGAAAACATATCTCTGGGCTCATTCAGGTAGTCTTTCATAAGCTTATCCTGCACATTTTATAATGTCTTTGCATACAAACCACAGTAAGTTCTCTCTGTGTCTAAATGAGCTGTATCTACAGTTCCCAGTATTATCTCATAACATTCTAATTTTAATCTGGTTATGTCTAATGGTCTTTCTCTCTCTCAGGTTTGTACTGATCTTCCACTGCAATTCATAACTCATGCTGCACCTGTAGTACTCAGACCATTTAATCAATCATTTAATTAGACATTAAAACCTAGCAAGCTTTTTTTTATGATTCAACAATGCTTCTCCTCTTGAGGGGAACGGATTTGCCTGCTCAGAAGTATTTGCAATAGACATGTCTTCATTCCGAAGAGTTAAAGGGTAATCTATCTATTACGGGTACTACAACCAATGTTCATAACGCGTTCTGATTTGGGCACAAAATATTTTGAGGATCTCTGAGGAAACCTCGCAACCGGAATAAATCCTGTCTGACGTGTTTTTGGAGTCGGATCTGAAATGCGAATAGGGGTCAATGTTCTTGGAAGTGAAATACATTTTTCTAATTCTGAACCACTTGTGCTAACAAATCCGAGCACTTGTCGATAAAGGAACAGTTCCTGTCACGCCTGGACCTATAAAGGAACAACTGGACCTATTGTTACTGGGACTGTTACTACACCTGGATTAGCGTAATTCATTTTATTTGGTGGAACTGTCATTCCTAAGCTTTGTCCTGTCAAAGATGTATTGAAACCCTGCCCTGTCTAATTTTAACTAAAACATTTGATTTGAATTTGAACTTTGCACTGTCTGACTAGAGCTCTGTTAAATGTGTGCAGTAGGTATATCACATTTCTCAATATCTCACCTGACACTCCTGTCTGCTCAGACTTGTATGGAGGCGGACAGTAACTGATTTATAAAAGCATCATCTGAATCACTTTCTTAGGTTTTAGCTTTTTTTGCTGTCTCTATGACTTGTTTTGCCTTTGCTGTCTGTTTCATTCACTTTGGTTTAGTGCTTTCTCCTTCCTCCCTCACAGGATACAATCTAGTTCTCTCTATTATGTTTGCTCTCTAAGCCTTCTGTTGATTGTCCCCTCTTGCCTCTGTGACAGTTCTTGTTGCTTTCTTTACTCTACCATCATACTTCTCTTTCTGTCTCTGAAGGACTATGTGTGCCAAAGTGTTAGGGGCTTCAAATTGTGCAGGCCGCAGCTTTTCAATGCTTTAAAGAATTTCTTTTTATATCACAATTTAACAATTCACAATTTGAATTTTGTTTGCAATCAGGAATTAACTCTGTTCCCATTATCCTCTTTTCAATGTTCACAACCAATAGCAGTGCAACACTCTGTGACATATTTCACCAATAACATTGCGGCTTCACACCAACCAACCTATATCAGCGTGACACAGTGTGACGTCAGTCTCACTCCTTGCAGCAGTCCACCCTCCTTTGCAATTTCTCTTACACAATCACTCTGTCACGCACACCTAATACAAAATAATGCAAGCAAAAAACAACAACATCTGCTTCACTGAAGGATCAGAAAATCAAAGACTTCAAAAGTAGCATGGAGATTTATTTTCTAACTATGCTTTCACAAACTATGCTTATACTGTGAATAAGACTCAAGTCGCGAATCTCACTCGGATTGATATAGTTCCTCTCTCTGAGCATGTGAGACTCACTAATACCAACCACACCAGGAATACTACTGGCACTGTTGATGACGTTTCATGACTAGGACCTCACACAGAAGACAATAAATTAACCATGTTTTTCTACACTTGTTCATTAGCTGAGGATCTTAGGCGGTGACAGACCTGTTACCAACACAACTTCTTAGCAGTAAGCATCATATTCACACAACTTCAAAAACTCTGCAAAACACCTCACAACTCACACTTCACCACACTCGTGAGCCAAAGCAATGCAAAAAGCAAACCCTATTAATACTCACACATCCACTGCAAAGGAACGCTCCTGAAACTCCTTTAATCTTCTAAACAAACCAGGGGATCAGAACTCTTGGGCTCAGTCTGGACAATTTACATGATAGGACTCTCAAAGTTCGTAACACTATGCCTAATTCTTTTCTCACCCCCTCATGGGAGAAGCCATATTCTGCTATCAGATTTGCTGGGACATTTCACGTATGCTCTAAATGAGGTCAAGAGATCTTTACACCCTAGCAAGGAGTAAGAGAAGTTAATATCACAATCAATCAACATTTAAATTTACAGTATGACCAATTTGGTCACTGTTAGACCTGACACGCAGAGGTAGTGGTTCCCCCAAATTTATTTTCTTTTCCTAGGAGGCTTTGCTGATTCTCTTTGCTTGGCCCTCAAGTCCTGGGCACTTTCCCACTGTAAGTACAGTGGGAAAGTGCATATGCCCTTCCTACATCTACTAGGAAGTGGCACTGAGCAGTATGTGCACACTTGCATATTGGTGTTTTCATGTAAATACTGAGCCTGGCGTAGCTTATGTGTATGTGCACATTTGCGCAATGGTGTATTTTATATATACTCAGCTTGGCATAACTTTCCTGTATGTGCACACTTGCAGATTGATGTTTTCATATATATACTGAGCCTTTCACAGTAGGCCTGTATGGGTACACTTACACCTTTGTGGTGTTCTCAAAGCTTGTGTCCAGCCTGCCCCTGCAGGCTTGTGCATGAGCCAGGACACAAGTGCCCTGGGAGTGAAGAATACCCATATGTGTTTTCACTACCATTGAAAGCTGCTCTTTCCATAGGTTAATATGGGGGAACATGTATAATTCATTTTAGCTGTAATAGTGGGTTGCAGTGGAGCAGTCTTATAATACTTACTATCATTGGATTCACAATGACAGCCCCTTTCTAATGGTAAATGTGGCTTTGTCATTAACACCTTGGAAATGCCACTTCTAGAAAGTGGGTATTTCCAAGTTCTAAAAGCCTTTTATATGCCTTTTTAATTCAAGCGTCATTCCCCTGGGGGATGGGACAAAACACATCTGTGCATTTGTCAGCAACAGCTATAAAACTTAGGCAACTGGAATGGCAAACCTTTGCTATTTGGGGGCCTGGCTGGATAGATACTTGTGTACGTTGTCTGATGGATTCCACCTGGTAGCAGTTGTGTGAGTGTTGAAATAAGTATTGTGCCTGCAGCCCGAATTTGCCTGGTGTGGAGCCTTCAAAGTAATACCCGTATTCAAGGTGTATGGCCTTTTATTGTGGGGCCACGACACGCATAAGCATTTGGTTGGTAGTAAGTGGATTTACCAGTTGCAGGACTGCGCATAGCCCGCCTTTGTCAAGCCTGCTGCATTTATCTTGTGCAACACCTGACTTTATGCTCATTGCGTGCGGTGTCCATGTCACTGGCTGCAACCCTTGGAGGAGCGGGCGTAGCCGGAGCAGTGCTGCATTCTATCTCATGCTGCACGGCTGAACTGACGTCGGTGTGTGTGTGTGAGACCAGATTTGCCTGGTGTGGCTCAAATCATTGTGCACCTACTGTTGTGCCTCATTCAAGGGAGGTACAGGACTGGAACTAATTGTATGTTCAGAGTATCTGGTACGACTCAAGTCATTGCGCACCAGATGTTGTGCCTCATTCCAGGGAGCTGCTGCACTGGTAACTTTTCATGTGCAAGTAGAATTTCAGAAGTGTCTGGTGCAACTCAAGCCATCTCCCACCAGACGTTGTGCCCCATTCTGTGGAGGCATGCATTGATAACCTTTTGTGTGCAAGCAAAATTGCCTGGTGCAATCCAAGTCATCACGCACCAGACGTTTTGTCTCATTCCAGGTAGGCAATGCTTTGTTAATTTTTCATGTACGAGTGGAATTGTCTGGTGTGACCCAAATCATCGTGCACCAGACGTTTCACCTCATTACAGGCAGGCACTGCATTGGTAACTTTTTGTATGTGAGCGGAATTGTCTGGTGCGACTCAGGTCATCGCACACCAGACCTTGTGCCCATACCATGACGGCAAGTCATTGTGCTCCAGACCTGGTGTCTCCTGTCCTGGGAAGTTTGGAATTGGTAACCATTTGGGAATTTGAGTGTCTGGCTTGGCTGGGTGCCACTGTGAACAGTGGGTATCCCAAGGTGATCCTCCCCCTGTGCTTTGCAGCCCAGGGCCCATGCTGGAAGGTGGGAGTGGAGACCTCTGAGTGAACTTCCCGAGTAGGAACCAAACATCCTTTTGCCGACTGTTGCCTGACCAGACATTCTCTCTTTCTTCCCCTGTACCTTTACCCAGGATCCTGATTAAGTGTAACCACCAGCTGCGAGCAGCCTAGTATCTGGAGAAGGGTTGCTACACCTCTAACTCGGAGGGTGTAGGAATTGGTTGGGGGGATGGACAAAGCTTTTTGTCCAAGAGGGATCTGCAAACTCATTTACACCTGACCTGCTGGATGTCAGAGCACTGTATTAGGGTGCTGGAAGCGACTGTGTACAAGTGAGTGTATGCTAGCTTGACTGATATCCGTGGCACCGCATAGTGGTGCAGAGTGAGTGTGTGGGACTTATTGACTGGCCTTGACTAAACTGCACATCAGCATTACTGTGTACACTGTTTACAATTTGTGGTTGACATTGAAGTTTACTAATGTGGCCTAGGTTGCTAAACTATTTTGAAAGTACAGCAGTTTACTGTATGTATAGATTGCTGCTATTGTCGGTAACCAGGATACATGCTATGATCGTTTGATATTCAATTTGGGTGATCTCTGGGGTAGGTCTTGTGCTGCTAATGCGGTTGCCCTCCTTATGGGTGATGGGCAGGAAACTATAATTTTTCTCACTTGTACATACTGCTGATGTTGTTTTAAGACACTTGAGCCTAGTACTACTAGTTATAATTCTAAATGTGATTCATGCCCAAATTTACATGATGTTCATGTGGTGTTAATTCATGTGTGGGTTGAGTACAAGCTTGATTTACATACACCTTGTGCCATGTCTCTTTTGTGATGCTCAGTGTAATTATTGTGTGGAAGTGCTGTGCCAGTGCTTTACACATTGCCTCTGTGATATGCCTGACTTCTTTGTGCCAAGCTACCCAAGGGTGAGCGCAGGTTATACAGTGAGTGTAATCACTCACCCCTGAGAGGAGTGGTAGGTTCTGCCTGGATAAGGCCACACCTCAGCCAACCAGAACGTGCTGCCTCCAACAATCACACAACGAAAACCCAAGTTGGAAATAAACTTAAAGGGTTTTATTACAAGCTTATACTCAGGTTACTATAAATGATTCTCAAAACCAATCTGTGAAGATACAGTATCACCATAGGGTGGCCCGCACTGGGGAGAACATTAATGCAAACTAACATTAAATAAGAGCTATACAGAACAACAAAAGAAGAATATCATAATGTTCCAAAAAGAAATGCTGTCAAACTCTCCTGAACATGAAGATGATCCAAGAAATCATCCAAGTTAGCTAATTAAGCAAGGGAAATCCCTAAAAATAACAAGTCATTAATTGACATGTGATGGGCTACAAAATATGGAGACAAAAAGTAAAAAGAAAGTAAAGCAGAAAGGGCCAGATGTATGAAGAATTTCGTTTGCGAGTCACTAATAGCGAATTTTAAGAAATCGCTATTTCCGGCACGCAAAATGTGATGTAACAAAATTGCGAGTCGGAAATAGCGATTTCTTAAAATTCGCGAATGCAATTTGCAAAGTCCAAATACCGAATCGCAAAAAAAATTGCGATTCGGTATTTGAAAATCGCAAATTGCGAAAACGGTCACCTGGCACAGCCTGATGACATCACAAGCAGGGAGGGAGTCAGCCCATGCTGTTTCCAGGTACCACACCCACAGGAGCAGTCAGACAGTCACAGACCAGCCCCAGGGAGCAAGTTTGTGAGCAAGCTAGGACCTAACACCAACATGGCCAATGCTGGTAATGGGAAGGAGAAGGGAGAGAGGAAGAGGAAGCTGAAATTCAGTGAGCAAGAATTGGAGGTGCTCACTGAAGAGGTGGTCAGGAGCCATGACCAGCTCTTGGGGAAGAGCTCACTCCAGGTACCAGAGAGTGAGAAGAGGAAACTTTGGGCTGATATTCGAATGAAAATCTGCGCAGTGGGGGTTGCGCAGCGCTCGGTGGAAGAGATACACAAGAGGTGGTACGACCTGCGTTCCCGTGCAAAGGAGAGGGTGGCCAGCAGGCTAAAGGAGGCAAGGAGCACAGGAGGCAGACCATCCACCGTGACACCCTCCACCCCATGGAAGACCTGGTGGAGTCCACACTGCTTCCAGAAGCTGTCAGTGGGGTCACTGACATTGACACTTCCGCCACACCCAGCACCAGTAAAGGTAAGTCCAATAATGATATGTAACCCCAATATGTGCATGTACAAATGACCCTTAGGAAATAGCAAGTAGTGCAAAGCACTGTGATAAGTAGTCCATTCCACATCTTACATGCAGCACAACAATGCCTTATGGGAGTGGTAGTCCACAACCCAGAGCTGAAAATAGCACATAGATAGCAAATAAGTATACCGACACACAGAAGAACAAAACACACAGTTCATAGTGATACAATGTAAGTGTACATTTATTACCATTGTGCCACATTTGGTGATACATACATAAATGACATGCTACACATTGTCGTTGCAGATGGCTCAGGCCCAGCAGCAGCAGAATGTGCCAATGTGGGGAATGCAGAAACACAGCCTCTGTCCGACTCTAACACCAGTGAGCCATTGTGTATAGCACCAATCAGACGCAGGGCAAGGGTGTTACCTCTCCACGATTTGAACCAGGACTCCAATGACATGCCGGATGAAGGCCACACACCACACCCAGAAGTTAGATCCACAGGAAGGCAGCAGTCCCTGCCCTAGTGTCACTCAACTGCCCCAGCGTCACTCAACTCCCCGCAGGAGACCTCACAATGCAGGCACACAGCACACAGATGGAGGTGAGGGCCCATCATTCTTTGGTGGCCTTGAAGCGTCAATGCTCAAGGTCTCAAGGTACAGCGCCTGCAATGCAAAAACATGAGGGCAATGCACAGGCAGTTGCAGGCACACAATGCCAATATGGGGGGGGGGGCTACGCAAGCAGTTGGATTGTCTGAATGCAAACATCTGCAAGCTGCATGAGGGACAGCAAACAGCTGCGGATAACACCAAGGAACTGACAAATGCCATTAAGGAACTCTGTACTGAGATCAGGCATGAGCGTGTTAGCCACCGCAGACGCGAACGGCAATTCATGGGAATGTTCAATGGCTTTTGCAGATCTGTATATCGTCTTACTACATCAACTGCCCTGATATCACGGCGTGCTGTGGCCGTACAGGTGGAGGCAGCACATAGCAGTCGGGATGTTGCCCAGGGATTGGTGCAAATAACCGGATCTGGATGCTATGCTGACAGCACGCAGTGCTACACCCAGCGAACTGGCAGTTGGGGATACTGAGGAGTCATCTAGCCTCAACAGTCTTGCAGTGCCCATGATGGAGCCTAGGCGTCGCAATGCCAGGCACAGTAGTGCCTGTGAGCCTGATACAAGAGGTGCCGGTGAGGCCACTGCGCACTCAAGTGGAATGCGTGGTCGTAAGAAGTGACATTGAGGGCTACAGGGGACTACCTTCACATGTAGCAATACAGTAAACTATGATGATAGTAGTGTGGCACTGTTAATGGCTCATGTCTGACTCATGTGTATTGCTTTGTCCTAGTGACACGTATGTTACCTGAAGTCAAGGTAATGAAGGTGCGAACTACCTTGTCAGTGAGGTGGTGTTGTCATTACTTACATCTGAAATGGTTGTGCGTGATGTCAGCACGCCTTTGCCTGCCCTCTGCTGCACTGGTCCTGCCTTCTGGCTGTAGAGGTAGTATGGGATCATCATCCTCTTCTGAGTCTGGCTCCGATATTTCCACAGGTATGCCCCTGGTGGTAGCTATATTGTGCAAAATCGCACATGTGGCCACTATTCTACAGGTCGTGTCCGGGCTGTACTGTAGTGCCCCTTCACTTTTGTGGATGCACCGGAAGCGACTCTTCAGCAGGCCAAAGGTGCGCTCCACAACATTGCGGGTTGCCCTGTGTGCTGAATTGTATCTCCGCTCTGCTGGTGTTGCAGGATTTAGGTAGGGCGTCATCATGTAGGTGCGCACTGCGTAGGCACTGTCTCCTGGAAGGAACAGAGGGTATAATGAGTAGCTGTGCCATCTGATGTCACACTGCCATCAATGCAACATTGTAAAGTTGGAAATTACCCAGTAGATATCCTTCACCAAATTCCCCAGCTAGCAGTCTTGTGTGAATCCCGCTGTGGCGAAAGATGTACAAATGATGTGTGCTCCCTGGGTACCTGGCCACGAGATCAGTTATGATGTAGGAGGCATTGCATATCACCTGTATGTTCATTGAATGTTGGTATTTACGGTTGCAGTACACATACTCTGTGGTCGATGGTGGACAGATTGCCACATGTATCCCATCTATGGCACCTAGGATGTTGGAGAACTGTGCTATCTGGTAGAAATCTATTTTTGTCTGCTGTATTTCCTGTGGGGTGGGGGGGAATCTGATGTACTGGTGTATCCTACTCAGCATGACATTTAGAAATCCATTGAAAAATCTGGAGAGGGCACTCTGTGATACCACTCCAGCTGCTGCTATGGCCCCTTGATAGCTCCCTGAGGCAAGTAGGTGCAGGGAGCATAATACCTGCACATGGGTGGGTATGCTATTGGTCCTGTGTGTTGTGCGCTGCAGTATGGGTTGAAGCTCAGCTATCAGGATTAGGATCATGGCTGAGCTCAACCTGTACTTCTAAAAAATGTCCTCCTCAGTCTGGTCAAAAAGGGTAATGCGCACTCTGAAAATGCGCCCCTGTCTCCTCCTCCCTCTCCTCAAACCTGCCAAGATCCTCATTCTCCTCGCCATGACGTAGAGTGCAGCCATTGTGGAAAAGAGGCTGAGGCATTCTGGGCCTCTTTATATAGGTTGCACCTGGTTACCACCTGGTTTCAATCTGTGGTAAATTGCATGCGCAAAAGGCCATTCTGCGAATATTCGCAATTTGCGATTTTTTGATGCATCGAATTGCGGCATGGTTTAGCGTGACGCAATCTCCGTATCTCAATTTGCGACACGAAATACTGAATCTGTATTTGCGAGTCAGAATTCGGGCTCGCAATTTTCGATATACAAATAGCGATGCAGTATTTCATGTCTCACTTTGCGGTACGCAGATTGCGACGCGCTAAACCATGTTGCTTCGCAAAAAATCAAAATTTTTGCGATTCCTTGTTTTTGGCCTGCGAATGACTTTGATACTTCGCAAAACACGTTTTTGCATTTGCAAACGGCCGATTTCTGCGAATCGCACCGTTTGCGAATGCAAAAACGTTTGATACATCTGGCCCAAAAAGAATTTGGAAAGACAACATCTGGGGCAAATTGATCCTAGGTAAAGTTGGCAAAAGGTAGGTAAAAAGGGAAGGTGTCAGCATATAAGAAGCTCGGTTAAGAGTCTTCTCATGAGTCAGGGGAAAATGTAAGTTCTCTCAGCAAGCATTAGGAAAATGCAGGATAAGAACAGAGAGGTCTGTACCTCCTAAAGTCTAAAGGATCTCTCCTGCTGAGACTAACTGGAAAAGATAAACTTAAGTGCAAACTGAATAATGATTTGTCAATTGATAACGCCACATGGATCGAAAGGTCCAATCACAGCACATCACACAACAGACATCTGCAACATCAAGACAAATTCCTAAGAATGTCATGGGAAGGCATTCATCTTTGCTCTCCTGTACAACTTTGCAACAAATTGTAAGTCAAAGCAATCTTCAGACTCTCTGTTGCTTCATGTGTATTCCTCAAACTTACTTTTGCAGGTTCTCTATGGGTAAAACAATAGCACATATATTTTGACCATTTTATTGAAACAACATTTGGAAAAAATAACATGTTAGCAAAAGAAAAAAGCTATCCCATATTCGCCAAATTCTGAGGCCTAGCAAATCAATATGGTTTAACGTAAGCAAAGTACATTTTAAATGGCACACTTAATTCTTGTTTAAGCAAACACATCTAAACATTATAATTATAATTTTATCGTTATTTAATCTTGTTTTATTTCATGTTACAGTAAATTTCAAAAGTAAAATACCTTGTTAATGCATGTCAGTAAATATGATGGGGAACTACATTTTCAACATTAACTTATGACATTTAAAGTATTTTCATCAATAAATTAATGATTGCTTCAGTGGAAACTTTCCTCGGACATCATAAGGAAACATATAGAATCAAAATAAACTGTACTTTTGTAAAAATGGCTATACCACATACATTAAATACTAGTCTACAGTTAATGCACCACTTTACAATTATCTTGTTAACAACTGCACACTATAAAATGTTAATGTAGTCACATATAAATCAACATTGTGACGTCAAAGGTAACAGCCAAATCTCAGCTGCATCAGCAGGACTCATTACATTTTAGAATGAACTATAAGGATGGCTATCAAGAGACGTGTAATCACAAGGAGGTAGCTGTGCTTCCATTCTTGTCGCCAGGAGCTACTCAACTGGCTGATAATTGTATGCTGTTCAACCCAAAGCACTCTAAGTCAGTAAGTCAGTTTGCAGCTGCATGGGACAATTTTCAAATACAATAAATAAATATTATACTAATGTATATTGGAATGCATGGCACTAGAAATCTCAAAGTCAGTCTTCTCTTGACAAGTCCCACAGTTAGTGCTCCAACTAACCAGCAGTTCCTATGATATGAAGCAAACAGGTTACATGTGCTATCAATTAGATTCTACTGTGCTATGTCTTCCAGGTGACAACCATCCTTATAGTTCCTTCAAAAATAGAGGCTTCTCATTAAACATATAAGAAGTATGCACTAATAACGATCTGCTATTTGCACCATAACATTTTACACACAAACAATAACTTTGGCAATTTTTGATGCATAGATTTACTCCTCCTTTCAGACTTTTTTGAATGGTGGTCCTGAATATTCTTTTGTTAGGGTGTGGGTGGTCGATCACAAGCCATCAAACTTGTGTCATTGATAGAGTCCCTTTGGTATTTTATTTTGCCTTTAAACACTTCAATGTGATTTTATGTGTACATCATGAAAATGCTTATTTCACTCATCAGTTGTTTTATGATTCAAACCTGTATTTGATTTTCAAATGGCTATCTCCATTTGTAAAGTTATTTATTGGGCAATTGTTCAAAGACATGCACCAATCTGGATTTATCCCCAATAGAAATGTTGCTGATAATTCCCATACTTTTCTAAATCCCATTAAGAAAGCTTCTAAGATTAAAAATCCTTTGACGGCTCTCTCATTCGATGTGGAGAAGGCATTTAATAGTTTCCTGGTGTTTTCGATCAGAAATGTTGAAGTCGCATAGTCTTAGCCAAATTATTCTTCACCTTATATCCTTACTATTCTACTCACCATGTTCCTCTGTATTAATTAATGGTATTCCACCTCCCTTCTTTCCTCTTAACCTGGGTACCCACCAGGTATGTCTAATATCTCCCCTACTTTTTCTTTGGCTCTTGGACCTTTTCTTCACTAACTATGGACTTCAAAAACATTCACACATTTTAAAATAAACAACACACAAGGTAAACTTACAGCTTATGCTGACAATATTCTATTATTTATGTCACATCCAGATTATTCCCTTCCAGCCTTTTTTCATGAACTCCTTATTTACTCTGTTGTTTCAGGATATAAGCTTAATGTAGATAAAATTGAAGTTCTACCTCTTAATGCACACTGGTCTAGGTCTGTCTTTGCAGAAGCAGACTTATCTTGAAAGTCTTCTAAAATTAAATGTCTAGGTATATGGTACTTCAAAACATTCTAGGATACTCTGAAGTCTAATTCAGATGTTTTACCCGAAAAGCTTTTAACCCTGTATCGGAAATTGCCTCTGCTATATTCATCCTGGTATAGTCACCTCCAAACCATACAAAATGATGCTTCTTCCTATGATGCTTCATTTCAGATTATCCAAGTCCTTTTTTTGGTATAATAGACAAGATCTCGTCCAAATTTCCTTGGAAGGGTAATCCATCTCGAACTTCTCTTTCAAATTTAAAACTCCCCAAATCCCTGGCCGGTGTCAACTTTCCAGACTTCATTAATTACCATAAGTCTTTTGCAATAAACAATTACAACCTTACATGTCTACACCAACTACAGTGCCTTAGAAATTATGGTTTTCTCTGGAACAATCTCTTCTTTTACCCTTTCCTCACAGGTGTTAGCGCGTCTGACATTAGTAAGTAAACTCACAAGGGGACGTGAATAGGTCGATGAACCTTTTAAATCGCAAGTAAGATGTTCTTACCATAACTCCAGTACATGTAAATCAATACACAATATCACTAATCAACAACAATCAATAACAGTAGTAATCAATAGAGTCAATAATTGACACACACCATAACCGTTCAGTCATGAAAAACCACACCTTTTAATAAAAGTTAGAATATTTATTTCCCAATTGTTAACAATGCTAAGGTCATGTAGACTAATAGCAATGTCGAATGAAACACATGCAGAAACAATACTGGCTGTCCAAAGCAGCAGAAGAAACCTAATCTAATCAAAGCTTGAACTACGACACATTCTAAGGTTATGGTGCCAATTAATTACAAAGTCAACGGCGTTGAAGAGATTACATACATTTGAGTTCAGCAGATAAATTCATCAAGCATTATTCCCTAGTAGCACAATTTTATTAGTGAGGATCCTTAACTAACACCAGATTAGCATCAGCATGTTTGGCTTCATGCAAAACAATTTAGTAACACAAAAATGGAAAACATCCAACTGTGGCTCTATCAAAACAGAGTGGTTGGTACCTAGAAAGAAAGAACAAATAGACATAATAATCAATACTCTAATTAATAATACCTATCCTAAATGTGGATCAGAAAGCAGAGTCAGTCTTTGTCCTCAGGACCTCAGTCGATTAGCAATGCATCAGGATTCAGAATCAAAGTTCGGAAAATGCAAAGTCTTTAAGCGTTAAAGTTAAGCACGTCTCGTGTCAAGATGAGAAATGGGGAAGAATGAGCTATCCCTTCCCTGTGCAATCCAGTTAAATTAAAACCACTAAAACTATTTCCCAAATCCCAATTGGTCAATGAATCACATGTTCACACTTTGTCCAATAAAACTAAAACTCAAAATCTATGAATTCTACTATTACCCCATTCACATGTCATTGATTGGTTGTCCTGCAATGTACTCATCATCTGGCTTGTCAGGTAACAATATTGTTGCAGCTTCTACTCCAGTCAGTGTCTTGATTGTTCTCCTCCTGAGAAAGTCAGTCTCGCACACATTACACACAAAATGTTACATTAGCAAGAACAGCATCTTCTAGCAGTCGGTTCTCATGAGAAAAGATCTCAGCGTTGAGCACACTTAAACAATGCAAATGGAAATCACGGTTTAACTTTCTAAGACAGCCATTTATTAAATGTTAAAAAATACAGCTTTGACATGAGGCCTGGCAGCTGGGCCAAGACCTTCACTAAGTTAAGGCCTACAATTAATAAAGCTAATACATAATGTATAACCCTTAAAATGACATATTACTACATTAGTCAAATACATTTTCAACTTTTCACAGTATTAGAATATTAATAAGTACACTTTGTGAACATTGGCGGCCTCTCATCGTAATCACATTTTGAAATGTGTGCATTATTTTTCTACATTATTATTTTCTACACAAATCCATTATTCAGAATACATGAACACTCATAAATAATTTTTATTAGAACACCTCCGCTAGCACTTTCTATTCTTTTTATATCCAATATCCCCAAACATTGGTTACCTAACACTGATTCTCATGCCTGTACCATATGGAAATTATATTTTACCTTACCCCTATAGATCAATTATTTAACAGTCCTATATGGCATAACAATCTCCTTAAAAAACAGGGTACGACTTTGTGTTCGGAGGCCAGGATGAATAAAGGTATCCTTCTTATTTCTCAAATATACCATTGAGGCTCCCTGATCCCTTTTTCTGATCTTTCGTTAACATAGAATCTTCACCTTGCATGCAATCCCAATATCATGCACTGTGTAATATGATTTGAGACGCTCTTAAACAGCATTAGCCTTCTGATGTCTCATATCCTAGTTCCTATCCTCACCCCATTACAACCTTCACTCACCACAAGACAGCATGTATTTATAAACTCATATGAACCTCTGGTCCAAATAGGGTCAAAACACATATTGAGACATTGTGGGAATCGGATTTTGGTGTTGTATGGCCAATCGCTATACGGGATAGACTTTGGAGTAAAATACATTTTGCAGCCCATACACCAAGACTCACTCAAACCTTGTATTTTTTCATAGCAGACTTTTTACATCCCCATCCGCCTATTTAAACTTAAACTCATGTCTCATGCTGGCACTTTCATGTCCATTAGGGTACAAATTTTCATATGTTCTCCCCCTGCCCAGCTTAGTCCTCATATTGGGTTTCCATCGGAACTTGCATTGGTGCCATTACCCAGATTTGCTTACCTCTGTCATATGAAATGCTGTTTTTGGGTGGTGTGCACAAACCCTGGAGTTTACACCAGCAGCTTGGGAAACTAGTAGATCCTTTGATCTCTATACCGATTGTTGTTATTACTTCGAGTTGGAAATCTTCAGACAATATCACTATCCTAAAGTGGTGGAATTTAATCTGTTATCACCACAGACTACACAGTTTTAAACCTCACTCGTTGAAACTCTTCATCAAGCGTCACCAGCTGTGGATGCCACTCACATTTATTAAATTGCCATCACGCCCCACAAGGTGACAGCTCATCCAACGTCACTGTAAAAAGGAGTAAAGTAACAGTTTACAATAGGGTATTCGGTTGTCAAGGGAGTGACGTAAAAAGAACATGATCTTTCATAGTATGAGTTTTAAGGTATCTCTGTTTCAGTTATTCACAAATGTAAATGACTCCTGTATTTAAGGGTTCAGGGAAATGCTGAAAGATAGCTCAGGTACCTCAAACAATAAATCAAACATAGCAGCTACCGTGTACATAATTTAAAAATTATCTGTTTAAAGTATGAAAATACTTTCACAATTTTTTTCCCAACAACTAGCACCTTTACAATCTACCCCAGTACACATCTTTTGCCTGACGTCGGTACTGATAAAGCACACATGGTGTATTTCACAACATATTTTTCAAATATATTTTCTGCTATTGCCAAGACATTTAGGGGGTGATTCTGACCTCGGCGGTAAAATGCCCTTACCGCCGATCATAAGACCGCCATAACACCGCCGCGGCCGCGGTCAACCGCCACGGTCATTCTGACCCACAACGGCCAAACCTCCAAAAATCCGTCCTCCACTGCAGCCCGCCACATCGGCGGGCAGCGATAAACTGGAGATGACCAAACCTCCACCGTCACGCCAACAGAAATACGCCCATGCCATTACGACCCACGAATCCACACGGCGGTCATTCAAACGGGGTATATCATTGGTGGTACACCCCGCCGCGGTCAGAATACACACACATCACCAAAACACAGCCACATTGGACAATTTGAAATACACACACCTGATACACATACACACACCACTCCCACACAATCAACCAACTATAAAACACACACCCACATCACCCACAAACCCCTGCGACCCTAATTACTGAGAGAAGGAGAGAGAGACACAGCAGACAATCCATAGCAAGACACACTGAGGCACACTACACCATCACACACACCACATAGTAGCACAAAGCACCACTCACCAACACACTCCTCATCACATACACCACCCCACACCTCACCCACACCACCCCATGGCACCCCAAAGGCACCCACGCTTTTCGGACCAAGAACTCCGGGTCATGGTGGAGGAAATCCTAAGAGTGGAACCCCAGCTCTTCGGCTCGCAGGTGCAGCACACCAGTATAGCCAGGAAGGCGGAGCTATGGCAGCCGATCGTGGACAGGGTCAACGCGGTGGGACAGCATCCCAGGAATAGGGAGGACATCCGCAAAAGATGGAACGACCTACGGGGGAAGGTCCGATCGATGGTCTCCAGGCACAACATCGCGGTCCAGAAGACTGGCGGCGGACCCCCACCCACCCCTCCCGAATTTACATCGTGGGAGCAAGAGGTCTTGACCATCCTGCATCCTCAGGGCCTCGCAGGAGTAGCCGGAGGAATGGACTCTGGTAAGTCCAATCTCAACTACTATATCCCCCCCACCCCACCAGCATGCCAACCCACACCCCCACCCTCACCCCCAACCCCCCAGCACACATCCTCCCTGACAATGTCTCACCAGCACAACCCACCCATCCCAACACCAACTCCTGCATGCCAACACAAATCATGGGCACCCATCACCTAAGCATGACCACTGCACTAACCCCTCCCCCCCACTAAATACCCTCACAACACCTCCCTCCAGGGAATGCCTGCACTGGGGGACAAGGGCACCCACAACACGCATGCTATTGCACACACAGAAATAATAACCAAACTCTCTTACCCCATGCAGGACCCGAACAACAACACACCAGCCAGGAGGGTCCAGAAGTGTCCATCCCACCACCGGAACAGGCCCACACTGAGGATAGCAGCTCTGTCGACAGTGAACCTGATGACCAGCCCGGACCATCGGGGACCTCTGGGCAGTCGGTTCCCCTCAGGCAGCCACAGGCCACACCAGACCCGACCCCCTCTGCCGACACCAGCACAGCTCCCACCCAGCGGGCCCATGCCTCTGTCTCTAAGACAGCTCAATCAGCGGTGTGTCTGCCACTACAGGGCACTCAGGCTAACCCAACACCCCAACAACAACAGGGACCTGGGGGCAGTGGTGGCGGGCACACCGTCCAGGGGACAGAGGCCGGGGGAAACCGGGCAGCTCGGAGGGCTGCTGTGCGACAGGGGGGGGAGGAGAGGCCCAGGGAACCCACTCTCCAAGAGGCCCTCACCACCATCATGGGGGCATACCACCACTCCCACGAAACGATGGCGACGGTACTGGCCAGGTTCACTGAGATCCAGGCACAGCAGGAGGAACGCTACATGGGTTTCAGGGAGGAGCTGAGAATCATCGGGACCGCAATGGGGACCATCGTCCTGGCCCTCCACAGGATAGAGGACGCGTTGCGGGACCATGGTGCACCACACAGGGCCCCTGTCACTAGCCCGGACCAGGAACAGCCTACCACCTCCGCCGGCGCTAGTGGACAGGAGGTCCCAACACCTCGACAGCCCCCCAGAATCCCACCTCCTGCTGAAGAACAACCACCCCGTAAGAGGAGCCTGAGACCAAAGAAAAAGACAGAGTAGGATGTCAAGACCCCCGCCTGCAGGACATACCCCCTCAAGTCTTCGCACTGTCCCACATTGCCACCCTGTCCAACCATGAACTGCCTATGCTCCATCCTTCCATAGGCAAAAGGACAATGCACCTGTGAGACTGAGAACTGGACTCTGCATGGATATTCCTCCACCCCCACCCATCACCCTAAGAATCACATGTACCGATATCTAGCACTGTAAATAAATCACATTTTGCACACAAATCTGTTTTGAGTCATGCTGTATTATTGACAAATGTATTACATATTGCTGTTCGATTTCTGTTCTGTCAATTAGTCATGACAACATACCAATGTCAATACGCTGTATTTCATGGGCGAACCAAGCAGAAGTCAGGTACTGAGTCAGACAGCACTGAGAAGGGAAGGGAAAGGCAAAAATCAATGACAAACATCTGTGGGGAACTACAGAAAGTACAGATGCAGGAGGCTATAAGCAATTGTGAAATGGCGTGGGTGATTCTTACCTGGGTGTTACTGGAAATACTGTTGTATCACTCTGTCCCTATTGTCTGTGTCGTCCTCTGAGTCTTCCTCCTCTTCACTCTCCACAGGCTCCACGGCTTCTACAACACCACCATCTGGACCATCCTCCTGCAGGAAAGGCACCTGGCGTCGCAAAGCCAGGTTGTGAAGCATACAGCACGCCACGATGATATGGCACACCTTCTTTGGTGAGTACATTAGGGATCCACCTGTCATATGCAGGCACCTAAACCTGGCCTTCAGGAGGCCAAAGGTTCGCTCAATCACCCTCCTAGTACGCCCATGGGCCTCATTGTAGCGTTCCTCTGCCCTTGTCCGGGGATTCCTTACTGGGGTCAGTAGCCACGGCAGGTTGGGGTAACCAGAGTCACCTATTAGCCACACACGTTGTCTCTGTAGCTGCTCCATCACATAGGGGATGCTGCTATTTCGCATCACATACGCGTCATGCACTGACCCTGGGAACTTGGCATTTACATGGGAGATGTACTGGTCAGCCAAACAGACCACCTGGACATTCATCGAATGATAATTCTTTCTGTTTCGGTACACCTGCTCATCGTCTTTTGGGGGTACCAAAGCCACATGGGTCCCATCAATGGCACCAATGATGTTGGGGATATGTCCAAGGGCATAGAAATCACCCTTCACTGTAGGCAAGTCACCCTCCTCGGGGAAAATGATGTAGCTCCGCATGAGTTTCATCAGGGCAGACAACACTCTGCTCAAAATCTTAGAAAACATAGGCTGAGACATTCCAGATGACATGGCCACTGTGGTCTGGAATGACCCAGTTGCCAAAAAATGGAGGACTGACAAAACCTGCACCAGAGGGGGAATCCCTGTGGGTTGGCGGATGGGGGACATCAGGGCTGGCTCCAGCTGGGCACACAGTTCATGGATAGTGGCACGGTCAAGTCTGTATCGAAGTATTATATGGCGTTCTTCCATTGTCGACAGGTCCACCAGCGGTCGGTACACGCGAGGATTCCTCCTTCTCATCGCAAGTCCCAGCGGACGGTGCCTAGGAAGGACAACATGGAGCACAGAGTCAGCCAAACCACAGGTACGTACAGACAGCTTGCACAGTTAAAGAATGGCAATGGGTTGAAAGGTGTGTATGTGTGGCAATGCAAGGCCTAGGCCTGTGTGTCGCAGTCAAAATTAAGCCATGTGGGCCCTTGAAATGGCGGCTGCCTGACCTGTGAAGTGGGACAATGGGATGTGAGGTCAATGCGCTGGCGGGGCACACCGTGGCGGTAGGCGGTCGAAGACCGCGGCGCAAAGCCGCATTGGTTAACATTGAAGCCTATGGGTTTCAGGAGCCAATGACGAAGTGCGCCGGCGGTCGCGGTACGCACCGCCGCGGTACGCACCGCCGCGGGCGTGACCGCCATTTTCTATCTGCTTAATCACTCGAGACCTGATCATCCACAGGAGAGGACCTATACTGCAAGTGCTGCTGTGACCTCGGTCTGGAAGATACAATGGCTGCTGCGCCTGGGGAAAGGGCCCCTGCCTTCACGTCTGAAGAGTTGGAGAAGCTCGTGGATGGGGTCCTCCCCCAGTATGCGCTACTCTACGGTCCTCCAGACCAACAAGTGAGTACACCGGGTGCTAATGGAATGGGCTATGCCTGTGTGGATTGGGGTGGATGTAAGTTGGTGGGGTGGGGGGCGAATGAGGAGTGCAACGCCCGACAGATGAGAGCATGTGCCATATGGCAAAGTGGGTGGGTTAGGGGCCAATTACATCTAACATGCAGGTCATTGATGATTTCCTCCTTTCCACCCTGTACATGTCTAATAGGTCAGCGCCCATCAGAAGATCGAGATTTGGCGTGCCATCGCCAAGGAAGTCCGGACCTTGGGGGTCCACAACAGACGGGCCACCCACTGCCGCAAGAGGTGGGAGGACATCCGCCGCGGAACAAGGAAGACCGCAGAAACACTGCTGGGGATGGCCTCCCAACCTAGGAGGGGTGCCAATCGCACCATGACCCCCCTGATGTCCCGGATCCTGGCGGTGGCCTACCCTGAATTGGATGGGCGCTTTAAGACATCACAGCAGACACAAGGGGGTGAGTCTCAGCACATTCTCCTATCTTTCTGCGCAGTGGAGGCGTCTGGGTGGGGGAGGAGGGCTGTGGGTGACATTAGGCCAGGGCGCTTTCTGTAGTGTAGTCCTCTCCCTTAGGCATGGCCCTGTGCCCCCGGCCCCCACCTCTGTAGGGTGACAAGTACAGCCATTGAAGGTCCAGCATCTCCCATGTGCGCGTTTGACGTCTCTTGGCCTGTTGTCTTAGTCAGTAGTACTGAGTAGTGTACCCCGAATGCGCGGCTTAGTGCATTAGGCACCTGTGTCTGTCCTCTCCGCCAACGGTGTTGACATTGCATGCACTCAACGTGGTCTTCTTTTTTCTCCCCCCACCCTTTCTCTTCATCTTCTTGTGCATGTGTGCATTAGCATCATCAGGCAGAGGAGATATGGCATCGGAGCACGAGGGAGCTGCAGGACACAAGGCCCCGGTGGGCCCAGGAACAGACACCGAGGGCACCAGTGATCCGGAGGGCGAGGGGAGCACCACGACGGGGACCGCTGGTGAGAGCAGCGAAAGCGACACGTCCTCGGATGGGAGCTCCCTAGGGGTGGCGGCAACATCCGTGCCCCCCGCCTCTACAGGTACAGCCGCCACCCAGCGCACCAGCCCCGCCCTCCCAGCAGCCCCTCAGTCTTCGCTCCGTGCCGGTTCGCCCAGGAAGGCGCGCGTCTCCTTCGCCCCAGGCACCTCAGCCCCTGCCCCTGTTGCCCCTGCTGCCCTCAGTGCGGAGCTCATTGACCTGGTAAGGACGCTCATTGTTGGGCAGACGACCCTTTTGAATGCCATCCAGGGTGTGCAAAGGGAGGTGCAACAGAGCAATGCGTACCTGGAGGGCATTCATTCGGGTCAGGCTGCCCATCAACGAGCGTTCACTGCTCTGGCCTCAGCACTGACGGCAGCCATTGTCCCTGTTTCCAGCCTCCCTCTTCTGACTGCCTCCAGCCTGTCTCTGTCTCCTGTTCCTCAGCCTATCCCATCCACACCATCAGACCAGCCTGCACACACCTCAACACCCAAGAGCAGCTCATCCAAACACAAGCACCACAGATCCCGCAAACACTCACCCGAGCAACACCCAGATGCAGACATGCCAACAGCCACTGCCACCCCTGTGTCCCCCTCCTCCTCGTCTCCCTCCTCCCTCCCTGTGACGTCTACACTCACACCTGCATGCACCCCAACATCAGCCAGTGCTTCCATCACCACCTCACCCTCCAGTACAGTCCACACTCGTGCAGTCACCACCCCCACTGCCATGTACACGTCCCCTGTGTCCTCTCCCACTGTGTCTGTCACCCCCTCTTCCCCCGGCAAGAGGACCCGCAAAACCAAGGACCGCCGTGCGAGGACCGACAGGGCTGCCCCCAAGGAGCAATGTGCGGCCACTTCACCCCCGACACCATCTAGGGGAGGCAAGGGCCCGAGAGCCCCATCAAAGGAGCGGAAGGCCAGCAGGAGCGCGGAGAAGGTGGACCCCACATGCCACATCCCAGCTGGGAAGGAGGACACTAAGGAGGCCAGGAGTCCGTCCCCGAAGGGTCCAGAAACGTCACGGTCCGAGGGCGACTGAGCAGGGAGTCGAGGCCAGGTCTGGCTCCCTTGACCTGCTGGATGAGCACCGCTGAACAGGGCCCCGCCGTGGAGAAGAGCACCGCTGAACAGGGCCCCGCCGTGGAGAAGAGCACCGCTGAACAGGGCCCCGCTGTGGAGAAGAGCACCGCTGAACAGGGCCCGCGGTGCAGAAGAGCACCGCTGAACAGGGCCCCGCCGTGGAGATAGGCACCGCTGAACAGGGCCCGCGGTGCAGAAGAGCACCGCTGAACAGGGCCCCGCCGTGGAGAAGAGCACCGCTGAACAGGGCCCGCGGTGCAGAAGAGCACCGCTGAACAGGGCCCCGCCGTGGAGAAGAGCACCGCTGAACAGGGCCCCGCCGTCTCAAGCACCGCTCCGCTGGGCCCCGCCGTCTCAAGCACCGCTCCGCTGGGCCCTTCCTCTCAAGCACCGCTCCGCTGGGCCCCGCCGTCTCAAGCACCGCTCCGCTGGGCCCTTCCTCTCAAGCACCGCTCCGCTGGGCCCCGCCGGCTCAAGCACCGCTCCGCTGGGCCCTTCCTCTCAAGCACCGCTCCGCTGGGCCCTTCCTCTCAAGCACCGCTCCGCTGGGCCCTTCCTCTCAAGCACCGCTCCGCTGGGCCCTGCCGTCTCAAGCACCGCTCCGCTGGGCCCTTCCTCTCAAGCACCGCTCCGCTGGGCCCTTCCTCTCAAGCACTGCTCCGCTGGGCCCTTCCTCTCAAGCACCGCTCCGCTGGGCCCTTCCTCTCAAGCACCGCTCCGCTGGGCCCTTCCTCTCAAGCACCGCTCCGCTGGGCCCTTCCTCTCAAGCACCGCTCCGCTGGGCCCTTCCTCTCAAGCACCGCTCCGCTGGGCCCCGCCGTCTCAAGCACCGCTCCGCTGGGCCCCGCCGTCTCAAGCACCGCTCCGCTGGGCCCCGCCGTCTCAAGCACCGCTCCGCTGGGCCCTTCCTCTCAAGCACCGCTCCGCTGGGCCCTTCCTCTCAAGCACCGCTCCACTGGGCCCCGCCGTCTCAAGCACCGCTCCGCGGGGCCCCGCCGTCTCAAGCACCTCTCCGCTGGGCCCTTCCTCTCAAGCACCGCTCCGCTGGGCCCTTCCTCTCAAGCACTGCTCCGCTGGGCCCTTCCTCTCAAGCACCGCTCCGCTGGGCCCCGCCGTCTCAAGCACCGCTCCGCTGGGCCCTTCCTCTCAAGCACTGCTCCGCTGGGCCCTTCCTCTCAAGCACCGCTCCGCTGGGCCCTTCCTCTCAAGCACCGCTCCGCTGGGCCCTTCCTCTCAAGCACCGCTCCGCTGGGCCCTTCCTCTGAGGCACCGCTCCGCTGGGCCCTTCCTCTCAAGCACCGCTCCGCTGGGCCCTTCCTCTCAAGCACCGCTCCGCTGGGCACCGCCGTCTCAAGCACCGCTCCGCTGGGCACCGCCGTCTCAAGCACCGTTTATGGTTCACTGTGCCCACCATGCCTCCTCCTTGACCAGTGGAGACTGTCATCCACCTGATGGACTGTGGCTTTGCACTCCCCAGGATGGTCCAGTGGGCAGCCCACCCACTGTAGAGACATTGAGAGACTGTGGCTTTGCACTCCCCAGGATGGTCCAGTGGGCAGCCCACCCACTGTAGAGACATTGAGAGACTGTGGCTTTGCACTCCCCAGGATGGTCCAGTGGGCAGCCCACCCACTGTAGAGACATTGAGAGACTGTGGCTTTGCACTCCCCAGGATGGTCCAGTGGGCAGCCCACACACTGTAGAGACTTGAGAGACTGTGGCTTTGCACTCCCCAGGATGGTCCAGTGGGCAGCCCACCCACTGTAGAGACATTGAGAGACTGTGGCTTTGCACTCCCCAGGATGGTCCAGTGGGCAGCCCACCCACTGTAGAGACATTGAGAGACTGCGGCTTTGCACTCCCCAGGATGGTCCAGTGGGCATGGTGGCTCCTCGTGGATCTGGCGTCGTGGACTCATGTGGCTGTGGTGCCCCCCCCTTCCCTTCCCCCTGAGGTGCCTGTAGTTTTTACATCTGATGCCCCTGCAGTGTTCTCTCCAAAGGACTCAGGTCTCCTGTGTGGGCTTTGCCCTTGTTTCTCAAGACTTTGGCCCACGGACATGCTGAATTCGTAGGATGTGCAGGACTTGTTTCTTCAGTTATACACTGATGTGTATGTCATTAGTTTTGTTGTGGATATCTTTCATGGTTGTACTCTAATTTTCTGGAGCTTTTTGGTACATAAATATTTATTCCAAATATGATTACGTCCTGGCATTTTTCAGGGGTGTTTGGGTGGTGTCACTGTGACTTGGTGCTCTGCATTGGTGAGTACATAGTTGGGGGGGGGGGGTCGCATATGTGTGTGCCCGTGACCTTTCGTCCTCCCACTCCCGTGTGTCGTAGGTGCAGTACTCACCGTTGTCGTCTGCGCCGGACTTCGTACTCGTGGTAGATGAGAAGGTAGACGAGAGCAGGTAGGATGTTTAATTCGGGTTCCATGCTGTCCTCCTTCCTCCTGGAGTGCGTAGTGGTGAGCGTTTTCCCGTCCGTAGTCTGTTTCCGCCGTGTTTTTATCGGCGGTGCTCCAGCCCCGGAAAAGGTGGCGTATTGGTGAGTTGGAATAGTGTGGGCGGTACATTGTCTCCCGCCTGTCTGTTGGCGGTGACCGCCGCGCTGTTTGTTTGTACCGCCGTGGCGGGCGGAGTGTTAAGGTGGCTGTCTGTGTTGGCGGTTCCCGCCAGGCTCAGAATCCCATTTTTTTTACCGCCAGCCTGTTGGCGGGTTGGCCGCCGCTTTAACACCGACCGCCAGGGTTAGAATCACCCCCTTAATGTATGTGTCTTTAATGTCAGGGAGAATACAATCTCTCTCTAAATATAGAAATCTGTCAATTATTTTCGTATTACAAGCTTTTTACGGTGTCAGAAGATGGATGTTAAGGAGAAATGCATCACCAATCACCTTTCAATTACAAGCTCCTGCACTCCTAATACTCAGGGATTAGGAGTGCAGTAAGTGGAACAGAGCTGTCATCTGCTGATCACAGCTGCATTCTTCCGCTCGCCCAGATGGAGAGAATATGAGGATGTCTGAGCTGTGCAGTATAAGGCCTGCAGCGTGAGGACTGTCACCCACTGCTGAGCATTCTAAGCACTGCTTGTACTTTCTCATACTCTCGCCATGTTTTTGCGTGACAGGAGTTCTGCAAACACAAGCAGCATGTAACTAGAACGAGTCTCAAGTGGGTGGTTGACAGGCAACACACTGGTGTGACAGGGTCATGATGACAGTATAGGCAGTATGTGTTAGGTCTCACACAGCACTGTTGAACACTTCCATGCTTTCTGATTGTCATACTCTGATGATGTGATTGTGCATACACAGAGCTGCTCGCACTTCCACACTGGGCGGCCATCTGGTTGCCCACCTGGTTGTGACCCTCACAGCAGTGCAGAGCGGCTTTTAAGCATGCACAATGGCAGCCATCACAATGGCCTGATGAGACCAGCAGACCACCATGACTGTGATTGCTTTTCAATAAATCTGTTTTTAAATGCAATCTGTTTTCCTTAAAGTAAACTTATATGTATTTTAAAAATGAATGAAAGTGTAAATTTCATTTCTAGTGGTCCTCCGGGCTACTGCGTGCTCTGAAAAAATGTTTTTGTCAACATTCACAAAAGGGAAGGGATATTTTAGGGACCCCCTTCCCATTTGCGTATGTCTTACTACTTCTGTTGAGCAGGTGATAAAAGATTAATGTTTCCCGACTGGAATCCAGTTGCAAATAATTAATAAATTCCAATATGATTTGGTAGTTAGAAGGGATGCCCTAAACATGCCCCTTCAAAATACCGAATCGGTATTAGGTAGCAAACCTAAACCGAGATTCATGAAGTTGTTACTGAGTCGCAATTTGTATATAAAAAAATGCATTTTTGCAATTACAATTGCTCGATTCTGCAAATCAGGATGTTTGTAAATCTTTGTAAATCTGCCCCAAACTATGTGCAGTAGTAGCTGAGCCTATAAAATAAGTAATGTATTTGTGTAATCTGCACTTGAGGTACTCTATCTACAATCGCCTCCCAGCCTTTCTACCACCCCTCGCCATTTACAATGCTCTGTTGCTTCCTAGGTAGGTTTATGCCTTTTAAATACCAATACATACAATTACAAGTCAAAGGTCCTTGTGTACATACAGATAGAAGGTAAGTGATGCGGGCTGCATAAGCACTCACATACAACATGAAAGCTGCCAAAATATAAACTTCTGTACTTCCATCCAAAAAGCAGCACACTAATGCCGCGTTGGAGAGTTTTCTCTCGATTGCGCAGGTGTCTCAAATATGAAGCATGAATATGAAGTTCCTAACAGAGTGACTGCACATTTCGGTCTGTCAGTATATGATAAAAATAATATAGGCCATAAGATTAAGTCACAAACTGCATGTGTTTGACTGGTTAGCACATTAGTGGTCTAAATCTTTAATTCAAGAACAGCAGCCTCTCTCCCAGCAGGACTCCAGGCCAGGCTCCAGATTACACTACAATATCGGCGCGGCTTAGCCTCCTCTGAATGAGGCTGTTAGAATCAAAAAGATCCAATTCCAACCTCAGCCAAGTTTAGTAAACACTGTCTGCCTGCAGCTGTGCGCCCACAGACCAGATGACTCAAGAAACAAACCACAGAGCTGTGAAAATTTACAGAGCAGGTGGTCACAGCAGTATCATTATTTTCAACCTTTGCTAAGGATACTCCTTTTTACTGCTTAGAGTTAAATACTTTTGAGTCTTAGTTTGTCATACTCAAAAGATTATTGGGATTATTTTGCTATCCATTTACAAAATTGGGGTTTTCGTGACCTTAAAACTTCCTGCTGAGTACATTTAGGCTTTTCTCTGTGGCATATATTATGCCATGTAACACCTTGTTTGTTATAGACCCATAAGGCTTCTGAACATAATATTTCATCAGCGATATATTTTACACAAAGAAATTGTGCTGTCCTCATTAAGATAATGTCTTTGTCTTTGCCTACCTCAAATCCATTAACTATTAATCATGGTTGGTTAGAAAAAGGAACTGTCTCAATTATATAGGTTTCAATCTCCGAATTTTGTGATATGCATCTCAGTGGGTCTCCCGTTTAATATATGTGAGACACAGCTTCCGCTCATTAAATCGCCATTGATTATTAACTTGTTATGGTCTTCTCACTATCTGAATCGCAGTACACTCTATTATATTGGTTTGGGAGTGCTAACCATCAGGATCTGCCTTTTAAGATATGGTCCACTGCTGCCCAACTAAGGTAAGAGGCTCTCAGCTGGTTGCATTTGAACACATCCACATACATGTGTGCATACATGCACTCTCACTCAGCCTGATATCTGCTCACAGGTAGCCTATCCCAGAAGGATCATTCAGGGATTGGTGACACTCTAGGCAAAGCTTATAATAAAAGTGAGCATTTATAGTGGGAGTATGCACATCTGTAGTGATTACTGAAATGTCTGTGTTCTCATACACTCAAACACAGAATTCACATTAAGTCCTGCATAACAGCAATCCCCGTGGCACTTCAAAATTGATCATTTCTCTCTGACTCAGCATCTAATGCAGATTTTTGTTCCATCTGATGGTCCAAGTTAATTATTCTGCTGGCCAGGGTTAAGATAAAAGACTTCCCAACACACTAGGGCCATTAGTCAGTTATTAGACCTGCTCCTAGGGAAGAAAAGGAGGGGAACTGTCATGTGCTAATTTCTTTTTTGCACTCCACTTGGCCTGTGAAGCCTCAAACCCATAGAAACAAAAGAGAATTGCCATACATCTGGAGCCACTCACTGGAGGGGTTCTTTTATGATGTTTTGGAAGGAAGGGAGTAGGCAGTTGTGGCAGTTAGTGGTTGTTATTAGACTCACATAGATGTTCTTTCAGTAGACCATTTAATGGCATCATCTTAGAAATTTCCAAATGCTGTGCAGTCGGATTGAGGCAGGGGAGAGTGATGATATTTAACCCTAGCTTCTGGAACAACCCACACCCATTTAAAAAATGTCTTGCAGAAAATCTGCCCATTCCACATTGTCACCATAGATTCTTTGCCTTTTTCTCGATCCTATTTTTACTGTTTTGTTGAACTCTGCCTATTAGCACACTGTTGTCCAGGCCCCAATGTATGTGCTTTAACCCTTTAAACATGGTTACATTGGATTATCCATGCCTGACATATTTAACTTGCAGATAAGTCCCTACTACATGATGTGAAAAAGCTCCCAGGGCCTGGAACTTAAATGACACCTGCCAACTGCAGCACCTTTTGCACCATCTACAGGGTTGGCCTGTAAGACATGTCTTCAGACCTATAACATGTGGCATGACCACACCTATAAGTACACATTGTTGCCCACAAGGTAGGGTGCCTGATATTTAAAAGTGAATTTGTGCAAAATTAAAGTTGTCATGTTCCTCAAGTGATTAGCCCCTAAAAGCTTTTTTCACTGGCAGGGCTGTAGCTGGATCCTGGAAAATGGTAAAGTACAGATTATAAACAGTAATATTTAACTTTTGATAGGAAAATACTCTTTCAAAGTCTCTTTTCATATTTCTTACAAATCAAATTAATCTGAGAAGTTCCAATAAATATTTAGGAAAAGTAACTTTAGAAAGTTAGCTTTTCACTGTCCAAAGCTCCTTGAGGCTAATTGCATTAGCCTTCCAGTACCTGCCTAGTCAGTGCTTGACCTTAAAGAGCTGTCTTAACTGCTCCCAGAGCAGAACAATGACTTGGGCCTCGTGAAAGGATGGGCTGGGTGTAGGGCATGTGATCCATATCAGCTCACTAGGGGCAGCGGTGGAGGTTCCATGAGATCTATTAGCTTGAAAGGGCTACAGGTGAGGCCTGCCAATTCATAGTTTTGTGTAACAAGAGTCCTGGTAGGGGTAAACTCTTTAAACCCTGGACACATGGTAGTCAACCTAGCTATGTCTCAGTTGGAGGAACAGCTGCCCCCAGAACCAGTTAGATGTAGATTAGGAAGTGGGACTGCTCATTTACCTAAACAAATCCCTGACTAGCTCACAAGCTCCCTCCAGAGGTAGAAGGACTGTGCCAATGTGGATTTCCCTTACAATGGTGCAATGTGAGATAGTTTGCAGTAAGGGAAACAGGATAATCTGCAAGTGTGGGCAGGGTTGCTCCTGGGCACCCTTTCCTTATTGGTTATGGAGAGTCCAGAAGTCATGCCTGCCTGTTGGCTAGTGAAACCTATGAAACCGGCACTTCACCTACAGCTCTAGAGAACACTTTCTCGATCTGCAGAATAACAGAAGATAACGGGACCTGCTGACTGTCACTTGAGTAGAGACCTTAAAGACTTGGCCTTTCCCCCATTGTAACCATGATGGAAAAGTGGACTGCAAGAGTCAGTGGTCTGACTTCCTGTGTGGCTACAGGGACACAGCACGAGGTAATTTTCCTGTAGTGATCAGTTGATCAGTAACAACTGGATGTGGACTTGTCCCTAAGGGCTATCCCTGTGGTACTGGGAGCTTTAGTAGTGACCCAGTGGGGCTGTTTAAAAAATCCTGAAAAATTAGGACTTACACAATTATGGGAAATCCAAGAACTCCAGACCATCAGTGGGATCTTATGGTAAAGGTTTTCGATTTCAATACAACTTTGTCGAATACACCATCAGGTTTGCTCGGCTGAAGGATGTTGAGCTCCATACAGAACACTAAGTCAGAAGGTAAAAACTTTGACCAGCTTGATGTATCCGATTTTCAATCCATTGCAGTTAGTTTGAAATCGGACCTAGGTCCCAGTCTGCTGCATTCAAGTATTGTCAGTAGCACTTATTGTTTTCTAGCACTATTTTCACTGAAATATATTAAAATGTACATCTCTGGTTCTCCTTGTTGGATTTTTGTCATTTTAGTATCATTTTTTTTAACCTAAATGTACTTTATTTTTTATTTCAGTTTGGGATTTTTATTGTTTGAGGTTTTGATGTTATTGCTGTTTTGGCGCTACATTGCCCTAAGCCGTGCTGCTCTGTACTATAGCTATGAAAGGGTTAAGCTCAGGATAATTTAGTGACATTTGGGGTTCTCGCTTACATGTTAGTGTTTGTATTTCTTGAGGTGGGAGACTGCCTACCCCAAATAATAATCAATTCTTACAACACTGCACAACAAAGATACTTTGGGGGAAAGTCTGTAAACAGGGAAACAACACCAGAGGAATGCTCAGCTCGAAGAAAGAAGACTTAAGGACTTCTGATTTCAGTTGGCACCCAGAGATTATGATTTGTTTCTCCAGGGATAGTGGTGCTGGTCATCCTACACTCTCTGGGAAGCAGTAGAGGGGTGGACCTGGTGGGGGAACCTTGGGTAGCTCCCCTGGATCTTCTGTAGATTGGTCCTGCATGAGTGACCTCAAGAAGGAGTGGGACCCTGACCAAGGTGCTCAAAGAAGGCCGTGGGACCTGGAGGGTGACGGCAGGGAGGGCACTCAGCCTTGAGATGCTGCTGAGGAAATCCCAAGCTCATGGATTGGTCATGGGGCCCAAACAGAGGACATGTCCAAAGGGAGAGAGCAGTTGAAAAGAGAAATCTAGATATCCAAGGAAAACAAGCCTTAGAGGTCAGGAAACCTGAAGGAATCCCCCTTATTCGCTAGAGCTGGCCACCAGGAGAAAAACTAGAGTTTCATCTTCCAAATTGATCGATCCACAATGAACAGCAGGAAACAACTTAGTCCCTCTGGATTCTCTCATGCTACACCAGGGAAATACCAAGGACCCATGGATTGCCACAGTACGGTGTGATGGCTGCCAGGAAGGGCATGCATGGATCCACCCCCTGCCACTGGCAATCCTGTCCAAGTGGACCCCCAGATTTGAGGACCAGTGGTGAAAAAACAAGGATCGCTGCTGTGCACTTAATCAAACCACTCCCAGGAAGGCTAGAGGTCTAGGTGCAAGACAGTGGTGGTCATTCTGACCTCGGCGGTAAAAGGTGCTTACCGCCGGTCAGAAGGCCGCAACAACACCGCCGCGGTAAACCGCCACAGTCATTCTGACCCTCAAGAGGCAAACCGCCAAAAACCCGACATCAACAAAAGTCCGCCACACCAACGGCCAGCGTTAACCCCTTAGCTGCTGGGCCTTTTCCCCCCCAGTGCTGAGCCCTTTTTTGGCTATTTGGGGTAGTTCGCGCTTAGGGCTTCATAACTTTTTGTCCACATAAGCTAACCACGCCAAATTTGCGTCCTTTTTTTCCAACATCCTAGGGATTCTAATGGTACCCAGAGTTTGTGGTTTCCCCTGGAGGAGACCAAGAAAATAGCCAAAATACAGTGAAATTTTTGTTTTTTCCAAAAAAATGGGAAAAAAGGGCTGTCGTAGAAGGCTTGTGGTTTTTTCCCTGAAAATGCCATCAACAAAGGGTTTCTGGTGCTGAAATCACTATCTTCCCACCTTTCAGGAACGGGCAGACTTGAATCAGAAAACCACATTTTTCAACACAAATTTGGCATTTTACTGGGACATACCCCATTTTTACTATGTTTGGTGCTTTCAGCCTCCTTCCAGTTAGTGACAGGAATGGGTATGAAACCAATGCTGGATCCCGGAATGCTAAACATTTCTGAAAACTAGACAAAATTCTGAATTCAGCAAGGGGTCATTTGTGTAGATCCTACAAGGTTTTCTTACAGAAAATAACAGCTGAAATAAAAAAATATTGAAATTGAGCTGAAAACAACAGCCATTTTTCTTTATGTTTTACTCTGTAACTTTTTCCTGCGATGTCAGATTTCTGAAAGCTATATACTGTTTTGTCTGCTGGACTCTTCTGGTTGCGGGGATATAAAGGGCTTGTAGGTTCATCAAGAACCCTAGGTACCCAGAGCCAATAAATGAGCTGCACCCTGCAGTTGGTTTTCATTCTATACTGGGTATGCAGCAATTCATTTGCTGAAATATGAAGAGTGAAAAAGAGGTATCAAGAAAACCTTTGCATTTCCAAAATGTGATCAAGATAAGGTTTTGAGGAGCAGTGGTTATTTGCACATCGCTGAATTCCGAGGTGCCCATACTAGCATGTGAATTGCAGGGAATTTCTCAAATAGACGTCTTTTTTACACACTCTCTTATATTTGGAAGGAAAAAATGTAGAGAAAGATAAGGGGCAATAACACTTGCTTTGCTATTCTATGTTCCCCCAAGTCTCCCGATAAAAATGATACCTCACTTGTGTGGGTAGGCCTAGTGCCCGCGACAGGAAATGCCCCAAAACACAACATGGACACATCCTATTTTTTTTATAGAAAACACAGCTGTTTTTTCCAAAGTGCCTACCTGTAGATTTTGGCCTCTAGCTCAGCCGGCACCTAGGGAAACCTACCAAACCTGTGCATTTCTGAAAACTAGAGACCTAGGGGAATCCAAGGAGGGGTGACTTGCGGGGCTCGGACCAGGTTCTGTTACCCAGAATCCTTTGCAAACCTCAAAAAGTGGCTAAAAAAAAAAGTTTTCCTCACATTTCGGTGACAGAAAGTTCTGGAATCTGAGAGGAGCCACAAATTTCCTTCCACCCGGCGTTCCCCCAAGTCTCCCGATAAAAATGATACCTCACTTGTGTGGGTAGGCTTAGCACCTGTGACAGGAAACGCCCCAAAGCGCAACGTGGACACAACCAAATTTTTGGAAGAAAACAGAGGTGTTTTTTGAGAAGTGCCTACCTGTAGATTTTGGCCTCTAGCTCAGCCGGCACCAAAGGAAACCTACCAAACCTGTGCATTTCTGAAAACTAGAGACCTAGGGGAATCCAAGGAGGGGTGACTTGCGGGGCTCGGACCAGGTTCTGTTACCCAGAATCCTTTGCAAACCTCAAAAAGTGGCTAAAAAAACAAGTTTTCCTCACATTTCGGTGACAGAAAGTTCTGGAATCTGAGAGGAGCCACAAATTTCCTTCCACCCGGCGTTCCCCCAAGTCTCCCGATAAAAATGATACCTCACTTGTGTGGGTAGGCCTAGCGCCTGCGACAGGAAACGCCCCAAAGCGCAACGTGGACACATCCAAATTTTTGGAAGAAAACAGAGGTGTTTTTTGAGAAGTGCCTACCTGTAGATTTTGGCCTCTAGCTCAGCCGGCACCTAGGGAAACCTACCAAACCTGTGCATTTCTGAAAACTAGAGACCTAGGGGAATCCAAGGAGGGGTGACTTGCGGGGCTCGGACCAGGTTCTGTTACCCAGAATCCTTTGCAAACCTCAAAAAGTGGCTAAAAAAAAAAGTTTTCCTCACATTTCGGTGACAGAAAGTTCTGGAATCTGAGAGGAGCCACAAATTTCCTTCCACCCGGCGTTCCCCCAAGTCTCCCGATAAAAATGATACCTCACTTGTGTGGGTAGGCTTAGCACCTGTGACAGGAAACGCCACAAAGCGCAACTTGGACACATCCAAATTTTTGGAAGAAAACAGAGGTGTTTTTTGAGAAGTGCCTACCTGTAGATTTTGGCCTCTAGCTCAGCCGGCACCTAAAGAAACCTACCAAACCTGTGCATTTCTGAAAACTAGAGACCTAGGGGAATCCAAGGAGGGGTGACTAGCGGGGCTCGGACCAGGTTCTGTTACCCAGAATCCTTTGCAAACCTCAAAAAGTGGCTAAAAAAACAAGTTTTCCTTACATTTCGGTGACAGAAAGTTCTGGAATCTGAGAGGAGCCACAAATTTCCTTCCACCCGGCGTTCCCCCAAGTCTCCCGATAAAAATGATACCTCACTTGTGTGGGTAGGCCTAGCGCCTGCGACAGGAAACGCCCCAAAGCGCAACGTGGAAACATCCAAATTTTTGGAAGAAAACAGAGGTGTTTTTTGAGAAGTGCCTACCTGTAGATTTTGGCCTCTAGCTCAGCCGGCACCTAGGGAAACCTACCAAACCTGTGCATTTCTGAAAACTAGAGACCTAGGGGAATCCAAGGAGGGGTGACTTGCGGGGCTCGGACCAGGTTCTGTTACCCAGAATCCTTTGCAAACCTCAAAAAGTGGCTAAAAAAACAAGTTTTCCTCACATTTCGGTGACAGAAAGTTCTGGAATCTGAGAGGAGCCACAAATTTCCTTCCACCCGGCGTTCCCCCAAGTCTCCCGATAAAAATGATACCTCACTTGTGTGGGTAGGCCTAGCGCCTGCGACAGGAAACGCCCCAAAGCGCAACGTGGACACATCCAAATTTTTGGAAGAAAACAGAGGTGTTTTTTGAGAAGTGCCTACCTGTAGATTTTGGCCTCTAGCTCAGCCGGCACCTAGGGAAACCTACCAAACCTGTGCATTTCTGAAAACTAGAGACATAGGGGAATCCAAGGAGGGGTGACTTGCGGGGCTCGGACGAGGTTCTGTTACCCAGAATCCTTTGCAAACCTCAAAAAGTGGCTAAAAAAACAAGTTTTCCTCACATTTCGGTGACAGAAAGTTCTGGAATCTGAGAGGAGCCACAAATTTCCTTCCACCCGGCGTTCCCCCAAGTCTTCCGATAAAAATGATACCTCACTTGTGTGGGTAGGCCTAGCGCCTGCGACAGGAAACGCCCCAAAGCGCAAGGTGGACACATCAAAATTTTTGGAAGAAAACAGAGGTGTTTTTTGAGAAGTGCCTACCTGTAGATTTTGGCCTCTAGCTCAGCCGGCACCTAGGGAAACCTACCAAACCTGTGCATTTCTGAAAACTAGAGACCTAGGGGAATCCAAGGAGGGGTGACTTGTGGGGCTCGGACCAGGTTCTGTTACCCAGAATCCTTTGCAAACCTCAAAAAGTGGCTAAAAAAACAAGTTTTCCTCACATTTCGGTGACAGAAAGTTCTGGAATCTGAGAGGAGCCACAAATTTCCTTCCACCCGGCGTTCCCCCAAGTCTCCCGATCAAAATGATACCTCACTTGTGTAGGTAGGCCTAGCGCCTGCGACAGGAAACGCCCCAAAGCGCAACGTGGACACATCAAAATTTTTGGAAGAAAACAGAGGTGTTTTTTGAGAAGTGCCTACCTGTAGATTTTGGCCTCTAGCTCAGCCGGCACCTAGGGAAACCTACCAAACCTGTGCATTTCTGAAAACTAGAGACATAGGGGAATCCAAGGAGGGGTGACTTTCGGGGCTCGGACCAGGTTCTATTACCCAGAATCCTTTACAAACCTCAAAAAGTGGCTAAAAAAACAAGTTTTCCTCACATTTCGGTGACAGAAAGTTCTGGAATCTGAGAGGAGCCACAAATTTCCTTCCACCCGGCGTTCCCCTAAGTCTCCTGATAAAAATGATACCTCACTTGTGTGGGTAGGCCTAGCGCCCGCGACAGGAAATGCCCCAAAACAGAACGTAGACACATCACATTTTTTCATAGAATACAGTGCCTACCTGTGGATTTTGGCCTCTAGCTCAGCCGGCACCTGGGAAAACCTAGCAAACCAGCACATTTTTGAAAACTAGAAACCCAGGGGAATCCAAGATGAGACGACTTGTGGGGCTCGGACCAGGTTCTGTTACCCAGAATCCTTTGCAAACCTCAAAATGTGGCTAAAATAACACGTTTTCCTCACATTTCGGTGACAGAAAGTTCTGGAATCTGAGAGGAGCCACAAATTTCCTTCCACCCAGCGTTCCCCCAAGTCTCCTGATAAATATGATACCTCACTTGTGTGGTTAGGCCTGGTGCCTGCGACAGGAATAGATCACACAACGGTCAATGTTGGTCGTTACGTGAGGCAGCTGTTGACCCTGGGGTGATCCATTCCTGACACAGGCACTAGGTGTAGGCACTCAAGTGGGGTAGTGTTTTTTTTCTGGACAGGTGAGAAGTCACTGGGTGGTAGGAATGTTGTGGATCCCAGCATATTCCTGTAGTTTGTGTGACAGAAATGCGAGAAAAATAGAGTTTTTTTTCAACATTTCAGCTTTGCAGGGTATTCTGGGTAAGAAAACTTTGGGGAATCCACACAAGTCACACCTCTGTGGACTCCCCCGAATGTCTAGTTTCCAGAAATGTTTGGGTTTAGTGTGTTTCTCTATATGGCCGCCGAATCCAGGACCAAAAACACAGATGCCTGCCTTACAAAACCAGTTTGTTTTGCCATAGACAATTTTGATGTCTCCACAATGTGATTTGGGTGGTGGAATTTGGGGCTGAACTAAATTGGTGAGCTCCCAAGAGAGCACTCTCTCTCTGCTTGCCGCCGCATTCACCTGCTCTCTGGGTTGGCCTAACCCACTATTACCCAGTTGCACGAACAGCTTGCGAAGGGACAGCAGGACTGTCCTCATCACCTCCCTCATAATGTACTGGAAGAGGAGTTTTCGAATGGGACTCCTCTGACTGAAAAATCACTCCCAGAGTCTGCGCCATTGTCCTATCCCTCAGATGCTGTCTCAGTATCTGATGTCTCAGTCTCTGATCCTATGTCAGAGCGGTCCTCTATAACCCGAGTGCAGGCAGCAGTCATCCATCAAGATGCCATCTCTGCTATTGGCTAAACTGTTGCTCTAAAACACTAGCCTACGTAGACAGTCACAAAATCGATGGTGTGTGTGAGATACGTGCAACAGTAGAGGCCACCTTACCTGCGCTTCTTCCCTCAATCAGCACGTACTTTCAAGACACTCAAAAAACACCTTGTCACATACCATTCGTCACAGTCTTTAGCACCTCCTGCGCCCAGTCCAACAATCATTATTGGTGCTCCCACTCCCTCCTCCTCGGATTCCCTCATTACCACCCAGCAAAAGTGCCCTTCATCTCTCCATAGACTTTACTAATGTACTCAGCTATTTACATAAAATACAGATGTGCTCTTTGCAGTAGGCATATAAACCTTCTGCGCTTCTTTATGGCACTAAAACTGCCACTAGACAAGTCGGACCCTTCTCCCCCCAGGGAAACCACACACATATTGACAAAAGTGATATATATATGACAGCCAACCACCTGAAACTCAACTCAAGCAAAACCGAAATAATCCTCTTTGGCCCACACAAAAACACCTGGGACCCCCCATGGGGCCCACCACGCTAGGCCCTGCACCCACCCCCGCCAACCACGCACGCAACCTCAGCATCATCCTAGACTCCTCCCCCTCGATGACCCAACAAATCAACGCTCTTACCTCCTCATGCTTCAACAAACTCCGTATACTGAAAAACATTCAAATGGATCCCCACAGAGACCAGAAAAACTGTCACTCACGCACTCATCCGCAGCAGGGTTGATTACGGAAACGCCCTCTACGCGGGCACCACTCTAAAACTCAAGCGCAAACTACACGCATCCAGAACTCAGCAGCACGACTCATCCTCGACCTCCGCCGACACCAACACATCTCTCCACACCTCAAATCCCTCCACTGGCTCCCCATTGACAAAAGGATCACCTTCAAGATCCTCATCCTCGCACACAAATCACTCCACAACACAGGCCCTGCCTACCTCAACGAGAGTCACATTCCACACCCTCACACGAAACGTCCGCTCAGCTGACCTCTCTCTCGCCTCTGTCGCCTGCATCAAACACACCACCACATAGGGGGCAGATCCTTCTCCTACATTGCACCCAAAACCTGGAACGCACTCACAACCCACCTTCGCAAGACCCAAAACCTACTTCTTTTCAGGAAGGGCCTCAAAACCTGGCTTTTTGAACAGTGAACCTCCCAGCCCCTTTCCCTCCCCCCGTCCTCCCCCCCCAGCGCCTTGAGACCCTCACAGGTGAGTAGCGCGCTTTATAAATCTCTTTGATACAGATCTACCTCTATATATATATATATATATATATATATATATATATATATATATATACATATATATATCTACATAGATATATCTATAGATATATCCATGTACCTAGATATATCTATCTACATAGATATATACATAGATATATACATATATTTTTTTTTAGTAGTTGTATGGTTTCCTTGGGGGCCAAAATGGCCCCCAGGGAAACCCTTCAACTTCTAAAAAAAATTGCCCCCACAGGGGGTCACCCTGCCCACGGGCGACCCCCTGTCATTTCATTTTTTTAGTAATTTTTTTTTTTTTTTTAAACAAAAAAAAAATCCCCTGGGGGGGGCACGATCGCGCCCCCCCCCAGGGGGCTCCTACCTTTAAAAAAAAAAAAAAATTATGCCGGGTGGGGGCGGCCCGTTTTCCGGGGGGGCCGCCCCCAAAAGTGAAATCCCTGGTGTCTAGTGGGGTTTCCTGGCCCCTGATCGCAGCTGTGCTGCGATCGGGGGCCAGGAAACCGTTTCAGAAGGCCTCGTAAGAAAGGGGAGACTCTCCCCTTTCTTACAAGGCCTTTTCAAAGTGTTTCCTGGCCCCCCCGATCGCAGCTGTGCTGCGATCGGGGGCCAGGAAACACTTTCAGGAAGGCCTCGTAGGAAAGGGGAGACTCTCCCCTTTCTTACGAGGCCTTCCCGAACGTGTAAAAGGCCGTTTTCCCCATCAAAGCAGGAAGCGGCCGCAAGGCTGCTTCCTGCTTTGATGGGGAAAACACCTTTGCAACGTCAGCGCGTCACAAAGGGGCGGGTGGGGGGCGGGGGGAGACACGGTAGCTTCCGTGTCTCCCCAGGGAAGAAAAAAAATAAATAATAAATCCTCGGGTGCGACGCACCCGAGGATTTATTAATGCCCTTCCTGGTGTCGGCCACTGGTCGTGACCCGCACCTAAGCGGTTAAACTGGCGAAGACCAAACCTCCACCGTCACGCCAACAGAAAAACGCCCATGCCATTATGACCCACGAATCAACGCGGCGGTCTTTCAACCGCGGTATTCCATTGGCGGTACACACCGCCGCGCTCAAAATACACATACAGCTCCAAAACACAGCCACATTGGACAATTTGAAATACACACACCTGAGACACATACACACAACACTCCCACACACCCAATTAACTATAAAACACACACCCACATCACCCACAAACCCCTACGACCACAAATCAGAGAAGAAGCCCAGAGAGAGACAGCACAGAATAGAGAACACCATCACACAGAGGCACACTACACCATCACCCACACAACAACCACGCACAAAACACCACACACCACTACACTCACCACACTCATCACCGCAAACACCACCCCACACCTCATCCACACCACCCCATGGCACCCCAAAGACACCCCAGGTTCTCAGACGCAGAACTCAGGGTCATGGTGGAGGAAATAGTTCGGGTAGAGCCCCAGCTCTTCGGGACACAGGTGCAGCACACCACCATTGCCAGGAAGATAGAGCTATGGCAAAGAATAGTGGACAGGGTCAACGCTGTGGGACAGCATCCACGAAATCGGGACGACATCAGGAAGCGGTGGAACGACCTACGGGGGAAGGTGCGTTCCATGGTATCCAGGCACAACATCGCGGTGCAGCGGACTGGCGGCGGACCCCCACCTCAACCGCCAGAATTTACAACATGGGAGGAACAGGTCTTGAACATCCTGCATCCTGAGGGCCTCGCAGGAGTATCTGGAGGAATGGACTCTGGTAAGTCTCATCTTCACTACTTCATCCCCCCACCCCACCAGCATGCCAACTCATACCCCCACCCTCCCCACCACCACCATCACACATCCTCATTGCTAATGTCTCACCATCACAACCCACCCATCCCAACACCAAACCCTGCATGCCAACACAAACCATCAACAGCCATCACCTAAGCATGCCCACTGCACATACCCATCTCCCCCACAAACCGCCGTCACAACAGCCCCCACAAAGGAATGCCAGCACTGGGGTACACGGGCACCCACCCATTGCACGCTATGGCACACACAGAAGCAATAACCATACTCTTATACCCCTGCAGGACCCGAACGTCACCACACCGCCCAGGAGGGTCCAGAAATGTCCATCCCACCCCCAGAAGAGGCCCCCAGTGTTGACAGCAGCTCTGTCTCCCTGGACCCAGATGACCAGCCCGGCCCATCGGGGACCTCGGGACAGTCGGTTCCCCTCAGACAGCCACAGGCTACAGCAGACTACCCCCCTCTGGGAACACCAGCACAGCACCCACCCAGCGGGCCCATGCCTCTGTCTCCAGGACACATCAATTAGCGGTGTGTCCACCACTACAGGGCACCCAGGTTAACCCACCACCCCAACAACAACAGGGACCTGGGGGCAGTGGTAGTGGGCACACGGTCCAGGGGACAGAGGCCCAGGGAAACAGGGGAACTGGGAGGGCTGCTGTGCGACAGTGGGGGGACAGGCCCAGGGAACCCACTCTCCACGAGGCCCTCACCTCCATCATGGGAGCATACCACCCCTCCCAGGAGACGATGGCGACGGTCCTGGCCAGGTTCCAGGAGATCCAGGTGCTGCAGGAGGAACAGTTTATGGGGTTCAGGGAAGAACTGAGAAACATTAGTTCCGCAATGGGCACCATCGTTGTGGCTCTCAACCAGATTGTCACCACATTGCGGGACCATGTGGCACCACAAAGGGCCCCTGTCACTAGCATGGACCAGGAACAGGTTACCACCTCCGCCGGCGCTAGTGGACAGGAGGCCCCGACACAGCAACAACCGGCCACCAGAACCCCACCTCCTGCAGAAGAAGAACCACCCCACAAGCGGGGCCTGAGATCTAGGAAGAAGACAGAGTAGGATGCCAAGAACCCCGCCAGGAAAGGATACCCCTGATGTCATCCCACTGTCCCACATTGTCACCCTGTCCAACCTTAAACTGCCCCTGCTCCACCTTCCACAGGCATATGGACAATGCACCTGTGAGACTGAGAATCTGGACTCTGCCATGGACATTCCTCCACCATCACCCATCACCGATTTTCAACCATCTCCCAAAATTGAGCACTTTAATAAACACACTTATTGCACACAAATAATCTGGAGTCTGCCTGTTTTTTTGAAAATGTGTATTAGACATAAACGTGCCAAAATGACCAGTTACATTGTGATGACAACATACCACTGTCACACAGCTGTAGTCCATGGGCAAACAAAGCAGAGGTCACGCAGTGGGGCCCACATCTCTGAAATTGGAAGGGAAAGTCACAACTCTGTTAGCATACACTGGGTGAAAAGGACAGACAGTAGAGAGGCAGGAGACTGTAAGTAAATGTAAAATGCCAGTGTTGATTCTTACCTGTGTGTTATTGAAAATACTGCTGTATCACTGTGTCCCTGTTGTCTGTGTCGTCCTCTTCGTCTTCCTCCTCTTCACTCTCCGAAGGCTCCATAGCTGCTACAACACCACCATCTGGACCATCCTCCTGCAGAAAAGGCAGCTGGCGTCGCAATGCCAGGTTGTGAAGCATACAGCAGGCCACGATGATCTGGCACACCTTCTTTGGTGAGTACATTAGGGATCCACCTGTCATATGCAGGCACCTAAACCTGGCCTTCAGGAGGCCGAAGATTCTTTCTATAATCCTCCTTGTTCGCCCATGGGCCTCATTGTAGCGTTCCTCTGCCCTTGTCCTGGGATTCCTCACTGGGGTCAGTAACCACGACAGGTTGGGGTAACCTGAGTCACCAATTAGCCACACACGGTGTCTCTGTAGTTGTTCCATCAAATAAGGGATTCTGCTATTTCGCATGATGTACGCGTCACGCACTGACCCAGGGAACTTGGCATTTACATGGGAGATGTACTGGTCAGCCAAACAGACCACCTGGACATTCATGGAATGATAACTTTTTCTGTTCCTGTACACCTGTTCACTTTCACTGGTGGGTACCAAAGCCACATGTGTCCCATCAATGGCACCAATGATGTTGGGAATATGTCCAAGGGCATAGAAATCACCCTTCACTGTAGGCAAATCCCCCACCTCAGGGAAAACGATGTATCTCCGCATGTGTTTGAGCAGGGCAGACAACACTCTGGACAACACCTTGGAAAACATAGGCTGAGACATCCCTGATGAAAGGGCCACTGTTGTTTGAAATGACCCACTTGCTAAGAAATGGAGTACTGACAGCACCTGCACTAGAAGGGGGATCCCTGTGGGTTGGCGGATGGGTGACATCAGGTCTGCCTCCAGCTGGGCACACAGTTCATGTATAGTGGCTCGGTCAAGCCTGTATGTCAGAATGACATGTCGTTCCTCCATTGTCTACAGGTCCACCAGCGGTCTGTACACGGGAACATTCCTCCATCTCCTCGCAAGTCCCAGCGGACGGTGCCTAGGAAGGACAACAGCGAGCACAGAGTCAATCAACGCACAGGTAAGTTCCCACAGCTTGCACAGTACACAATTCTCTATGCATTGAATGGCTTGTATGAGTGTCGATGCAAGGCCTAGGCATGTGTGACGCAGTAGAAATTAAGCCATGTGGGCCCTTGAAATGGCGGCTGCCTGACCTGTGAAGTGCGACAATGGGATGTGAGGTCAATGCGCTGGCGTGGCACACCATGGCGGTAGGCGGTCGAAGACCGCGGCGCAAAGCCGCTTTGGTTAACATTGAACCCTATGCGTTTCAGGAGCCAATGACGAAGTGCGCCGGCGGTTGCGGGACGCACCGCCGCGTTACGCACTGCCGCGGACGTGACCGCCATTTTCTATCTGCTTAATCACTCGAGACCTGATCATCCACAGGAGAGGACCTATACTGCAAGTGCTGCTGTGACCTCGGTCTGGAAGATACAATGGCTGCTGCGACTGGGGAAAGGGCCCCTGCCTTCACTTCTGAAGAATTAAGAAACTCATGGATGGGGTCCTCCCCCAGTATGCGCTACTCTACGGTCCTCCAGACCAACAGGTAAGTACACTGGGAGCATGCTTTGGGGGCCATGCCTGTGTTGAGTCGGGTGGATGAAAGATGGTGGGGAGGGGAGCGATTGAGGCATGCATCAAACGACGGATGAGAGCATGTGCCACATGGCAAGGGTGGGGATGGGGGGGCCACTCACATCGAGCATGCAGAAAATTATAATAATGTTATTTCTCCCCCTGTACATGTCACATAGGTCAGCGCCCATCAGAAAATCGACATTTGGCGTGCCATCGCCAAGGACGTCTGGACCCTGGGGGTCCACAACAGACGGGGCACCCACTGCCGCAAGAGGTGGGAGGACATCCGCCGCGGGAGCAGGAAGACCGCGGAGGCTCTGCTGGGGATGGCCTCCCAACGTAGGAGGGGTGCCACTCGTCAATTGACCCCCCTGATGTCTCGGATCCTGGCGGTGGCCTACCCATATTTGGATGGGCGCGTGAGGACATCACAGAAGACACAAGGGGGTGAGTACCAGCACATTCTGCTATCTTAGCGCGCAGTGGAGGTGTCTGGGTGGGGGAGGAGGGCTGTGGGTATCCCCAGGCCAGGGCGATTTCTGTAGGCTAGGCCCCTCCGTAAGGCATGGCCCTGTGCCCCGCCCCCACCTCTGTAGGGTGCCAAGTACAGCTATCCATGGCCCTGTGTCACCTATGTGTGCAGTTGTCGTCCATAGGCTTGTAGGCCAAGTCCCAATGATTGAGTAGTGTACCCCAAGTGCGCGGCGTAGTGCAGGGGGCTTCTGTGTCTGTCCTCTCCGCCAACTGTGTTGCCAATGGATGCACTCAACATGTCTTCATTTCCCCCCCTCCCCCTTTTTTGCTGCTCTTCCTGTTCATGTGTGCATTAGCATCATCAGGCGCAGGAGAAGTGGCATCGGAGCACGAGGGAGCTGCATCTCACATGGCCCTGGAGAGCCATGCAACCGACTCGGAGTTCACCAGTGAGACGGAGGGCGAGGGGAGCTCCACAACGGGGACACGTGGAGACATCAGCGACACAGACACGTCCTCGGAAGGAAGCTCCCTTGTGGTGGCGGCAACATCCGTGCCCACCGCAACAACAGGTACAGCTGCCACCCAGCGCACCAGCTCCGCCCTCCCAGCAGCCCCTCTGCGATCGCCCCGTGCCCGCTCGCACACGAATGCGGGCATCTCCTTCACCCCAGGCACCTCAGGCCCTGCCCCAGTTACCCCTGCTGCCCTCAGTGAGGAGGTCATTGACCTCCTCAGGACGCTCATTGTTGGGCAGTCTACCCTTTTGAATGCCATCCAGGGGGTAGAAAGGGAGGTGCACCGGAGCAATGCATACCTGGAGGGCATTCATTCGGGTCAGGCTGCGCATCAGCGATCGTTGAACGCTCTGGCCTCAGCACTGACGGCAGCCATTGTCCCTGTCTCCTGCCTCCCTCCTCCTACTTCCTCCACCCAGTCCCACTCCCCTGTTCCTCTGCCTATCCCAGACACACCTACAGACCAGCCTGCACACACCTCAACACCCAAGGGCAGCTCATCCAGACATAAGCACCACACATCACACAAGCATTCACACAAGCAACAGCCACATGCAGACATACCAACAGCCACTGCCTCCTCTGTGTCCCCCTCCTCCTCGTCTCCCTCCTCCCTCCCTGTGACGTCTCCACTCACACTTGCATGCACAACATCATCAGCCACTACGTCCATCACCAGCACACCCACCAGAACACTCCGCACACGTGCAGTCACCACCCCCACTGCCATTTACACGTCCCCTGTGTCCTCTCCCAGTGTGTCTGTCACCCCCTCTTCCAAACCACACAAACGCAGGCAGCCACCCACCCAACAGCCATCCACTTCACGACAGCCTCCGTCACAAGCACCTGCACCCAAAGACACCACACTTGACTCTCCTACAACCACATCCTCTTCCTCCACTCACATACCCACTGCACCTACCCTTCCCACTGCTCCTAAAAAGTTTTTCCTGTCCAAAATTAACCTCTTTCCATCACCTGACCCACCCCCTCCATCTCGTAAGAGTCCAATCAGCACCTCAGCCACCACAACCCCTGGACCTACAAGGTCCATAGTACAGGGATATTGGAGTCCACCACCTTCAAGGGCAGCAACATCGGCCAGCAGTAAAGGTTCAGCCAGCCCACCCCCTGGGAAGAAAACCAAGAAAGGCAAGGCCCGGCGCGAGAGGCCAGAGACGGCAGCCTCCAAAGGCACTACCCTGGCACCATCAGGAAGTGGGGTGCCACCTGGCACATCTACAAAGGGAGGCAAGGGCCACAGAGAATCACGGAAGGATGGCAAGGGCAGCACGGCTGACAAGTCCGGCAGCAGGCGAGCTGCCCAGGAGGGCCCCACCCGCCCCATTCCGGGTGTGAAGGAGGACACCCACGGGCACGGGACTCCAGCACAGGAGGGCCCCGGAAGCGAGAAGTCGGATGGCGAGTGAACTCCATATATTGGCCCGATATGGTGCCCTGGAGACACATGTCAAGAACCGCTGAACAGGGCCCTTCAAGACAAGCACCGCTGAACAGGGCCCTTCAAGACAAGCACTGCTGAACAGGGCACCGCCGTCTCAAGCACCGCTGAACAGGGCCCTTCAGGACAAGCACCCCTGAACAGGCCACCGCCGTCTCAAGAACCACTGAACAGGGCCCTTCAAGACAAGCACCGCTGAACAGGGCACCGCCGTCTCAAGAACCACTGAACAGGGCCCTTCAAGACAAGCACCGCTGAACAGGGCACCGCCGTCTCAAGAACCGCTGAACTGGGCACTTCAAGACAAGCACCGCTGAACAGGGCACTTCAAGACAAGCACCGCTGAACAGGGCCCTTCAAGACAAGCACCGCTGAACAGGGCCCTTCAAGACAAGCACCGCTGAACAGGGCACCGGCGTCTCAAGAACCGCTGAACAGGGCCCTTCAAGACAAGCACCGCTGAACAGGGCCCTTCAAGACAAGCACCGCTGAACAGGGCACCGCCGTCACAAGCACCGCTGAACAGGGCCCTTCAAGACAAGCACCGCTGAACAGGCCACCGCCGTCTCAAGAACCGCTGAACAGGGCCCTTCAGGACAAGCACCGCTGAACAGGCCACCGCCGTCTCAAGAACCACTGAACAGGGCGCTTCAAGACAAGCACCGCTGAACAGGGCACCGCCGTCTCAAGAACCGCTGAACTGGGCACTTCAAGACAAGCACCGCTGAACAGGGCACTTCAAGACAAGCACCGCTGAACAGGGCCCTTCAAGACAAGCACCACTGAACAGGGCACCGCCGTCTCAAGCACCGCTGAACAGGGCCCTTCAAGACAAGCACCGCTGAACAGGCCACCGCCGTCTCAAGAACCGCTGAACAGGGCCCTTCAAGACAAGCACCGCTGAACAGGGCACCGCCGTCTCAAGAACCGCTGAACAGGGCCCTTCAAGACAAGCACCGCTGAACAGGGCACCGCTGTCTCAAGAACCGCTGAACAGGGCCCTTCAAGACAAGCACCACTGAACAGGGCACTTCAAGACAAGCAACGCTGAACAGGGCCCTTCAAGACAAGCACCGCTGAACAGGGCACCGCCGTCTCAAGAACCACTGAACAGGGCCCTTCAAGACAAGCACCGCTCCGCTGGGCCCTTCAAGACAAGCACCCCTCCGCTGGGCCCTTCAACTCAAGCACCGCTCCGCTGGGCCCTTCAAGACAAGCACCGCTCCGCTGGGCCCTTCATCTCAAGCACCGCTCCGCTGGGCCCTTCAAGACAAGCACCGCTCCGCTGGGCCCTTCATCTCTGCACCGCTCCGTTGGGCCCTTCATCTCAAGCACCGCTCCGCTGGGCCCTTCATCTCAAGCACCGCTCCGCTGGGCCCTTCAAGACAAGCACCGCTCCACTGTGCCCTTCATCTCTGCACCGCTCCGCTGGGCCCTTCATCGCTGCACCGCTCCGCTGGGCCCTTCAAGACAACCACCGCTCCGCTGGGCCCTTCATCTCTGCACCGCTCCGCTGGGCCCTTCATCTCAAGCACCGCTCCGCTGGGCCCTTCAAGGCAAGCACCGCTCCGCTGGGCCCTTCATCTCAAGCACCACTCCGCTGGGCCCTTCATCTCAAGCACCGCTCCGCTGGGCCCTTCAAGACAAGCACCGCTCCGCTGGGCCCTTCATCTCAAGCACCGCTCCGCTGGGCCCTTCAAGACAAGCACCGCTCCGCTGGGCCCTTCATCTCTGCACCGCTCCGCTGGGCCCTTCATCTAAAGCACCGCTCTGCTGGGCCCTTCATCTCAAGCACCGCTGCGCTGGGCCCTTCATCTCAAGCACCGCTCCGCTGGGCCCTTCATCTCAAGCACCGCTCCGCTGGGCCCTTCATCTCTGCACCGCTCCGCTGGGCCCTTCAAGACAAGCACCGCTCCGCTGGGCCCTTCATCTCTGCACCGCTCCGCTGGGCCCTTCATCTCAAGCACCGCTCCGCTGGGCCCTTCAAGGCAAGCACCGCTCCGCTGGGCCCTTCATCTCAAGCACCGCTCCGCTGGGCCCTTCATCTCAAGCACCGCTCCGCTGGGCCCTTCAAGACAAGCACCGCTCCGCTGGGCCCCTCATCTCAAGCACCGCTCCGCTGGGCCCTTCAAGTCAAGCACCGCTCCGCTGGGCCCTTCATCTCAAGCACCGCTCCGCTGGGCACCGTCGTCTCAAGCACCGCTCCGCTGGACCCTACAAGACAAGCATCGCTCCGCTGGGCCCTTCATCTCTGCACCGCTCCGCTGGGCCCTTCATCTCTGCACCGCTCCGCTGGGCCCTTCATCTCAAGCACCGCTCCGCTGGGCCCTTCATCTCAAGCACCGCTCCGCTGGGCCCTTCATCTCTGCACCGCTCCGCTGGGCCCTTCAAGACAAGCACCGCTCCGCTGGGCCCTTCATCTCAAGCACCGCTCCGCTGGGCCCTTCATATCAAGCACCGCTCCGCCCTTCATCTCAAGCACCGCTCCGCTGGGCCCTTCATCTCAAGCACCGCTCCGCTGGGCCCTTCAAGACAAGCACCGCTCCGCTGGGCCCTTCATCTCTGCACCGCTCTGCTGGGCCCTTCATCTCAAGCACCGCTCCGCTGGGCACCGCCGTCTCAAGCACCGCTCCGCTGGGCACCGCCGTCTCAAGCACCGCTCCGCTGGGCCCTTCATCTCAAGCACCGCTGGCCCATTGGCAGAAGGGGCAGGCCCGGATCTGTGTCAGGCAGGGCTGCACGATGCACTCTGGGCACCATGCCTCCTCCAGTACCAGTGGAGTCTGTAATCCACTTGAGAGACTGTGGCTTTGCACTCCCCAGGATTGCACAGTGGGCAACCCACCCACTGTAGAGACTTGTGAGACTGTGGCTTTGCACTCCCCAGGATGGCACAGTGGGCAAGCCACCCACTGTAGAGACTTGTGAGACTGTGGCTTTGCACTCCCCAGGATGGCACAGTGGGCAAGCCATCCACTGTAGAGACTTGTGAGACTGTGGCTTTGCACTCCCCAGGATGGCACAGTGGGCAAGCCACCCACTGTAGAGACTTGTGAGACTGTGGCTTTGCACTCCCCAGGATGGGACAGTGGGCATGGAGGCCCCTCGTGGATCTGGCGTCGTGGACTCATGTGGCTGAGGTGCCTCCCCTTCCCTTCCCCCTGAGGTGCTTGTAGTTTTTCTATCTGAAGCCCCTGCAGTGTTCTCTCCAATGGCTTCGGGTCTCCTGTGTGGGCTTTGCCCATGTGTTGAGGCCCATCGGCCCACGTACAATGACTGAAACCCAATTTGGACAGGACAATTTACATATGTGTATATAGTTATAGATGTTTGAATTTTTTTTTTACGTAGCCTTACAATATATTTGAATTTCATGATCATTTTATTTTGTCTTTGCATTCTTCCGGGGGGTTTGGGGGGTGTCACTCTGAGTTGTTGCTCTGCATTGATGTGTAGGTAGTTGTGGGTGAGGGTGGGTGTGTCGCGTATGTGTGTGCCCGTAATCTTTTCTCCTCCCCCCTCCCCTGTGTTGTAGGTGCAGTACTCACCGTTGTCTTCTGCACCGGCGTTCGTGCTCCTGGTAGAGGAGCAGGTAGACAATAGCTGGTAGGATGTGTAGTTCTGGTTTCATGCTGTCCAGATTCCTCGTGGAGTGTGTAGAGGTGAGCGTTTTCCCGTTCGTAGTCTGTTTCCGCCGTGTTTTTATCGGCGGGGCTCCCGCCCCGGAAAAGGTGGCGGATTGGTGAGTTGTGATAGGGTGGGCGGTACATTGTCTCCCGCCTGTCTGTTGGCGGTCACCGCCGCGCTGTTTGTTTGTCCCGCCGTGGCGGTCGGAGTGTTAAAGTGGCGGTCTGTGTTGGCGGTTTCCGCCAGGGTCAGAATTCCATTTTTTTGACCGCCTGCCTTTTGGCGGGTTGGCCGCCGCTTTAACACCGACCGCCAGGGTTGGAATGACCCCCAGTGTGTCTCCTCCACCCCCTGTGTCCATGTATGTAGGGGGAAGAGTGAACTGAAAAGCTTTAGCCTGGTCGAATCCATGTGGGTGGTAGAAGAAAGGTTGACAGTTCCTGTGCTGACACAGGACACAGGCCCCTCCTGTTGATCCTTAGGCCAGCAGATGCCAGGTGCCCCCTAGGAGCAGCAGAGAACCTGGCCTTTGAAAAAATAAAAGGAGCATTGTGAAGCTACGAAGTATAAGAAAAACAGAAATGCCTGAGTGCAGCGTGAGGCCACTCGTTGAATATGCATGCCTCAGAGGTATGGAACACCCCATAGACACCCTGTGGTGCCCTGGAAAGGGCAGAGGCACTCTTAACAAGCACAGAGTGTTTTGGGGGTTCCCAGGGATGCAGTTACCCTCATAAAAGCAATTCCTACATGTATTTGAATTCTCCACTTTAAGTCTTCCAAGTTAGAGAAGGAGTGATCTGGAAGGACACATTCTAAACTCCAAGGATTTTTAAAGCAGAGTTGCAATTTAACTAGGATTTCTACAGTGTCTGGGGTTCATTTCGGCACATAGCTGTATAGTTCAGTCAATAAATAGTGACCAGGCATGCATGCTATCTTATGTACCTTCACAGTCTAAACATTAAGCACATTCAACTTTGTCTTAACACTCTCTGGTGAACAAAGCACATACCCCGTTTTCAGTGCTATTGCTCACATGCATGTCCATCTGACTCTAGATCAGTATGTATGGCCACCCCAATTTCCCCACCCACCATTGTATGGCAGACTTGAAGAGAGGGAGGGGAGTTTCATTTCCTGCACATTCTTAATGGACTCATGCTGTACTATGAGTTAATGTGAGGAAGTATCACAATAAAATTTCCATGCATCATTCATATGTATAATATTTTTGTAGGGATGTTGTGGGAGCTGCTGTTATTAATGCTGAGTATGATTTGTTTGCTCAATGTTCAATTACATTCCTTGTGATTCCTGACGGTGAACTGAATGCATCTTCTATGGCACACCCATTCTCAGTTGCTGAAGAACTGTCATCACTTTTTTACAATGAATCAAGCAATATGTTGAGATCAAGTAAGACTATGTAGCATCAACCTTGGAAAGGGAGTTGTTATTTTTGAAGAAAATCTTACTGTCATGGTGTGCTTAGATCACCTGCCCAGGAGGGCATAGTTCTTTGTTTAGCTTTTGCCTTGCAACATTAAGACTATTCCAGTTGGTGATAAGTGTCCCTCTGAGTACAAAGGAATGACAAGGTGCCACAATATTCGCATAGTAGAACTCAGACAATGGTTAATAGACCCCCTGCTTGGTGTCGAGAAAGTTCGCCTTCACATAAGCTTGATAGACAGGCAACATTGTCCTGAAGAGAACCATGGCTTTTATCCATAACTTTGAAACATCAATATAATCTCGGGATGGTTGCTACATGAACTGATGTCAAACTATGATTCAAACACTGTGTGTTGAATTAGTACTATCTATATTGACATGGCACCCTGAGTTCCATGTACAGATGTACATATGTAATTATTATTCACACACCAAGTAGTTTCACCACACTATTTAGATTGCATTATATGTTGTACTATGATGTTTGAATAATACAATCCATCAATATATTTACAATGGCCCTTTGTTGCATTTTTGGGGTACTACTGAACCTGTTTATGAAGAATTACGTGATATTTGTATATCAGTATATGAGTTTAACTCACAGAACCATTGTCTGTATTCTACTTACTAAGCAGTGTTTCGTTCTACATACAAGAACCCGTACTGTATGCTTATATCTTACCTCGGCATACACATAAAAATTGGCACAGACTTTGAAACAGAGTACACAACAAATTCTAATCCTACTGGATGTCACAAACATTTGAGGCTTGTACCAATAAAGTAGTCTGTCATGGTTGTGATTTTCTGCTGTTTAGGAGGGACCCACTGGACTGATTGACACCCATGAGGGACAACAGGACATCCTGTTTTAGGGCTAGTGCTCAACTTGTGCTTCAAACAGTGTTATCACAAGACATAAAAATCACAGAATGGCTCCTAGCTGAGGGTGACCTGCTTCTGCCGCCTCATAGGGAAGGAGAGGCAGAATGTTTGCATCTCTATGAGAAGTGATACGAAAAGAGGACTGATTTATCTAAGAAGCTGCATCTTCAAAGACATTGGGATTCTACCCCAGAAAAAACTGAGCACAATCTATTGGCCACCCTTGCCGATAACATGCCTGGGCTTGGCTCATGTATGCCGCTTCTGTAACTGACTTATCATAAGAGCAGGTTAATAATTACTATCATTTTGGTGGTAGGATTTCTATGAAAAATATAAACACATACATAGTGTTCATTTTTTCATTATTTTGTTTATGTTCAATGTTATCAATATACTCATGATTCTTGCTTCAACTTTGCTACATATATTCTGTAGAAGGTTACTGCATAATAAAGACCTAGAGTATATGATGGTAGATGTTTTGTGTGTTTTCAGTTCTGGGGGGTGCAGAAATCACCACAAACCTGCAGAGTCTTTGGCAGGACTGATTGTTTGTCCCGGTATGCTAAAACCTCTGAGGCACTATAGTTAGCCTTGCTAGCTGTCTTCCTATCTTGACCTGCAACATGGCTGGCTCCTGACATAAGTCATATGCGGACGTGTGCAGTCGGGCTTACTTTCAGCATGCTAGTGGCATGTCCACTAGGTGTTTGTGCAGCTGAGTTTGTTAAATAGGGCAGTACTGTAACGGTCATTCCTAACTGAAATGGTACTTTAGGCAGATCTCCACAAAGGAAGAAAAATGGCTTTGGGATATCCGTGCTGAAGAATCAGACTGGAGAGCAGGTCAAGAGCAATGCATTTTGAATAAGCCCAGTAAAAACACACACACAGACTATTAAAAAAAAACGAATAGTATATTGTGTCAAAATCAAGAAACTTTGTGCAAAATCACAAAAGTATTACGAGACAAGCAGCCTTCCTGGATGTGTCCCCACTGCAGCATTCATTTAGCACTGGTCATTCCATCATAGAGCAGCCAAAGAATAGCAAACTAAAATGGCACCTCGAAAATAGTCTCCACAAAGGGCGAAAAATGGCTGAAGGATCTCCCTCCAAAAAAACAGACTGGAAGCATGTCAAGATCAATTTGTATGAAATGCCCAGTAAACACACTACACAGACTATTAAAAAAAAAAAAAAAAATCATATTGTCCCAGAAGAAAGAAACTGTGCAAAATCCTAAAAGGATTCATTAAATAGGGTGAGACCTTAGTGGTCACTCCTGTCTTAGAGCAGCTAGAGTGCTCCTACCTAAATTAGCGCCTCTGCCCATTCCCTTTTAATTTTCTGCAGGACTTGAGGAATGAGGGGAAATGGAGGAAATGCATAGAAAAGGGGAAGCAGCCTGAACCACAACTCCCGAACAATTAAGTCATGGACAACGAAAACAGAACAGCGCTTTCGTTAACCACGACTTCCTTGTTCGGTGCCTTGACCACACATGTGCTGAACCACGCACATGTGTAGTTAAGGCACAGAAGAAGGGAGTCGGCTTCGGAGGATGACGTGATCAGGTAAGTGGGGCTGGGACTGGGGTTGTTTTAGGGATGGGGCGGGGTATTTTTAGTTTTAGGGGCGGAGTAGGGGGTCGGGGTATTTTTAGGTTTTGGGGGTGGGGTCGGGGTAGGGGCATTTTTAGTTTTAGGGGCGGGGTGATGGGTCGGGGTATTTTCAGTTTTTTTGGGTGGGGGGTCGGGTGGTTTAGGTTTAGGCGCGGGGGAGAGGGGACTGGGGCATTTTTTTTTTTGGGCTGGGTGCGGGGGTCGGGGTATTTTTAGTTTTAAGGATGGGGGTGGTGGGTCAGGGTATTTTTACTTTTTGGGGTGAAGGGTGGGGGAAGTTTAGGTTTTTTGGGCGGGGTGGGAGATTGGGGTGGTTTTAGGTTTTAGGGGCGGAGATGGGGGGTCATGGTAATTTTAGGGGTGGGGTGGGGGGTTGGGGTGGTCTTAGGTTTTAGGGGCGGGGTGGGGGGTTGCAGTAGTTTTAAGGTGGGAGGTGGGGGAATGGGGTAGTGTAGGTTTTAGGGGTGGGGTGTGGGGCTGGGGGTTTTAGGGGTGGGGATGGGGAGTCACGGTAATTTAGGTGCGGAGGTGGGGGTTGGGGTGGTTTTAGGTTTTAGGGGCGGGGTGGGGGTCATGATAATTTTAGGGGCTGGGTGGGGGGTTTGGGTAGTTTTAGGTTTTAGTGCTGGGGATAGGGATTGGGGGCTGGGGTGGTTTTAGGTTTTAGGGGTGAGGTGGGTGTTCGGGTAGTTTTAGGGGCAGGGGTGGGAGGTTGGGGTGGTTTTAGGTTTTAGGGGTGGGGTGGGGGGGTCGCAGTAATTTTAGGGGTGGGGGTGAGGGGCCAGGGGGGTTGCATGCTGGAACCATGCATGCCATTCCACGCATGCCTTTTCCAGGAATGCCTTTACAACAAAACGTCGCTGTTAAGGCATTTGTGGTAAAGGCGTTAGTGGTAACAACGCGGTCATTGTTCCAACCCCGTTGTTCAGGCATGCGTATTTCCAGCATTCGTTGTTCCGACATACATTCATAGAAAAGTACCTTTGGCTAAGAGGGCACCAGAACCTTAATCTCCCCAATTATGTAACTGGGAATAAAACGGAGCCACCAGGCGACCCTCTCTGGTAGTGAATAGATCCATTAGGGGCAGCTGAACTTCTGACAACTTGAATGCAGCACTGTTTTTGATAAGCAATGATCTCAGGAAAATGAAAGTATCCTGCTAAGGTAATCTACCTGCCAATTGAATACACCCTTCAGACAAATGTCTGTCAGAGAAGGTATGCAAGCCTGCCTACAGGAAGTTGTAGTTCTTCGCCTAAGAGCATCCCTTGGACTTCATCCCCTGGCTGTTGATCTATGCATTTGTTACAGTATTGTCTATCTATCCTTATACTTGGAACCTCTCAATACTGTGAACAATGAATCTGTATTGCAAGTGCCAGAAGACCCCTCCTCCCTCCAATTGGATGACTATTAGCTTTCAGTTGGTGTAAAACTTCTTTGAAATTTCAGTTCCCCCAACATGGCCCACCATCCAATGGTGCTGCCATCTGATGTTACTACACAATGAACATAGGGCCCCAGGGGTACCCTTACAGAGAGATAACCTTGCACCACCTACCACTCTAAACAACTCAGAAGGGATGGATGGACAAGAAGCACACCATTGTCCTATGAATCGGGGCATCACTTTGCTAATAGGTGATGAAGTAAAGGCTTGAGATGAAAACAAGACCATTCAACAAGAATACAGTGGATACTATGGCCCTCATTCCGACCCTGGCGGTTTCAAACCGCCAGGGTGGAGGGCAGAGGAAGCACCGCCAACAGGCTGGCGGTGCTTCCCGGGCCATTCTGACCGCGGCGGTAAAGCCGCGGTCAGAAAAGGGGAACCAGCGGTTTCCCGCCGGTTTTCCCCTGGCCCAGGGAATCCTCCATGGCGGCGCTGCTTGCAGCGCCGCCATGGGGATTCCGACCCCCTTCCCGCCAGCCTGTTCCTGGCGGTTTACACCGCCAGGAAGAGGCTGGCGGGAACGGGTGTTGTGGGGCCCCTGGGGGCCCCTGCACTGCCCATGCCATTGGCATGGGCAGTGCAGGGGCCCCCTAACAGGGCCCCACAAAGATTTTCAGTGTCTGCTTTGCAGACACTGAAAATCGCGACGGGTGCCACTGCACCCGTCGCACCCCTGCAAATCCGCCGGCTCCATTCGGAGCCGGCTTCCTCTTTGCAGGGGCTTTCCCGCTGGGCCGGCGGGCGATCTTTTGGTGATCGCCCGCTGGCCCAGCGGGAAAGTTGTAATGACCCCCGCGGTCATTTGACCGCAGTGCGGTCTTTTGGAGGTTTCCGCCCAGCGGAATGACCCCCTATGTGCCTTGGAATCCTAAAGAGAGTCACTGGTGCTATCCTTTTGTCTAGCAGGGCTTTCGCCTAAGCTTGGACCCCTGTACTCTGCATTCAGGAAGGAACACCCTGATCATTGTCATATGAAAAGCTGCCCCAATCCATTCCAGCATCTGATATGGCATTAGATGTGATTTTGAGAGGTTAGTAGTAATCCATGCTTCAACAACACTCCACACACTCTCTGAATGAGACCAACAGCTATATCAGCCAGTCTTCTAAATAAGGGTGCAGCATTGTGCTTTGCTAATGAAGTAGATCCACCATGGAAGCCAGAAGTTCGGTGATGACCCTTGGGCAGTCTTAAACCAGAAGGGTAGGACGGTAAACTGGTTTTAATATTGAAAACAGTGAAATGAAGGCACTTGTGGTGAGAGTCTCAGATTAATATATGATGTTAGTAGGTCTTCTGCATGCTTAGTGAGGACAGGTACTTCTAAGATCACACCCACTGCAACTCTTACCTTATGATCCAGAACCACTCTGAACCCATCTGATGCTTTTGGCACCACAAAGATTCTCAAGTAGAATTCTCTAACCTATTTGATCCTTGGGACTAAACACAAACCCTTTTTTCATATAATCCAGAATCTCTTGCTGAGGAGCCCTGTTTTTGCATTGACCTTGGTCAATGGATCAGCAAAGTTTGGGACTCTGTTGGAGGTAACTTTATTTCCAGACAAAAGACAATGGTGAGTATAAAAAGAAATTATGGATCTCTCATCAACTGTTCCCAGGATGTCTTCAACAGGCATAGGTACCTTCCGACCAGTGAGTGGCAGTTGAGGGGACAACCAGTCAGAATTGTTGCTTCTTTTCCTGGACACAAGGGAAAATATGTTTTACCTGAAGACCACCGCAATATTTATTTCATGAACAGCCACTGTAGAACCTCCTATGAATGCTGATGCCTGAAAGAGTGAAAAGCCACATCCATGAGAATATCCACTAGAATCTCAGAACAGTCTTTTTCATCTAAGATAAAGTAATAAAGATTAGTAAAATCGTGTTTTAATGATTTTGCCACAAAAGCTGCATATGTTCCAGCCCTAAAGGAAAGGTAAGCACCTGCCTACATCAATGTGCACTTCTTAAATAAACCTTTGTAGAAGGATTGCTCTTTCAGAGCAAAGATTTATTCAGCTGATCATTATCCCAAGCCAAGTGCCTATAGCATATCTAACACGTAATCTCAAAACACGGCTAGATATAGCTTACTTCAGCAAAGGAATATCATCAGTCAATAGGGTTCTAAAGCAAGAAAGACAGTGTACATTAATTAAACTGCAACATCTCCTGGTACAACAGATAACATTAATATGCATTCTTCCCATCATGGTTTCAGCCTTGAAATGAAGCTGCCAAGGCTAAGTCGGAAATACAACATACAATCCCTTATCTTCTCACAACATCAGAAGCTGAGCTCTTCAAAATACCATCTATTGATTCTATTTGTTAAATCTTAAAACTTGTGCATGTGCTGTAGCTGAGTTTTTCACAATCTAACCAAGTTGGAGTCAGTCTGTTTTCATGATATTGGCCTATTTGCTCACAATTCTCTCCTCCTGACACTTAAGTGCCAACATTCACTTATCATTCAATGTCATTTCAATCAGTGACTGGCCTCCCTTTGGGGTAATTCGACTTCTTTGACTCAACCCCCTGTTGATAATTCTTGGACACTGCTGTTCCATTCTACATTAGCACATATCAAACACAATCTATGCCCTACAAATGTTAGTAACAATAAAATAAGAAAAACTAGAACTACAGCACATAAATGCCCAAACTTGCACTGTCCCCTTATCTTATCAGCCTGCTCTGTCCAGAAACCTTGCCTGCTCATTGCATGCTCTTCTTGTAAAACATTTGATATATCAAATGTGAGAAACCACATTTTGTGCATTAACAGGAATGAAGGTGCAACGCTGAGTATTGATGACTTTACACACCCTGCCTTCTTTTGACAGGACCAAATATGAAACCATTCTGTTCTAAATGAGCATACTGCATATCATAATCATTTATTCGATTGTATAAGAAAGAGCAGCAGCTGTTTCACTGGCCAACCTCTCAATGAACTAAGTTGTTTTCTTAATTTTACTATATTCAATGTGATCCACATAGGAATAATCACTGCTGATAATATATCAAGATATCCTTCTCTGCATCTCTCCTCTGAAGCTAGAAATGAATATTTCTAATTTTTTTGTTATGAGGTATACTTGTAGACACCAGGGCTAAATAGCAAGAACCACTTCATCCAATGGACAATGAAAAGTAAGGTTTTCTTTTGCAAACTTGAAACATATCTCAATTGGTCCCTATTCTATTGTAATGCATAAAACTCTCAGGCATCTTGAAAACATGCAGGCAATTGCTGTCACGTATATTAATAATTCCCTTTTTGGGTATGTGAAGCATTCCTGCTCTTTCATGCCAAAGACTTAAAGCTGGGTGTATTAGTAATGAAGCAATCATTCAACACCTTTTTGGATGTCCATGTAGTGTTTACTTTCATTTTCATAATCTGGTAACAATCCCCGCTCCTCTCTGGATAGCCTGCAATGCACATCTTAAGGCATTGCAAACTTGATTTCTCTTGACCTTTTTTAAAATTACTTAAAACATCCCTAATAAACATTTCAAAATGCTTGTGAGTCAAGATAGAAAGGTAAATGGTTCATGCCAACAGAAAAGAAAGCAAATTTTAGTGAAGAGGTATCTCCCTTTGTTAGGTATGCAGGCAAATGTGTGCAAGCCCAACAATTTGAAACATTCATAGTTTCATAAGTTTCAACCTGCTGGACATGCAAGTTTTGTCCATGCTCATTTTGCCGATGGATGTGCATCTTCTCCTTATTCACCTTCAGTTTGCTGAGTATCACTGGGGTGGAGTGCATACCGTACACTATAAGATGAATCATCTGCACTAGCAGTGTCGAAATCATTTGAACTGTGCATGTAGTAAATGCAGGCCCCATGATGACCAAGGTTATCTTCTGATTCTATCCCTTCATCTTTCCTCTTAGATTTATTGTGACTGTTTACTTTGTTCACTTTAAGTAACTCAACTGCCCCTTTCAGGTTCCTACACTCGCAATGCTTCTGGACCAGAATAGTTAATTTCCTGAGGGCCACAAGGTCTTGGTCACCCTCCTTTTGTGCTTTCATATTCTTTGTGTGTGATGTATGTACCCAGATTGGCAGCTTTTCACATTTCACTATAGGATTCATAAGCAGAAGGGCATGATCAGGCCCTTTCCACCTGGACTGCAAACAATTCTTTCAAATGTGGTTCTTCATGTGGTTCTTCACCAGAAACCAACCACTTGGTTCTAGACTATGGCACAGAGCAGTCAATTGAATCGTAGCAGCTTTATGAACCTGGCAGGACACAGAGCATACCACATCAGAGAGCCGCTTGCAATAATCCAAGATCAGGTTATCAGTTATTGACAACACCAAAGCAGCATGATTGCTGGACATTCAAGACTTCAGGCTGGATAAGTCAAATTTTTCTGTTGGGAGTGTAGTGAACTCTCATGCGCATTAGAGTCAGAGTGTTGGATTTCTTCAGTATGGTGGAAGCACATTTACATTTTTTTGCCAGTTTATTTACACAATATTGAGTCTCTCCTTCAGAGCCAATTACTGGGGGCACTATACACAGTGCAATCTATTGGTAATGCCTACAGCCTCACAAATTAGATTCATGAGCTCATTCTTGAAGTGACCACCTTGATGACTTTCTATGTACTTCAGTAATCTGCACATTAAATCAGTTATCTGAGCAACAGCTTTGCCAAAGTCATTGCATCACACCAGCATGTTGAAAAGGACTCCAACCATTTCAGAACATACAAACAACAGCCAGGATGTATAAGTAGCCCCCTCTCAAAAGTAACTCATTGAAATCAATCTGACGTCTCAAAAAATGGTCCATTGGCCATTGGAGAGTGAAAATTCCTTTCCCTGCATTATTTTTCTGGCACACCAACTATTGTGAACAATAATCATGAGCAACCTTCCAAAGTATTTAATTTGACCAAAGTTTATCAAAACTAGCTGTCATTACAGCCCTTCCTGAGTGAGTTGGCTCATGGAAGAGTTTTTGTTAGCAAATAATTTGTCAGTGTCATCCTTTCTCCTGAATCCATTCACACACCTCCCCCATTGCATCTGCAACTCTTTAGCACTTACTCATGGGTCTCGTCTTGTTATGCCCTTTTTTGTGCATTCCTCATCTCTTTTTTAGTACATACAGACATATTCAGACTGTCCCCTCTGCAAATAGCAGCGTGGGACCCATGAGGGCATTCAGGGCATAAAACCTTGCTACCAAGTAAACAAAATGATTGTCTTTTGAAAAATCATCTGATCCTTTCCAATGTACTGCACATTTCACATTTCACAATCTAGGCTGGTATTTTCAGAGTTCTCAGCAAAACTAACTGTTAGAAATGGGGTCTTTGGTTGGCAGTCAGGTTACCCCCTGTCCAAGCAAGGACCCTCACTCTAGTCAGGGTAAGTCACACACAATCCAAATTATCCTGTTCCCACCCTCTGTTAGCTTGGCACTGAGCGGACAGGCTTAACTTAGAAGGCAATGTGTAAAGTATTTGTGCAATAAATCATGCAATAACACTGTAGAACACCACAAAAATACACCACACAGTGTTTAGAAAAATATATGATATTTATCTGATAAGATGCAGGTCAAAACTATTAGAATGCAATACGTATATGTTGAGATATCACTGTAAAAATGATATAAAGTGTCTTTAAAAGCAATTAATGTCTCTTGCAAGTACAAAGTACCTGGTTTGCATTCAAAACCTCCGCAAAGAACCGCCTAGGAGGAGATGCGTGGAAAACAGGAAGGTGTGTGTGCGTCGATTTCTCTCTGGAAGTCGGGCTGCGTCATTCCGGCTTGGCTGTGCATTGATCCAGTGGGCTGTGTGTCGAATTTCCAGTCACCACACTGGTGCTGCATCGATCTTCTCCCTGCGAAGTTGGGCGACATCATTCTGGTTCGGTGTGTGGTGAATTTTTCACTGCAATGCAGGATGTGTGTCGTTTGTGGAAGGCTGTGCGTCAATTTTGGCCGCACAAAGAGTTCTTCTTGCAGAGGTGAAGTCTTTTTGGTCCGGAGACTTCAGGGAACAGGAGGCTAGCTCTATCCAAGCCCTTGGAGAGCACTTCTCAGTACAGCCAGAGAGCAGCAAGGCAGCAGGACAACAGCAAGGCAGCAGTCCTTCACAGAAAGCAATCAAGTGAGTCCTTTGGGCAGCCAGGCAGTTCTTCTGGGCAGGTTGCAGATTCTGGTTCAGGTTCTCTTCTCCAGGAAGTGTCTGAGTTGGTAGGGGCAGAGGCCCTATTTAAGTTCCCAAATGTGCCTTTGAAGTGGGGTGAGACTTCAAAGAGTGGCTTAGAAGTGCACAAGGTTCCCTTTCAGTTAAATCCTGTCTGCCAGGCTCCCAGTAGGGGGTGTGGCAGTCCTTTGTGTGAGGGCAGGCTACTGTCCTTTGACATGTAAGTGTCAGGCCCTCCACCCTCCCAGCCCAGGAAGACCCATTCAAAATGCAGATGTATTCAAGTGAGGCTGAGCATCCTGTGTTTTGGGGTTTGTCTTAGTGAATGCACAAGGGAGCTGTCAACTGAACCCAGCCAGACATGGATTGTAAGGCACAGAAGGATTTAAGTGAAAAGAAATGCTCACTTTCTAAAAGTGTTAAAATAATGTGCATGGAGCTATAACTAAAATGGCTACACAACAAGTGGGTGGCACAATCAGTGCTGCAGGGCCACTAGTAGCATTGAATCTACAGGCCCTGGACACATCTAGTACACTTTACTAGGGAATTATAAGTAAATTAACTAATCCAGTTGGGTGTGATCCAATGCTATCGTGTATAAAGGGAGACAGCATATGCACTTTAGCAGTGGTTAACAGTGGTAAAGTGTGCAGAGTCTTAAAACCATCAAAAACAGTACCCACAAAGTGGAGGGAGGCAAGCAGAAAGTTATGGGTGACCAGCCCAAGGCTGTCAAGTCTAACACTAACACTCTGGGAAAATTGTGTGTGTGAGCACCAGAAGAAATAATAAATCCCCTATGGGACCAAAGTTGATAAAAATCATGGACAATCCCAAATACATAACGAGAGTCTGTATAAATTAGCACATTGTTTGCTTGACAACCAGACTTTGCAAGTGTTAGCAAAGCTCCTACTTGTGCTGGCCGCACATTTGCCAAAGAAGAAGCTTCAATAGTTCTGTTAATGGTACAAACAGCATGTCTGGCTCTTCAAATTCCAGCATTGTCTCTCAAAAATTAGCAATCTACATAAAATACCTTAGCACAATATTTCAGTGGTTCATCTTTAGTATCTGGTCATGGAATTATGCACCATTTTGTCACTAAAATACAATTGTGACCTTCTGCTTCATCCTTTTGGGAGGTAAAGGCAATCATATAGTAAAATTCAAAAAACTCATTTTTAATATATATTGTGGAAGTTGGGAGAGTTATTATTTTATAACGAGTTAGTTGAGCATCAGTCAAATGTTGCATTTTGCATTGTGTAAGCAGAATTTAAACTAAATGAGGCATAATGTTATAGAGTGTCCCATCAAAATGTTATCACACTGATCTACTGCCACTGCAGCAGGTGGAGTAGCTCTTTAACACTCTGGAAGCACTACAAGATCCAGAACAGATGAAATGTATGCAGCTGGGCACTGTTGAATGCCATGACAATGAGTAAGCACAGACAATTAGCACCATTCTCACTCTGTGCAATATATTAAAAATTCCTTATCATAATAAGGCATGTCTAAAGTTGGGGATGTCAAAAGGGAGCTATTTAACTCCAGAAATGCTTTCTGGCACTCGTATGTCCAGGACATTTGATCAGGTACATCACTTTTGTCAGGGCTGTGCTATGAGGGAGAAATCTGGTATCCATTGTCTGCAGTACCTCACCATATCAATCAAACCTCTCACCTCTTTTTAGGCATGATTCACAAAAGCCTTCACAATCATGGTGGAGACTCTGCAGTCATGGTAGGATTTCCACACTTATGGTTGGATCTCCACACTGCAGTTTCTTTTTGTAGAGATTGCGCAATGAGTGACAAGATCTCACCACAACTGCAGAGTCTCCTCCATGAGTGCGGAGGCTCTTAGTGAATCTGGTCCTGTCTGTTCAGGGTGGTGGTATCTGTAATACACTTGTCATCCTCTCTTGGGACACCACCTTTCTCAAATTCATGTCAACAATAAATAACTTTGGTCTGACAATATTGCAGCTTTGTGAGGGAGATCTTATATCGTCCCTGAGCCAAATGATTGATTAAACAATTGTATCCTGTTTGAAATTGCACAGTTGAGGAGGGGTGAGAACCCACCTCAAAAACTAGTCATAGTCCTTGTCAGGGTGAACCACAAAAGCCAGTAAATAACCTGTACTCAACTACCGTCAGCCTGGCACAAAGCAGTCAGGCTTAAGTTAGAGGCAATGATTAATGTATTTATGCTGCACTCAAACAGAAATAACATGAAAATACAACTCAATAAAAATCCCAATTTAGATAATTAGAGGATATTTTAAAAAATAAATGACACCACAATTAGAAAAATCCAATGGCTAGAACGAAAGGTATGAATTTTTACATTTTGAATTAAAAATAGTGCCAAAAAGCATAAAGCACCAACCACACTTCGTTGGTCACGCTAGACCGAGTCAAAATCAAATGTTTAGGCTAACAGCGATGGAGCACGGGTGGGATACAGAGTTCAGGTTTGTTCCAGTGGAGAATCTACCTTCTTACTTAGAAGCCTTTGTTTAGAAGTCAGAATTTATGAGTTGTTGGTAAAGTAAGGTGCAAGACTGATCCAAACTGGTACTCATGAACATCAGGCTCCTGAAGTGCAGGGTCCTGGTTCATTCATCACTGAAGGCAGGAAAGTTCCAAGCAGGCAAAGTTCAAATTGTGTTGGTCCTGATTTAGCCCTCCATGTTTGGACTTAGAAACTTTTCTGTAGGTGAGATCTCCTTCACCAGGCAAACCAGCAAGCTGAGACCGACCAGCAATTCAACGTCAATGGCTGTGACTTTGATGGCGATCTTGGTCTCTGTAAAATATCCAGGCAAAAATTTGGCAAAATGTTTCTAAGTCCCTCTTATACTTTGGGACAGGAGGAGTACACTCAAACACCTGCCAAGGATCCAGGACTTATGACTTAGGACTCACAGAAGGGTCCAAGACAGGTCCAGTTGGACCTAGTCAACTGGGCAGTTGCAAGGGGAGAACCCTTGATGTTTATTGTGTCCCTAAAGCTCAAACAGGAGATCAGGAAAATGTCTTCTTGGAGTCACTTCTGGGGTGCTAGGCTCAAGGCAAGCAGATCTAGTATTCATTGAGGTTCTTCTGAAAGCAGGGCAGTCCTTTAGATTCTCAGTCCTGGATTGCTCTGATGAGATGTCTGTGGGGTCTACTTTTATGTCAAAAACCAGCCTGTGGGTGGAGGATAAGCCTTTGCCCAACCCTCGAAAACAGTTCTGGTCAGTTCTCCTCCCTCTGGTTTTGGTGCCAGCATGACTAGAAAGACAAAAGAGAGGCAGACCTATGTGTGAGCTCCAACTACAATTGACAAGTTAGGTATCTTTGAAGCTTACAAAGGGAGTGGGACCATCCCCAAGTCATCTATCCTGTCAAGCAAGGAGCTCCTTCCCTACACCCTGAGTCCTTTGTCCACTGCTTGTGAGCAATCCACATCTCAACAGAAGGGAGCCATCAAGGGTCAGGCGACAGCTGGACACTGACAAGAAAGAATGAATGAATTAATGTATAGTTAATAAAAACCATTACAGTCATTAAAATCAAAGTATCACCACATAAAATACATAAAGATAGGAACTTCCTTAAAATAAAATTACATTTAAAAAGTAGACTTGAAACATAACAACCATATTCTACATGACCTGTGCCAGGGTTAGTCCAAATTTTGCAGTATCTTGTTCTCGCTCTACTGGTACTGCTATTATTCTGTTACTTTGCTTAATAGTGTTTATTTCTCTGCCCCCTTTAGAAATTTCACCATATGGAAATTCAAGATGGGATCATGTGGTTTTAGACATGCTATTACTGCCTGTCTACAGGTTTGAATACCACGTTTATTGAAAATAGTTTTTAACAGACATTTTCTTTCTTGCATTTCAGCTGGGCACAAACATAGGAGATGTATCAAATTCCTCTGGCAAAAAGACTTTTGACTTTACACAGGAAAATTATTATTCTCTAAAAATGTTGTTTCCCAAATAGCAATATAATGCCAACTTGACCTTAAGTTGGGTTTTCTATTAATATTAAAATGAGTCCTTGGACTTTTTTTCTAGCTATTGACAGAGAAAATTTAGCACTTATTAACAGTAATAGTGTAACCCAGTGTTAACCTATGGGAGAGCTAGCTTTGCCACAGTGAAAAACACATTTAGAAGTTCTTCACGGCGAGGACAGGTAAAACATTAGATTTACATGCCCTACCTTTTTAATAACATGCACCCTTCCCATTGGGCAGTTAAGGCCTATCCTAGTAGTGACCTATACGTATTAAAAGGTAGGTGTAAGCCTTGTGAATGGTTTGTTTTCCCAGGTTAAAATCGTCATTTAAAATTGAACACGCAAACTGCAGCGGCAGGCCTGAACGCATGTTTTCCAGTGCTACTCTAGTGGGTAGCACGAGTGTTGCAGCCTATAAGAAGCTTTTTATTTACAGGCCCTGAATACAGGTGGTACCAGATACTATGGACTTACAAGTAAATTAAATGTGGCAAATAGGGGTATGCTAACTCTAATCTGTTTAGAGGGGAGAGGTTAGCTGGAGTAAAGTGTGCATTCTATGACCAGTTGTTAGAAATGGGGTCTTTGGTTGGCAGTCAGGTTACCCACTGTCCAAGCAAGGATCCTAACTCTAGACAGGGTAAAGGAGAATCACTCTTAGTTAACCTTCGTTCACCCACTTGGTAGCTTGGCACAAGCAGGCAGGCTTAACTTCAGAAGCACGGTGCAACGTATTTGTACCAACACACACAGTAACTCAGTGAAAACACTACATAATAACACAACACAGGTTTAGAAAGATAGATACTATTTATCTACACAAAACAAGACCAAATCAACAAAAATCCAACATATACACAAGTCAAGTTATGAAGTAAAAAGCAAAAAGAGTCTTAAATCCTTTAGAAAACAGTGAGAACGCTGTTAGCGTGCAAAAGTACCTAGATAGCATAAAAAATAAAGCTGCACAGGTGAGTGTGCGTCAAAAAAGGCCAGCGATGCGTTGATTTCTCACCAGCACGTGAGAACGTGCATCGTTCTTTCTCCGGTAGGGTCAGCGTGTGTTGTTTCTTCTCTCCCGCAAGAGTGAGGGCCCCTCGGGTCCGGGCAGGCTTTGCGTTCATTTTCTGTGCCCAGCAGTGTTGCGTCGAAATCCGGTCACACGGTCTCAAGAACCTGAGCTATGTAGGGGCTTGCATCATTTAGAGCAGCAGCTGCGGGTGTTGCACATCATTTCTCCAGCAACATTGCAGCGATCTCAAGCCGCGATGCAGATGGAGTGTCGTTTTTAGCTGCGAGGCCGGCGGGCGTGGTTTCTCACCTGCAAGGCGGGTGGTGCATCGAAAGCGGCGGTCTTTGCGTGGTTCCTCTTGGTTCCAGAAGTAATCTGACTGTCAGGGGTTTTGGGTGCTCTTCTTATTTCATTTTCTGCCTTTGAAGTAGGCCTACTTCAAAGAGAAGTCTCTGTTATTTACAAGTTCTTGCCTTGCCCAGGCCAGGCCCCAGACACACACCAGGGGGTTGGAGACTGCATTATGTGAGGGCAGGCACAGCCCTTTCAGGTGTATGTGACCACTCCTCCCCTCCCTTCAGCCCAGATGACCCATCAGGATATGCAGCCTAAACCCCAGCTCCCTTTGTGTCACTGTCTACAAGAGAGGTGCAAACAGCCCGACTGTCAAACTGACCCAGATAGGGAATCCACAAACAAGCAGAGTCACAGAATGGTTTAAGGAAGAAAATGCCTACCTCTTAAAAGTGGCATTTTCAAACACACAAACTAAAAAAACAACTTCACTAAAAGATTTATTTTTAAATTGTGAGTTCAGAGACCCCAAATGCAATATGTCTATCTGCTCCCAAAGGAAATCTGCGCTTTAATACTATTTGAAGGCAGCCCCCATGTTAACCTATTAGAGAGATAGGCCTTGCAACAGTGAAAACCGAATTTGGCAGTATTTCACTGTCACAACATGTAAAACACATAAGTGTGTGTCCCACCTTTAACATATATGGCACCCTGCCCATGGGGCTACCTAGGGCCTACCTTAGGGGTGTCTTACATGTAAGAAAAGGGAAGGTTTAGGCCGGGCAAGTGGGTACACTTGCCAAGTTGAATTGGTTTAGTAGCATTTGGGCCCATATTTATACTTTTTGACGCTAAACTGCGCTAACGCAGTTTAGCGTCAAAAATTTTTGCGCCGTCTAACGCCATTCTGAAGCGCCATGCGGGCGCCGTATTTATGGAATGGCGTTAGCCGGCGCAAGCAGACCGGCGCTGCCTGGTTTGCGTGGAAAAAAACCACGTACACCAGACAGCGCCGGCGTAGGGGGAAAATGGCGTATGGGCGTCTTAAAATGGGGCAAGTCAGGTTACGTCGAAAAAATCGTCGTAACTCGACTTGCGCCATTTTTTTTTCAACGCCCATCCCCCATCAACATGACTCCTATCATTGTAAAGATAGGAGTCATGCCCCCTTGCCCAATGGCCATGCCCAGGGGACTTATGTCCCCTGGGCATGGTCATTGGGCATAGTGGCATGTAGGGGGGCACAAATCAGGCCCCCCTATGCCACAAAAAAAAATTGAAAAATAACAAAAATTATACTTACCTGAACTTACCTGTACTTCACTGGGATGGGTCCCTCCATCCTTGGGTGTCCTCCTGGGGTGGGCAGGGGTGGCAGGGGGGGTCCCTGGGGGCAGGGGAGGGCACTGTGGGCTCATTTTGAGCCCACTTGTCCCTTAACGCCATCCCTGACCCAGGCGTTAAAAAGCGGCGCAAATGCGCCGTTTTTGGCCACGCCCACTCCCGGGCGTCATTTTTGCCCGGGAGTATAAATACCACGTAAAGGCCTGGGAGTCATTTTTTAAGACGGGAACGCCTCCCTTGCATCTCATTAACACAAGGAAGGGGTTCACGCTAAAAAATGACGCTCACTCCGGGCACTTTGGCGCCCGAAGCGTCTAACGCCATAGTATAAATATGGCGTTAGTTGGCGTTAGTTTAGCGTCGAATTTGCGTCGAAAAAAACGACGCAAATTCGGCGCAACCAGAGTATAAATACGGCCCTTGATTTACAGGCCCTAAGCACCTCTAGTACACTTTACTAGGGACTTACTAGTAAATCAAATAGGTCAATCATGGATAAGCCAATGTACATATACAATGTATACAGGGAACACTTACACTTTAGCACTGGTCAGCAGTGGTAAAGTGTCCAGAGCAAACAAAAACAGCAAAAACAGAGTCCAGCACACATAAACAACCTGGGAGGAAGAGGCAAAAGGTTAGGGGAGACCATGTCAATGATGTCAAGTCTAACACCAGCAAAAATGGGTTTAGCAAATCAGAGGAAATACCATGCAAAAGATGGTAATTTCCAACAAATCCTATTTTCAAGCTTTTGTAGTAGGGGAGGCACTCAACAAATTATCACTGTTCTGGTCTGTAGACCCATAAACAAGGTGCAAGAATTCTAAATTCTTATGGCGGGGTCAGGAAAAAAATAGAAGGGACTCTGTTGTGGAATTCTTTAACAACAATAAACTGTGTTTTTGATCCTGAAGGCAAATAGATACTGAATATCCTCAAGTATAACACTGAGCACATGTCAACAATTGTAAACCACTTTGCAGTTACTGGACTCTGGGACAGAATCACAGCAGGATTCGGGACAATAGGAAAACTAGGGAACACCATATCATTAATGTCTCTCAGGTGTTGGACCATACTCCAGGCAAGCCTGCTGGCTTTTCACACAGGGAGAGGAAGAGTGAGGCAAAGACTAAACTTTATCCTCTGTATAGTGCCCTGCCTCAAAAAATCTTGTATCATTAGTTTGATTCCTTCTTCTGCCTTCCGTGACACCATATCTTTGGGGAACCTGTGGTAGTCTGGCACTTACTCTCCGTTTTACACATATCAGTTGAGCACTTTGTATTTTTCCTATTTCTCCACCTTTCACAGCCCAGAGCCCAACCAACACAGTTTGGCACAGATTGTCAGTTATTTCACTCAATTCTAAGGAGGACACATTCTGCGTAGTCATCGGAGTCATTGCTGTCATTCATGCACATCTGGGACTCTTGCCTGTATGAACATCCCCTCAGGGTTTTCCATACAAAGTACATTTCATTTTAAACAAACTATCAGTACCCAAAAGATTTACAGGACAAGCGTAGCTCATCAAAAGCTCCTGGTGCTCCGTAATGGGTCCTATACTTACCATTATACAAGTCAAAATTAGGTAAGTAATGAGAGAATTGGAATTACTAACTGCTAGCACTTTTCTACTGAGAGGGGTAGTTAGGAAACTTCAGTAGGACTTCTGGTAGAGTGGGAAGCCCAATTGTCTACCTGGAAATTTGCAAAGTGTCCATACACTCTCTCAATTGGTAGCATTGGAGTCTGCAAGCAGGTTTCCCCTCCTCAGTTAGCCCTAGGCTACATAACTGTGGCCTGTCACCCCCCATAATGCCCCATCCCAGCAAATTGGGGAAAAGCATCACTCATTACAGACATTTGCTGGTTAGGGTAACCGTGGCTCAAGGGAGGGCTGGTGGATAAACCGAGGTTAGGATCAAAACTATGGGAACAGGAGGAGTCTGCAAGGCTGGGTAAATTTGGTATCACAGGAGTGACGGGCTGGCTCTTTGGAATTCCCTCTGGCACATTTCCATTCTTCTGCAATGAACACAGTGTCCTGGTGTCTCACACTTAAAACACATATCTTCTTTTTCCCCTCTCCATGTACCTGCCCCTTCTCCTTCCTTGGCCATTCCAGCCTCTCTCTTCAACCCCTCTGGGATGGCATTGCTACCTCTGCAGCCCCATCACTTGTACATTCTAGGGCACCTGCTGCAAAAAGTGCAGAGTCTCCTAGATAATAATGAAGGAGAGTACTGATTTTCTTGAAAATAAAGGCAGTGAATATTATGTGGTCCCTCTTATTGCTTTAGTTTATACAACACTACATCTCCCATAATCCTGCTCCCTTGGGCAGGACGTCACAAAGGATATTTTCAACTATAACTAGCAGAATACATTGTTTCTTCTTTTATTGATGGGTCTGAATCTCTAGTCCATTAAAAAAATGAAAAGTCACAGTCAGTAGCAGAAAACCAAGAAGCAGATAAAGAACATCTTTCCTTTGGCTGCCCTCCTCCGAAGATAAATGATAAACTTGAGTTTCATGCCATTGTCCAGCCAGATTATGGTTGGATGCTTGAACTCATTGCTTGGCTGATCAAGACTGGCACTAGAAGTATGCAAACACAAAAATTACTATCAGCCACAGGAAAGGCCAAAAAATATCAGCGTTGGAATAATTGTTGCCTCCTCTGTCTTTAATAAAATCAGGACTTTCCTTAAATATGATCTAGGAGAATCTAGAATTTTAATACATGATAGTAGGCTCTATTATGCATGTTTAAAACCTTTGAACAACTGTTTGTGGGTTTGCAAAAGAAGCTTTAAATGTAGATGCCCTTGACCAATCTACAGTTCTCAAAATAGTCTTCAACCTTGTTCTCAGCCAAACATCATTAGACATCATGATATCTCTAATCGATTGAGACCCAAAACAATCTTTGTCCACACCTGCCATGACCAGTACACTTTTAACTCACAGACTACTAAGGGTAGTAGAAGACACGTGGCTTGTGGAACGCTATAAAAAGCTGGAGACCATATATTCTCAAACATGCTTTTACATATAAACACAGCTTGAAACATCTGACCATACACAACTTCGGAAGTAGAGGAAAGGCAGGCTACTCGTGGATGTAGAGGTGTCTTTGGTCGGGCTTAATATTGTAAAATTAATCTCCATCAGAGAAAAATGCATGGCAGAAATATCTGGTGCTCTTCAATAATTTACAAACCAGTTGGTACTCCATGACCAGTTTACCTTTGACTTTCTGATGCCCTGCTGGTATAGCTGATGTAGGCGCATTAATATTTCTACCAGCCTTCTGTCCCACTGCTGAGGATGCCAGAAAATGTAAAGGATTTTGGAGATCAATAAAAATGGGATTGATACCTCTTCCCACATAATAGCTACTCCTAGTATCCCATGGTGACCCTTGTTCTGCCTATCATCCATGATGATCTAATATAAAAAAGCTGATTCTAAAAAGCCAGTCAAGCCTATGGATACCCCGAAATTCTCCACGCCACCAGAGTAAGGCTTCCCTCCAAAACCAGGTTGTGAAACCACCCCAGAGGGTTCCTCAACAGCTGAGGTAAGGATGGAACAAGAGTTGAACAATTGACTAACAATTCTAGTAGTCAAGGGAACCCAGGTAATGCCCTCCACAATGGAGTTACCAATGTGACCCTTACCTACTGTCTATAGACGTGGGAACACATCTTGAATTCATGATAATTGGTGGAAAAGCATGAAGATTCCCACTGGAACAATGCTGACGAAAAGCATCAATAGCTAAATCATTGGGATCTTCCTAACTGAGCTGTCAAGTGGGATACAAAGAGGACTACACTAAAAGGACCACATGTCTTATTTAGAGCCGGAAATGCTTGGTGATCCAGACGCCACTTGATGCTGTTATGTGTGGCCCTTGAATACCAATTTGCTTATGCAGTGTTCTGTCCTCTGACTCAATCTGCCACCAGACATATTTTTCTACTCTGAAAAAAAAACCTAAGCAACATGCTTAGCCCCATCCGCAGCTTTGACCTTTTGCCTCTGAGTCGGATTATGAACTTGACTACTTTCATGTTGGCCATGCAAAAGAGGATCAGATATTTGGGCCTGCTTTTTTTTCACAAAGCCGTGGTTTGCAAAGGAGACTTCAAGACTCAGTGAACAATGTATGTGCATTAAGGATTACTTCCTGGACCATCCTTCTCTAGTACAGTAACTGCCAAATCTTGACTCCAGCACATAGACTTGCATCTGACTCTAAAAGAAGATCTAGGGATGTGGGGAAGATGGCTCACCCATTCCAGGTGGCTACATATTGTAGCATCAACTCATCCCTACTTTTGACTCCTGATCTAAATAGACTGTGAGTATTCTACAACCCACTGAAGGTGCCTTAACTTCAGGCACTGGAGAACCCTGTAAAAGAGGAGTCCTGGAAAAAATGCCTGAATTGAGAAACAAATCAGTCTCATGATCCTTGCCATCTTGCAGAGAGAAATCTTATGTTGTGACAACGTGACCCACAACTCCTTCTTTACCGCCTTTAAATTTGCTTCTGGTAACAGAAAAATCTCATTTTTGCAATCCATCAGAATCCTCATTATTCCAACCTTCCTGAGTGCACCAATTCAGATTATTCTCCATTGATAATGAAGCCCAGTGACTAAGTTAACTCTGTGCCCACCTGAACATGCCCGACCAATCTCCCTGTCTCATGTTGCAGGAAAATGGTTTCATCCAGGTACACAACCATCCTCAGACCCTGTGCTCTGATGGTGGTAAAGCACCACAGATTATCTGGAAGGTCGAATGGAAGAGACTTGAAACTTAACACCTGTCCTTGCCACCAAAACTGCAGGTACTTCCAGGGGCACTGTCAGGTAGGGGTTTTTAACTCCAGACGCACTATGCAGTCCCGTCGGAAGAAGGTTGTCTCTTAGGCATATGACAGTCTCAGTTTTGAAAAGGCTGAACAGCACTAATTGTTGAAGCTCCCTCAAATTTATTATTGGCAGATATTTTTTGCTCTGCACCACAAAGACATTGCTGACAAAACACTAAGGGTGTAAGTGGCATGGTTCTATAGGCCATTTCTGCAGGAACCAGACTCTAATCTTCCTGAGAAATATATATTAGAACATTGGAAGTTGGCAGCTCCATTGAAAACAATGGAATGCTGCGGGCTTTTACTGGCCGGTAAAAGCCCGCAGCGCCAACATTCCAATGGGCTTTGTTCACAGCAGCATCTGTGAACAAAGCCTCATGGAGCCCGAGGGGATTCTAATCCCCTCGGCTCCGTGAGCAATTTGTTTTTTTTAAGAGAACATTCTGCCCTGAGTGGCAGAATGTTCTAATAGCCTTAGAACCCGCCATAGCGGGCTCTACCGGCTATTAAAGGCCCTTTCCCTTGTTAAATGCCCTCGCGTTCGGCTCGGGCATTTAACTCGGGAGTGGGCCTTTAATAGCCGGTAGAGCCCGCTACGGCGGGTTCTAAGGTTATATTGGCAAATGCCACCTGGTCTGTATTGGAATTTCATAGAATTCTATTTGAAACCCTCTCATTGTCTGTAACAACCATGGGTCTTTTCATATTAAACTTCACTGTTGAATAAAAACTGCTAACCTGCCTCCCATTGTCAGAATGGGAGAGGACACTACACTTACCTTAAGTACCCCCTTCTCTTGCTTGGTCAATAATGATGACAAAGCATCCTCTCCTTCTTATTTGTGGGAAAAATTTTGACATTGAGTATTTCTACTGTTGGTGGTAGAAGGGTGTGCAGACGATCGCGGCCAGTGAAACAACCCCAGTTTATTCTTTGTGTTGTTCCTACAGTACATTAGGTGATTGTGTTTGGTCCTGAAGACAGATGCACTAAAGTAAATCTGTACTACATAATTGTTAATGCCCATTAATGTTCACAAGCTCTGTTCACTTGTCTTTCTGATTTCTATACTATCTTTTTTGTAACCGTGGCTAATGCATTTGTCAGAATTTGGGGTGACATTTACTTATGACAAATGTAATAAATAAAGTTTGAAAAAATACAGGAAACAAGACCTGTGGTTCCAATGCTTTAACTTGCCACGAGAAACCATGCCCTGTTCACATCTTTTCTAGGGTCTGTTCCACAGGTGCTTAAACGTGTTAAACTTTTAGCACCCAAACCCGGAGTCGTGGTCTTTTTCTTAGCTATTATTGACATTAAGCACTCTGCCCTCATTTTAGATCTAAAACTTCCGCCCACTGATCTTTTTATCCTGGACGTAATGTATTCATTTATAAATGAAGGAGGAGCCCACTCTGCTAAATTTTGGATGCTGAATGGCCCAGGCTCAAACACGAGGGTACCTCTCGTATCCAAAATAACAAAATGAAGCTTATTCCCAGTTTTCATCTTTTTGAGAACATTAGTACCTTCGTAAACATCACTGTAATAATTGTCATTGTTATAGTAGTCATCAGAATTATGTGAATATAAATCATTATATGGCCACTTACTTGGGCCCCCCATATTACCCACAATTAGGTTTTGCCACGTTGACATCAAGTCATTATCTCCTTGTAGAACTGAACGACCACCAAAATCATCTCCATCATACTCATGAGGGAATACATAATTGTCTTCATCATGCATTTGCTATAATGGATACATAATTCATTTTTCCGGGGATGTAACCTGGCATCTGCAACAATTAAAGAGCTACTAGCATTCAGCACAGAATGTCCTACATCAGTGGCCACACTTAATGATAAGGAGACTGTTAAAAAACCTCACCCTCTTCGTTATTAAAACCGTGTCAACCATTTTAATCAGCAAACAATAGAAAATGTAACCCCCACAATATTTTCTTTGAATAATTTGTGTCAAAAATATTGAACTGAGCACAAAGGAAAAAGGTTTTGCTTTTAACCGACATTCACATAAACCCAGGCAGCTGCTTGCATAAATACTTTCCCAGGCAAGCAGCTGCCTTTCATCAAATAATAAAATGCATTTAACCATGAAATAAACGTAGACAACACTCCCCAACAGTGCTGTGCAGCTACAATATAATTATCCATATGTGAGCCTTGAAAACAAGCAAATTGAACCTTAAATTAAAAAACAACCACATCGGCCTCAATAGCAGGCACCCATGTGAAACTGGCTCCAACCCAAGTAACAATTTGACACAGATCCTTGAAAACACCAGTGTGAAATTGACCTAAAGAAATTTAAACTTCTGTTTAAACACCAATAAATAAATAAATCTATAGTAAATCAGAATCCTATGCTAGCAAACCGTGTTTTGCAATGCAATCATCTCTAGCAGCAAGAATAGACAAAAATTACTTATGGACTACTGCCATTTTTTAGGTAGGGATGTCCATAGTTTGTGTTAATATCGTCCTGCCCAGAGGAGTGGATTATGGAAGCTGTAGTGTTCTTTTTTATTTGCTGTAGAAAACAAAGAAGAAGAAAGACTGCATGATAGAGCCACCAGACTGGTAATAAAATTCAGTCTGCACAACCATCAATTTATCCTTATTTTGCTTTGTTTTCTAATCCAACTATTTCTTACAATATCATGCAAAAGGTAACGTCCCCTCTATTGTCTTAACCTACCAACTAGGGTTGGGTGAAATATTCCATTTCCCCAGTAGAACTGGAGACTCCACATTATTCTTTGAACATGGAGTTCTGGCAAAATTCTGGTAATTGGTGTGTGGTGGAATTTTTTCTTGTACTTGTCTCCAGAAAGGTAAGTTGGCGAAACCGAGTGAGATTTGGCATCTCCTAGCACAATTCCTGTTTGCTAGGATGAACATGCAGTGAGAGTATTCTAATGAGGGTGGTAGTGGTAGTTCACAGTCAGAAAGCTGCCACTAAAGAAGAAAATCTACTTGAAGGGCGGTAAAATCAACTGCAGTAGCTTTGCCCTCTGGCACATCATGTGGTGCTATTCATGCTGGTTTTACAGCACACAATGTGCTACTGGCACTAAATCACAACACAAGCAGAGTGATGTGCCTGTTTCCACCCATTGGCAGAACTTCACGGAATCTCACAGAGTTTATATGTAAGTCCACTGAATTCTGCAGAGTAAAGTTCAATCACTTCCGCCCACCCCTTCTGCCAACATATTATAGCTTGTTGCTTTTGGGTGCTAATACTGGGCCCAGTCCCATCACAAAAGCTCATATCATGGCTAACATTCCCTGCTGAGAAGAGTCCTCTATTTCATTGTGCTGTTTATGTGCCTGTAACAATCTCTCATAATAAGCATGCATGCTCTCATCCTTGTTTTTTGTGGTTTACATAATTTTTTACACATTAACACATGGCGGCATCTTTCCCTTCAAGTAAGTCATCATATCCTTACGCTTTTTCATCACAATTGTGAAGGGTTCATATTTAGGAGCTCTTTGCCTGAGTAAGCAGGGTACGTTTGGCAATTCTTCGATGCAGAACTACCAATAATAAGGCAATTATGCCCATTCTCAAAATTAATAGCAATTTGGGGCAAAAAATCACACTGCAAGAGCACATTTAGCAAGCACAATTCAAGGTAATATTCTAAAGGTTTTTAGTCTTATCCTCCCGTAGCTTTTCCACTGACTATCTAGGCGTACTGGGAGGAAGAGGATGAAAATTCAACAAATCTTCATTAAGGTAACCCTTCTTGATCTCTGGTCCTCTGGAGCTGGAGGCTTTGCCAAACAGGGGTACATTCCAGTTTCTTACATACTATAGTCTTGAAAGCTCTCCTTTTGTTTCTGCAAAGTTTCCTTTCTCAGACAACTCAGCACCTTGCACACCTGTTCCTTTGACATGCTCTCATTCACTTTGTCTGTTGCTAGCTGTTTCCGCTCATTAAGTGCCTGCGTCTCCAAAGATCGAAGCGCCAAAGGTCTATTCATTCTTTTGTGTTTTCAAATATTGCAAGTATTTTACACCCAACAAACCATTCTCAGGAAATTACAATGTCAGATCATTTTTCTTGAGTTCATGCTATTCTTTCAACCAAAAACAATTAAAAATACTCACCTTTATCTCAACATTTCGTGAGTTAATGTTCCTTCGTGAGAGGGACAGATGTGCCTCATCAAATCTTTTACTATTAAATGTACCCATGACTTTGGTTGGTGGGATCCTACTGCTCATACACTTGGAGGGGAACCACCCCTTCAAAACCATTTCCACACTCACAACCTCTAAGGGAGAAATGTGTTACAATTCATCTTTCTTGCCCTGCCTGTGAGATTACCTGAGTAAGGGTACAGTTCGCAATCACACCTGCCTGTAACTTCTAATCATGACCTGACAGCAGTGTACCTGTTCCTTCCTTTCTTGTTTAACCTTTACTCAACCTCCCCCACAGTGAGCCCCTCATAGCTTTCAAAGGACTACTGGGGTTACATGCATGCCACTTACCAATGCATCCAAGTTGAGTCAATAAGAGGAGGTCAGAATTTTGGGGAAATCCATCCATTTGAAGCACCTGCCACATTAACAAGGATCACTGTGACTTGGATGCCATGGTTTGTGTTGACAGCGTGAACACGCTTCTCCAACAAACGGTCCACATGCAATTCTTAAATAAAACTCTGTAGCAGGACTGATCGTGGAGACTGAAAGTTTATTCAGCTGAGTTGCATCTCAAGTCAAATGACTACTGCATGTCTAACATGTAATTTCTAAACACGTTTAGATATACCCTTTTTCATCATAAGATGTTTCACAGCATTTGTGTGCTCAAGCAAGAAAGACAGTGTGCATTCATTAAAATGTGACATCTCCTGTACTGCAGATAACATTAATAAGTATTCTTCCTACCATACTTCGATTAGGCCTTAAGATGCAGCTGGCAAAGCTGAGAAAGAAGAATTGTGATACACTTTCTTGTCATCCCACACCACCAAAAGCTGAGCTCAGCAAAATGCCATCTATTGAATCTATTTGTTAAATCTTAAAGGTTGTGCTTGTGCTGTAGCTGAGTTTTAGTGCCGGTCACTGCATATGTCGGGGGGCGACGACGGTGATGGGGGAAGCAGAAAAAAAGACATGAATAAAACACTCTTATTGTACTGAGGGCAACCACAGAGGTGGCATTTTTTGTCCTTTTGGTCCTTTTATGTCAGGACAATCATCCCCAACTCAGCACCCATACTGAGTCCAACCACAGTGGATGTAGCGGATCCCGAAACTAACATGGTGCACTGGTTGAGAGCCAAGTCTGAGCTGCAGAAAGGGTTTAGAACTTGGGCAAGGATTTCCTTCTGAGGGAAAGGAGGCAGAGTCAGTGTGCACATGGGAAGCCTGGAGCCTGCTTCGGAAGGTGGTGTAGGAGTGAAGAAAGCAAGTGCGGGGCAGCTTTCAGATGCAGAATTCTATGCAGACTAAGCCTTCGATAGCTCAGTACCTAGAGGAGGTGGAGCAGAGGAGTCAGGGTTAAGCCCTTTTCACTGGCTTATTTAGATGACTGCAACATCTCCCTGTCTAGTCTTTTTTTCTTTTCTTTTGTCTTTTTGTCTTGCCTCCCTTTTGACAACCTTGTCTCGTACCCATGGATATTTCATACACTGATGTAAGGTTACCCTTCACAAGAACCCTGACTTAAAGACTTTAATAAATTAAATGTAAAACTCTACACAAATTGTCCCCCAGATAATAATGCTTTAACAAACTTTGCAAATCTGTTCAATTAACTTTATCAAATGTTTCTGTAGCATCCAAGATTATGACCAGCAATGGTACCTTAAAGGAAGTGACCAGATCTATTGAACCAATGAGGCCAAAGGTTAACGTGTGCAATGTAAAAAGTCCTTTTGATCTTTATGTAGCATGCCTCCTAATAGGGTTCAACCTCTCAGACTAAACGTTGGCAAAATCTTATAACCACAGTATAGGAGTGCCATAGGTCTATATGATTCAGAACTACTGGGATTTTTTATATTGAAAATATATGCTCAGTAAGACACATTCAATTCCAACAAATTTACAATTCAGTGCTGAGTTTATGCCCCCTTCCAAGGCAACAGAACTCGAATGTCGGCACACCTCCTTTGACCTCTGTACTTGACTTCACCTTGAAGGGGGAGCTCAGATGATCTGCTTGCAGGGAAACCTCCAGCTAAACATATGAGCACCCTGCCCTGCCCCACCACTCCATCCCAATTTCTACTTGTTGGGGTCAGTCAACGGACAGAAAAACTAGTTGAGTTCCTCTCCTCACAGCATGTAAATTATAGAGGAGTGAGTCATTCAGGAGGAGGGAGTGGTAATGGGCAATGGCTTCAGGAGAGTCTGCTAGCAATGCAGGATGTTTCTCAAGATAAGTAATTGGAGAAAGGATACGGAGACGTCAGTTGTGCCATCATCTTAGATCTGCAAACTCGAAAAGACAGTGCTTTAGAACTAGGAACATTAGCTGGATCAAGAACATGCTCAAGAATTAATCTACTTTGAAAAAGTGCTAATTTATAGCATTAGCATTAGATTTAGTGGGGAACGAGGAGACTCTTTGGGAAGACAAAACTTTCTAGAATTAAAAAGCATTGAATAAACTAAGGCATGTTTTACAGCATATAATTTAATTACTTTTTCTACAATGTACAATGTTTGCCTTAAATGTGATTTTTTCTATTCAAGTGGTGAGGTCTACAATATAGAAATACTGCTTAACATAGATAAAGTTAATAAATGCAGTATCACGATCTCTGAAGCATCAATGTAGTCCCGTTGTATAGACCCAATCCTTTCCGCGAATAAGAGGAAACGTATATTTGGGGGATGATACTTTGCCTTTAAGAATTTGAACTATTAGTAACCTGATAGGGGGTGTTAGTTGTGCAGTCGAGCAGCTGAGCGGTTCAGTGCGCCACTGGAGGGAAAGGAACACACAGTTGAAGGCTTCCAGCGTCTGCTCTCTCTGCCAAACATAGCTGCAGGGAAGGCATGAGCAGGGGCGCACTGCAAGCTTTTTCTGGGCTGCGGTTCTTCAGCCGATTTCAGCTTCTCAACACTGTGTGAAATCTGAAGAGGAAATTAACTCCTAGTCACATCTGGGAAATCATCATTTATTTTGGCTGAAAATCACAGCGCTCTCTCTACCTGCTCTTTTTGTAATCTCAGGTAAAATGAATGTCCTTCTCTGTTGAAAAGGTGTCGGTTTTAACTTCTAAATGAGGGTCAGTGTTTTGGTCATGGTTGTACATACGAACTGTCCAGATAATGCAAATCTTGAACTGTTTTTAGTTGGGCGCAGATATTGCTGTGTGTGCTCCGTTTTGGGTTGGGTGCAGTTAATGCAAAGCTTGCACTGTGTTGATTTTACTGCAGAGTCTGAATTGTGTCGCAGCCATAGTGAGTTTAATATCTTCGACTTTAAAAGGCTTTTCGGTTAGTTTTTTTTTTTTTTGAAGAAAGACACAAATGTGTTTTTTACTGTAAGGTTTCCGTAAAAGGCTTTGGGAGGAAACACGCGCACACAGGCTAGCAAGTGGCTTTATTTTAGAATTTGGAAGCTATATTTCTTTCTATTCTGGAATTTAATTGTAGGTTTTAGTGCACTTCTATTCCCTTTGTGTTTTGTAAATCCATAATGTGATCACATGGTTGTGTTGGAAATGATCGCTCGCAAGGAATGAGAATACCTTTCGTCAGGTCGCTCGTTAGGGGGAAAGCAACCCGTTTTAAGTAAGCCCCCAGTGCGGGGGGCTGCAGATAAGATTACGCCTGAATACCTCGGTGTGCAGTGTAAATGGAGAGTGTCTGCGTTCACTGGCGTCTTGGTCTGTCTCCCTAGAAACCACACTGGCACACTCGCCCTCCGCCACAGTTTGACTTCTGTGATTTAGCAGGGTAGCTGGTGCCAGTCATTTCACCTCAGAATCAATCCACTCTCTCTTGTGCCCTGACAGGTTGCAGGTCTGGGAGAAGCTCGTGCCTTGCTGTTTACCCGGGGAAGCCGCGAGACCATCCGTCATGAAGTCCGCCGTGCAGGAATGGCTCAGAGTGGCAGCCTTGCTATACATAGCCCAAGCAGTTGCTGTCATGGCTGTGCCCAATGCCACACAGTTAGAAGAACTTTTGGATAAATACACTGATGAGGACGGCGAATGGTGGGCGGCCAAGTCAAGAGGGAAGAGAGCTATCACAGAGAGTGACATGCAGATCATCCTGGACCTGCACAACAAACTGAGAGGGGAGGTGTATCCTCAGGCTTCCAACATGGAATATATGGTAAGAATAAGTTATTGCTGGTGTCGGATATATCTTTAACATATGCAATTCTATGTGCTACACATAGAAGGTTGGCGTTTTGCTTCCAAAAAATACAACTGTGGTGCGTGTTCCGACATAGTTCTAAAGCTACAGCTTGGGTTTGCCTTGTTCATCCATTCAACCTTCTTTTGTTGCATTCTGGCAGGTGACGTATGATTTGTCCCACGACTGAAAGTAGAGCTGCAAATAATAGCATTCAATGCAAAGGCGAGAATAGGATGAGCCAACTGGAATGGAAGTCTGCTTAGATGTGGTAACTATTTGGTTAACAAATGCGTTCACTCTCTTCTGTGTACGCGCGCCCTTATAATTCAAACCCAAACTTTAGATGTTACTGAACAAGGAAACCAATTCGTGCAGTTGTTAGTTTAGGACCCTGAGCGGAATGTAACAGGTGCTCAGTGAGCAGGCAAAGGAAGTGCAACTAAGGTTGTGCACAAAATGCGAAACACCTGATTTATCTCCTGTTAGACGTAAACACGTCCAAAAGAAACAGGTAAAGATGTGATGGTGATGTGAAGGGAAGCTTACGAGTTTAATTAATAGTTATTTGTTACTGCGTTGACATTTTGATGAGCTAAGCTGACCAGATCTGAACTCCTCGGCACTTCTGACGAGCAAAGATGTCCTGAAATGTTCGCAATGGATACCACTTTCTTATGGACGTTATTTATACATTGTTACGTGTTTGAAGATCAGTCGATCATGTCGGCGCTGTTTTGAATTCTCAGCCCCATATGGAGCCGCACTTTAATTGGCTAAAATTAAGCAATTGCCATTAATTATGACCCATAATTCACAGGCATGAAAATATTGCTTCGAATAACAGGTTTTGAAGTGTCTGGAAAACATAAAGAATTGACGCATAAACAGTGTGAAAGTTATGTAGTTAAACGTGGATTTTTGAAGAAACATGAGCAAAGTCAGATAATGATACAACATCAACTAACATCACTTTTAAACGAAACAGTGTACCACCACTAACTATGCTTTTAACATACCACGCAAGGTGCAATGACTGCAGACAGTTTCTGTATCCGCCTTTCTATGCTCTGCGTGCATGACTATAGTGCTACATTGCCATTCCTAGTCTAGTGAGCATGACTGTGCAGTATTCACTGACTCCCTCGTGTTCATGTGTGTGAACACAAGGGAACCGCTTTCTCACGAATGACTGTCTTTAGCTAAAACCTTTTTCTGGTGAACTCAGAGAAAGAATCTTTGTTGACTTAAGGATGTGGTGTGGAGTTTGGGAAACTTTGAGATTGGTGAGAAATGGAAGCGTCATGTATCACGTGGGACGATCTGCTATTAGCATACAGCAGTAGGGGACATTTGCAATTTCTCTCGCTCTCTCCTACACACACAGACATATAGAACTATCACCCAAGTACAAAGTTCTACCATGACACAGCCGAGACTTGTAATCTCCCTTCAGTCAGTGCAGCCATTCCAGGCATCGCAGGGGCACCAGTTAATCCCTCCATGTTTTAAAGACCAGTCAACAGCATGTGGTCGATTTACAAAACCCTTTTCCCTTGAATAAGTATGTCATATGGAAATTTAAGGGGGAGTCACTCCTAAGCCAGGAATAACACTCTGCTATTGTAGGTAAAGATTGACGAAGAGACCTTTGATACGGTGCCAGTTATTTACTGGTAATGTTCATTACACAAGTCCTAGTTTTCCTTGCCACAGGAATTACCCATGAGCAACTTGGACTTGCAGTGTTGAAGGTAAGTTAACCGAGGCATTAGCTCCTTGCCAGTCTTCCTCACCACAGTGATTACCCAGGAGTTGACACCAAAACAAAAATCGTCTTTAAGTAAAAAGTAAAAAAAAAGTTCATCTGATGTAAATGCCATGACAAGAATTAAAATTTATTGATATATATATATTTCATCTAACCACATCATAGGTTATACATTCCATATAAGAGGTTGCTGCTTGTGTTTAAAACCATCAAAGAAAAAGCAATCGACTTATTACCTCCCAACACCAGTCTATAATAGTCCATAAACATGAGCAGACGACCATGTAGCCGCACTACAGATGTCTTTCTTTGACTTTCCTCTAAAGACGTTGACATATTCAATGTAGATCGCCCTTGGCCGTGAGTCCCCAAGTCTGAACCTTGCTTTTCATAAGCAAGGAAAATAGCTTGCTTAAGCTGTGTACTTAAGGTAGAAGTGGAAGGCTTCTGTCAACATCAAACTGACCGAATTTTACAAAAAGATTATCTGCCTTTCTGAATCTCTCAGTTCTTTGGAAATAGACCAAAACAGCCCTTCTTACATCTAAGAGATGTAAAGTAGCCTTCTTTTCTAACTGAGAATTCAGGGAAAAAAACATTGGTAAAATTACCTCCTGTGACTGTTGATGAAAATGTAGGCAACAAAAAAAAACATTTCAGACTGAATCTCAAGACAATCTTATCTGAGATAAGCAGAAAGGCCTTGAGAGCCAGACGTACAGCCCGTAACTCTAACAGATTGATGTGAAAAATCTGTTCCTCTGGAGACCAAAGACCTTTGATCTCCAGATCCCCCAGATGAGCTCCCCACCCTAGAGTGGAAGCATCCGTTATGACTGTTGTCACTGGTGGCGACTGCTGGAACGGCTTTCCTTGTGAAAGATTGTTGCTTGCAATCCACCACTTCAAATCCACAGCAGCATCTCTGGAGATCTTGACAGTACCCTCTAGATCCCCTCTGTGTTGAGACCACTGCCTTCGGAGGCACCACTGAAGAGCCCTCATGTGCCAGCGAGCATGCGTGACCAACAGAATGCAGGAGGCAAAAAGACCGAGCAGACGAAGGACCTTGAGGACTGGAACTACCGCTCCATTTCGAAACATTGGAACCAAATCCTGAATATCTTGAATCCGCTGAGGTGGAGGAAAGGCCCGACCCAATGTTGTATCCAGTACTGCCCCTATGAACAGGAGGCGCTGAGAGGGCTCTAGGTGAGATTTGGGCTCGTTCACCGAAAAGCCCAGGTCGAACAACAACTGGGTTGTTGACTGCAGATGACGCAACACAAGCTCCGGGGACTTGGCTTTGATTAACCAATCGTCCAAGTAAGGGAATACTGCTATCCCCTTCCTTCTGAGCTCTGCCGCAACCACCGACATCACCTTCGTGAAGACTCGAGGTGCTGAAGTAAGACCAAACGGAAGGACCGCAAACTGGTAGTGTTGCGATCCCACCACAAACCGGAGATACTTCCTGTGTGACTTGAGTATCGGGATATGAAAGTAAGCATCCTGCAAGTCGACAGACACCATCCAGTCTTCCATGTTCAACGCCAAAAGCACCTGTGCTAGGGTCAGCATCTTGAACTTTTCCTGCTTGAGGAACCAATTCAAGATCCTCAGGTCCAGAATTGGTCTCAAACGACCATCCTTCTTGGGAATCAGGAAATACCTTGAGTAAACTCCTTGACCCCTTTCCTGCTCCGGGACCAACTCCACCGCGCCCTTTAAAAGGAGGACTTCTACCTCCTGTTCTAGCAACAGGAGGTGTTCTTGTGAACAATACGAAGGGCGGGGCGGGATGAGGGGCGGAAACTCCCGAAAGGGAAGGGTGTAGCCTTTTCCCACAACACTGAGAACCCAAGTGTCCGACGTAACAGTCTCCCATTTGGTGAGAAAATGCTGTAATCTTCCCCCTACAGGAGAGGAGTGAGTGGGAAATGGTGGAAGCCTAAGGCTGCTTCCCCTGCTGCACCCCGCCAGAGGATGAGGAAGAGGCAGAGTGCTGCTGAGAAGCTCCCCTGGTGCGGACCCTACCCCTCCCCCTAAAAGATCTATAGGGATGGGAAGAGGCAGGTTGCTGATATCTTCCCAGAAAGGAAGAGGAGGAAGAGCCACGCCCAAATCCACGAAACCTCCTGAAGAATCTGGAAGAGGCCGTGGAAGAAGGAGCTTGGAGTCCCAGCGACTTAGCCGTGGCCCTGCTCTCCTTAAACCGTTCCAAGGCCGAATCAGCCTTAGCCCCAAACAGTTTGTCCCCATCAAACGGGAGATCCAACAATGTGGACTGTACATCTGCCGAAAAGCCCGAGTTACGGAGCCAGGCCTGTCTCCTTTCCACCACAGTTGTGCCCATTGCTCTGGCTACTGAGTCGGTGGTATCCAGTCCCGTCTGGATAATTTGGGTCGCAGCAGCCTGGGCATCAGAGACAAGATCCAAAAGACCCTGGGGAAGCTCTGTAAACGAAGAGGAGATGTCATCCATCAGAGCATGAATATACCTCCCCAGGATACAGGTTACATTGGTGGCTTTTAAAGCCAGACTGCAGGACGAAAAAATCTTCTTCGACTGCGCCTCCAGCTTTTTTGAATCTCTGTCCCCCGGCACCGTCGGAAAAGAACCAGGCGCTGACTTGGACGAACAGGAGGCCTGCACAACCAAGCTCTCCGGCGTAGGGTGCCTAGATAGGAAACCAGGATCAGTTGGAGCCGTCCGATACCTCCTGGCCACGGCTCTGTGAACTGCTGGGGAAGATGCCGGCTTCTTCCACACCTCTAAAACCGGATCCAGCAGAGCGTCATTAAAAGGTAATAGAGGCTCCGCCGCGGCTGAGGCTGGATGCAACACCTCTGTCAAAAGGTTTTGTTTCGCCTCCACCACCGGCAAAGGCAGGTCCAAAAAACGAGCTGCCTTCCGTACCACTGTATGAAAGGAAGCAGCTTCCTCGGTATATTCCCCCGGGGACGAAAGGTCCCACTCAGGGGAAGTGTCCAGCCCACTGGCCGACTCCAGTCCACGCAGCCCATCACCCGAGTCCTCTAGCTCTCCTTCCTCTAGGGCTCGTTGGTACTCCTGCTCCTCTAGTACCCGGAGAGCACGCCTCCTTGAATGCAGTCGTTGCTCAATCCGCGGAGTCGACAATACCTCCGCCGAAGTCGGAGATCGGCGCCGATCTTCCGAAGCCACCGACGCCGCATCCGGCGCCACAGGTAACTTCGGCGCCGACTGAAGAGCAGATGAAACGGATGGACCCACCGGAGTCACAGGCCGAAATCTCGACGTCGACGGGATGGAAATCCCTGGGGCCAATCCCTCCGAAGCCATCGGAGCGGCCACCGGCGCCGACACTGGCGCCGAGCCCACGTTCCCAAACGGGAGAAAGGGCATAAAGGGTGCCGGCCGAAGAGGCGCAGGATCACCCAAAGAAAAGGCCAAAGGCCCAGCCGGAGCACCCCCTGGAGCCATCTGTTGGAAGATGGCATACATCGCATTCAAGAATGCGGAACTATCGGCTCCAGGGGTGGGAAAAGCCGGATACTGGGGTGCCTGACTCGGAGGCGACCCCGACGCCGGCCTCGGCGTCTGCGCTGGAGAAAACACTTGAGGCTCCAATACCTCAATCACCGACGCCTGTCCAGGCGAAGTTGGAGATGCCGGAGAGAGCAACGGCGTCGAAGGATGCGGCGTCACCGTGGGGCTGACCTCCCATGTCCTCCGGCGCCGATCCGGAGACCTGGAACGAGCCTCCCTTGAATGACGCCGAGATTCTCTACGGCGCCGGGAGTCTCGATGACGCCGATGTCTTGGAGAAGACTTTTTCTTGTGATGCTTCTCCTTTGACTTGGCCATAAACAGCTTCGCCTCGCGTTCTTTAAGGGCCTTCGGATTCATGTGCTGACACGAATCACAAGTCGAGACGTCGTGGTCGGAGCTCAAACACCAAAGGCAATCGGAATGAGGATCCGTCACCGACATCTTGCCTCCACACTCACGACAAGGCTTAAATCCAGACTTTCTCTGCGACATTATTTCCACAGAGAAAGAGTACGCAGCAAGATATACACTGTAACCGCAAGAGTAACAGTTGCTCACTCGAAGATAACCGTTTCGAATGCACGGAAAAAAGGGAACTGACGTCTGCACGTCGTCGAGGACCTCTTATTGCCTGTATGACGTCAGACGGCGTTGCGTGCGAGACAGTGACGTCCTCGTCGACGTGCAGAGACTAGTAAGAAGATTTCCGTCGAATGCTGGCGCCATGGGAGTATTCATGAGGTGAGGAATCCACAGGTAGTTGTATCCATCAGAAGAACGAGTTACTTACCTTCGGTAACGACTTTTCTGGTGGATACATTAGCTACCTGTGGATTCCTCACCTCATGAATACTCCCATGGCGCCAGCATTCGACGGAAATCTTCTTACTAGTCTCTGCACGTCGACGAGGACGTCACTGTCTCGCACGCGACGCCGTCTGACGTCATACAGGCAATAAGAGGTCCTCGACGACGTGCAGACGTCAGTACCAATCATTTTTTACGTGCATGAGAACAACCAGGCAATGCAATGAAAGAGCAAGGCAACATCCATTATATTGTAAAATACACCACATTGTATGAATAACTGTAAATCTTTTTATGTACATATATATATATATATATAAAAAAAAACTCTCTCTTTTAAAATATATACACACACCAATTATATATATAAAGATATATACACATATACACATATATATATATAAATATATTATATATATACATCTATTGCACCCTCAAGGACCAAGAGGAGCGCACTCAAGGATTACTTGGCAAGACCATAAAGGCAACGGGGAGGCGGGTGGGACCGTGGGAATCCACAGGTAGCTAATGTATCCACCAGAAAAGTCGTTACCGAAGGTAAGTAACTCGTTCTTCTGATGGATACAACTACCTGTGGATTCCTCACCTCATGAATAGAGTCCCAAAGCAGTACCACGCCCGGCGGTGGGTGCCTAAATGGTCAAACCAAGAAATCCTGCAGCACTGACCGTGCAAAATGGCCGTCCCTTCTAACCTCAGAATCTAAACAGTAATGTTTTGCAAAAGTGTGAAGGGACGACCAAGTTGCGGCCTTGCAGATGTCGACCACAGGAACACCTCTGGCTAAGGCCGAAGTGGCCGACTTAGCTCTGGTGGAATGAGCTCTAATGCCCTCAGGAGGATCCTTCTTTGCCAAAGAGTAACATATTTTAATGCAAAGAACAACCCACCTGGATAGTGTTCTCTTGTGGACTGCCTTTCCTCTCCTCTTGCCCACGTATCCAATAAACAGCTGATCCTCCAGCCTGAAATCCCTTGTTCTATCGATAAAGAAGCTCAACGCTCTCTTTGGGTCCAGACGGTGCAGTCTTTCTTCCTCTTTGGAAGGATGAGGCGGAGGATAGAACGTGGACAAAGTAATTGCCTGAGCCAAATGGAAGGGTGAAACAACCTTCGGGAGGAAAGCAGCCTTGGTCCTCAACACCACCTTATCCCCATAAAAAGTTGTATAAGGGGGTTTTACTGATAAGGCCTGCAACTCACTCACTCTCCTTGCTGATGTTATAGCTATCAGGAAGACTGTTTTTAAAACCAAATACCTCAAGGGGCAAGAATGCATAGGTTCAAAAGGGGACCCCATAAGGAAAGTCAGGACTAAGGACAAATCCCATTGCGGCATAACGAATGGCTTTGGAGGATATTGATTTAGAAGACCTTTCAAGAATCTGATAACAATAGGGGATTTAAATAAAGATGGTTGGTCTGGAAGACATATGAAGGCTGACAAGGCCGATAAATAACCTTTAATGGTAGCCACTGCACAACCTTTTTGCGCCAGAGATAGAGCAAAAGACAAAATGTCCGATAGATGAGCATGTAAGGGATCAATCTGCCTCTCTCCACACCACGCAACAAATTTAGACCACCTATTAGCGTTGATAGATTTAGTGGAGTGTCGCCTGGCCGCTAATATAACATCCACTACCTCAGGCGGGAGAGAGAAGGAACTCAGGTTGCCCCGTTCAATCTCCAGGCATGTAGGTGCAGACTCTGGAGGTTGGGGTGTAGAACCTGCCCCTGCGACTGTGAGAGGAGGTCTGCCCTGAAAGGGAGACGGAGCGGCGGGCACGTTGAGAGTTGGAGAAGGTCGGAGTACCACACCCTCCTTGGCCAATCCGGAGCTATTAAGATTACTAGAGCCCGGTCTTGGCGAATCTTCCTCAATACTCGAGGAATCAAGGGTATGGGAGGAAACGCGTAAAGCAACTGGCCGCACCAGGTCATTTGAAACGCGTCCCCCAACGCTTCCTGCATCGGATACTGAAGGCTGCAGAACAACGGACAATGCGCGTTCTCTCGAGTGGCGAACAGATCTACCCGAGGAAACCCCAACTTCTGGAAGATTAAACGGACTTGATCTGGATGGAGACGCCACTCGTGGTCTGCCGAGAAGTGGCGACTGAGACTGTCCGCACGCACGTTCAAAACTCCGGCCAGATGGTTTGCTATCAAGCAAATCCGATGGTCCTTTGCCCAGGACCATAGTCGAAGAGCTTCTCTGCAGAGAAGGTACGACCCCACTCCTCCCTGCTTGTTTATGTACCACATCGTGGTAGTATTTTCCGTTAGGACCTGTACCGACTGACCACGAAGGGAAGGGAGGAAGGCCTTGAGAGCCAGACGTACAGCCCGTAACTCTAACAGATTAATGTGAAAAATCTGTTCCTCTGGAGACCAAAGACCTTTGATCTCCAGATCCCCCAGATGAGCTCCCCACCCTAGAGTGGAAGCATTCGTTATGACTGTTGTCACTGGTGGCGACTGCTGGAACGGCTTTCCTTGTGAAAGATTGTTGCTTGCAATCCACCACTTCAAATCCACAGCAACATCTCTGGAGATCTTGACAGTACCCTCTAGATCCCCTCTGTGTTGAGACCACTGCCTTCGGAGGCACCACTGAAGAGCCCTCATGTGCCAGCGAGCATGCGTGACCAACAGAATGCAGGAGGCAAAAAGACCGAGCAGACGAAGGACCTTGAGGACTGGAACTACCGCTCCATTTCGAAACATTGGAACCAAATCCTGAATATCTTGAATCCGCTGAGGAGGAGGAAAGGCCCGACCCAATGTTGTATCCAGTACTGCCCCTATGAACAGGAGGCGCTGAGAGGGATCTAGGTGAGATTTGGGCTCGTTCACCGAAAAGCCCAGGTCGAACAACAACTGGGTTGTTGACTGCAGATGACGCAACACAAGCTCCGGGGACTTGGCTTTGATTAACCAATCGTCCAAGTAAGGGAATACTGCTATCCCCTTCCTTCTGAGCTCTGCCGCAACCACCGACATCACCTTTGTGAAGACTCGAGGTGCTGAAGTAAGACCAAACGGAAGGACCGCAAACTGGTAGTGTTGCGATCCCACCACAAACCGGAGATACTTCCTGTGTGACTTGAGTATCGGGATATGAAAGTAAGCATCCTGCAAGTCGACAGACACCATCCAGTCTTCCATGTTCAACGCCAAAAGCACCTGTGCTAGGGTCAGCATCTTGAACTTTTCCTGCTTGAGGAACCAATTCAAGATCCTCAGGTCCAGAATTGGTCTCAAACGACCATCCTTCTTGGGAATCAGGAAATACCTTGAGTAAACTCCTTGACCCCTTTCCTGCTCCGGGACCAACTCCACCGCGCCCTTTAAAAGGAGGACTTCTACCTCCTGTTCTAGCAACAGGAGGTGTTCTTGTGAACAATACGAAGGGCGGGGCGGGATGAGGGGCGGAAACTCCCGAAAGGGAAGGGTGTAGCCTTTTCCCACAACACTGAGAACCCAAGTGTCCGACGTAACAGTCTCCCATTTGGTGAGAAAATGCTGTAATCTTCCCCCTACAGGAGAGGAGTGAGTGGGAAATGGTGGAAGCCTAAGGCTGCTTCCCCTGCTGCACCCCGCCAGAGGATGAGGAAGAGGCAGAGTGCTGCTGAGAAGCTCCCCTGGTGCGGACCCTACCCCTCCCCCTAAAAGATCTATAGGGATGGGAAGAGGCAGGTTGCTGATATCTTCCCCGAAAGGAAGAGGAGGAAGAGCCACGCCCAAATCCACGAAACCTCCTGAAGAATCTGGAAGAGGCCGTGGAAGAAGGAGCTTGGAGTCCCAGCGACTTAGCCGTGGCCCTGCTCTCCTTAAACCGTTCCAAGGCCGAATCAGCCTTAGCCCCAAACAGTTTGTCCCCATCAAACGGGAGATCCAACAATGTGGACTGTACATCTGCCGAAAAGCCCGAGTTACGGAGCCAGGCCTGTCTCCTTTCCACCACAGTTGTGCCCATTGCTCTGGCTACCGAGTCGGTTGTATCCAGTCCCGTCTGGATAATTTGGGTCACAGCAGCCTGGGCATCAGAGACAAGATCCAAAAGACCCTGGGGAAGCTCTGTAAACGAAGAGGAGATGTCATCCATCAGAGCATGAATATACCTCCCCAGGATACAGGTTGCATTGGTGGCTTTTAAAGCCAGACTGCAGGACGAAAAAATCTTCTTCGACTGCGCCTCCAGCTTTTTTGAATCTCTGTCCCCCGGCACCGTCGGAAAAGAACCAGGCGCTGACTTGGACGAACAGGAGGCCTGCACAACCAAGCTCTCTGGCGTAGGGTGCCTAGATAGGAAACCAGGATCAGTTGGAGCCGTCCGATACCTCCTGGCCACGGCTCTGTGAACTGCTGGGGAAGATGCCGGCTTCTTCCACACCTCTAAAACCGGATCCAGCAGAGCGTCATTAAAAGGTAATAGAGGCTCCGCCGCGGCTGAGGCCGGATGCAACACCTCTGTCAAAAGGTTTTGTTTCGCCTCCACCACCGGCAAAGGCAGGTCCAAAAAACTAGCTGCCTTCCGTACCACTGTATGAAAGGAAGCAGCTTCCTCGGTATATTCCCCCGGGGACGATAGGTCCCACTCAGGGGAAGTGTCCAGCCCACTGGCCGACTCCAGTCCACGCAGCCCATCACCCGAGTCCTCTAGCTCTCCTTCCTCTAGGGCTCGTTGGTACTCCTGCTCCTCTAGTACCCGGAGAGCACGCCTCCTTGAATGCAGTCGTTGCTCAATCCGCGGAGTCGACAATACCTCCGCCGAAGTCGGAGATCGGCGCCGATCTTCCGAAGCCACCGACGCTGCATCCGGCGCCACAGGTAACTTCGGCGCCGACTGAAGAGCAGATGAAACGGATGGACCCACCGGAGTCACAGGCCGAAATCTCGACGTCGACGGGATGGAAATCCCTGGGGCCAATCCCTCCGAAGCCATCGGAGCGGCCACCGGCGCCGACACTGGCGCCGAGCCCACGTTCCCAAACGGGAGAAAGGGCATAAAGGGTGCCGGCCGAAGAGGCGCAGGATCACCCAAAGAAAAGGCCAAAGGCCCAGCCGGAGCACCCCCTGGAGCCATCTGTTGGAAGATGCATACATCGCATTCAAGAATGCGGAACTATCGGCTCCAGGGGTGGGAAAAGCCGGATACTGGGGTGCCTGACTCGGAGGCGACCCCGACGCCGGCCTCGGCGTCTGCGCCGGAGAAAACACTTGAGGCTCCAATACCTCAATCACCGACGCCTGTCCAGGCGAAGTTGGAGACGCCGGAGAGAGCAACGGCGTCGAAGGATGCGGCGTCACCGTGGGGCTGACCTCCCATGTCCTCCGGCGCCGATCCGGAGACCTGGAACGAGCCTCCCTTGAATGACGCCGAGATTCTCTACGGCGCCGGGAGTCTCGATGACGCCGATGTCTTGGAGAAGACTTTTTCTTGTGATGCTTCTCCTTTGACTTGGCCATAAACAGCTTCGCCTCGCGTTCTTTAAGGGCCTTCGGATTCATGTGCTGACACGAATCACAAGTCGAGACGTCGTGGTCGGAGCTCAAACACCAAAGGCAATCGGAATGAGGATCCGTCACCGACATCTTGCCTCCACACTCACGACAAGGCTTAAATCCAGACTTTCTCTGCGACATTATTTCCACAGAGAAAGAGTACGCAGCAAGATATACACTGTAACCGCAAGAGTAACAGTTGCTCCCTCGAAGATAACCGTTTCGAATGCACGGAAAAAAGGGAACTGACGTCTGCACGTCGTCGAGGACCTCTTATTGCCTGTATGACGTCAGACGGCGTCGCGTGCGAGACAGTGACGTCCTCGTCGACGTGCAGAGACTAGTAAGAAGATTTCCGTCGAATGCTGGCGCCATGGGAGTATTCATGAGGTGAGGAATCATGAGGTGAGGAATCCACAGGTAGTTGTATCCATCAGAAATCAGAAAATACCCCAGCACACCAATTCGTTTGGCTGAAGAAATAGGCACCAAAAATAAAACCTTAAGAGTCGGAAATTTTAACTCTACAGTCTCAGGTGGCTCAAAAAATAGAAGGTGGAGGGATTTGAAATCGAAGGGAAGATCATAAGCTGAAGATGGGCAAAAGAATCTAGGTCACGTCCGAAAGACGGGTTTAATCGGTTTTGAAACCAATGGTTAAAGATGGTCTAAAAAAGGACTCATCTGAGCTTGTAAAGTTGAGTGAGCTAAACCCAAAGCAAACTTATAAGAAAAATCTAGCACCTTTATGCGATCAACTAAAACTGAATCTAATATTTTCTTGTGGCACCATTTACAAAAACCGTTCCAGTGTCTGGAATAGGATTTTAATATAGACAGTTGTCTGAAATTCTGTATCGCGTTCACAACATCTGCTGAACTACCTTTGGAAGAAAGGCTTACCCCTACTACAGCTAGGCCTGAATAGGAAAACCTTTGAGACATACCCAGAGGAAGAGGGCCTCTACTAGATGACATTGATGAATCAGGATTCCTCAAAAGGGCTGCAATCTCTAATAGACAGAGAACGGGGAACACCTCTCCCAGGCTGGGACTGTCATGAGAACCCAGGATATGTCCGCTCTGATCTTTTGGAGAACCCTAGAAACCATTGGAATGGGAGGAAATGCATAAATTAGTTCCCCCAGCCACTTGAACTACATTGTGTCTGTTAGAAATGGGGGTTTCTGTTTGGCTAGGGTATGCACCTAATCCAGGGAGAACCCACCCACTCTAGTTAGGGTGAGGGAGTTACACACCCAAAATAACCCCTGTTCATCCCCTTGGTAGCTTGGCGCGAGCAGTCAGGCCTATCCCAGAGGCAATGTGAAAAGCTAGTGCACAATAGATAACACATGTGACGCACTATCCCCACAACAAAGGAAACACAACCCCATGTTATATAAAAATAAACTATTGTACACAACATTATTTGACCAAACACAACATGTCAGTAATACCCTGCGACCCAAGGAGTTGTCAGAACATTACACAGTACTATTACTCTGCGAAAGCCAGCAGTACTCACATAAAACACATAGGTTACTGGTTACTCTGCAACATAAGCAGTAGTCAGGAAAACATTGCTAAAAGAATGCACATGTCATAATAACATACATCATCATGAATGCACCAGGTCAAAGAAAACATGTTACCAAAAATGCACATGCCCTAGTACACATGCCATCCTAAATGCCCATACAAGGAACATCGGAGAACACATTGGCAAGTCATGAGAAACATATCACCATAAAACCATTCCCCCAAACAATATAGGTCACACACTGGGAAAATGTACTTAGCCCTGAAACACCCCCACTGGTACATCACGTAGGATTAGAACAACCAAGTTCGTACAGGTCCCAATCCAGGAGCTCCTGCACTCCAATCAGGGAGGAATGTAATTGTAATTGTAATCGTATTTATATAGCGCTTACTACCCCGGACGAGGCGTCGAAGCGCTTTTCGATGAGTAGCACGCTACTCCGGTACCCAAACAAGAATTAGTGATGGATTAGTATAATTTAATAAGGAGTACAGTTTTTGTATTATTATGAGTTAATTTGAGTTGCGGATATGAGAGTTTGTTAGTTAGATTGACTGGAGTAATGGAGGGGTGGAGGAGGAAAGAAATCCAGAAGTGTTAATTGGGAGTTTATCCTTCATTTACTCAATCCAAAGGCTTGAGATGAATAAAAGGGGGGCGGAGGGGAAAGAGGATGTGGAAGGGTTAGGGAGAGCATATTAGCAGGGTGAGATGAATGCAGGAGAATTTAGTAGGGTTGTGTGGGAGGTCACAGAGGTAGAGTGAGGTTTGGTGAGTTAGATGTGGGGGTGGAGGGATGAGCTTAGGCAGAGATATTTAGGAGATGAAAGTGGTCGAAGGGATTTGGGATGAGTCCGAGTGAGAATGGAGGATAGTTTGATAGAGACATGACATAAGAGTGATGAGTAGATAAGTGTGATAAAAAGAGAGCAGAAATTCATAGAAACATGCCAGGCACAGATACGACATATACACATACATACACATATATATATATATTTATACACACACACACATGACTATACACACACATCTGCACATACAATACATAATTAGAATCATGGGTAAAAAATACTTAGTCGTCCATCCATCATCCTGGTAAAAGGCGGGAACTCCCCCACCTACCTCGAGGGTGGACGGGGCGTGGCCCAGCGGGCGGAGCCCACAGGTGCTCCACAAAGGGAGAAACCCTCCACTCTGTGTCTCCAGCAGAGGAAGACAGAAACCGCGCGTCCCAGTCAGACACAGACCACGTTCCAGCACAATGTGATCCCCAAAGGAATACTAGTAACCACAAGGAGCTCACGTGCTCCTACTGAACGAACAGGGAAAGAAACCAAGGCACACGCAGCTCCACTAGCAACAGGGAGACCCCTCGAGGTCCTCCTGTGTAGAACCACGTGCCCAGCACCAACCACCAGCAGTCGTCCATGCGGAATGGCTATCCAGCGATGCTAGCTGTTTCAATTAGGAAGCACCCTCGGAGCCTCCCCCAGGGCTTCCCAGGTCGCGGCTGACCTTTACCAGCAGCAGGGCTACTTGAGATGTATTCACTTATCTGCCAGGCCCTGCGCCTCCTCCTAGTGAGGCTTCCAGCTTGGGGGCACACAAATTAGCTCTTCCACTCCACCTGCGGGGGGACCCTCTATCCTGCCCAGTCGGCAGGTGATATTACTTTCTCCCCGGGCCCGGCACTCTTCAAGTGGCCAATTCAGATCCGCCCAGGTCAATGCATTTACTCCTCTGTGAAGGAGCTCCTGCTTGTGCCCAAGGGGCACTTTCCCAAGCGTTCCTGTGCCCCAGGGGCTCTAACCCACAAACGTGCTCAGTGCACGCTGGATTTTCTTGATCCGGCTGGGTCGCGGCGGTGAGTCTCCCTCTGAGCACACAGACTAAGCACTCTCCATGCAATTTGTCCCAAATAAATCAAATCGCTCTGCAAGCACTAGTACCAGATCCAGTAAAGCGCTCTTGTAAAGTGCTCTAAACAGAGGAAATAAAGCGCTCCTTCTTCTCTTCCAGGGTCCACCAAAAAGTGCTCTTTCTGTTCCTAAAGCAATAAAGATGCAGGGGAGCAGGGGCCACAGCACCCAGCCCCTGGGGACACCAGTGGACACAGAGGGCTGTAGGGCCCAACAAACAGGCCAGCACAAGGGTGTTTGCAGTCAGGCAGTTCCTCCAAGTGACCCAGTAGGTCAGCAAAGTAGCAGCAGTCCAAGGCATTTCCTGTTGAGTCCCTCCAACAGCATTCTGTGTCCCAAAAAAATGTCTCTTCTTATCTCAAGGTGTCTCCCAACATGAGGAAAATCCCCTGTACGGATACTCAGAGTTATAATCACAGAGAAAAGCTCACTTTCTAGAAGTGGCATTTGTATAATGGTAATAAGAATCCACCTACACCAGTAAGCAGCATTTCTCACTGCCATTACAAACATGCTTATGCTACCCCTCATAAATCAGACGATACCCCTTATCCATTAGGTAGGTAATTTCCAATGTAATCCTATGAGTAAGGGAGTGCTCACAGTAGTGAGAAACCAAATAGGCTGCTTGTCACTACCAGATGAGGCCATGCAACCAGGCGCATGTCCTGCCTTCTACATACATAGCACCCTACTCATAGGAGTTTCTAGGGCCTACCTTAGGGGTGACTTACATGTAGTACAAGGGGAGTTCTAGGCCTGGCAAGTAAATTTAGATGCCAGATCCCTGTTGCAGTAAACTGTGCATGCAGGCCCTTCTGTGGTGGCACAAGCTGCACTGCAGACCCACTAGTAGCATTTAATTTACAGGCCCTGGGGATAGAGATACAACTTTAAAGCGTCTTATAAATAAATTAAATGTGCCAATTAGGTGTAAGCCAATCATACCAACTTTTAGAAGGGAGAGCACCTGCACTTTAGCACTGATCAGCGGTGATAAAGTGCTCAGAGTCCTTGAGCCAACAGCAAGACGTCAGAAACAATTTAGGGATGACCCTGCAAAATGACCAGGGCCAAAAATGTCCAACGTCCATGCTTCCTCGCAGGAAATAATTGTGTAAAATCATAGAAACAAAGCATTATCCCTGCTGGAAAAACATCTTCTGCAAATCTGGAATACTTCTTTCTGCAATGTTATTGCACTCAGTGGTAAGAAAAAATCCAACTCAGATTCTCGGGTGCCTTATTTCCTTCCTTGGGAGATAATCCACCCTTGTGGATTCAGAATAGATTCTGCCCATGTGACAATCTCCTGTGTCAACAACCAAAGTGACTGGACCCTGCAACCCCCTTGATGGTTCAGGTACCTCATTACTACCTTGTTGTATGTTTGTACCTATACATGATGCACTAGGATCTGAGAAGCAAATCCCTGAAGGGCTAACTGAACCACTTTCAGTTCCCCGAAATTTGACAGGAAGCTTGTGGCTGAACCAGTTTCCACTAGATGAACCCAAATTCCAAGGTGGCCACCCATTCCAGCTTGCTGGCGTGTGTGATCACGACAATCATTGGGGTTATGTGAAATGGGAGCTCCCTGGCCAGATTCTGTTTGTTCAATCACCAACCCAATGAACACTTGGTATGTTCTGAAATGGTAACCTGTTGACTGTATTCCTGTCAACAAGGGAGTCAAAGGAACAATAAGTGATTGAATATCGGGTATATGTGAAAACATGCCAAAGGAAGTTCATTGATAGCTGCTACCATCAAGCCTTGAATTCTAACCATTGGGAAACTGGAGAAGAACTCTGTTCCACAAAAAACCTGTGATATCCCTTCGAAGAGTTTCTCCCCTCTCTGCTGACAGGGACACCTGCTCCCCTTGTGTGGGTGTCAGACAAGACTTCTTGATGTTGAAAAGGAGACCATGTTCCTTCAGAATCTACCACAATTCCTGAGTATGCAGAGAATCATTAGAAAAAGAAGAGACAGAGATGAGCTAGTCACCAGGATAAGGAAAAATCTGAAACCGCTTCTTAGGAAGGTAACCCGTCAAAAGTGCTAACACCTTAGTGAACACCTGTGATGAAGATGAATGCCCAAATGGTAATACCTGGAACTAGAAATGGGGGTTGTTTATTAGGACCTAAGAAATCTTTGGGACATCTTATGCATTGACTGAAGAAGATAAACACCCCCAACAATCTAGGGACACCAGGACATCTCTCTGGTTCACACGAGATAGTATCTCCTGGAGTGACTATATCTTAAAAATAAGGGAATTAATTAATGTACATCCTTGATGTCCAACACAAGCCTGTAATCTCCTGATTATTTTTATACCAGGAATAGCATTAAATACACTTCCTGACCCTCTGCAGAGGAGGAAGCAGGATGATAACTACCTCTGAATGGAGATCTCAAATACCTTCTGAAAGCCCCTTCATTTTCAGAGGATTTACTGGAAGAGGAGTCCATTTAAAATATTCTGGGGATGGAATAAAAAACAATCTTGTATCCTCTCTCAACCACATTCAAGACCCATTGGTGTTAGACTTTTCATCCTTGGCTGGTCTCCCTTAACTTTTTGCCTCTGTATCCCAGTTTGCTGATGTGTGCTGGACTCTGTTTTTGCTCTTTCCATTACCCTGGGCACTTTATCACTGCTAACCAGTGTTAAAGTGCAAGTGCTCCTATACAAAATGTGTATGTAATTGGTTCATCCATGATTGGCATATTTGATTCACTAATAAGCCCCTAGTAAAGTGAACTAGAGGTGCCCAGGGCCTGTAAATCAAACACTACTAGTGGGCCTGCAGCACTGGTTGTGCCACCCACCTAAGTAGCTCTGTAATCATGTCTCAGACCTGCCACTGGAGTGTATGTGTGTGCAGTTTTTAACTGTAATTTTGACTTGGCAAGTGTATCCACTTGCTAGGCCTAAACCTTCCCTTTTCTTATATGTAAGGCACCCCTAAGGTAGGCCCTAGGTAGCCCCAAGGGCAGGGTGCAGTGTATGATTAAAGCAGGGCATATAGTAATGTGTTTTATATGTTCTGACAGTGAAATACTGCTACATTCATTTTTCACTGTTGCAAGGCCTGTTCCTCTCATAGGCTAACATGAGGGCTACCTTTAAATATGATTAAAGTGTATATTCCCTTTGGGAGTGGATAGAATTGTGACGTTTGGAGTCTCTGAGCTCACAATTTAAAAAAAAAATCTTTTAGTAAAGTTGATTTTGAGATTGTATGTTTGAAAATGCCACTTTTAGAAAGTGAGCATTTTCTTGCTTATACCATTTCTGTGACTCTGCCTGTTTGTTGATTCCCTGTGTGGGTCAGTTTGACAGTTGGGCTGGTTGCACCTCTCACTAGACAGTGACACAAAGGGAGCTTGGGTGTAGTCTGCATTTCCTGATGAGCCATCTGTGCTAGGAGGGTGGGGAGGTGTGGTCACTCACACAATGCAGTCTTGTGAACATCTCCAGGGGCTTGATTTAGAGCTTGCCTCCTGTTGTTTGAAGTCTCAGGGACAGCAAAGACTTCTCTCTGCCAGCACCTGGAGCTTCTGGAGAGACTCTTACTCTGCCAAGTGGTGCCCATCCAGTTTCTGGGGCCCTGAGAAGGGAAGCTGGCAGCACAAGAGTGAGAAATCCACGCACAGACCATCGTGCGGGGAAAAGATTAATGCGACTCTGATCTGCAGCTGAAAAATCGACGCGCCGCCGGCTTGGCGGCTGAAAATCGACGCTCGCCTGCAAGATCGACGCCCGGGCCTGGAGAAACGAAGTGCAGCATCGCTGACGGAGACCGGTGAGATCACAACCCGCGCTGCGTGGTTTTCGGACCATCGTGCGGCTGAATTTCTGACGCAAATACCGCTGGGTGTGTAAAAACAAAGCAAGGCCTGCCCGGACCTGTTAGTGCTGACCGGATCAACGACACACACCGACACGACTGAAGGAGATACAATGCAAGGTCTTGCTTGTGAGTGAAATCAATGCGTTGCAAGCCCTTTTTGATGCACAGCTGCCCATGTGGGGTTATTTTTGACGCACCCAAGGTACATTTTCATGCTAACAGCATTAGCGTTGTGTTTAAAACTACATGAAGACCCTTTTTGCTTTTTAATTGATAACTTGACTTGTGTATTGTGGATTTTTGTCGTTTTGTTCTTGTTTTGTTTAGATAAATATTTCCTATTTTTCTAAACCTGTGTTGTGTCATTTTGTAGTGATTTCATTGAATTACTGTGTGTGTTGGAACAAATACTTTACACCTAGCACTCTGAAGATAAGCCTGCTGCTTGTGCCAAGCTACCAAAGGGCTGAGCAGGGTTTAGCTGAGGGTGATTTTCCTTTACCCTGAGTAGAGTGAGGGTCCTTGCTTGGACAGGGGTTAACCTGACTGCCAACAAAAGACCCCATTTCTAACAATTGGTTTGAAACTGAACTTTGCAAGGCCTCCGGAAAAAAATGATATTCAACCCCCCATTGGCAAATCCATTTTGTTGATGACATAGTCAGAACTTTGTCTGTGACCGGGACCTCCATCTTGTTGCTGAGATCAGGCTTTATCAGAGGGAGGGACCACCCTTCCCTTCCATGAAAGGGCTAATTTAACTTACCCCTAAAAGATAGGAAAAAGGCTCTCATTATAAATAAAAAAGGTATCCCTTGGTGCTTTTGTTGAAACAAAAAGTTTTGGTTTTCCACCAACATTTTTACCATTTCCTCTGAAGGTACCCCTACACAATTTTGGACCTGAAAGGGGGATTTTCTTTTGAATTAGAAGAGTTTTTTTGTGTTGCGTCCACCTTCCAGTGTCTGAGCTAAAGTTGTCTTCTGGCCTGACTAGAATATTCTGCTGTAGATGCAGCTGCATTCAATGTATAGTAGGAAATACCCAACGGCGTTCTAGTCTGTTGTTCCATAACCTCCAGAGTGGATGTGATATCCCCAGATTCCATCAGCTTTAACAACATTTGGAAATCTTTTATGAGCAATTGAATTGTATATGAAGAATAGGCATCAGCCCTAATGGAAACATTTGCTAATGCATGTGTGCACTTCACTGCTGTCTATTAGCCTCTTATTGACAGAGTCCGAAGGGGAAGAATCTTTAGAAAAAGTAGTGCCCGGTGATGCTGACCCCGCCAACAATGAGTCCACTTTCACCAACATGGGAAAGTCATTTGCAAAGTTCTGAATGGGGTAGCTCCTTAATTAATATCTAGGAAAGGAGGCTTTGCTAATATCCTTTCACTCATTCTCAACTGCCTCTTTATTGAGACATGTAGGGGTGGTGACCCTGGCTCCCTTTCCTCCTATTGAGAAAATAAATCATCCTGTTCCTCCCTGTTAGTAATTTCTGGGAAAGTCATAATGGTCTTGATGTGCTGGATTAATTACTTTAACTCCTACCCCTATACAATCTGCCCATAACCTCTTCCTCCTCTCTCTCTGGATCCTCACTTCTAGAGGGATCCAATCATAGGGCCAGATTTAGAGTTTGACAGATGGGTACTCAGAAATGTGAAAGATATCCCGTCCACCATATTAGGATTTTCACTAGACTTAAGGGAATGGTAATACGGCGGACAAGATATCCGACGTGTTTGTGATGGAATTACCCCATCTGCCAAACTCTAAATCAGGCCCAGATTGTTTTGAGAAAAGAATGAGACTCCTTTTCCTTAGACTCAGCTTCTGCTGCAGCCTGAATCATTTGCAGTATAGCAGTCATCGAGGCTGTAGCAGCAGAGTCAGCATCTATATTGTGTGCCTTTTCAATGGATTTTCGTGGCTCTTACATGTTGCTACGTTTCTATTGAAAACCACAGCACTGGAGAGCTCTTCCTCTCGCTTTTGTAGTTGCTAAGCAATGAGCCCGACAAGTACTCACTGTGAGCTACGTTGCATAGCAACTGCAAAGAGCTGTGACTGAGCACAACACCTTGCCTGATTCATTCAGCATGCAGAGAGACACAGAGGGGCATATTTATACTCCGTTTGCGCCTAATTTGCGTCGTTTTTTTCGACGCAAATTCGACGCAAAACTAACTCCATATTTATACTTTGGCGTTAGACGCGTCTAGCGCCAAAGTTCATGGAGTTAGCGTAATTTTTTTGCGTGAACACCTTCCTTGCGTTAATGATATGCAAGGTAGGCGTTCCCGTCTTAAAAAATGACTGCGATGCATATGCGTTGTATTTATACTCCCGGGCAAAAATGACGCCCTGGAGTGGGCGGGACTAAAAAACCCGCATTTGCGCCGGATTTTAGAGCCTGGGTCAGGGCAGGCGTTAAGGGACCTGTGGGCTCAGAATGAGCCCAGAGGTGCCCTCCCAAGCCCCCAGGGACACCCCCTGCCACCCTTGCCCACCCCAGGAGGACACCCAAGGCTGGAGGGACCCATCCCAGGGAAGAAAAGGTAAGTTGTGGTAAGTATTTTGTAATTTTTTTTTTTGTGGCATAGGGGGGCCTGATTTGTGCCCCCCTACATGCCACTATGCCCAATGACCATGCCCAGGGGACAGAAGTCCCCTGGGCATGGCCATTGGGCAAGGGGGCATGACTCCTGTCTTTGCTAAGACAGGAGTCATGTTAATGGCGTCTGGGCGCCCAAAAAAAATGGCGCAAATCGGGTTAAGACGATTTTTTTTGCCTCAGCCTGACTTGCCCCATTTTTGGACACCCAAACGCCATTTTTCCCTACGCCGGCGCTGCCTGGTGTACGTGGTTTTTTTTCACGCACACCAGGCAGCGCCGGTCGGCTAACGCCGGCTAACGCCATTCAATAAATACGGCGCCCGCATGGCGCTTCAGAATGGCGATAGCCGGCGCTAATTTTTTTGGCGCAAAGCTGCGCTACCGCAGTTTTGCGTCAAAAAGTATAAATATGGCCCAGAGAGTGTAAAACGGCTTGATCCGTGTAAACCAACGATGTTTACCAGAATATGATCCACTACAGCAGGATCTAGTCTCTGTCGTACTGCTCATTGGCACAAGGCCACCATCATGCTCTAGAAATAGTGCAGCTGCCTTGCTCAATAATGTTGTTTTTTTCATTGGAAAAATATATATATGTAAGCAAAAGATGTAAACTCATAATTGTATCTACTGAAGGAGTTTAACAAAAATATTGCTGGCACATGTTTTTCATAAGTGGGACCATAATGTATCTTTTCAACATTATTTCTTCTTGTCAAAGGCACAGCTTTATTTGGGTGACTTTAGACAACTTCCAACACATGCTGTAGTGAATCCTAATTCATTTTAATGGGATAACAGGAGTTAGCTTAGCTTCTGGCTTGCAGACTCGTGCCCCCGTCACCTAGTGACTTTTAACCTACTTAGCTTGCTCTGTCTTAGCCATTTAATTATTTATTTCTTCTAAGATGGCTGCCTTGTTTATAGATAGGCCACTTGTTATGGGTAACATTATCAGTGTCACTGCGCCAAGGAGTCAAGATCAAGCACCAAAGACAAACAAACAGTAGGTGTTCACACTTAGGGATTTTCCCTCTCTATTCTTTCGAGGGATTGTTTATATTAATTGCCGTCCCAAGCATGTCTGTTATCTATTGTTTAGGAACACACCTATGTCAGGGGTCCTTGGAGATCTGTATAAATACATCACACTTTAGACAGATAGTCAGAGGGATTCAGACCAGAGGGCATCGCCACCATTGCTGATACCGATGCTGCAGTCGTCTTGACGCTGACCCAGTCTTTGTGTCCCTGCGGAGTCTGAGATAGAGACCTCATTCCAAGGTAACAAGGGTTGGGGGCTCCTCTCATGGGCATGGCCTTGGCAGATTAGGATTAATAAACCCAGCTCTCCTTTAGGTAGGAGGTTAGGACTTTCACATTAGGGTATTAGGGCATATTACATCTCATATATATTTTTTACTCTCGTCTTCACAATGCTGTTTCTTGCATTATTCATTATCCTAATCATTGCAGCCCATGCAACTTATCGCAAATTGCAGTTATGTTAAATGAAAACTATTGAAACTCTACTGCATCTTTGTCATTGCCTGTGTTTGTATGAGACATGATATATCTGTGAGAAAGGGGTAATCTCCGTTTAACCACGACACTTCCTGAGATATCTTATTCTCAAGCCCATGCGTAACGGCTGCCATAAATCACCTTTTACTATTGTGTTTCTGGTGAGGTGCTGCGAGTGAGCCAGTAAGGTTGGGACAACAGTTGCGACTTGTTGTAGGAAAGGTGTAGTCGCCTACAAACAAAAGTACTGTCATCCTTAAACCAGCAGTCTTGCTCAGAGCAAGAGTCCAAACTACGACATGGCGCCACCAACGATGGTGTTTAGGCACTAATTTACGGATACCCCGACTATCACTGTCTCACAGACAACAGGTACCCTAAGTACCATTATACGGAGACGTCCGTGGTCTTTGGGAAAATCCTCCTTGGATGAAAAGGTAACCTGATTAAGCTGTAGGTTTTTCGAGCTCAAACTCATAAAAGGACTTTACTACCCACTTTTGGTGTTACGTTTTTCTAAACAAATATGGCTGACGCATTGACATTCCTGAAAATGCTAGACAAGCACTAACACAACATTTATTAATGCATGGCCTTACAGATGAGGGCGGGATGTTACTCTGATAATAGAAGCTACTGAAGCATACCAAACAGAAACATTTTACTGTTGTGTCACCTTTCCTGAGGTTGACCAAAGAACAAACACATTCCACACATATGAAGTTGCAAACGTACCTTTACGGTACCAAGCATACCAGTATCATGAAATATCGCTCACATACCAGGAGAATCAGAAGTGGTTCGAAGGCGCCCTACCACATGTATTACGAAGAGTGAAGTTAGGTCCCTTAAGTAATGATGGACCTGCATGGCCTATGTTTGCCACAAACACACCTCACCCAGGCATACAAAATATGACAATAGCAGATCTACGAGTTTTATATAATGAATTAGTGGCATTATATAGACGATTAGTCCAGTACGTAATGCTAACATTGAACACAACACCAGCGCGTCCAGCACCGCCAGTAGCTGGTGGTTATCAATTGGCTACTGGGATTAATCCGCAAACAGTGCATACTATTATGGGTAAAGTGGCCACGGAACGTGAAAAAATACGTTCTGGATTGCCCAGAAAACGAATCAGCTGGAAGCTGTGTTTCCCCATACGGGACCACAGGAAAAACATGGGTTGCTCACTTTGTGCTTGCCTTTTGGGATGGTTCCCTCTGTAGATGACTGTGCCACATGGGGTACAGTCTTCGCTGCCATATATACTACCACACATGGTACCCCGACACTTGCCAATTTACCGGATGTGTTAAAACAAATACAAAATAAGCATGGGCCTGCACCAGCCCTGGATTTGGGGATGAAATTAATGCGTAACTTTGACGCCGTATCCTCAATAATACTGAGTAATATTAGGGGGAGGCGGTAGCACTGGCAATTTTCCAGCGTCTCCGGGAAACTCCACACCAGGAACAAGAGAGACAGCTACCGAAAATAATTTCCGATACCTATACTAGTATAGGACGGGATAGTTTGGGAGCCAAACCTAAAAAATTGGAGTCACAAGGTACCGTCCATAAGGAGGGTACAAAGCAGGCATAAGAGGGCTCTAAGAAGCGATGGGACAAACAAAAAGATTTCAAAGAAAGAAGAAATACGAGAGCTGATTTTCCACACCTGGAGAACTCCGAAAGGAGATATAGGCCCTCATTCCGACAACCGCCAGGGTGGAGGGCAACGGAAGCACCGCCAACAGGCTGGCGGTGCTTCCAGGGCTATTCTGAGGGGAACCGGCGGTTTCCCGCCGGTTTTCCCCTGGCCCAGGGAATCCTCCATGGCGGCGCTGCTTGCAGAGCCGCCATGGGGATTCCGACCCCCTTCCCGCCAGCCTGTTCCTGCCGGTAAAACCCGCCAGGAACAGGATGGCGGGAACGGGTGTCGTGGGGCCCCTGGGGGCCCCTGCACAGCCCATGCCTCTGGCATGGGCAGTGCAGGGGCCCCCTAACAGGGCCCCACCATGATTTTCACTGTCTGCTATGCAGACAGTGAAAATCGCGACGGGTGCTACTGCACCCGTCACACCCCTGCAACTCCGCGGGCTCCATTCGGAGCCGGCTTCCTCGTTGCAGGGGCTTTCCCGCTGGGCCGGCGGGCAATCTTCTGGAGATCGCCTGCCGGCCCAGCGGGAAAGTCAAAATGACCCCCACGGTCATTTGACCGCGGTGCGGTCTTTGGGCGGTTTCCACCCGGCGGGCGGTGCCCGCCGCCCGCCGGACTCGGAATGAGCCCCATAATCTCAGAAATAGGGAGAACATTAAAACTCCATACAGATATACTGATTCACGTCCCTCTCGTTCCTTTCAGGATGCACCGGATAGACATAGCGAGAGAGGGGGCCGTCCAGATCGACGTCCTGACTACATGAAAGAGAAGAAAGACTCTACGCAGTCTACCATTAAAAAAGAAGAAAAGACTCCTCAGCAAAAGCCACAGTTTAAAAAGAAGAAGGTGGCGGCACTGACAGTTAAAAATGCCAGTAAAATTGAGAACACTGTTGAGGAACAAGACGTGGGCAGTGACTCTGTTAGACAGCGCGGCAGAAGTCACGATATGTCGCCAGAGTCAGAAAGCCTATGCTACTGAATGGTCTTTCGCGCAGGCACCTGCGCTATATCGCAATCATGTAGGTTGGGACAAGGAGTCTCCTTGTCATATTATTCCCGTTTACACCCCAACCGCAGCCACAATACCCTGTCAAACATGAAATGAAGGCTCCGGTGAAGGAGATCCTCACCCAACTTGAGTACCAGGGGGTTATTGAGCCCTGTACATCTGCAATGAATAATCCGTCATTCCCCGTTGCAAAGCCAAACCATTCATATAGAATAGTCGTTGATTATAGACACTTAAATAGTCATACACGCACGTATGCTATACAAAATTCACACAGCATGGCACTGATAAACTATATAGTGCGTAAAAAATATAAAACAACATTAGACATATCTAATGGATTCTTCTGCCAGAATTTAGCACATGAAAGTCAGGACCTGAGTGCATTTGTCGTTTACCTCAGGGCTATAAAAATAGCCCAGGACTGTTTTCAGCCCGTGTAACATCAATATTACATGATATTGATTCCGAGGCATTGTCCTATGTGGATGACATATATCTCACAGACGACATCCTCGACATTCATCTTGCGAGGGTCAATCAGATCATTTTGGGATATGCAGATCTCGGTTACAAATTCAATTTTAAGAAAAGCAAGATAGCCTTTCTTAGCGTATTATTCCTGGGATATGAGCTATCAAACGAGGGGAAGAGCCTGGCACCCGCACTTTCTAGAGAAGTGGGCTCAACTTCAGCCTCCAAACACACTTAAGAAATTGCAGTCATTACTGGGTTTCTTCAATTTTGGCAGAACATACATTCCAGATTATGCAGAACGCATCAAGCCACTTTATGACTTAGTTCAGCCCAAATTTTCGAGCAGACACTGGACAATTGAACACACGCACATCCTTAGGGGCATGCAACAGGACATGCTAGAAGCTAGACACTTACACACACGCGACAATAAAACAAATTTGGTCATCAGAATAATTGCTGGTGCCATTGGATTTACTTATGTCACCTTTAATGAGGATGACACGGTACCCATAGCATATAAATCACATTTATACTCAAATGCTGAACAACGTTTTGCACCTACAGAAAAGATTCTGACAGCAGTTCAGATGGCCGTCATAAAAGAAAGGCCACTTGCCCAGGGGAAACACATAATTGTTGTCTCCCCGGTGCCGGCCTTAGAGGCTGTCACCAAAGCAAGCATTCCTAACGCAAAAGCATTACATCCACATTAGATTCAATGGGCAACGTCTCTGACCGCCACTGATGTTGATTATATATTCGATCCAAAACGTCAGACACAGGAATTCCTCCAGTATGAACAAGCGTACCCCTCTCCTCTAAATATCTTGCCACTAGACAGCTACCATACAGTCATATACACTGACGATTCAGCACCACCGTCTGTAGGTACTAAACATCAACACTCAGCAGCTTGCGCAGCCGTGAGCGGAGTGATGGAAGATGGAGTTTTCCACCCTCACAATACCTACACGCAGACCTTAGGGGACTGCACAGCCCAGTTGGCTGAGCTTAAAGCTCTTATCCTAGCGCTCGAACATACTGAGACAGGAAGACTGACTTTGATTGTCTGGGATTCATATTACTGCATCCAGTCATACAATGAATATCTCAATCATTGGAAATTGAACGGGATTAGAGATTCTAAAGGGAACACCATTAAACACAAGACATTGTGGGGGAGGGTGGCTGATCTTAAGGATAAGCTACCGTGTGTCCATGTAGTCCATACATTGGGACACCAACATGTAGGAGTGCACGTTACCGGTAATACACTGGCTGATGAAGCGGCGAAAACAGCAGTAGCTACGGCTTCTGTGGCTGCAGTGACTCGTTCACAAACGAGAATAGATAATGAAATATTGATTGCCGTTAAAGCTTCAGCTAAAAACAAGCCCCTTCCGAAAGGATATCCTACAAACTATACTTACCATATCAGTGCACAGAATGTTACTTACACAACGATTCCTGGGGTTGGAGATCGAGTGATCCCCAATGAAGACCAGAGATTAGATCTAATCAAAGCACCGCATGAGGGTGTCGCTTCTGCACATGCTGGTATACAGGCCACGATAACACTCCTACAGAAACGCTTCTGGCGGCCTGGTCTATGCAGACGAACAAAGCAGTTTGTCCTTTGCTGTGACATTTGCCAGCAGATCAGGGGCTCTAATAAAATAATAAACGCCCACCGCAGACATCCCTCTTAGTGTCCAACAAGCCACTACAGTGTGTGTACCTAGACCATTGTGGTCCCTTACAGCCTGATGGTGCATACAAATACATTTTAGTAGCTGTAGATTCCTGTTCTAGATTCCTGTGGGTATGGCCAGAGCGGTTGGCTGACACCCGGACTGTTATAAAAGATTTGCTGATCTTTATCGGTACATATGCGGTTGCAGCATTCCATTCAGACCAGGGCCCTGCATTTGCCTCTAAGGCATTCAGGGACACCATGGGGACGATGGGTGTTGAACTCCATTACTCCTCACCATACCATCCCGAGGGAAATTCGGTCGTGGAGAGGCGGAATCGTGATCTAAAGCAGTCCTTAACAGCTCGAGTATTAGGTTCAGGCCGCAGCTGGTTACACCACCTATATGGGGTCCAGAGAGCACTGAATAATCTGCCAAGACGGTCCTTGGGGGGATGCTCTCCATATGAGGTTATCTTTGGGATACCTATGTATGTCCCAGATGCCCCTGGTATGGTGGCAGCAGAAACACCGTTTGACATAAAAGAACGTCTCACTGTTTTACAGGAGCTTCAACAATTTTGGCATGATAAATCATCTGCAAGTGCTGCCACCTTAGGAATAAGGGATTTGGTGAAAACTTCAACTGGCTGGATTCCTAAAGTTGGGGATCTGGTTCATGAGAAGATCGCTGTGAAGAAGGAGTTCGGTCCATCATACAGAGCACCTGTACCAGTCTTGGGAATACAAGGCACCAGGACTGTCATCTTACCACCACTGTCTGGTTCTAAGACAAACAGATTCATCTCCATTGATGACATCAAACTACACCATGTGGCCGATCCTTCGTAGTAGACCAGAAGGTCCCTTGGGTGGTTCCTGATACCCTCTCACTACCCAACAGGACATCCATCTACATAGTAGGTTGAACATCACTACTACAGACTATGCAACAATGTCAACTGCTGTTCAAGACACCTCCTCGACCATGGGGAGGGCGGAAAATTATCTCTTGTCGGTTTCAGTCACATCTTCAGTGACCACCCCGCTTCAAGATTTCACTGTATTTTACACTAACACATCACCGCCTGATGACGTTGTCTACCAAGAACTTCCACGTGCAGTGGACCAGAGTACACCGGCTCCTGTGTTTGCAGAGACTACCTCTGGCTATTTCATTGACATTGATGATTTTTCTTCAGATTCATCCACTACTATGATTGACAATGTCTCAAAAAGTAGTAAGCTGTATCGATGGCTTAAAAAGAACTATTTGGAACTACTTGTGGTTCTGTTGGACATTTTTTGCATTATTTTTTTGGATTGGTTTTGTGACTGTTTTCTTTTTGCTTATAAATGGCCACTATATTCCTGATCGCGCCTCAGTGGAGCCTGTTGATGAAGTTTTAACACCACATCATTCTTCACATTAGGTCCGCAGAGATTTTTCCCCTGTAAATATTACAGCAATACCGATTACTGATGGGATTGTGTGGGACAAAGTTCCATTCGATATATACGGGCCTACAGAAATTATTCGAATACCATACGTGTTAAAAATTTCCATGACTGATGTAATTACACCTGATGTTATCTCTGATGATTGGGATGTCCAAACAGTTGATTCCATGCTTACTGAAATGAAGGACTATTCTGCTTTTGAAAGTGATGATGTATATGATTATACAATGAATTATGGGGAAATGTTTTGCTATAACAATTGGGGACATCACTACCTACTCCGGGGCACTAGATACAGGCCAGTATTGAACTACACACAGTGGGAACATTGTTCTACACCACTGGTAAGGGAGTCCAAAGTATTTTAGCGATAAATGTACATACTTTTCTGGGCATGATACAAGAAAATCAGAGTCGTATTATTTTAAATTACCTCCGGCACAAATTAGGAAAATTTTGCTAACTGATACAAAACTGATTTATTCAGATCCCTTTGTTTCCCAGCTCGCAATTGAGGGTTACGAATACTGGAAGAGCACTATTGACTTGAAAATTGTATGGGGAACACAAGATTGGCAAATACAGGGTGGGGAGGCTTTATTTCGAGCATGCCTGATTCCTGTGCAAATGATTTTCTTAAATGACACTATTCAGCAGAAATCCTGTCTGGGGTTAGCGAAAATTAAGGATCTGAACACACCCTGTATCCCTACCCCGGCAAGGTTTAGAGATTGGCAACACTTCCTTAATATCACAGAAGAAAGGTTAGATGCAATGGTTAAGGCTGGTACCTATAATTCTTCACTTTCCAATCCCGGCGGGTGGTTAATATGGCCCACTGACAATAATGAGTGTCAAGCGCGTTTTTTTAACTCTTCAGGGTTTTTTTCAATTAACAGGCCAGACCCTCACTTTATATCGGTTCAACATACAGGTACAGTTACAACATACAGTGTGGGTAAGCTGTGCCAGCAATGGGTACAAACAAACACGTTAGCCGCGGTTAAGAAACACCTGAACACTCTTTCTGACAATATAGAATTGCAGGATTTTCTGCTGGGTTCTAGGAAACAACGCTTGAAAAAGTTTTTATATGCTATGTACAATGAAATTTGGAAACTTTCCCAGATTGAGGCTGCTGCGCGTTTAAGGCAATTGGATAAAGAAAATTTAGAAAAGACATTAGCTGTTGTCGACAACGGCATGAATACACTGTCCAACAGAATTTATTCACTATCAAATATAGTGTTGTCTGCTACTGATATCACTCAGACAGACTTGTCCCGGTTATATCATGGGCAAACACAGCTACGTTCCATCATGCAGCTAGGTTGGACATTACAGACACTGAAAAGTGGGCGCATTCCATGGAAGTATATTAATGAGAGTGAATTCTTCACTGCCTTTACTTTTTCCAAGGAACAAGCGACAATGGCTAAAAGGGATGCTAGTTTCACCCTGCTTCAAGTAGAGAAGTTAGATAAGTTGCCCTTCACGGTAGCAGAGAGTCCTTCAACTATCTGGCTCTTACATGGCATCATTAATTTACCGATTTCGACCTTTCGTTTCTCGAGCTGCCTGAAACACCTTGCAGTGGGAAGATATGAGCAACTAGGAGATAGCTTTATTAAGGAAGAGTGGGGGTTGCCCTTTGACTATAGAAGTCTGAACGGTGAAAAGGAGGTCTTTCTTAGCGGAAGCGAATGTCAGACTGCTGTTCGTCATTCTATGATATGCAGGCAGGTGTCTCTTCACGGTCTTTGCAATGCGGGGGTCGCGAATTTGGCCTGTTTTCTGAAGGGTACTCCCATCCCTTTGATTCACCCGGTATTTCATGTACTTTCCAATGGAAGTTATGTGGTACTGAACGATCAAAGTTGTTGCGGCATGCGACCAGGCATTGCCTACGCAATCTCGGTCTCGAAGGTCGTTACGTGTTGTGGACATGTTTTGTTTCCCCCCACACAAGAGATTAAAGTATCTGACATGTGGCCCCACATAGATACTATTAATGTGAACTATGACAAGCTGAGTAGGGTAAAGGTGCTATTGTTTAAAAAACAGGTCGCCTTGACATCCGCAAAGGAGACGTATGCTCTACAGATTGCGAGATCTACAGATTGCGAGATCATCAATGAGGTACAAATGAAGAAAGCAAAGAAATTCAACAAAGATAGATGATGCCACAGTTATGATACATTTGTGAAGAGGTTTAACTCATTTTACACCAGACAAACCATGGATAAAACCATTGATCCTGACAAAGCCCCGGCAAGCATTGACAGTTCAGATCTTAGTTTAGGGGATGAAGTTCCAATGTAAATGGGCCCAAAATTTGACTTTTCAGGAGAGATGTGCCTCTACAATACGGAGACAAGGAGATGTGGGAGGGGAACACATAGCAAAGTATATGTGAGAGCATGAGGAGATCAAAGAGGAGAAGGAAAGGCAAGAAGAGGATGAGACAAGAAGGATTAATAAAGTCAGCAGTACAGGAAGATTTGATCATCAACCTCTCTTCCAAACAATTGGAGGACAAACATAAAATTGTTGAACAAAGGATTGAGTTTTTGCCCTATGGCACATATGGATCTAGCGGCTTTCAGAACTGACCTGTATGAATTCTTTGGAAAATTTCAACTAAAGAAGTTCTTTGCATTAGTGTAAGAAGCTTTATACTCCCAGCCATCACGATAACCCCCCATTAGTACTAGGGATATGGATCATTTGAGAACTCCATCCAGTTCGGAAGAGGAGTCTGGGGGAACTTCACAAACACCGACCCTGGGAAATTTATCAGATCAGGACTCATGTCAAGCCTTGGGGATCCCAATGGATGCTACGACATCTAGCCCTTGCAGGCCAAAATCACATTTTATCCCAAAAGGAACAATAAGAAGAGTGACACAAAGTGCCCTTAAATCAAGGAGATATGATTATATTAACATGACAAATTAGGACTGATTGGCAATGCAGCATCTGCGAAACGATGAGACAATCATAATAAAGACATTGGATAAGTGAGGCAATATTGTGATTTTGAATCATACACACTACATCAAAGAAGCTAAAGGACAACTTGGTGACAGAGCCAGTTATTTCAAACTGGAGACGAGTCCGATGGAGCACCTTACCATTATATATCATTAGAAATTGCACAGTTTGTTTGAGAGAGGTACGTTAGAGGAGGAGGAACTAAGATACCTCAAGATAGATCATCCAATTACCCTAACGATATATTTCTTACTGAAAGAGCATAAAGATAACATCAATCCACTTAGAAGACTGACTGTGAGCTCAATAGGGTCCTTTTTAGAAATGCTTCGAGATTTGTGGATTTCTTCTTGTTTCCCTATGTTCCCAATTTTCCATCCTATCTTAAGGACTCAATGGATTGTCTGAATAGAAATAACAACATACCATGAAAGAAGAACTATGTAATGGCTACAATAGATGTTGTGTCCTTCTATACTTCTATTGAACATGAGGATGGGTTAAAAACCTGCAGATACTTCTTAAGGTCAAGGTCCATCAGTCTATTAGAATACACTGAAATGCTAATGGAAATGCTACAGTTCTGTTTTAAGCACAACACCTTTTTTTTTAATGGGGATTACTACCTCCAAAAGAGAGGGACGGAAATGGGCACATCCTTTCCCCGACATAATCAAACCTGACAATGGCATGGTGGGAGGCAGAGACTGTCTGGACAGAGAAAAATCAAGGGACTTTGGAATGTGCGATTCTGTGGGCACATTATATCAATCACTTATTTTTAATTTCCGAAAGGGGACAAAAGGATTTGGTTGAATTTATTGTGCCACTCAACAAAAATCCTCAAAGTCTGCGATAAGTACAACAAATATTAATTATATAGACATTGGGATCTACATCAAAGATGGTAAGATATGCACCAAAATCTGCAGGAAACAGACAAGTTGTAACAGTTTGTTACACACTAACTGTGGACATCCTCGGCCTCTGAAGTAGAGTGTGTTCTAGGGTGAATTTGTGACCAGATGTAACTGCTCAGAAGAGGGGGAATTTGAGGTACAAGCTACAGATATGTACACAAGATTCACCCATAGAGGATATCCCAAATAAGAACTTGTAGATTCCATGACAAGAACTAGGTGGGTTAAATGAGATGGACTATTGATACCGAAATCAAAGTTTGCAAACGATACAGCATGTGACAATGAGACTATATATGCTATGTAGTTTGATGCTGTGAGTCAGGAAACAAAAGAGCTGTTGAAAAAGAACTGGAACCTACTATTAATGGATTAGACATTGAGAGGAATGTTGCTCGATCACCCACAGAGCACCTACAAAAAGCAACTTTATTGGGGGATCATCTAACAAGAAGTTATATGGCACCCCAAAAGAAGGATGGCTCAAATTAGTTAAAACAAAAACAATTGGGCTTTTGGAGATGCTTTAAGTGTAAAGCTTGTTCATTTGGCAAGAACATGACATTGTTTAAATTACACAATGGTAAGGGGATGAAGATCATGAAATGGATAAGCTGGGAGACCTTGTATGCAGTTTATGTGATGGAGTGTGGGTGTCGTAAAATGTACGTGGGCAGCACAGTCAACAATTTGAAATTACGCATATTACAGAATCTCAGAGCCATCAGCAATAAAGACACAACCTACTCCATGGTTAAGCACATTTGGAAACAGCATGATGTTTATAGATCTGGATTAAGATATTATGGCATCCAACACATTACCCAGGCCCCAGAGGAGGTGATCAAAAATGATGGTTACGCAGATTGGAATCCAAGTGGATCATACTGATGGAGACCTACATACTATGGGGACTTAATGCAGATGCAGAGCTACATGTACACTTATGCTGGTATAGAAGAAATGGATGATACTAAGATGTACTAATAGTGAAACTTGCCAGCAACTGTCACCCAGACAGTCTGACGTAGCTACAGCTCGGATGGATGTAAGAGCTCCCAAGCTAGTGTTGGTGACGCATTCTCTCCCCTTCTAAATTTTGAATTGGGATATGGGGTAGTTTTGAGTCCCTGAAATTGGGGAGGATTACAATTGGTTTTAGATCATAAATACAACTCACCATCCATTACAATGTATGGTGATTGCTTGAATGGAATTAATTTTATTGATATCCTTATGGGGGGAATGTAGTGCATTTGACACTTAAGATAAGTACAACGGTTATTCCTTGAACAGTGAAATGTAATGTGTGCATGTTGAGCCATGAAGTATCCAGAGAATTAGAGGTGCATAATGTGGATGTGATAATATTTGAAGATTAACTCTGCTGCAGTGTTTCAGTGGGCATTAAGGAAAAACAATACATTATGATGAAATATGCCATAGGTATTGCAACAGATGAGGAGGTGATTTTGTTAATCATGAACATCCGGACAGAATAATGTGGTCATCCATTTTTGATTGAAGATAGTGTAAAGTATCTGTTACTATATCAAATGAATTAGGTTCTAATTGAGAAAAGGGCAATGACAAAATATGTACTTTACCTATAATCACCCAACCACACAATTTCCTTTTATGAACAATGCCATTGAGGGAAGAATATTGACATCAGTGGGAGGTAGAATTGAGAATCAGACATTTTGATGGGTACTTATAACTCCTGTTCAGTTCTTCTTGATTCATCAGCATAGAGAGAGGTTTGTGTTTTAAGGCATTGATGCTGCAGTAGCAATTGAATTGGAATACCATGGGTAAATGGTAATGATGAAAACAGGACTTTATCAATGACTACTCAATGATGTGGTTCCTATTTACAGTAATGCCATTGCAAAAAGATCAACACAGGAAATGTGTAAAGAACAGGGGTTTATCAATGACAGTTTATGATGTTGCTCCGATTTGTAATAAAGCCATTGCAAACAGATCAACAAGGAAATGAGCAGAATGTTTTTTCATATTTTATGTACCAATTTGACATTTCTGTTCAGTTTCCTCTGAATTTTCAGTTTGTCAATAAGTTCATATTTTGAAGGCATTGGTGTTGCTGCAGTACTTGAATTGGGCTATGTGAAGAAGGAAATGATGAAATCAGAATTTTAACAATGACCAGTCAATGATGTTGTTTCCATTCATGAGTAATGCCATTGCAAAAAAAGATTGAATCAGGAAATGAGCAGAATTAATTATCGTATTTGATTGGGTGCTTAACCATGATTTAACTTTTTGGTTTGATTCTCTTTTTAAGAATCAAGATGTCAACATGTTCATAGTACTGTAGTGTATACTTATGTAATGGCAACCATTTGTAAACCAGTCGGAAACCGAATGAGTGAGAAGTTAGCGATCTAGTGTTCACCACTTTTCAATTAGTTGCGGGATGAATGTCACTGTTTATACACAATCTGAAATGTAAAACACTATAGTCAGTCAAAGGCTCATGCCGAAATGCTTCGCCATTTTTCCTTGCACCCTGCACTTTTTGGTTTAATTTGCAATAAATATATTAACTTGGGGCTTGGTGGTGCTGCCGGTTCTTTCTGCGACTCCCTCCTGGGGTGTAATGCTGAGGATTCTGTATATATATATATATATATATATATATATATACATATATATATATATATATATGTTAGAAATTGGGTCTTTGGTTGACAGTCAGGTTACCCCCTGTTCAAGCAAGGACCCTCACTCTAGTCAGGGCAAAAGAGCATCACCCTCAGCTAACCCCTGCTTACCCCCTTGGTAGCTTGTCAGAGCAGTAGGCTTAACTTCAGAGTGCTAGGTGTAAATTATTTGTACCAACACACACAGTAACTTAATGAAAACACTACAAAATGACACAACACCAGTTTAGAAAAATAGGAAATACTTATCTAAACAAAACAAGACCAAAACGACAAAAATCCACAATACACAGGTCAAGTTATCAATAAAAATGCAAAAAGAGTCTTTAAGTAGTTTTAAACACACACTAGCTCTGCTAGCGTGAAAATGTACCTGGTGCGTGTCAAAAATAACCCCACATGGGCGGGTGTGTGTCAAAAATAACTCTGCATGGCGGTACGTGAGTCGGAAATCCAGCGGCACGATGATCCAAAATCCCCGCAGCGCAGGTTTTGATCTCACTGCCTCCGTCAGCGAAGCTGCGCATCATTTTTCCTGCTCCGTGCGTCGATTCTTCAGTCGCATTTCCTGCGAGAGTCGTTTTCTCAGCTGAAGAGCCAGCAGCGCGTTGTTTTTTCAGCTGCAGATCGGAGTCGCGCCAATCTTTTCCCCGCACGACGCTCTGTGTGTAGATTTTCTTGTCTTTTGGCTGCCAGCTTCTCCTTTCAGGGTCCCAGGAACTGGATGGGCACCATAGGGCAGAATAGGAGTCTCTTTAGAAGCACCAGGTGCTGGCAAAGAGAAGTCTTTGCTGTCCCTGAGACTTTAAACAACAGGGGCAAGCTCTAGATCAAGCCCTTGGAGATTTTTTCTCAAGATGGAAGGCACACAAAGTCCAGTCTCTGCCCTCTTACTCTGGCAGAAGCAGCAACTGCAGGATAGCTCCACAAAGCACAGTCACAGACAGGGCAGCTCTTCTTCCTCAGCTATTTAGCTCTTCTCCAGGCAGAGGTTCCTCTTGGCTCCAGAAGTGTTTCTAAAGTCTGTGGTTTTGTGTGCCCTTCTTATACCCAATTTCTCCTTTGAAGTAGGCCTACTTCAAAGTAAAGTCTCCTTTGAATGTGAAATCCTGCCTTGCCCAGGCCAGGCCCCAGACACTCACCAGGGGGTTGGAGACTGCATTGTGTGAGGGCAGGCACAGCCCTTTCAGGAGTGAGTGAGCACTTCTCCCCTCCCTCCTAGCATAGATGGCTCATCAGTATATGCAGGCTACACCCCAGCACCCTTTGTGTCACTGTCTTGTGTGAGGTGCAACCAGCCCAACTGTCAAACTGACCCAGACAGGGAATCCACAAACAGGCAGAGTCACTGAAATGGTATAAGCAAGAAAATGCTCACTTTCTAAAAGTGGCATTTTCAAACACACAATCTTAAAATCAACTTTACTAAAAGATGTATTTTTAAATTGCGAGCTCAGAGACCCCAAACTCCACATGTCCATCCGCTCCCAAAGGGAATCTACACTTTAATCAGATTTAAAGGTAGCCCCGATGTTAACCTATGAGAGGGACAGGCCTTGCAACAGTAAAAAACGATTTTAGCAATATTTCACTGTCAGGACATATAAAACACATTACTATGGCCCTCATTTCAAGTTGAAACTGCCGCGCGGCCACCAATGGGGCCGAACACCGCTGTGTCTATTTGGAGATTCCCGGTGGTTTCCTGGTTTCTGCCCGCTGGCCCAGCGGGGATTTCGGCCGCAACACGGGAGCCAGCTCCAAATGAAGCCGGCAGGGTTGTGGCGGGTCACTGTCTGCTATGCAGACAGTGAAAAGCTCCATGGGGCCCTGCGACTCCCCTTTCCGCCAGCCTTTTCGTGGCGGTTCATACCGCCATGAAAAGGCTGGCGGGAGGGGGACTCGTAGTCCCCAGTGCAGCGCTGCAAGCAGCACTGCCCTGGAGGATTAAATCCGCTGGGACAAAAGTGTTGGGAAACCGCCGGTCCCGGCAGTGCGACCGCGGCGCTTCCGCTGTGGTCGTAATGCCCGGGTTTGTACCGCCAGCCTGTTGGCGGTACAAACTCCAGAACAGGGTTGTAATGAGGGCCTATATGTCCTACCTTAACCATACACTGCACCCTGCCCTTGGGGCTACCTAGGGCCTACCTTAGGGGTGTCTGACATTTAAGAAAAGGGAAGGTTTAGGCCTGGCAAGTGGGTACACTTGCCAAGTCGAATTTACAGTTAAAAACTGCACACACAGACACTGCAGTGGCAGGTCTGAGACATGATTACAGAGCTACTTATGTGGGTGGCACAACCCGTGCTGCAGGCACACTAGTAGCATTTGATTTACAGGCCCTGGCCCCTCTAGTGCACTTTACTAGGGACTTACTAGTAAACCAAATATGACAATCATGGATAAACCAATCACATACAATTTTACACAGAGAGCATATGCACTTTAGCACTGATTAGCAGTGGTAAAGTGCTCTGAGTTCAAAACCCAACAGCAACAGGTCAGAAAAAATAGGAGGCAGGAGGCAAAAAGACTGGGGATGACCCTGTAAAAAGGGTCATTTCCAACAATATATATACATATATATATATATATATATCGCTTAGTGACGATTGCCACTAGGTAGGTATAGTTAGGACCTAGTTTCTATAGAAAAAACATTTTTTGTTTTGCTAATAACTTTGGCACCATTTGATGAATCTTCAAGAAATTTTAAAAAATATACTTTGCTAAGTTCAGCTTCTGTCTTGAAAGTTTTGCGGTGATCTGTCAAGCAGGGGCAGAGAAAAAGGGGGAGGTCCAGAACCACTGAACGGAATTGCACCAAATTTGGTATGAAGCTAGATTCTGTTCCACAGATAACGCTTTTTGTGATTTGGTGCAAATCCTTACAGTAATTTTAGAGTCATTTAAGGCCAATAACTATAAATATATAGAGACGCGGATCCAGACCCATGGTTCTGGCTCTGGATTCACGAATTTGGGAGAAAAGCAAGGCCCTGATTGACTGGTCGCAACCTGACAGAACAGTTGTGGCCCCCATTTTGTTTGTCACAACCGGCTGGGGGGGGAGAGTGCAAAAACACATAAGGGGTCACAATAGAGGTATCCTGACCTCCTTAGACAGATAGGGGTTTCCCTTAGGGACATCTCATGGGCAAAAAATGGCCCACAATTTTTTTTTTGTCTGATCCGTGGAGCTGCAGATCCATGAGTGGATCCTCGAGTCAGGACATGTGGTTTCAAAGGATGCACCACGGTTCCAGAGAAAAATTGGAAAAAAAAAAAATCGACTGCATCCAACCTCATGCTGCACACAGCCGAAGACCGTGTGCAGCTTGGGTTTGGGTGCATGCTGGTGGGTTGTCTGATGGGACTGGCTATGGACAGTGCCCTGCGGCCCACCCCTGATGTGCATGGCCAAAGGAAGTGCACGGTGCTGTTTATATTTACATCTGCGCATGCTAAAAAAACACTCACTGCATCCAACTCATGCTGCACATGGCCGAAGACCATGTGCAGCTTGGGTTTTGGTGCCTGCAGGCGGGCTGTCTGAGGGCACTGGCTATGAGCAGGGCCCTGCGGCCAACCCCTGCTGTGCACATCAAAAGGACGTGCATGGTGCTGCTTGTATTTACATCTGCGCATTTCCATCCATATATGAACGAATAAACTAGAAGCTTTGTGCAATGCGGGGTTTTAGCAAAGTTTGCGTTTCTGCCATGGTTAGGCCACAGAATGGTTAGGGGCAATCATTAGAATTAGTCCCTTTTTCTTCTTTTATTTCCGTCAGCCCTATCCTATGATGTCCTGGGATACAAATAAATAAGACAGGAGGAAAAGAAATACTAGCACCTGGAGTTATACGTGCAAGTACTGATTTTTGTTCACATCTTAAAAATCTGAATGAATTATTTTGCATGATTTCCACATTAATTCTATCACATAACGTTTCGATGTTTTCATGTGTAATCCATCAACATATGCCAAGCAATAGATAATTTGTAATCTGGCATTAGATCAGTGCTGAATTTGGTCAATAGTGCCTAACAGATACGCAGCAATAGCAACTTATTACTGTACACTTCACACCATGTGCCACAGCAAATCATACTAGGCAGAGCTGCTAGAGTGTTACCAGATGCCCAGCAACAAGACTATGGCCCTCATTACAACCCTGATGTAGAAGACTGGCAACATACTGCTACGGCCGCGGAATTCCGCTACAGGTATTACTACCCACAGCTAGGAATCCGCCACAATACAGACACCCACACAAGTCCGCCACACCGAAGGTCAGTGATAAACTGGCGATACCAAAACCGACACTGTCACGCCAACAGGAATTCGCCCACACTATCATGACACACGAATCAACGCAACGGTCTTTCAACCACAGTATTCCATTGGCGGGACATACCGCCGCGCTCAAAATACACACACATTTACAAAACAGAACCACATTGGACAATTAGAAATACACATACCTGATACATATACACACACCACTCCCACACACCCAATCCAATATAAAGGACACACCCACATCACCCAACAACCCTTACTGCCAAAATTTTGAAAGAATGCCAGAGAGAGAGCCTACCTAAAACAACACCAGCATCCACAGGCACACAACACCATCACTTACACAACATCCACGCACCTCAAACAACACACACAACAAATCCCCTCACACATCACAACTGACCCCACCTTACACATCACCCACACCACATCATGGCATCTCAAAGACACCCCAGGTTCTATGAGGAGGAGCTGAGGGTCATGGTGGAGGAAATCGTCTGAGTAGAGCCACGGCTATTCGGATCACAGGTGCAGCAGACATCCATTGCTAGGAAGATGGAGCTATGGCGCAGAATTGTCGACAGGGTCAACGCAGTGGGACAGTATCCAAGAACACAGGATGACCTCAGGAAGAGGTGGAACGACCTACAGGGGAAGGTACGTTCCGTGGTATCCAGACACCAGATTGCTGTACAGAGAACTGGCGGTGGACCCCCACCTCCTCCCCCACAACTAACATCATGGGAGGAGCAAGATTTGGCAATTATGCAATTATGGGAGGTGGGCAGTGGGTTCCCCTAGGCCAGGGAGAACTTGGTAGGCAAGGTCCCTTGTGAGGCAGGCTATGTGGAACCCCCAATCCCACTAGTGGTAAGAGCCATCTACACCTAGTCAGGCTCCTGTGACTTCCAGGTGTGCAGCAATTGGGCTTAGACCTCGGACCCCATGGTCAGGTGAAATTTCTAGGAACTGTTAGTGCATGGCGTAGTGCAGAGGGCTGCTCCCTGTGTGTTGTGCCCACCAATGGTAGTGGTGTTGCATGCACTGAACATGTTTTTCTTCTGTCTCCCCCCCCCCTTTTTGTGGTCTCCCTGTTCTTGTGTGCAATAGCATCATCAGGCAGAGGAGCATTGGCACCAGAGCAGGAGGGAGCTTCAACCCACTTGGCCCTGGAGGGTGAAGCAAAAGAGTCTGAAGCCACCAGTGGGACGGAGGACAAGGGGAGCTCCGCGGCGGGGACAGGAGCAGACACCAGTCACAGCAACTCCTCCTCTGATGGGAGCTCCCTTGCGGTGGCGGGCACCTCTGTGCCCACCGCATCAACAGGTACAGCCGCCACCCCCCCTACCAGCACCGCCCTCCCAGCAGCCCCTCAGCGTGTGTCCCGTGCCCGCTCACCCAGGAGGATGGGCATCTCCTTTGCCCAAGGCACCTCAGGCCCTGCCCCAGTCATCCCTGCTGCCCTCAGTGAGGAGGCTATTGACCTCCTGAGATCCCTCACTGTTGGGCAATCTACAATTTTGAATGCCACCCTGGGTGTTGAGAGGCATTTGCAACAAACAAATGCATACCTGGAGGGCATTCATTCTGGGCAGGCGGCCCAACAGAGAGCATTTCAGGCTCTGGCCTCAGCACTGATGGCAGCCATTGTCCCTGTTTCCAGCCTCCCCCTCCAACTTCCTCCACCCAGACCCAATCCCCTGTACCTCAGTCTATCCCAAGCACACCATCAGACCAGCATGCACACACATCAACACACAAGAGTGGCTCAGGCAAACATAAGCACCACACATCCCACAGGCACTCACACAAGCACCATCCCCATGCACACACCAACATCCACAGTCTCCACTGTGCCCCCCCTCCACGTCCTTCTGCTCCCTCCCTGTCTCGCCTCCACTCACACCTGCACGCACTACATCCTCAGCCACTACCTCATCACCAGCACGCCCATCACCACACACCGCTCACATGCACTCACCACCCCGACTACCATTCACACATCCCCTGTGTCCTCTCCCAGTGTGTCTGTGAGCCCTCCTTCCAAACTACAAAAACCCAGGCTCACACCCACCCAACAGCCATCCTCCTCACAACAGCCTCTGGCACTTGCACCTTCATTCCAATTCAGCAGACGTACACGTCCTAAAACCACTACCTCTTCCTCCACTCCCATACCCCCTCCATCTTCCCCTCCCAGTGTGTCTAAAAAACGTTTCCTGGCAAGTTTTGACCTCTTTCCTTCACCTCTCCCCCGCCCTTCCCCTAGGGCCAGGCTTTCCAGGTCCCAGCCCAGCACCTCAGCCACCAAATCCCCAGGCACAGTGGTGCTAGCAACTGCGGGGTCATCGAGTGCGCCACCCATCAGGGCTGCCAGTGTGCCACGTAGTGAGGGCAAGGACATTCCACCACCTGCCAAGGTGAAAAAGGTGCCCACATCCGGGAGGGAGAATCTGAAAATACCAGCCTGTTGGCGGTGACCGCCGCAGTGTTTGTTTCTACCGCCGTGGCGGTCGGAGTGTTAAAGTGGCTGTCTATGTTGGCGGTTTCCACCATGGTTGTGATTCCTTAATTTTTTCCGCTGGACTGTTGGCGGTATTACCGCTGCTTTAACACTGACTGCCAGGGTTGTAATGAGGGCCTATAACTCTTACTGTCCTGTAATGAAGATGTAGGTCTTAAAGTCACATTCACTGTCATGCCAGTCAAAGTCAAACATATGTACTACTCAAGTGTATTTCTTCCTGTAACATTAGTGCAACTAGCTCCACACTCTTATTCAGTTAGTTGAAAGTGACTAGAAGGTGCAGGAGCCCAGTAGTTGAGTTTGTGCCTTGTTATTTTTATAAGTGGGTAGGCTATTATGTGCCCTCGTTACTTCATGCCATCATTGCATGCCATCTTATATTAGTGATTTACTCACTAGAATCAGAAGTTTGCCTTTACTTGATGTGTAATCCATCACTATGTAGTGAGAGTAAGCACAAATGTGCTTAATGATAGTGTTTAAACAAAATCAGTAATTTAAATCTGAAATCCTGCCAAGGCACAAAGTACTGTCTTGTGTAAGGATCAGCAAATGTTTATGAATTTATCATAAATGCATAATTAATGAGGATTTTAACATTAAGAGTGAATGTCAATGTTCAGAGCAAAAACATGAATTGTCTATCTAATGGGGTAATTATTGTGAGCCAAGGTTTTGTTAAGGGTTACTAGTTTTGTGATCTATTTACTGAGAAACATATTGCTACATTATTCATAATTCTATTTTATATCTTTAATGTTATCATCTTACATATCTTAGATATCATGAATAAACAAGTGAATAAATCATAACTTCATGATTACAATCAGTGTGTATTGTGTGTTTGTTGTCATATAAAGGCTGCAATCTGTTTCATTGGTGGTGTTTGTAAATTTACATATTACACAATTAGTGCAGGAGTGGTGGCCCATGACCCTTAGTATGGACACAAGTGTTGTCTAGGTGTCCAACAGATGTTCTGTTGCGTAGGTCTGGTGTGAACCAGGTCATACCTATGGCTTCTCCCTTGTATGAACATACAAAGTGGCGTGCTAAAGTTCACTGCTCCTGAGTTCAAGATGTACTAGGTTTTATAAATGTTCAGTTTATTTGAGATGGGTATACATCTTGTTACACAGATAAATATATTTTTTGCTTTCTGGTTACTTTCAAGGAGGGCTTCCCTATTGTTTTTAATGTCTCTTAGACTGTTGTAATATTGTCTATGGTTAAGTACTAGGCATATGTTTATCTGTAAGGATTTTTTTAATGTTTTTCATTTCTCTAAAAGTCTGTGCAGTTTTGATTAATGCAAAATCAATGTTTTCTTTTGCATAAAGACTATTTAAACTATAGTAATGAATTTCTGTCAGCTGCATTTATATAGATTTCACTTGTGATCTGGCTTCCTCGGGATACAATAAAAAGGTTACGGAAAGCTGGCTTGTATCTGTCCTTACAGTAAGTAAAGTGAAAGTAAGGGTCAAGATTGTTTAACCACTTAGTGAACTTGGGCAAAGTATCCTAAATGCCCCTCCAAAAGATGTGGACATCATCTAAAGGGAAACATTGTTTTTGGAAGGATTTGACATTAATTGATCTAATCTCAAAATCCTTTGTATAATGGCAGGCCAAGCTTGCAGCAAAAGTACTGTTCATAGATGGCCCACCTGTTTTGTGGACTATATTATCTTCAAACTGAACTTAGTTCTTTTAATGCTGTTTCTGGAATGAACGTAACAAGGCTGACTGTGGTTTGCTAGTTTCAGTCTCTACTTCCTAAGATTCCCTCCAACACCTTGAGTGATACTCCTAAGAAAAAGTAGTGTATACAGCTCCCCCATACACTGTAACCAAAATGTCATAGATAGGATCTTATTCTATAACTTTGATCAAAAGTAGAACACTCTTGGTGTCCTTTAGATAGAAAGGCTTTTTTGTACCTTTGGTCATAGAAACAAGGTACAAAACTACAACAGGAAATCCAGAATTGTCCAATCCCTGAGACAATCAGTCTCCTTGGTGTGGTTGACCCCTTTGTATATCTTTGTCAGGGTGCTATCTAAGTGTTCTTCTTGCTTTTATAGACAGGTTGCTGAGAGTCCATCTGATATCACTGTATTCAGCTCATTTATGATTTTCTCAGTGGCGTCTCTATATTGTGAGTCATTAATGAAGAGTCATACATATTCATTTATTTTCCCTGTCCAAGGGTGGAGCACTGTTGCACCCCCTTTAGCAGCTGGTTTTATTTTTAAGTCTGAATTAATCTTAATATATGCCAGTGACCATCACTCCTCTTTCAAAATATTGTTTTAAGGATGTATTTTCTTCTTCTCCTGGATTGGCAAGTTATGTAGGACTGCATTCATGAAGATCTGTACTTTCTGACCAATCGTATGAAGTTGTACACAAAAAAGGAAGCTCTTTTTAAGAAATGTGACGTTTTCCTTTAGGAACTGTGGGTGATTAATGAAGTAGTATATAAGTTCAATCTTATGAAAAATTGAAGGAGCTTAGTCTATATTTCATCATATTGTTCAACAGGGATGAAGCCCAATCACTTGTTGTTGACCCTCAATTCCATTTCAGATAAGAAAAAGCTTGTAAATTTCACCAAACATAAATCTGTTGTTGATTTCCTTGTTTTTCTGTGCACTTCAAGTCACTATTGATAACTCGTAGGCCCATATTTCTACTTTTTTTTCACTGCATTTGCATCATTTTTTTATGCAAAAGCGGCGCAAACTTACAAAATATAATTGTATTTTCTAAGTTTGTGCCACTTTTGCATCAATAAATGGTGCAAATGCAGTGCAAAAAAATGGGCCTTAGTTCCATAGGCCATGGTACCCTTTTTTGTTTCTTTCCCTGCCTTTCCCTTTTCCTTGTCACAAAAAAATGTTTAACTTTAGTTCATGTAATTTTTGAGGGAAGGGATGTTGCCAGAATTGTGCGTGGTCAAAATAGCCATTGCTGGGGCCTTGCCTCCGCTGCTTGACTCATTAGAGCAGAAGGTCCACTTCTAAGTTGTGGGGTGCTGTTTGGTGTTAGGTTTCTTTGTTTGGACAGGTGGTGGCATGTTATTATCATTTTTAACATAATATAAGAGCGTAGACTGAAAATCTTTGTATATTTTTATTAAGTTTAGTTTTTTTCTGTGGTGGCGAGAATATGTTTCACTCGGACATCTAATTGTTAATTTCATCTAAGCCTTTCTTACAGTTAGAATGAGAATGAGAAACCAAGGTTTTTTTTTACTGTCCTTGTTTGTTGTGATTTCAATCAGCATTTTGCCTGACAGGTGCTTGATAGCATGGTGTGGATTGAAAATGCAAGGCACTCACCATTCATGGTTGGCATGGAGGAGATGAGTGATAGGAGGAAAATTAAGATAGAATTGTTTCAGCTGAAACAACATGTATTGTGGAGGATCAACAGTCCACCAGGAGACATTGCCTGCCCACCCATCCCCGCCAGCAGACTGAGACCCTATACTTTAAGTTCACATAAATTGTAATACAATGTGAGAGGCAACCAAAAACTAGGTAGGAACGACTGTTTGCAGTCCCAACTGGAGGGGGTAACAGTTATTCAGCTCTCCCCCACATACTAAAATATCTTATCCCACGACAAGCAAGAGGACATTTGATTATTTTGGGTTTTAGTTTTACAGTTGTGCCATGAGAGCTTGGCTAACTCTCAAAATCGTCCCACTTGGAATGGTGAGGGATGCACTTTTTGGACTTTGGGACACTACCATGTAGAAAAATACACAAGACCTGGACACATCTGAAAACTAAACATCTGGGTAAGTCCAGGGTGGCGTGCTTCACATGCACCCCGCACCATTTTCTTACCAAAAATGCCCTGCAAACCGCACATTTTCTGGAAATCACACATTTTGCCACATTTTTGTGATGGGACCTTCCGGAATATGCAGGAATCCACAAAATTTCTACCGCCCAGCATTGTCTCATCTATACCACTAAAAAATCTGCCCCACTTGTTAGCCTAAAAATGTTTTTTTTTTCAAACTGCCCTTTTGGACCCACTTTGGTTCCTCGTCAACTGTGACACGTTTTTGGCTCTTCCCTGTCACAGGCACTTGGCCCACCTACACAAGTGAGGGGAATGTTGGGTGGGTGGACATTTGTCCCGGTGTGGTGATCCCACACAGAAATGGGGAAATTTGATTTTTTAGCTACATTTAAGGTTTGCTGGGGATTCTGGGTTAGAAAACATTAGGGGATCCATGCAAGTCACCCCTCCCTGGATTCCCTAGGGTGTCAAGTTTTCAGAAATGTTTGGGTTTGGTAGGTTTCCCTATATGGCTGCTGAGTCCAGGACACAAAACGCAGGCCCTCCCCCACAAAAACAGGTAGTTTAGTATTTGATCATTTTAAAGTGTTTTAGGGCATTTCCTTTCACGGGGACTAGGCCTACCCAGACAGGTGAGGTACCATTTTTATCGGGAAACTTAGGGAAACGCTGGGTGGAAGGAAATTTGTGGCTCCTCTCAGATTCCAGAACTTTCTGTCACCAAAATGTGAGGAGAAAATGTTTTTTTTAGCCAGATTTTGAGGTTTGCAAAGGATTCTTGGTAACATCCTGGAAAATCTACAGCTAGGCACTTTGCCAAAAAGACGTCAGATTTCAATGTAAAAGTGTGATGTGTCCATGGTGTGTTTCCTGTCGCGAGCATTCGGCTTACCCATGCAAGTGAGGTACCATTTTTATTAGGAGACTTGGGAAACACAGAATAGCAAAACAAGTGTTATTGCCCTTTGTCTTTCTCTACATTTTTTCTTTACAAATGGAAGACAGTGTGTGAAAAAGACATTTATTTGAGAACTGCCCTGTAATTCACATGTTAGTATGGGCATCCCGGAATTCAGAGATGTGCAAATAATCACTGCTTTTCAACACCTTATCTTGTGCCCATTTTGGAAATACAAACGTTTTCTTAATACCTATTTATCACTCTTTATATTTCAGCAAATGAATTGCTGTATACCCGGTATAGACTGAAAACCCATTGCATAGTGCAGCTTATTTATTGGCTCTAGGTACCTAGCGTTCTTGATGAACCTACAAGCCCTACATATTCCCATAACCAGAAGAGTCCAGCCGACATAACAGTATATTCCTGTCAAAAATCTGACATTGCAGAAAACAGTTACAGAGTAAAACGTTGAGAAAATTGCTGTTTTTTTCACCTCAATTTCAATTATTTTTATTTCAGCTGTTATTTTCTGTAGGAACACCTTGTAGGATCTACACAAATTACACTTTGCTGAATTTACAGTTTGGTCTACTTTCCGTAAATGTTTAGCTTTCTGGGATCCAGCATTATTTCACACCCAATTCTGTCACTAACTGGAAGGAAGCTGAAAGCACAAAAAATAGTAAAAATGGGATATGTCCCAGTAAAATGCTGAAATTGTGTTGAAAAATTGGGGTTTCTGATACAAGTCTGCCTGATCATGGAATCTGGGAAGATGGTGATTTTAGCACCCCAAACCCTTTGTTGATGCCGTTTTCAGGGAAAAAACACACAAGCCTTCTTCCGCAGCCCTTTTTCCTATTTAAAAGAAAATATACAGAATTTCCACTGTATTTTGGCTAATTTCTTGGTCTCCTTCAGGGGAACCCACAAAGTCTGGATACCTCTAGAATCCCTAAGATGTTGAAAAAAAAGGATACAAATTTGGCATGGGTAGCTTATGTGGACAAAAGGTTATGAGGGCCTAAGCGTGAACTGCCCTAAATAGCCAAAAAAAGACCTGCCACCTGAGGGGAAAAGGCCTGGCAGCGAAGGGGTTAATGTTTATATTGTTTATAAAATAAGAATTGTTTATTTACATTTTATTTTTGTATTCAATTTCCTTTTATTTTCAGTTCACATACTCATTTGTATAATAATCTTGTTTTTTCAATATGCTTGTTGATTTTTATTAAAGTTATTAATATTGTTTATGTACTATTGTGAATGAGTGCTTAATTTTTTTATATTTTTAGTGAACATATATTAATATACACACACACGCCCTATATATAGATATATATATATATATATTTATATACATTTACATATATATTCATTACTAACTAAAACTATTTATTTTTAAATATATTATTATTATATATAATGGTATATGTTTCAAAATTTCAATATACTGCTCATTTTTGTCAATATTTGTCATTCTATTCCATGATATTGTTGACTCAATATTCTGGTAGTTTACATAGAGAATATGTAAACTCGATATTTTTTTTTATTGGTATTTTTAACACCATATTCTGGTATTCTTGATATTCTGTCATACAACCCAATAAGTTACTTGTTATGAGATAAGATTGTACCATGATGACAAGTTTGTGCAGTTCTGTTTCAGAGGTTTTGACTGTAACACTTGCTCTTCTTCAGAAGCTAGTAGTGCCAAACAGAAGCTGACAATCAGGCACTACTTTTACAATATTGTAAAGATCTTTGATACCTGACATATTTATAATAAATGCTAGATTTTTTTTTAGGCAACTAAATACATTAACCTTCCTGGAAGTGATACAAAATACTAGTCCGCCTAGCGTCATTTTCTGATGCTCACACAGCCAAATAATGACTCCTGTCTAAGTATAGACATGAGTCATTACCTCTACCCCAATGCCCACCACAGGGGACCAGTTTCCCCAAGGCAATCCCAAAATACACAGTGCCAGGCAGGGAGCCCCACGTAAGGGGCCTCCAGTGGCACACCACACATACATATACACTTACCTTCAACTTACCTAGGATGGGCTCCCTCCTTTTGTAGTGTCCCTGTGGTGTTGGGTTGGGGTGGGCATCTATGTGCCCATTCCCTGGTGTTTACCCATGAAAATGGGCCTACCTGCACTTTCTCCACTTTAATGGGGCTGTGGGCTAGAGTTATTTTTAGGAAGGGAACACCTACCTTGCATCCCATTTATGGAAGATGGGTTGGCGCTTTGTATAAATGGCGCTAACACCAATATTTTTACGCTAGATGGGTCAAGCGGCAAAATATAAATATGGAGTTGTTAGCGACGCTTTAGCGTCAAACTAAATTACGCTAAGGCAACGCTAACTTTCCATAAATATGGGCCAAAATATGGTAGAGTCACAAAGAATTCCCTATAGGCCACTAGTCTCCTAGTCTTCTGCCCAAACACCTACACTGCCTCACGAAGAACAATCTTGCAGTTGAGGCATGACTTGAATAGAATTTACCATTGAAAGTTTTTCCTGAATTCCTGTGAAAGTTTCAACGTTCACATGCGAAACAATTTGTCCAAACCATGGGAGATTTCAACCACAAGTATGGAGGCAAGTAAAATAACTAGACCAGCCTTGCAGGCTTTTGTAGCTTGAGTCTTAGGCCTAAATGTAAGAAAAGTGGCGCTGCATTATATGTAGTGCCACTTTTTTTGCACCCATCAGCACCTCCTAAAGCCACTATGTGTGCGCCGTATTAAACATACAGCGCACCATGGCGCAGGTTAGGAACAATAACATCATCATTTTTGATGCTATTGTAGTACATTGCAGGATTAGCGCCAACAAAATTGGCCCTAATCCTACAAGGTACATAGGGGCCCATTACAAATATTGGTGTGCCTTCTTTTAACACCTGCTCTGTGCAGGCGTTAAAAATAGCCTAAAAAAATGTTGCATTGAAATTTCATAGAAACCACTGTGCCATTTTTGCAGTCCCCCTAAAGGGGGATCGCCCCCCTTGTGTACATTATGCCTGGCATAATGTATGCATTGCACCACGTTGTAAATATGGCGTGGTGAATTTGGCCATGTTGAGCCATATTAAACGCCATTAAAAATTATGCTAATGTGTCGCAGGGAGGCGCTCGGCCCTCTTAAATTTCGGCCTTAGTTTCTTCATAAGTATATCCAAAAGCTGACATATTCCACTCTATATAGTGCTTCTGTGCTTATTTTTTGGTAACAAATTGTTGTGATTCTATCTTCACAATTAATAACTTACTCTTCAGTTCAGGGACTTTTTGTCAAGGGTCCTGTCATGTTTGTGCTAATTGTGCCATCAAAAAAATTCAAGTTAAAGGAACAAGAACAATCATTTTAGTAGCTCACATCATTCTCTTCTTTGTACATTTATAAAAATCTATTTTGGAGCTGAAAACAGAAATTAAAAACACAACAACTGCCCTCACATTACTCCATTGGAAATTCATGAAAGCATGTGAAAACACTGTGAGGGGCTTTAATACACCCAGAATTCTAATACCCAAATAACATTAATGTACATTTCCAAAGGTTACTTTAAGGAATATGCTTTGTTACATAATACCTATTTAGTTTCAATGTTCACATATATTATCTTGTTAAGGTGTATGGGCTGTCTTCCATATTGCAGTCACCATTCCCCTCTGAGGGTTTTGATGAAACACGACTATAAGTAAAAGTATGCATTTGTTAAACAAGACAGACTTCCCATGTGCATGCATTGAGTGCTACTCCTCCAAATTAGAATGATTGTGTCATGAGACTTTGGACCTAACAACTAAGTCAGCATCCTCATGAATGTCTTATGTAGATATACATAACAATATTGATATCACTTTTCTAAATAAAGTTAGTGGGATCAATTAATTAAAAAACATTACCTTAGTACAAAATGTAAGTATAGACATGCTGAACTATTAAGTGTCCCCACAACATTACTAACAATATGTAGTATTTTGGGTAAATAAGGATTAGACAGGACACCATGTATGAAATGCTATAGTTATCACAAACTGCATCTAATATTATTCATCTCACAAATATGTCTGCGTGCAATTATAGTCACCTTTAATCCTCTAAAACCATATTGTTATTAGATGGTAGCACATAAAAACCAAACACACAAAATAATCAAAATATAATATGAATAGGTTGAAAAGTGAATGCAGATCTTAAAGTCTTGCTGCTATTGTGGATTTGACATTAATTGATCTAATCTCAAAATCATTTGTATAATGGCAGGCCAAGCTTGCAGCAAAAGTACTGTTCATAGATGGCCCACCTGTTTTGTGGAATATATCATCTTCAAACTGAACTTAGTTCTTTTAATGCTGTTTCTGGAATGAAGGTAACAAAGCTGACTGTGGTTTGCTAGTCTCAGTCTCTACTTCCTAAGATTCCCTCCAACACCTTGAGTGATACTCCTAAGAAAAAGTAGTGTATACAGCTCCCCCATACACTGTAACCAAAATGTCATAGATAGGATCTTATTGTATGACTTTGATCAAAAGTAGAACACTCTTGGTGTCCTTTGGATAGAAAGGCTTTTTTGTACCTTTGGTCATAGAAACAAGGTACAAAACTACAACAGGAAATCCAGAATTGTCCAATCCCTGAGACAATCAGTCTCCTTGGTGTGGTTGACCCCTTTGTATATCTTTGTCAGGGTGCTATCTAAGTGTTCTTCTTGCTTTTTTAGACAGGTTGCTGAGAGTCCATCTGATATCACTGAATTGAGCTCATTTATGATTTTCTCAGTGGCGTCTCTATATTGTGAGTCATTAATGAAGAGTCATAGACATTAATTTCTTTTCCCTGTCCAAGTGTGGAGCACTGTTGCACCCCCTTTAGCAGCTGGTTTTATTTTTAAGCCTGAATTAATCTTAATATATGCCAGTGACCATCACTCCTCTTTCAAAATATTGTTTTAAGGATGTATTTTCTTCTTCTCCTGGATTGGCAAGTTATGTAGGACTGCCTTAATGAAGATCCGTACTTTCTGACCAATCGTATGAAGTTGTACACAAAATAGGAAGCTCTTTTTAAGAAATGTGACATTTTCCTTTAGGAACTGTGGGTGATTAATGAAGTAGTATATAAGTTCAATCTTATGAAAAAATTGAAGGAGCTTATCATCATATTGTTCAACAGGGAAAAGCCCAATCACTTGTTGTTGACCCTCAATTCCATTTCAGATAAGAAAAAGCTTGTAAATTTCACCAAACATAAATCTGTTGTTGATTTCCTTGTTTTTCTGTGCACTTCAAGTCACTATTGATAACTCGTCGGCCCATATTTATACTTTTTTTGCACTGCATTTGCGTCATTTTTTTATGCAAAAGCGGCGCAAACTTACAAAATATAATTGTATTTTCTACGTTTGTGCCACTTTTGCATCAAAAAATGGTGCAAATGCAGTGCAATAAAATGGGCCTTAGTTCCATAGGCCATGGTACCCTTTTTTGTTTCTTTCCCTGCCTTTCCCTTTTCCTTGCCACAAAAAAATGTTTAACTTTAGTTCATGTAATTTTTGAGGGAAGGGATGTTGCCAGAATTGTGCGTGGTCAAAATAGCCATTGATGGGGCCTTGCCTCCGCTGCTTGACTCATTGGAGCAGAAGGTCCACTTCTAAGTTGTGGGGTGCTGTTTGGTGTTAGGTTTCTTTGTTTGGACAGGTGGTGGCATGTTATAATCATTTTTAACATAATATAAGCGTGTAGACTGAAAATCTTTGTATATTTTTATTAAGTTTAGTTTTTTTCTGTGGTGGCGAGAATATGTTTCACTGGGGCATCTAATTGTTAATTTCATCTAAGCCTTTCTTACAGTTAGAATGAGAAACCAAGGTTTTTTTTTACTGTCCTTGTTTGTTGTGATTTTAATCAGCATTTTGCCTGACAGGTGCTTGATAGCATGGTGTGGGTTGAAAATGCAAGGCACTCACCATGCATGGTTGGCATGGAGGAGATGAGTGATAGGAGGAAAATTAAGATAGAATTGTTTCAGCTGAAACAACATGTATTGTGGAGGATCAACAGTCCACCAGGAGACATTGCCTGCCCATCCATCCCCGCCAGCAGACTGAGACCCTATACTTTAAGTTCAGATAAATTGTGATACAATGTGAGAGGCAACAAAAAACTAGGTAGGAACGACGGTTTGCAGTCCCAACTGGAGGGGGTAACAGTTATTCAGCTCTCCCCCACACACTAAAATATCTTATCCCACAACAAGCAAGAGGACATTTGATTATTTTGGGTTTTAGTTTTACAGTTGTGCCATGAGAGCTTGGCTAACTCTCAAAATCGTCCCACTTGGAATGGTGAGGGATGCACTTTTTGGACTTTGGGACACTACCATGTAGAAAAATACACAAGACCTGGACACATCTGAAAACTAAACATCTGGGTAAGTCCAGGGTGGCGTGCTTCACATGCACCCCGCACCATTTTCTTACCAACAATGCCCTGCAAACAGCACCTTTTCTGGAAATCACACATTTTGCCACATTTTTGTGATGGGACCTTCCGGAATCTGCAGGAATCCACAAAATTTCTACCGCCCAGCATTGTCTCATCTATACCACTAAAAAACCTGCCCCACTTGTTAGCCTAAAAATGTTTTTTTTTTCAAACTGCCCTTTTGGACCCGCTTTGGTTCCTCGTCAACTGTGACACGTTTTTGGCTCTTCCCTGTCACAGGCACTTGGCCCACCTACACAAGTGAGGGGAATGTTGGGTGGGTGGACATTTGTCCCGGTGTGGTGATCCCACACAGAAATGGGGAAACGTGATTTTTAGCTACATTTGAGGTTTGCTGGGGATTCTGGGTTAGAAAACATTAGGGGATCCATGCAAGTCATCCCTCCCTGGATTCCCTAGGGTGTCAAGTTTTCAGAAATGTTTGGGATTGGTAGGTTTCCCTATATGGCTGCTGAGTCCAGGACACAAAACGCAGGCCCTCCCCCACAAAAACAGGTAGTTTAGCATTTGATAATTTTAAAGTGTTTTAGGGCATTTCCTTTCACGGGGACTAGGCCTACCCAGACAGGTGAGGTACCATTTTTATCGGGAAACTTAGGGAAACGCTGGGTGGAAGGAAATTTGTGGCTCCTCTCAGATTCTAGAACTTTCTGTCACCAAAATGTGAGGAGAAAATGTTTTTTTTAGCCAGATTTTGAGGTTTGCAAAGGATTCTTGGTAACATCCTGGAAAATCTACAGCTAGGCACTTTGCCAAAAAGACGTCAGATTTCAATGTAAAAGTGTGATGTGTCCATGGTGTGTTTCCTGTCGCGAGCATTAGGCTTACCCATGCAAGTGAGGTACCATTTTTATTAGGAGACTTGGGAAACACAGAATAGCAAAACAAGTGTTATTGCCCTTTGTCTTTCTCTACATTTTTTCTCTACAAATGGAAGACAGTGTGTGAAAAAGACATTTATTTGAGAACTGCCCTGTAATTCACATGTTAGTATGGGCATCCCGGAATTCAGAGATGTGCAAATAATCACTGCTTTTCAACACCTTATCTTGTGCCCATTTTGGAAATACAAACGTTTTCTTAATACCTATTTATCACTCTTTATATTTCAGCAAATGAATTGCTGTATACCCGGTATAAAATGAAAACCCATTGCAAAGTGCAGCATATTTATTGGCTCTAGGTACCTAGAGTTCGTGATGAACCTACAAGCCCTACATATTCCACAACCAGAAGAGTCCAGCCGACATAACAGTATATTTCTGTCAAAAATCTGACATTGCAGAAAACAGTTACAGAGTAAAACGTTGAGAAAAATTGCTGTTTTTTTCACCTCAATTTCAATATTTTTTTTATTTCAGCTGTTATTTTCTGTAGGAACACCTTGTAGGATCTACACAAATTACACTTTGCTGAATTTACAGTTTTGTCTACTTTCCGTAAATGTTTAGCTTTCTGGGATCCAGCATTGTTTCCCACCCATTTCTGTCACTAACTGGAAGGAAGCTGAAAGCACAGAAAATAGTAAAAATGGGGTATGTCCCAGTAAAATGCTGAAATTGTGTTGAAAAATTGGGTTTTCTGATACAAGTCTGCCTGATCATGGAATCTGGGAAGATGGTGATTTTAGAACCGCAAACCCTTTGTTGATGCCGTTTTCAGGGAAAAAACACACAAGCCTTCTTCCGCAGCCCTTTTTCCTATTTAAAAGAAAATATACAGAATTTCCACTGTATTTTGGCTAATTTCTTGGTCTCCTTCAGGGGAACCCACAAAGTCTGGATACCTCTAGAATCCCTAAGATGTTGAAAAAAAAGGATACAAATTTGGCATGGGTAGCTTATGTGGACAAAAGGTTATGAGGGCCTAAGCGTGAACTGCCCTAAATAGCCAAAAAAAGACCTGCCAACTGAGGGGGAAAAGGCCTGGCAGCGAAGGGGTTAATGTTTATATTGTTTATAAAATAAGAATTGTTTATTTAAATTTTATTTTTGTATTCAATTTCCTTTTATTTTCAGTTCACATACTCATTTGTATAATAATCTTGTTTTTTCAATATGCTTGTTGATTTTTATTAAAGTTATTAATACTGTTTATGTACTATTGTAAATGAGTGCTTAATTTTTTTATATTTTTAGTGAACATATATTAATATACACACACACACGCTATATATATATATATATATATTTATATACATTTACATATATATTCATTACTAACTAAAACTATTTATTTTTAAATATATTATTATTATATATAATGGTATAGGTTTCAAAATCTCAATATACTGCTCATTTTTGTCAATATTTGTCATTCTATTCCATGATATTGTTGACTCAATATTCAGGTAGTTTACATAGAGAATATGTAAACTCAATATTTTTGTTGATTGTATTTTTAACACCATATTCTGGTATTCTTGATATTCTGTCATACAACCCAATAAGTTACTTGTTATGAGATAAGATTGTACCATGATGCCAAGTTTGTGCAGTTCTGTTTCAGAGGTTTTGACTGTAACACTTGCTCTTCTTCAGAAGCTAGTAGTGCCAAACAGAAGCTGACAATCAGGCACTACTTTTACAATTTTGTAAAGATCTTTGATACCTGACATGTTTATAATAAATGCTAGATTTGTTTTTAGTAAACTAAATACATTAACCTTCCTGGAAGTGATACAAAATACTAGTCCGCCTAGCGTCATTTTCTGATGATCACACAGCCAAATAATGACTCCTGTCTAAGTACAGACATGAGTCATTACCTCTACCCCAATGCCCACCACAGGGGACCAGTTTCCCCAAGGCAATCCCAACATACCCAGTGCCAGACAGGGAGCCCCACGTAAGGGGCTTCCAGTGGCACACCACACATACATATACACTTACCTTCAACTTACCTGGGATGGGCTCCCTCCTTTTGTAGTGTCCCTGTGGTGTTGGGTTGGGGTGGGCATCTATGTGCCCATTCCCTGGTGTTTCCCCATGGAAATGGGCCTACCTGCACTTTAATGGGACTGTGGGCTAGAGTTATTTTTAGGAAGGGAACACCTACCTTGCATCCCATTTATGCAAGATGGGTTGGCGCTTTGTATAAATGGAGCTAACTCCAATATTTTTACGCTAGATGGGTCAAGCGGCAAAATATAAATATGGAGTTGTTAGCGCCGCTTTTGCGTCAAACTAAATTACGCTAAGGCAACGCTAACTTTCCATAAATATGGGCCTAAATATGGTAGAGTCACAAAGAATTCCCTATAGGCCACTAGTCTTCTGCCCAAACACCTACACTGCCTCACGAAGAACAATCTTGCAGTTGAGGCATGACTTGAATAGAATTTACCATTGGAAGTTTTTCCTGAATTCCTGTGAAAGTTTCAACGTTCACATGCGAAACAATGTGTCCAAACCATGGGAGATTTCAACCACAAGTATGGAGGCAAGTCAAATAACTAGACCAGCCTTGCAGGCTTTTGTAGCTTGAGTCTTAGGCCTAAATTTAAGAAAAGTGGCGCTGCATTATATGCAGTGCCACTTTTTTTGCACCCATCAGCACCTCTTAAAGCCACTATGTGTGCGCCGTATTAAACATACAGCGCACCATGGCGCAGGTTAGGAACAATAACATCATAATTTTTTATGCTATTGTAGTACATTGCAGGATTAGCGCCAACAAAATTGGCCCTAATCCTACAAGGTACATAGGGGCCCATTACAAATATTGGTGTGCCTTCTTTTAACACCTGCTCTGTGCAGGCGTTAAAAATAGCCTAAAAAAATGTTGCAGTGAAATTTCATAGAATCCACTGTGGCATTTTTGCAGTCCCCCTAAAGGGGGATCGCCCCCCTTGTGTACATTATGCCTGGCATAATGTATGCATTGCACCACGTTGTAAATATGGCGTGGTGAATTTGGCCATGTTGAGCCATATTAACGCCATTAAAAATTATGCTAATGTGTCGCAGGGAGGCGCTAGGCCCTCTTAAATTTCGGCCTTAGTTTCTTCATAAGTATATCCAAAAGCTGGCATATTCCACTCTATATAGTGCTTCTGTGCTTATTTTTTGGTAACAAATTGTTGTGATTCTATCTTCACAATTAATAACTTACTCTTCAGTTCAGGGACTTTTTGTCAAGGGTCCTGTCATGTTTGTGCTAATTGTGCCATCAAAAAAATTCAAGTTAAAGGAACAAGAACAATAATTTTAGTAGCTCAAATCATTCTCTTCTTTGTACATTTATAAAAATCTATTTTGGAGCTAAAAACAGAAATTAAAAACACAACAACTGCCCTCACATTACTCCATTGGAAATTCATGAAAGCATGTGAAAACACTGTGAGGGGCTTTAATACACCCAGAATTCTAATACCAAAATAACATTAATGTACATTTCCAAAGGTTACTTTAAGGAATATGCTTTGTTACATAATACCTATTTAGTTTGAATGTTCACATATATTAACTTGTTAAGGTGTTTGGGCTGTCTTCCATATTGCAGTCACCATTCCCCTCTGATGGTTTTGATGAAACACGACTATAAGTAAAAGTATGCATTTGTTAAACAAGACAGACTCCCCATGTGCATGCATTGAGTGCTACACCTCCAAATTAGAATGATTGTGTCATGAGACTTTGGACCTAACAACTAAGTCAGCATCCTCATGAATGTCTTATGTAGATATACATAACAATATTGATATCACTTTTCTAAATAAAGTTAGTGGGATCAATTAATTAAAAAACATTACCTTAGTACAAAATGTAAGTATAGACATACTGAACTATTAAGTGTCCCCACAACATTACTAACAATATGCAGTATTTTGGGTAAATAAGGATTAAACAGGACACCATGTATGAAATGCTATAGTTATCACAAACTGCATCTAATATTATTCATCTCACAAATATGTCTGCGTGCAATTATAGTCACCTTTAATCCTCTAAAACCATATTGTTATTAGATGGTAGCACATAAAAACCAAACACACAAAATAATCAAAATATAATATGAATAGGTTGAAAAATGAATGCAGATCTTAAAGTCTTGCTGCTATTGTGTGACTAAATGGTAATTTGACAACTGACAACTGTGATGTAGATCTCTAGTGACTACCTAAAGGAATTTGTGGGTTCCCTAAATCCTTTAACACCTTTAGAGTTGCAACTTAATTAAGGCCCACTCAATTGTGTGAAAACCTTAATGGCTCAATCCCCAATACCCTGAGTTTTCCTGATGGAATGTTTATAAAAGCCTATTACCTAGATATTTATTTCTCCTAAAACACAACCAAATCAAAATAATTTTACTGACAGTGTATGAGAGTAAGATGGCACAGCCTGCCCAAACAAAAAGATCTGAAATATAAAAAACATATATTTCCTAAGCTTATACTTGGCTCACCTTTTGTGGCTTAAGATGGACAGAAAATCAAACATTCAGACATCATGGGATTTCTGTAGCCAAATTAATTGAAAAGAAATTCATTTAAAGAAATTAAGAATATAGAGTTCCATCACAGTGTAAATTAAAACAGTAGACATTTAGGACCTCATTATGACATTGGCGGTAAATGCCACTTACAGCCACGCTGACGGCTGCCAACTTACCGACGCATCTGCGGATATCCGCTCACCATATTATGACACACACTCACCAATCCAACAGAATTCCGCCACATACACAAATCCATTAGTCCAAAGTGGCAGTATCAAAACCCACGCCGTTATGCCAACAGAAGAACGCCCACCACATTATGACCCACGAATCACCACGGTGGACATTCAAAGGCGGTAAACCAATGGCAGTACATACTGCCATGTTCACAATGGACAGCACATACAAAACAACACTAAATTGGACAACTCACACCTTACACCCATACACACAAAACACCCACACACTCACACACCCACACCACTATAAAACACACACCCACATTACCCACAACCCTTTACGATTACAATTCATTGCCACCAGAGAGACAGCAAGACCACTAACACAACTAGAGCCACACGCTACTCACCCCTATACACCACTCACGCACTCCATCTGACACACCCCAACACATTATCCAACACACCCTCACCAACACACCTCACATAACACCCATGGCACCTCAAAGACACCCCTGTTTCACAGAGGAGGAGCTAAGGGTCATGGTAGAGGAAATCGTCAAGGTAGAGCCACAGCTATTTGGAGCACAGTTGCAGCAGATATCAATAGCCAGGAAGATGGAGCTATGGCAGAAAATTGTGGACAGGGTCAACGCCTTGGGACAGCACCCCGGAACTAGGGATGACATCTAGAAGAGGTGGAATGACGTACGGGCGAAGGTACATTCCATTGCAGCAAGACACCAGCTCGCTATCCAGAGGACTGGCGGTGGACCCCCATCTCCTCCCCCACAACTCATAGCATGGGAGGAGCAAGTCTTGGCAATACTGCATCCTGAGGGCCTGGCCAGAGTTGGAGGATGACTGGACTCTGGTAAGTCAGCTCTCAACTACTATCAACCCCCTACCTGCATGTCATCACATACCCTCACCCTCACCCCATCACTCCACTACATCCCACACACCCCACCACCACGGTGGTATTCACTTGCAGTGGTGTGGGTAGATGCCTATGAAGAAGCATAGCACAATAAGTTGTGGGTGAGGTGTTCACTACAAAATATCGTTGATTTCATTCATGGCAAGTTCCACATTCCAATTTGGACTTGGTTGTCTTTGTGTTTTTAGTGTTTAACTTAGGGAGGACACAACCAGGTTTTGCTTTCTTCTCTCTCGCTGTGTAACAGAAACCTATTGTAACAGACCAATGCAACAATATTAAAACTGTCAGGGATAATACCACCTTACAATGACATTTATTGGAACATGTAATGATTCACTGTGAAAAAGGTGGTCATCAATTTGAATAATTCCCGAGAACCGTCATTAAAACATATAATGACTAATTGTCAACATTGTCATTGTCAGTAAAATGTATGCATTAGTATTTCTTTTACTTTTAATGCACTGCAAGTGAGTATTATGAACCAGCAACAGGGATACCCACATTTCAAAACCGATTAGCAAAAGCTCAATCTCCAGAAATGTTTATAAACAAGGACAACTTATTCCAGGCTCCTAAATATACCTCCACAAGGGACTTTGGGCGAAAACCTTCAATTAAATGTGGAGCCTCCTCTTGGGGTTGTTACACTCCTAGCATCTCCAAGGACACTATACATCTCATTGGTGGTGCCCCTACTCTTCCTTCTGCTTTCCTTGGGAGCAAAACAGCCCATTTCCCATTCACAGTCAACATGGACAGGAGGCTTGAAGCAGAGGGCCTTTACCCTCCCCAGTCATGGGCACAAGGGGTGTGAGGAGTGCCCGGCCTATTCTCATCCTTGTGGCTGTCAGGGAGGTTGAGTCACTTGGAACAATGAAAGTAAAGAGTACAACAGGGATAAGAATGTGTTAGTGTCAGGTGGCTCCATGAACACACACTGCTATCCTCACTTTTGCCTTGCAATGACCTCTGAGGGCCATTAGGAGTTCAAAAAGCTCACAGAGCAAAGTAATACTTGCACCCATTCAACCAGTCCCCTTGAGTTCTGAGGCCCTCATTACAACCCTGCCAGTCGGTGGAGAAGTGGCAGTAATACTGCAAACAGGGCGGCAGTAAAAAAATCGGAATTACAAGCATGGTGATGACCGCCATGCGAAACCGCTACTTCTCCACTCCGACCGCCAGGGTGGTAAAGACCGCTGGGCTGGAGACTTCAGTCTCCAGCCCGGCGGCTGTCACTGCACCGCCGGCGGTATCACGACCCCGCATACCGCCATGGATTTCGTGGGGTTCTGTACTGCCACGAAATCCATGGTGATAGGCACTATCAGTGCCAGGGAATACGTTCCCTGGCACTGATATGGGTCTCCCCACCCCCTCCCCCTACCCCTCCCTAGAGACCTCCCCCCAAACCCACAACCCCCCTCCCACCCCCAAAGGCGGTAGGACCACCACCCCCCAATATTGACACACACACCCCCCTACATGCACACTCACACAACAACTACACATACACGCACACATACTCTCACACATACACACAGACATACACAGACATTTTCCATACACACAGCACACCCCCCCACATGCATACACGCACTCACACACCCCCTCTACACACTCACATGCACACCCCCATGCACGCACACAACACACAACACACCCCACCCCCCAGTTCCCCATCACCAGAACACCTCCACACCGAATCATGGGTTATGATTCGCTGGGTGGTGTTCTGATGACATGGCGGTGGAGCAGCCTCTACTTCGCCGCCAACCGCCAGTATGGCTGCTGGCGGCTCTCCGTCCGGAAAAGGGTGGAGGGCTGCCAGCAGTCATGATACGCTGTGCGGAAAACTGCCTGCACTGGCAGTTTTCAGCACAGCGGTACCTCGGCGATCTTGGTAAAAGACCGCTGAGGTTGAATTGAGGCCCTGAGTTTTTTGGTCTTTTCTCTGCTCTGGGTGGCCGTTTAGGATGCATTTGGTGTCTTTTTGTTCCTGGTAGCCCACTCAAGCCACCAGTAGTAACTTATTTGTGGTCCTAGCCCCCCACCTTGCCCTGGGGATCAGGGTGTACCCACCAAACACTTTGAATGGACCAATAAAAGCATATCTGGACACCAGTGGTCCCATTAGAGCTAACATTTTACGCATAGCCCCTTTTAAATGCTAATGCAATAAGCATTAGAAAAGACAATAGAGCTCGCCTTTTGGTTTTGCCATTTAAGAACTACTGGCTGTGCCACTGCTTTTTGCCCATGGGGTTCAGCATCTACAATTTTTTTTTTATTGTTAATGCTGGTCTATTACAACTGTTACACAAAGTCAGGCAAGGAGGACACATTACCTGCAATAAACCTGAAGTAAAGAATAAAACACTGACTGAAACCTTTGAAGACTTGCTTTTCAAAACTTTAAACAACCTAAACATAGTATTTTGAAGCAATTTAATATGACGCACATTAATTTGCATGCACGTTATACTACATATAACCAAATATATGGCATAGCTTTCCAGAGGGTAAGAGATTGTGCACGTAATTCTTGTTTCTGTCATAAATATATCCATAAAATGACCTAGTGCATCATGTGTCAGACCTGGTCATATAGTTACTGTGTGGAAGATTTTAGCATACTCCTAATCTTGTCATATATCTGTTTTCACTGCTCTTATAACTGTAACCTTCCACTGTAAACATGCACTTAGCAGTGCTCCGAAATGATCACGTTTTGGGGTGTGATGCTTTTAAAGGAACACCTAATAGGTAGTCTATGCTCAGAATTAACCAAGTATTGACATAAGGCATACGGCAAAAGCATGAAATTACACTTCCTTCACTTGATGTTAAGAATTATCAATATAATTCTCTATTCTAGCCCTCACCAAAATAAATGTGATTTTACATAGTGTACCTACTTGTATGCTGGCTGAGTTAGCAAACTAACTGTTTGTACATTTTATTATTTATATTATTGCATGCAGTAAACCATGAAAACACACTGCCATGTTCCAAATTTCAAAATACCTTTTGTTGGTCAAACTTATTAACTGTAGGTACACTAAAATGTCACTATGACATCCCATTCCCCGATAGTCCCTTTCAAATGCATTTCAGCAAATACACTCTGCTGTAGGGGAAGACCAAATATTGTCCACATAATGCAGCAAGAAAAGTCTAATTATGTGGCATAATTTTGCCCATTTGTTATAGTCTTCATTATTATTTTACACATTAATACCGTCTTTGAAAGATTTCCCCTTGTTAGTACCAGTTTACCTCTCGAAAACTACAAAAAAATAACTGAACGGTGACCAGTAAACATTTGTGAAGTACCTATCACTGTGTAGCTACACCTCCTGCTATGTTATTACTAGCTTTTGATATGTTTTGACTTCTAATGTTTTATTAATATTTTTATTGATGTTTTAAAAGTTGCCTTGAGTGCTGTAATATCTATGGTAAATAGCAGTGCATTCAGTGAATTTCTATGGCTTTTTAAATTCTATTTCCTAACTATAACGTCCCTGTAACCTTTGTTTTCTTTTCAGTGAATTTCTATGTTTGTTTTTAACGTGAAGTAATTTCATTACTATACATTAATCCAACCTCCACCACACATGGTTGGCGGGGTTGGCTGCAGGGCCTAGCCTGTGGCCAGTCCCTGTTGCCAAACCCATAACCATCCGAATCCACGACCTTTGGCCATGTGGGTGTGTCACACTTGCTTTGCCTTTACCATGCCCAGGAGTTAGGATTATTTGTCCTTTTCAGAAGTGGTGCTTCGATTGGGACATCTGCTACACTTATATTTGTAAAATCTTCCTGTTGAGGTTTAACTTCTGTAAATGAGCATCATGGCTAGAACGGAAGGAACCTGCCTGTTTATCCGACAGGAGCCCACAGCTCTGCACAAAATGTCTATCCAGCTGGAGCACGTTAGGTAGTAAGTGCTACTTTGGTGGATAAATATATGTTGTGCAGTATGCAGGCTGCGTTACCCCCCTGCAACAGACATTTATACAACAAGCTGATTTCGGGCCAGGGGACCCCATCCCCTGGGGCACAGCCTTAAATTATTTATGGTTTTTAGATGGGAGCCGCCCTCCCTCTGCTGATTTCAGCCCAGGGACCCCCTCTCCAGGGGGCCAGCTTCACCATGTACTTTTTTTTGTGGAGGGGGCCATCTGTCCTGGGTGACCCACAGGGCACCCAGTGTGTGTTCAGGACTGCGGAGGAAGCCTTAAGACCCCTCCAGCTCCAAACAGTGGCCTGCCTCCTGAGAAGCCATCATTGCTGTCACAGAGAGGGAGCTCCTAAATATGAGGCTCCCTCTCTGTAAGAGCTATAGTTTCCTCTGTTTCCCTGCCTGCATGTCTGTCTCCTCTCCCAGCAAACGAGAGCTGTTTGACAGCTCTCACTTGCTGGAACCAGAGTGTTTGTTTTGACTTGACAAGAGTTGTCAAAGCTGGGGGTGGTGGTCCCCAGGGCTGGGGGTCCGTAACAGACCCCCTAACTTCTTTAAATTCAGATCCGGGGACATAGCAGTCCCTGGGGCTGTGGGGAGCCCTGCCAGATTTCATTCAATTTTTGCACTTGGGAGGTGGCGGTCCCAGGGGCTGCAAGAAGGCCAGACACCCCCCAGCATTTCATTCTGTGTTTGGCCCCAGGAAGGTGGTGGCCCCAGGGACTGTGGGGGGACTACATGACCCCCACATTCACAATCTCTTTGGCTCTGGAGAGGTGGTAGTCCCTGGGGCTGCGGGGGGCTATGCAGCCCTTGTGTTAATTTAATCTTCAGCCCCAGGAAGGTGATGTCCCCGGGCTCTGGCCTCTCCCATATCAAATTATATTTTTTCCCCTGGGAGGTGGTGGTGTCCCCTCATCTTAGTCTCTGATCTCCCTGCGGAGGTGGCAGTTCCCAGGTAAATACAAACCCTGGGAGTGGGGCCCTATGCGCCCCCTCCATTTGAAAGCCCCCAGTGTGCCCGGGACCTGTTTAGGTTATTGTAAATGAATTGGTACTCATGTGTTGTGGCTTTTTTATAGCGAAAGGTATCCATGGAAATCATTTATAAATTATGGTTGTTTGCACCACTTTTTTGCATTCAAAGATGGCACTCAGGTATCCACGAGTGTCAGAGGGAACTTTTCTTTGTTTAAGTTGATTGCGCATTTTTTTTATGGTGGGGGTGGCTTTACTTAATTTATGTGTTGACGAATCTTCACGATTTTTAAAATTTATTTTTAAAGTGTGCCGGTTATTCCTTTCACTCATGGGATGTTTCGGGGTGACCCATAAAGTGAGGGCTGAGAAAATGAGGGGGGGGTCAAAAAACATACATTTCCCATGTTAATTCCCATAGAAGTTTAGAACACGACTACAGCCCCAGCCATGCACAGCTTTCCTTCAATAACTTGACTGCTAATGTTTCATTGTTTATCATGAGTGCTGTAATATCTAGGATAATTAGCAGTGCATGGTTAGGATGCGAGCTATAGTAACCTTAGGGCATGAGTTATAGTTACTTGAAATAACTCCGACTATAACTGCTGAATTAATATGGTTTTGTGAGAGTAAATTCGGAACCTAATTTCGTCCAGCGGTTTGGCTGTAGTCATGTTCACAATTGCTATGAGAAAATGCATGGGGAAAATTTGTTTCAGCACCCCCTTTTTTCTCGGCCCCCGCTTGAGGTCTCACCCCTAAGCTTTCAATGCAGCATCTGAACAGACCGAAGTATACGTTTCCAAACTTCCATGAAGATTCATCAAGCAGCGTCAAAGTTATTGTCAAAACAACAAACGCTCTTCCTTTGGAAACTAGGACATAACTATAACTATAAATACCTACCTAGGATATATATATATATATATATATATATATATATATATATATATATATATATATATATATATATATATGTATATACATTAATTTTTGTGTTTCTTGCCCTGGGGAAAGTGGTGGACCCCGAGGAGGTTTTTTTAAGATTATGGGGGTCATTACGACCTCGGCGGTGTTTTCAAAAGACCGCCGAGGCCGCGGGAGACAGAATACCGCCATTGCCGGCGGTATTTCTGTCTCCCTATTATGACATTTCCGCTGGCCCAGCGGACGGTAACAGCGTTACCGTCCGCTGGCCCAGCGGAAATGTCACATCAACATTGCAGCCGGCTCGTAATAGAGCCGGCGGCAATGCTGATGTGCAGCGGGTGCAGTATCACCCGTCGCGCATTTCACTGCCCGAAATTCGGGCAGTGAAATGCGCAACGGGGCTATGCCTGGGGGCCCCTGCACTGCCCATGCCAAGTGCATGGGCAGTGCAGGGGCCCCCAGGGGCACCCCAAGTCCCCCTACCGCCGGCCTTTCCATGGCGGTGTGTACCGCCATGGACAGGCCGGCAGTCGGGGACTCATAATCCCCAGGGCAGCGGTGCATGCACCACTGCCCTGGGGATTATGACCGCCAGGCGGAATCCTGGCGGCAAAGTGGAGGGGCCGGCGGTATGGCCGTGGCTTTTCCGCCACGGTCATAACTGCTGGTGGAACACCGCCAGCCTGTTGGCGGTGTTACCGCCAACATACCGCCGGCCGCCAGGGTCGTAATGACCCCCTATATTTGTTAGCTATAATGTCCTTATAACCTTTCGGTTTTTTTCAGTGAATTTCTATGTTTTTTTAATAGAAATTCATTTTTATTACTATACATTAATCCAACCACTGCCCCGCACGACTGTCGCCAACCCCTATAATCATCGAACACCAGCCTGCTGCCAGGCCCTGCGGCCGACCCACATGTGCGGTGAGAGTTGGCCGTGGGGCCTGTCTCACTGAGTCTTCGGGCATGAGAGTGGATGTGAGAGTGTCTGGGTGTGAGAGTGGGTGTGAGAGGGTCTATGTGGATGTGAGAGGGTCTCTGTGAGTGGGAATATGAGTGTCAGCGTGGGTCTGCAAGTGGGTGTGTAAGAGTCTGATTGGGTCTGTGAGTGGGTGCATAAATTTCTCATTGGGTCTCTGTGTGGTTATTAGAGTGTCTAAGTGGGTGTATGAGCGAGTGCGTGCGTCTCTGAGTGGGTTAGTGAATGGATGCATAAGTGTCTGAGTGCGTCTGTGAGTGGGTGGGCACCCCAGACATATCAGGAGCAAGCCCTGAGGGGTGGAGGTCCCCAGGTCCATGTGTGGCTCCACAAAGATGGCCACACAACCCCCTCAATGTGTGCTTTAGCCTTGGGAAGGTGGTGGTCCCAGGGATGCGGGGGGCCACTCAGGATCTCCTGCATTCATTTCATATTTAGTCCCATGGAGGTGGTGGTCCCTAGGGGTTGTGGGGGAGACTGGATAGGCCTCCCCCATTACAACCTATTGTTTTGTCTTGGGGAGGTGGTGGTCTCCGGGGCAGCAGGGAGGCCGGGTGGCCCCTCTGCATTCAATTCATATTTAACCCCAGGGAGGTGGTGGTCCCCCATTCCAACTTAGTGTTTTGCTCAGGGGAGATGGTAGTCCCTGGGACTGATGGGGAGCCATGTGGGCCCCCCACATTCATTTCATATTTAGCCCCATGGAGGTGACAGCCCCCCAGGCTATGGGGGATGCTGCATGGGACTCCCCTATTAGAAATTAGTGTTTTTTGTGGGGGAAGTGGTGGACCCCAGGGCTCTCGGGGGGCACACAGGCCCCTTGCATTCATTTTTATATTTAGCCCTGGGGAGGTGGAGGTCCCCCAGGGCTGTGGAGGAGGCTGTACAGGCCTCCCCTGTTAGAATTTACTGTTTTGCTCTGAAGAGGTGGTGGTCCCTGAGGCACTGGTGGGCTGTGTGCCCCCCCCCCCCATACTTCTGTCTCATTGCCCCAGGGTGGTGGTTGTCTCTGGGGCTAATACAAGCCCTAAGAGGGGGTTCCATGCCCCTCCTCCTTTTTTGAGTCCCCCAGTGCCCGTGGACTTGGTAGACCTGGGGACGAAATATGAGAAAAGGGTGGGGGACTTCAATAAAAAAATAAATAAATAAAAAAAAAAAAAGATCTCAGAAAAATCAGCTGATTCATTTGCAGATCTTTCTGAGATTTGTTTTTTTAAAAGAAATGCTTTTTAGCCTTGGCAGGGCCCGTGAGTGACCCATAGACCAAGGCTAGATGCTCAGGGTGACCCTACCCCGGCCTATTTCTCTTTTTAAAAAAAAAATTGTGCGACGGCTGAAGTCAAGTCCGAAAATGTCTGCCTACACTTCCTTATTTGGCAGCCAATCAGATATCAGCCCAGCGACAGTTGGATCCACGGAGGATCCACATCCCTAGACATCTATATTTTTAAAACTCTAATACCTCAATAACAACTGAATAGCTTTACACCAGATCACAAAAAGTGTAGTTTGTGGACCAATAGCTAGCTTTCTGCCCCATTTGATGTAATTCCGTCCTGGAGTTCCAGCTGAAGCTGTGTTAAAAATCCCTGTGGAAAACGCATGGGCAAAACGCATTTTGGGAACCCCCTTTTTCTCTGCCCACACTTGATGGATCACCCCGAAGCTTTCAAGACAGCAGCTCACCCAACTGAAATATAAGTTTAAAAACTTTTGTGAAGATATGTCAAGCGGCATCAAAGTTATTGTCAAAACAAAAACAAAATGCTCTTCCAATGAAAGCTTTGTCATATATATATATATATATATCAGTGTGAATGGTTTATTATACAAATTTCATTACAGCCCATGCAGCTTGCACTGTAGAATAAATGCAATTTAAATAAAACAAACTCAGCATAGACATTCCCTGCAACTTAATTCCCCCTCGATCTGTTGAGGAGAATTCTGAGACTTGCCTAAGAATGAGCACTAGTCGGGGAGGGGGCATTTAAAATGTTATTTCCTTCTCCTCAGCACCTCAATGTTTAACACTAATACCAACAGTCAGAAGCTCACAGCCATGAGTAAGTTCAATTTGAGCTACACCAAGCATATGTCAGAGATGCTGGAGAGAGTTTCAAGACTGAAGAGCCCAGTGTTTGAGAGAGCTGGCGTCCCTGTTGTTCATCAATGAAAGTGAGGTGATTGAAAAAACAAACATAGTTCAACATTTGATGGGTGGTCAAGTTACTCTGACTCAGCTGGGTGAGGAAGCAAGGTACCTGATAAAATGTTTTTAAAAAAACAACTTGAAATACCGAGGGGAACTGTGTTATATCCTGAATAAAAGAGAAAATAGATAGTTTCAGAAAACCAGTGCTATGAATCAAATCAAAAGCTACCACTAGTGTCCCAAAAAAGGAAATACACTGTTTGCAACATGGAATACATTCTCTATATAATTGTAAAATTTTCTTAACACCTGAACTCTGTGTAATATTTTAATCCCACTTGCTTTTTTAACCATTATGTTTTACTCCTTGCAGCTTTTTTATTTGTTTTTTTGTAATGATGTTTTAGTGTTCCTGTCCATGTACCACAATACCTTTCCTTTTATGGACGATGCCAAGCTACCAACTGTAAGCTTGCGATTCCTCACAGAAAGCTGTCTGTCAGAATATATACTAGTAGTATAACTTGATTATAAAAATTGAGGTCTAAATATCGTTTACAGAAATATTGCCCAATTGGGTGTAAATTTCTGTTATCAAATCCATTTTTGCAATAATTTACTAAAATACATTATTGAGGACATGATTATTTTACCAGGAGATATTCAGGCCACAATAGTCTGGCACCATACCTTAAATAAATAAGCTTTTTTAAGTGTGTCTTGACCACATTGGAGCCCACCCACAATTCATAGCAAGACTGAGTGTCTGATTTAGAGTTTGGCGGATGGTTACTCCTTCACAAACGTGATGGATATGCTGTCTGGCTTATTAAAGTGCTATAGGATATAATGCAATTGTAATTATGGAAACAGCCTATACATCTCAGTCAAAATCACGCATGCTGGTACTTTGCATGCCTTTACAAAGCATGCATGTTTAACATGCATACCTTTACCACGCATGACTTTACAAATTTTGATGTAAAGGCACAAACTCTAAGAGCATACGTGTGGAAAAAGTTTTTGGAAAATGTAAGTATTTTGCAGCTAAGTAATGCTTATATATATGTATTTATAAGTATGTATATTTATTCACTTAAAAAACAAAGGTTACTGGGACATTATAGTTAGGTTGTGAAATGACTTGTACTTGTACCAACACATAGGTATTCACCAGTTATAGTTATCTCAAGTAACTATAACTCACCGCCCTGCACAGTTTTTTCCAAAAATTTGATTGCAAATATTATATTGATATTAATAATGATGTTATCAAAGATGTTATGAGTGCCGTAATTTGTGGGGTAATTACCATTGCATGGCGAGGGCATGAGTTATAGCTACCTTAGGGCACAAGTTCTAATTACTTGAGATATCTATAACTGTTGAATTTCTATGTTTGTGTACGTTGTAAATTCTGAACCAAGTGTACCTGCAACCTTTGGTATTTTAAGTGAATTTTTCAATGTTTTTTAAATTCTATTTCCTAACTATAACGCCCCGGTAACTGTTCTTTTTTTCATGAAATTTCAGTGTTTTCAGTGTGGGGGACTGTAATCTTAATCATTACACCACAGGCAACACCTTTCCCTGCTATTTCCAGATATACCTATGACATTCAAGCCATGCATTTGATTGGAAAGAAACATAAATGTTCCATTACGAGGAAGGTTTAACAGTCAAAACACTAGTAAATAAACAAACACACTCCTAAGCGATACTATGATTTGAACCTTCAGGTTACTGAGTGACAGTACAAGACCTTGACCATTAGGCCAGAAGTGACTCTGTTCTGCTTCCAAATGTAATCCAAACGCATCCAAACGTAATTATAACATTTGTACCAAACATCTAGCTAGTCTTAATCTTTGCAGTCATTTCAGAAAGAAAGGCAGAGAGTAACAGGACCACTGGGAGCGTCAAGGCCCCATGGTCTTAGCTGGCTCCCCATGTCTTCCGGGAGCCGACATTTCTCCCACAAGCAGTGAGCTGCTGCCTGCTTGTGGGAACATTTTTTTCATCTGTTTCCCTGAATGCATATTATTGTGCAGGAAAACAGATGAAATCTTCACTTTCTGCAAGTGAGAGCTGTTTGAGAAATCTCAATTGCAGAAAGTGAAGTGTTTGCTCTAAATTGGCGGAAGCTCCTTCCAATTCAGAGTAAACACTTGTGTCACAAGGTGGGTAACCCGGGACATAGCAGGAACCAGCCCAGGGAGCTGGTGGTCCCCAGGGCTATCTGTGGCTCCTCATGGGGGGCTGCGTTGTCTCCCTCCAACATAAATACCTCTAGGGAGTTGGTGGTATCCAGTGCTGTGGGTCTGTAATGGGCCCCTATCTTTTTTCAGTTTAGCCCCAGTGAGGTATTAGTCCCCAGAGCTGCAGGGGCAATGGCCTCCCCTATTCAATTTGTTTAAAGCTCCAGCGAGGTGGAGGGGGTGGCGAGATGGCTCCCTGCATTCAAAATTTGAATGCTCCGAAACCTTTCCCACCCAGAGGCTGCAGTTAAACAAGCGTGGGAAGCCTCAATTGTTACTTTTAAAATTATCCGGGTATTCGCAGATGCGCCGCAGCTCCTGATGAAAACATTTAAAACAAGTGCTTTTTTTGCTCTGGGGGGTTCCCTCTGGGACCCCAGCACCAGAGCTAAGGGCACAAGGTGTCCGTACCCTGGCTTGAGTCCCAATATGGTTGCCAACACTTCCTTGCTGAAGCGTTGGCAGCCAATCAGATCTTAGCACGAGATCGGGATGGTTTGCAGAGCCTTTGCGTCCTTATATACACAAATTTGTTTTTTCTTAAATATTTCAAAAACTACTGAATGGATTGAATGGATTTCCACCAAATAACAAAAAGGGTGCTTTCTGAAGTAAGAGCTACCTTTATGCCAAATTTGGTGTAATTCCATCCAGTGGTTCACACGCTATTCCTGATCAAAATCCCAATGGGAGTTAACATGGGAAATGCACCTTTTTTGACTCCCCCTTTTTCTCGGCCCCCGCTTGATGGATCATCCCAGAACTTTCTAGACACTAACTGGCATGAACATTAAACTGCTTTCAACATTTTTGGAAGATTTGTCAAGGGGCACCAAGGATATAGGCAAGTAAAAAAATGCTTTTTCTACAGAAACTAGTTCCTAAATATAACTACCTACTGGAAACCACCTGTAGGTAATATATATTACCTAGTGGCAGTTGCCACTACGTAGTTGTAATTAGGACCTAGTTTCTATATAAAAAGCGTTTTTTAGCATGTCTATATCTTTGGAGCCGCTTGACGAATCTTCACAAAACCTTCGAAAAAAAATTGCCAGTCCCGTCAGCTACTGCCTGGAAGGTTTCGGGGTGATCAGTCCTGGGGGCCCAAGAAAAAAGGCGGGGTCCTAAAACACATTTCCCCATTCATTTTTACATAGAGATTTTGAAAAGCAATAGCGCAAAAGCTACGTGATGGAATTTCACCAAATTTGGCAAAAAGGTAGGTCATGGTCCAGAAAGCGACCTTTTTTTGTATTGGTGTAATTCTGTTCAGTAGTTTTTGAGAAATTAAGGGGAAAACAAATTTGTATATTTAGGGGCACAAAGGAATCACGACTCCTCCTGATTTTGTGCTGAGATTTGATTTACTAATACCATTTCAACAACAGAAGTTGTTGAAGTGTTGTCAGCCATCTTTGGACTAAAAGTAAAAAAAGAGAAAAAGGACCAGGGTACAGATACCCTGACCCTTTAGGTCTGGTGGTGGAGTCCCAAAGGGCTTAAAAAGCTTTTTTTTAAATGTTACAAGTGGAGTTGTGGTGAAACTGCAGATCTGGCACAAAAACAAAAAGAATCACAACCTCCCATGCTTTGTTAGTGTACAGCCCCCGGGTAGGACAAGTCCAGCTGCATTTTTTTAGAATGCCCCAGGACGTGTCCCACCAGAGGGCGTCCCACTGCTCTGGGGACCGCCACCTCCCCAGGGCTTATAGTTTCTACGCGGGGGCACATACCCTCCCACTGCCCTGGCAAAGCCCTCGCAATGCACCGCTAATTACCCCACAAATTAAGGGCACTCATGACATCTTTGATAACATTATTGATAATATCAATGTAATATTTGCAGAAAAAATTGGTACAAAAAACTGTGTATTATGGGCCGTGAGTTATACCTACCTTAGTGCATGAGTTATGGTTACTTAAGGTAACTCTAACTATAACTGGTGAATTGCTTTGGTTTGGTACATTTAAAATGTTACCCTAACTATAACGTCACTGTTACCTTTGCTTTTTAAGTGAATTTATATATATATATATATATATATATATATATATATATATATATATATATATAGTTATTTGTGAAAGGCCGTTTTAGGGTTTAGTGTGGGTATTTTTTTTAGGTGGCAAGGGCATTTTTAGTGTTGAGGGTGGGTATGGGTTTTTGGGTGGCATGGGCTTTTTTAGATTTTAGGATGTGTTTTGGTTTTTGGGTGGCAAGGGCATTTTTAGGTTTTAGGGTGGGTACCAGTTTTTGGGTGTCTAGGGCGTTCTAATGTTTTAAAGTGGGTGTGGGGTATTGGGTGGCAAGGGTGGTTTTATGTTATAGGGTTGGTATGGGATTTGGGTGGCAAATGCATTTTTAGTGTTTAAGGTGGGCATGACTCTAGCAGAGGCAAGGGCGTTTTTAGGGTTCAGGGTGAGTATGGGTTTGTTGGGGTCAAGAGCATTTTTAGTTTCTAGGGTGGGTATAGATTTTTACACGGCAAGTACATTTTTAGGTTTTTCCAGTGTTATGGGTTTTTGGGTGGCGAGGGCATTCTAAAGTTTTATAGTGGGTATGGAATTTGGGTGGCAAATGCGTTTTTAGGGTTTAGGGTGGGTATGAGTCTATCAGAGGCAAGGGCATTTTAAGGGTTCAGGGTGAGTATGGGTTTTTGGGGGTAAAGACCATTTTTAGGTTCTAGTGTGGGTATGGGTTTTTGTGTGGCACGTGCACTTTAAGGTTTTTCCAGTGGTATGGGTATTTGGGTGGCTAGAGCATTCTAATGTTTTAGAGTGGGCATGGGGTATTCAGTGGCAAGTGTGGTTTTATATTTTAGGGTGGGTATGGGATTTGGTTTGCAAAAGCGTTTTTAAGATTTAGGGTGGGTATAAGTCTATCAGTGGTATAGATTTTTGCGTGGAAAGGGTGTTTTTATGTTTTACAGGGGTATGGTTTTTCAGGTGGCTGGGGCGTTTTCGGGTGGATATGCATTTTTGTTTGGCATGGACGTTTTTAGGTTTTAGGGTGGGGTTTGGTTTTTGGGGAGTCATGGGAGGGCGTTTTTAGGTTTTAGGGTGGGGCTTTTGGTTGGCAAGGCGTTTTTTATGTTTTAGGGTGAGTATGCATTTTTGGGCAGCACGGGTGTTTTTAGGGTTTAGGGTGGGTGTGGAGTTTTGGGTGGCGAGGGTGGTTTTATGTTTTAGGATGGGTATGACTTTTGGGTGGCAAGGACGTTTATAGGGTTTAGGGTTGGCATGGGTTTTTGGGTGGCAAGAGCATTTTTAGGTTTTAGGGTGGAATGGATTTTTTGGTGGGAAGGGCGTCTTTAGGTTTTACTGTGGGTATGAGTTTTGTATGGCAGAGGCATTTTTAGCTTTTACTGTGGTTAGGGTTTTTGGGGGTGCTAAGGGCAGTATATATATATATATATATATATATATATATATTCATGTGTGTATATACACATATGTATGTACTTATATGTGTATAGGTGTGTAGATTATGTGGATTATGCTTACATCTGAATTTTTACCACGCATGTGCCTTTACAACAAAATGTTTGTGGTGAAGGCATACATGGTAAAGTAATATGCATGGTAAATGATTTTGTAGTAAAGGCATGCATGGTAATTGCATGCATGATTCTGTCATACAATCTTGTAATAAGACTGGTTAGATATCTCTCACATTTGTGATTGATGAACCCATCCACTAAGCTCTATTGTTCTGACTATTGGTTATGGAACCCAATGGAAATCAGACCATTAGCAATAATATAACATATATGTATATACATATTTAACCTAGCCTGTTTTGTTATCTAGTTACAATTTACATCTGGCAGAAATGCCTTGTAATCATTCCATTTGTGTCTTTTTCACAGACATGGGACGCAGAACTGGAGAGATCAGCAGAAGCTTGGGCAGAAACGTGCTTGTGGGAACATGGCCCTGCAAGCCTGCTGCCATCAATCGGACAGAATCTAGGTGCCCACTGGGGGAGGTACTTTTTATGCATATACTTTGCTGAAAATAAATTAAAAACCTAGATCAATAAAGCATTATGTGGTGGTCATTATTCAAATGATCTTTAAAGAAGACAGACCACTATATTTTTAGCTCATCAACTGTTTTAATAGACTCTTCAGTAAATAGATGGTGTACCTCACCCATAACACACAGTTGTTTTTTAAATTGTAGATATGGTAATTAATACAACAGCAATAGAACGGAATTGTCATATTGTGTTGAGCAAGGACAAATGTGGATTTAAGAACCTGTGAGGAAGACTTTACATTGTAGTCCACCACTGATAGTATAAGATAAACAGAACCCTCCCCCCACATTGATATGTCAAGATTCAGCTTGATATTAAACTGTGCCTTACAGAAAGAGATGGTGACTTTGGAACAGAAAAGTTGGCAAGTGGAGTAAAGCAGCTCATCAAGAGTTGTTATGTGGTAATCAAAGCTGCATACAATATTTTATTGTAATTCTAACAGATGAGGCTGGATACATGAAACAATATAAATTAGCACTGGAGGATTTGGTAAATCTTGGTTGTGGCGTGAGTGAACAGTTAGATTGGAAAAAAATTTATGATCTTTGGCATTGAATAAAAAGAGATAGATCTGGTACTTATGATGGGCTGCTTCTCAGCTCCTGAATCAGCAGGGACTGGGCTCACTATCAACATCAAACATGTTTGAATGGTGGAACTGACTATCATGTTGCGCAGCAAAACAGCCTGCATCTTGCTATTTGGCAGGTTTCCTAGGAGTAGCTGAAGAGCACTGGATAATTGGTGATATAACATTACTAAAATATTGCTGTGATGATCAATGCCTAATTAAAAAATATATATATATATTTGCTTAATTACCAGTGCAATGGATCATTAAACATGCTTGTAAGAGAATTATTGATGGGCAAACACCACAGCTATTCTTGTGTAACCAACAACCATCACCACTTGCATGGTATAGTAGATGATGATCCCTCACTGCATAGCCTTAACTTAGTGGAGACATGGAAATACATTGTTGGTGTAGGTGAAATATTGTATCAGTAATAGCCTGGTATTCCATGGACATTCATAAATATTCTATGTTTGACTCCAACATTAGTTTAACAGAAATATTCAAATTTCTTCCTAGAGGATGTGTAACAAAACTAATGAACTTTATGATTGACCCGCTGTACTTCAGGGAGCTCATAGAATTACAAAGAGGAACAGTTGCTCTTAAGTGGAGCTTGAAAGTTTTTTCTGTTACAACACTTTGATATAACAAAGTGGCAGATGTTTTTACCACACTGGAGCAATACAATGGAGTCCTTCAAAGTAATGTTCACATATTGAGTTACAAAGAGCCACAAGCTAATTTCACTGAGGCAGCACTGGAAATCTCTGCAAGTCACTTACATCATGTAGGTACTGTCAGATTCATCTGTCTTTAGATTTACTATGGATAAGAGTATACAATACTGTACAGAACCAAGATGCTAATTGTGTTTCTTGGAAGAATATGAACAATAACATGGAATCCAATGCCTGGAGTAATGAATGTGAATGACATTCTGTTGTATGCTACAAGTATGACATTTAAGTTTGAATGTTATTGGTTAAGTGGTGAGTGTAAGCTAGGGCAACAGGTAAAGCTTGTTACAGATAATTTTGTGTTGTGTGCTTCCTTTTAATAGGCAGAAATAATGGTTTAATGATTCACACAGAATATGTAAAGGGTCTTCAAATAACAGGTCTTTCAGTATGTAATACTGACATTGTGTGTTTTTTATGCAAATTATTTCTGTGTGTTGTTTGTGTTAGACTGTAGTTTGTGTAAAGTACATATATCATTTTATGAAACATGGTGAAAAAAGACATGGGTACTTAGATCATGCTTGAAAATAATAATCCATATTACCAGAAAAAGAAAGTATATTGCCAGAAATGAAGAATATTAAGGTCAATGTAACTAGCTGTTTTAGAGGACAGAAATCTAAACAAAGTTGATACTGAAAAGCATCCACCATGTCTCATTACTGCCTTTCATTCTTCATCGAGAGGGGTCATGTTTATAATAAAGAACATGTTGGGGGTAATTTTGGATGGAAGGAAGCGGAAATATTGTTTTTGATTAAGGTGAACTTAGAAGAAAAGCTTTATGTTCTTGACAATGCACATGCTACTACAGATGTCAATGGCAAATGTGTACAGATTTTCTCAAGCTATTTTAATTTCGATTACAAAGAGTCAATTTATCACTCTACTAAGATTTCAATTTGGTGCAACCTACCATGATGGAAAAGCTAAAATTGGAAATTGTGGGGTGGTGCTGGATGACTGGAGAGTCATGGGAGATATTTTACATTATAACCAGCTGTACATAATGATTTTCACAGACTGAATGTTTCATAGTAGCTTAAGCATAGTACCAAACCATTGGTTAATGACATTATTATCATTGGTTTAGGGAACATGCCAGTAAATGTGAGAATGGCTTTTTGTTGGAGTAATAGAGGCCCACGGAGATGCAGTCTATCTTGCAGTGTCCTGATGAAAAAGGATATAAACATTTTATAACTAAGGAACCTAGGGCCAGATGTAGCAAAAAAAGATTTTGCGAATCGGAAATTGCGAGTTGGTGCGACTCGCAATTTCCGATTCGCAAAATCGTATGCAGAATGGTGTCTCAGACACCTTCTGTGAATCTCAAGGGGGTCTCAAAGACCCACCTCATTAATATTTGCAATTTGCAACCCCCTTGAGATTCCCTGCACTCACAGGGATGGTGGCCTGCTGGAGACAGCAGACCTCCATGTCTGTGACTGCTTTTTCAATAAAGCAGTTTTTTTTTTTGTATTGCAGACCGTTTTCCTAAAAGGAAAACGAGTTGCAATACAAAAAAAAATAATTAACATTTGATTTCGTTTTTTCAGAGTAGGCAGTGGCCACTGCCTGCTCTGAAAAAACATTTTTAGCGACATTCACAAAGGGGAAGGGGTCCCATGGAGACCCCTTCCCTTTTGCGAATGAGTTAGCACCCACTTCAAGTGGGTGGTAACTGCGAATTGCTTTGCAGCCGCTTTTGCGGTCACAAAGCAATTCTGCATCGCGGTGCGAGTCGCAAATAGGAATGGAACACCACTTCCTATTTGAGATTCGCATTCCCATTTTGCGAGAATGTGCATTGCGATGGCCGTTTGCGCCATGCCAAACGGTTACTACATCTGGCCCCAAGACTCTTTCTATAGGTCAAAGTGAGTACTATTCAGAGTGCACAGATTAAAGTGAGTACTATTCAGAGTGCTCAGACTATAAGAAGAACCTCAATGGCTTTTATACATTTGGGGAAAAAATTAGCTATTTTCACGAAAGAAAAAAATGGGAGGAAAATAATCCCAAAATACACTAAAAGAAAAGAAGGCAACAGGAAAGAGTTTTTTTCTGACTCGATTCATAATCATCAACACTATACCAATACATGAAATAAACATAAAGTAGCTAAAAATAAATGAATACAACTTAACTGAATTGATAGCGATAAAGTGTGAGTATAATTTTAAATATTTATCAATGTTCAAGTGATAATGTTTAAAACTAGACACTGGAATTTGAGTCTCAGGTGATAAATAAATTGGAAAACTTTCAACATATAGTTTGAAAAATGCAGACTCTTCTGATAAAATGATGGAATATGCATTATCTAAGCCAATTGAATTTAGATATTTAGATTTCATGAGCAAATGATTATTCAAATGGTTTAATTCAGCCTACAAATCAGTAGTGATGGATCTGAAAGCAACAAGAATGTTTCTTTGTAGCTTTAATTTACCGTACATACCCAATGAAGAAGAAACAATCCTTGATGAATACACAATTATCTGGCATTTGAAATTTAAATTAAAGACATGAGGTAAAGTAGGTTCTAGACTTGGATGGTTTGCTGACATTTCATTATAAGCTATGTTGTAGTCACATTAAGGCAGAGCAGAAGCCCCGCCAGATACTGGAGAAGTTCCAGCTCTGCAAACTCTGTGCCCCACTTCCCCTATGTAGAAATGGGGAACCTCAGAGTGATCACCCAAGGAGCCTCTGCAGGCTCTTCAGCAGTCAGTAATGGGCAGCAGCCTATCTGCCACAAGGCTACCACCTTAGATGCATCATGAGACCAGACCTATTTAAAATAGTCATTCTGATACAGTATTTCTGTGCCAAGGTCTGCCACATCAACAATGGCTCCTCATGCAGGGAGAACTTTCCATGCATGTTAAGGAGAACCTCTGTTGTTGTTCATAAACAAATCCCACTTTCGTAGCTTGTTTCTGGGAAAGAAAATGCACAGCTTGTGTCAGGAAATGGACATTGGTGTCCTGCTTACTCTTAAAGGCTGGTCTGAGCACTAAGAAGCACTTCCCTGAGTTCAAGTTCTAGGTAGTTGAGAGTATGCACTCACAGAGTCAGACGCAGACTATCTCAGACCATAACTTCACAAAAATCTAATTAATGGTTTTATTAGAACATCACAGTCTGCATCTTTGTCATCATTATTTTTGTACCTTCAAAAGAGGGAGATTTAAGGGCATATATATGTTGCAGAGCTCTCAAAAAAATTACTTTGAAGATTCTATACCCCTTGCATTTGATATCTGTGTTATTAGTTCAGATTAGAAATGCTAAGTCATTCAATAGTGAAATTAAACTGGGCTTACCATCTGATCAAGGTCGAAGTGTGTGATGAGTGGAAGAGGGTTTTCCATAAAACTTTTGAATTAGCTGAATTCCAAGTCATGCATTTGGACCCTCCATGCTCCTGCAGTGTTTCAGTATTTTATTGATGAAGTATTGAGGGGTTTTAGGATACATTTTACATTGTCAATCTAGATTATATTTTGATCTACTGTGGTTCCTTGGAAACTTGCATATAATGATTTAAGACAGTGTTATACTGTATAAAGGAACAACACTTTTTACTAAAATGTGTAAATGCCTTTTTCACACCACTACTTGGAATTCTTGGGTTACATCATTACAAATGAGGGAATCAAGATGGATGAAAAGAAAGTAACCGCAATAGTGCAATGGCCTGCACCTATTTCAGTTAAGATAATTCAGATGGTTATTTTGGACTTTGCCAAGTTTCATTGGTATATTCCTCAGTTCTCTTACATTATGCCACAGATCACAAAGTTACTACTGAAAGGAGTAAATTTAGTTTGGTCAGCTAAAGCATATAAGGCTTTACATTTTTTTAAAGTGCTATAAATTTGAAACACCCTTATGTAGACTGTCCTTTCATTTTTGAGATAGAAACATCATATAATGTGATGGGAAATGTGGTATCTAAAGGAGATTCAAATACTGAGCAGTTTTACTTACACCTAGGCAGCTCAGATGGACTCTGTTCTTCTCTTTGTTTTTAGACCTCGTCTAAAGAATGCACGGGCTGTTGCCTTATCACGACAAGGTTAGTTGGAGGGGAAAATTCAGATACTTAGAATCCATCATTCATTTAATCTTCAAAGGGGCTGTGCAATCATTCTGTTGATTTAATCAATGTAGATACATTTTTTGTCATCTGAACAAGGAAATCAATATGAACATAGTGGATTATTTAACCATGAAATAGATGTATGTTTATCACTGAATCAGTTAAGAGAATGGGCTATGAGTTAACATTGTTATTCAAAGTGACTTGCCATCTTGCAGTTGCTTAGACTTTAACAACAGTACAACGATGAGTTTCGTAGCCAAGATTAAATGCTGATGGTGAAAGCAATGTGCAAATATGTTCAATTTGTGACTAAATCAAAAATTCTTATAGAAAATCTGTTCGACTTTTGAGACATTTTCCTGTTCCTCCTAGAATGTGTCTATGGGTGATTTGAATAGTTAAAAAAACATTTGCCTAGGATAGGTAAATTTATATTTGTACCTGGACTGTCCTCGTCTAAAGAATTAGCACAGCTTTTTCACAACATATTGCTCATTTACATTGTGTTCCACAGGTGTTGATTACTGTTACTCACAGAGGATTCCAGTTCTTTTAAAATTCTGGTTTGTCTTATGTAAAGAATCAGGTACAGAGGTTTGTCTGTCAACCAGTTATTTTCTTTAAATGGATAGACAGACTGAAAAATTTAATCAGTGCAATTCTCCAATCATCAAAAGGATGATTGGAGCAAGATGTTGCATTCAGCAGAGTTACTATACAAGAACCAAAGAGCATCCATTTGTTGGGGATTCTCTTGTATGTATGGTCATCGTCCTTGTAACTTTGGTCAGTTTTTGGCAAACTCAATTATTTCAGTGCTAGAACATTTATCTGAGTTAATTGATATTCCGAAGTTTGCACAAGATTCCTTAAAAAGCTAGATGTATAAACGTTTGGTGCACTTTGTTAAATGAGGTTCTCCTCCTAGGTGAGAAATGTGACTGCCAACAATGAATTTGCATTTTAAAGAATCTGACTGACCCCAGGAAGCTTGTGCAGGAAGCGGACCGCTGGGAGAGCACCAGGGTCCTAAAGAGGTATGGGGGAGACCACGCCAAGGGTGGGCAGGGTTCCTCTTAGAAGAAAGGGGGAGCAAGGGTAAAAAGGGTGAGTTCTCTAAACGGCCCTAAACTGATTCCCAGGGTAAGGATTCCAACCCCCAGTGAGAAGAAGCCATGGTTCTCCAAAGGGAAGCCAGTGGCAGATGGTCCCCCACGTAAGTGCTATGCATATGACCAGGTAGGTTATGTGAGGGATACCCCAAATGTCCCAAAAGTACACCGGCACCCTGTGGTGCGCTGTCCCAGGGTTTGGCCAGTGTAGCACTTGGGGAGGAGTTGCTTCCAGGTGGGAGGGAGCCAGCTGAGGTGACCCTTGTCTCACTAGGGGACAGTGAGATGGTCCAGAGAACCCTAGTGCCTGAGAACACTAAGAAGTACAGGCAGTGGGTGACCATCAATAGACAGAGGGTGGAGGGTCTGAGAGACACATGAGCCAGTGATCCTACAGTGAGGAGTCAGCTGGTGTCTGAAGAGCAGATTGATCCCCGGGTACTTCACCAAGTAGTTGCAGTGGACAACTCAGCGCGCCTGTGCAGAGTGGTGCAGGTTCCCTTTGAATGGGGGGGTCTCAGGTTCTTTGAAAGTAGCTGTGAGACCAACCATGCCTGTTGATTGTTTGCTTGGCAATGACCTTGAGGATTCCCCTTTGGAAGGAGGTGGAACACAGGTCTCACTTGGAGATGTTGGGTCTGCCTTGGTGGGTATGCGTATCCACCCAGTCATTGGCAGCCCGTCAGGGTGGTCAAGAGCCCCTGGAGCCTGAAACAGTGTCCTAGGGGACCACCAGGAAGAGGAAGGGCAGGGGGCATGGGAAACTGGCCCCAGAAGTTCCCATGGTCTGGGAGGTGGTGGACCCTGATGGTGACGCCCCGGAGCCTACAGGGGAACAGGTGGCTGAACTGGGTGAGGTCCCTGCGCTGCCACAGTGACAGGAGGAGGGGGGGCCGACCAGGGAAGCATTCTGTACAGCACAGAGGACATGCCCTACTCTGGAGGGTTTGCGGCAGCAGGCTGCAGATCAGGCGGCTGGCAAGGAGCCAGGATCACACCTGATCTATTGGGAGGATGACCTCCTGTATAGTGAGCCTAAGGTTCCTGAGCCTAGGTCAGCCCATGTGCTGGTGGTACCCCAGTGCTTCAGGTCCTTCCTACTGGGGCTGGCTCATGATATGCCTTTAGCAGGATATTTGGGGCAGGACAAGACCTTTGAGAGGCGTGTCACCAACTATTACTTGCCCCTAATGTGCAGGCACTCAGATGCACATTGCAGGTCTTGCCAGACTTGTCAGTCAACTGGCAAGAGTGGAGGGAAATGTAAGGCTCCCCTCCAACCTTTACCTGTTTTGAAAGGGTAGGGATTGACATTGTGGGGCCTCTGGATTCTAAGACAGCCATGGGCAACAGGTTCATCCTGGTCTTGGTGGACCATGCTACCCAGTACCCAGAAGCCATTCCTTTGAGATCAATCACTTCCCCTGTGGTGGGTCGTGCTTTGATGTTTTTTTTTACCCGCATGGGGTTTCCCAATAAAGTGGTATCTGATAGGGGTACCAACTTCATATCCACGTATATGAAGTCTCTGTGGAAGGAGTGTGGGGTAACCTACAAGTTCACCACCCCTTACCCCCCCCAAAGTAATGGTCTGGTTGAGAGATTCAACCGCACCTTGAAAGGCATGATCATGGGCCTGTCAGAGCCCTTGAGGCAGAAGTGGGACGTCCTCTTGCCATGCCTTCTGTTCGCCTACAAGGAGGTGCTTCAAAAGGGACTTTGAGATCATCTATGGCCACCCTGTGAGGGGACCTTTAAGTCTGGTCAAGGAGGCTTTGGAAAAAGCTCCTGGTAAACCCCAAACCCCCCCCAGGATGGATTCAGTTACATGCTGGCTTTGAGAAACCAGACTCCCAGCTTCAGGAGTCTTGCACAGGAGAACCTGGAAGCAAGCCAGGAGGACATGAAACGCTGGGATGGCCAAAATGCCACTCTGGTCGAGTTTCAACGTGGACAAAAAGTGTAGGTGATGGCACCAGTGGAGCCTAGGGCACTCCAGGATAAGTGGACTCAGCTATTTGAGGTGATGGAGCGCAACAGTGAAGTCACCTACCTGGTGGACTTGCAGTCTTCAAGGAACCCTTTAAGGGTCCTGCATGTCAACTGCCTCAAGCAGCACTTTGAGCGGACTGAACTGTCCATGTTCCTTTCGGCAGGTGATGGGGTGGAGGAGGAGAGTGAGCCTCTTCCTCACCTCCTATCTGCAGAAGAGAAAGATGGGTCTGTGGAGAGAGTGATCCTCTCCCCCTCCCTGACTGAAGAGCAGCAGGGTGACTGTCACCACGTGTTGGGGCAGTTTACCTCACTGTTTTCCCTGATCCCAGGGGTCACACACTTGTGCACACATGATGTGGACACTGGGACAGTCCACCCATTAAACAGAAAGTTTACAGGGTGACTGACAGGGTCGGGGCTTGCATTAAAGATGAAGTATCCCAAATGTTTACCCTAGGGATTATTGAGCACTCCAGCAGTCCTTGGGCCAGCCCAGTGGTAATGGTCCCAAAGGCTGCTACACCTGTTGCCACTCCAGAACTCAGGTTCTGTGTGGACTACCAGGGACTCAATGCGGTCAGCAAGACTGACGCACACCCCAACCCCGGAGCTGATGAGCTCATTGACCGGTTGGGAGTTGCCAAGTACCTCAGTACATTTGACTTAACATCTGGGTACTGTCAGATTGCCTTAACTGAGGGGGCCAAGTAGAGGTCAGCATACTCTGTCCCAGATGGACACTTTCAATTTAAAGTCATGTCATTTGGTGTGAAGAATGCCCCTGCCACCTTTCAGAGGTTGGTCAACCAGGTGTTGGCTGGGCTGGAGGAGTTCAGTGCCGCCCACCAGGATGACATTGCTGTGTTTAGTTCCACATGGGATGAACATCTGCAACACCTCTGGAGAGTGTTAGAGGCCCTGCAGAAGGCAGGCCTCAGGATTAAGGCGAGCAAGTGCCAAATAGGGCAGGGTTCGGTGGTGTACTTGGGACACCAGGTTGGGAGTGGCCAGGTGGCACCCCTACAGCCAAAAATTGACACCTTTTTGGCTTGGGAGCCTCCCATGACCCAGACTGAAGTGAGAACCTTCTTAGGTCTCACAAAATACTACAGGAGGTTTGTCAAGGGGTATGGTGCCATTGTTAAGCCCTTGACTGAGTTGACTTCAAAGAAGCAACCCCAGAAAGTGATCTGGACAGAGACTTGCCAGAATGCTTTTGATGCCCTGAAGGTTGCCATGTGCACAGCACCTGTGCTGAAGGCACCTGACTACTCCAAGGAGTTTGTTGTGCAAACAGACGCCTCAGAGCATGGTATTGGTGCAGTACTCTCACAGCTTAATGAAGAGGGCCTAGATCAATCAACCCATAGCCTTCATCAGCAGGAAGTTACTTCCCAAGGAACGGAGGTGGAGTGCCTTAGAACGAGAACCGTTTGCTGTGGTCTGGGCGCTGTTGAAGCTAAGACCCTACTTGTTTGGGACTCATTTCCGGGTTCAGACCAACCACAGGCCCCTAAGATCGTTAATGCAGATGAGGTGTGAGAATCCAAAACTGTTGAGGTGGTCCATTTCCCTACAGGGGATGGACTTTACGGTGGAACTGTACTGGTACAGAACACGCCAATGCTGATGGTCCGTCCAGGTTCTTCTGCCTTAGTGATGAGAACTCCCATGAGCTTGGGTAGTTGCTCCCCACTTTCAGCTGGTGGGGACCCGTGTTAGACTTTTCATCCTTGGTGTGGTCTTCCTTAACGTTTTGCCTCTGTTTCCCAGGTTGTTGATCTGTGCTGGACTCTGTCTTTGCTGTTTTTGTTACTCTGGGCACTTTACCACTGCTAACCAGTGCTCAAGTGCAAGTGCTCCTTCACAAAATGTGTATGTGAATGGCTTATCCATAATTGGCATATTTGATTTACTAGTAAGTCCCTAATAAAGTGCACTAGAGGTGCCCAGGGCCTATAAATCAAATGCTACTAGTGGGCCTGATGCACTGGATGTGCCACCCACATGAGTAGCTCTGTAATCATGTCTCAGACCTGTCACTGCAGTGGCTGTGTGTGCAGTTTTAAACTGTAAATTCGACTTGACAAGTGTACCCACTTGCCAGTCCTAAGCCTTCCCTTTTCTTACATGTAAGGCACCCCTAAGGTAGGCCATAGGTAGCCCCAAGGGCAGGGTGCAGTGTATGATTATGATAGGACATATAGGGCCTCATTATGACCCTGGCGGGCGGCGGAGGCCGCCCGCCAGGATGCCGCCCTCCAAAATACCGCGCCGCGGTCAAAAGACCGCGGCGGGTATTACAAGTTTTCCCCTGGGCTGGCGGGCGGTTGCTGAAAAACCGCCCGCCAGCCCAGGGGAAAACGACCTTCCCACGAGGATGCCGGCTCGTAATCGAGCCGGCGGAGTGGGAAGGTGCGACGGGTGCAGTGGCACCCGTCGCGTATTTCAGTGTCTGCAAGGCAGACACTGAAATACTTTGCGGGGCCCCCAGGGGCCCCGCGACCCCCCCTACCGCCATCCTGTTCATGGCGGCTTTCCCGCCATGAACAGGATGGTGGTAGGGGGGGTCGGAATCCTCATGGCTGCGGAGCGCGCTCCGCAGCCATGGAGGATTCACACGAGCAGCGGAAAGTCAGCGGGAGACCGCTGACTTTCCGCTTCTGACCGCGGCTGAACCGCCGCGGTCAGAATGCTCGTTGGAGCACCGCCAGCCTGTTGGCGGTGCTCCCGTGGTCGGTGACCCTCATAATAATGTTTTTTATGTGTCCTGGCAGTGAAATATTGCTAAATCGTTTTTCACTGTTGTAAGGCCTGTCCCATAGGTTAACATGGGGGCTACCTTGAAATATGATTAAAGTGTAGATTCCCTTGGGGAGCGGATAGATGTGGAGTTTGGGGTCTCTGAGCTCACAATTTAAAGATACATATTTTAGTAAAGTTGATTTTAAGATTGTGTGTCTGAAAATGCCACTTTTAGAAAGTGAGCATCTTCTTCCTAAAACCATTTCTGTGACTTTGCCTGTTTGTGGATTCCCTGTCTGGGTCAGTTTGACAGTTGGGCTGGTTGTACCTCTCACTAGACAGTAACACAAAGGGAGCTGGCGTGTAGCCTGCATATACTGATGAGCCATCTGTGCTGGGAGGGAGAGAAGGAGGGGTCACTTACACCAGAAAGGGCTGTGCCTGCCCTCACACAATGCAGTCTCCAACCCCCTGGTGGGTGTCTGGGACCTGGCCTGGGCAAGGCAGGATTTCACAAAGAAGAGAGACTTTCTTTGAAGTAGGCCTACTTCAAAGGGCAAAATGGGTATAAGAAGGGCACGCAGAACCACAGACTTTAGAACACCTCTGAGAACCAAGAGGAACCTCTGCCTGGAGAAGAGCTGAAGAGCTGAGGAAGAAGAGCTGCCCTGCTTGTAATTGTGCTTTGTGGAGCTATCCTCCAATTTCTGCTTCTGCCTGTGCTAGAGGACAAAGACTGGATTTTGTGTTGCCTTCCTTCTTGTGAAGATGTCCAAGGGCTTGATTTAGAGCTTGTCTCCTGTTACTTGAAGTCTCAGGGACAGCAAAGACTTCTCTCTGCCAGCACCTGGAGTCTCTGGAGAGACCCCTACTCTGCCTAGTGGTGCCCATCCAGTTCCTGGGACCCTGAAAGGAGAAGCTGGCAGCCCAAGAGTGAGAAATCCACACACAGAATGCCTTGCAGGGAAAAGATCGACTTGACTCCGATCTGCGGCTGAAAAATCAATGCGCCGCCGCTTTCGAGGCTGAAAATCAACGCTTGCGACCCGAAGATTGACACCCAGGGCTGGAGAAACTATGCACAGCATCGCTGATGGAGGCTGCTGAGATCGCAACCTGTGTTGCATGATTTTCGGATCATCGTGCGGCTGGATTTCCGCGGCAAACACCACTGGGCGAGTGAAAACAAAGCAAGGTATGCCCGGACCCGAAAGTGCTGACGGATCGACGCATCGCTGTCTGACAGAGAAAGGAAACGGCACACACCGACCCAACTAAAGGAGAAACGACGCAAGGTCTCGGTCGTGAGTGATATCGACGCATTGCAAGCTTTTTTTTGATGCACACTCGCCCGTGTGGGGTTATTTTTGATGCAGCCAAGGTACATTTTCACTCTAACAGTGTTAGTGTCTGTTTAAAATTACATGTAGACTCTTTTTGCATTTTTAGTGATAACTTGACTAGTGTATTGTGGACTTTTGTCATTTTGTTCTTGTTTTGGTTAGATAAATATTTTCTATTTTCCTAAACCTGTGTTGTGTCATTTTGTAGTGTCTTCATGAAGTTACTGTGTGTGTTGGTACAAATACTTTACACCTAGTGCTCTGAAGTTAAGCCTACTGCTTGTGCCAAGCTACCAAGGGGATGAACAGGGTTTAGCTGAGGGTGATTCGCTTTTAAACTGACCAGAGTGAGGGTCCTTGCGTGGACAGGGAGTAACCTGACTGCCAACCAAAGACCCCCATTTCTAACACTTTTAAATTGTAAACTAAATTTGTGGGGCTATTGTTGATAAAACAGATTACAAATCCATTAACTGTAGAACTGAAACTGCCTGCCTATGAAAATCCACCCAGTGTTTCATTTATTCCTTTTGAAGTCTAGTCTTGCAAAACACATTATGCGTCACATAATGCACACTTCACATTCCATGTCAGTTGAGTTGAGCTCCGAGCATTAAGCATATAAGATTTTGATGCAAGACCTATACATGGAAAATTGCAATATTTGATGCTCTGGAATGGTTTTGACTCTAAAGCGCAATCATGGGCACCAGCTACCAGTCTTAATCCTCCATGATTGCTGCAATATTTTTATGCAAGATATCCTGACACACCAGGAGTCTATGGATTTGGATTCTTATTAGATAACATAATTGGAAAGTTGCCACTGCAAAGTTACAAAGAAGTGTGATGAAGATGCATTTGCATTGAATCAAAAGAAGGATTGCATTCCCAGGGAGTGTTTTTCAATTGAACAGTTTTGCAGCATTTTAAAAACCAGGCAAAACTAATTTTGTGCTTGCAGGATCTTTCTCTGGACCTCTGCTCTGTCATTTAGAGGTTCTTCTTGTACCCAATTTAATATCCGGGCATCCCACCTTCCTTTCAGGCCCCAGTGGAAATGTATTGCAGACCAGGAGACTGCTGAAATGATAAATCCTAAACAAGTGGGACCATTTCGAAAACTAGCGGCTCTACTGCAGTCTGTCTTAGGGCGTTTACGTTGGCAATATACAGCAGTTGAAGCTGTCAGGTGTGGCCTCCCGGCCTCTTGGTGCTCGCCCTTTTTAATGAAGGCTCAGACATACAGGGATGAAATTCTGTTGCTTATGATCACTAACAGTTCAGTCGTAGATTGGCTCTTCCGTGGCCGATTCAAAATGTCAGTAACACTCCCAACAGAGCAATCAATGGTCGAGGGAAGCTGGCACATTGCGCACTTTTGTATGCTGTCCAATGAGGTAATATAAAATGAGATTGACACTGCTAGCAAATAGTACCCGACTGGGCTGACCTGAAATGCCTTTGTGTGAGTCTTGCAGTCAAGTAAAGTTGTCACAACAGACATAAAAACATTTTTTAAATTCTCTATTCAGTGGACAGAATCCAGGCCTGCGTCTGTCACCATCCCATTAATAATGTGTGGTCGACTAAAAGCATACCAAAGGCATACTTGGGTTGTGAGAAAAGTTATATTGCTTCAATTTTGTGCTGCTAAGCAGCCTTTTGTGATGAGCCTGTGCTCTTTAAGCTAGATATGACGTGCCAGTGACCTGATTTTACTGATATTTATTAAATACAGTTTGCATCGTGTCCTATTCTGGGAAGTTATTTAATTCAGGCGGTAGGAGCGGAGTCAATCTTCACCGTTACCCTTCATTTCAGTGCATTTCAATCCGGTCATACTATCATTCTTATAACATTATAAATAGCCCTTGGAAAGAGACTATTGTTCGAGAAACTACAGTAACCAGGGAAAGCACAGGCGCGTGACTAAATAGTGAACGCGTATGCTTCCTTAAAGGAGTAGTTGCTTAAAATACGAATTAGTTTAATAGATAAGTATGTAGCAGTGGGTGCAATCGCCTTTGAGGAGAATTATATTTCTTGCCAGGAACTTATTGGATATTTCGATAGATGTGCTTTTTTTCCTAGCTTTCATTGGAGGCGCATGTTTTAGTAATAAACATTACAAAGAGACGCTGCCATGCCTAAAAAATAAAAGCAAAACGCTTCCGGTCAGCATTAGTTACTCCCACAATGAGAGACCGTTTTGGGTAAAACAATTTCACAGTCTAAAAAAGGGACCCCAAAGGAGATTACAACAACTTCTGTGCTAACAGGTGCACATACACGCAGCATGCGTGTGTGGTCATATGGAACAATGGCTGAAAATTCCAAATCTGAAAGGTTAACCCTGAATAAAAACAAGCAATGGCAATGTCCACTGATATCGTGAAAATGTTTTTCGAAGGTTTCAGAATCATACAACGCAGATAACAAGATGGTTAGGAGCAGTGCAATTGTTCTAATATCAAGAAGAGGTAGAAGGCTGATGGCAGCGGCCAGTAAAAGGTTTCTGTCCTTCGACACGCACACACATGCAAAACACATAGGTGTGCGCACACAGACACGCACACACACTCACAGAACAAGCCTTGCATGCACATGATGTTCTCGTTTCTTACACATTGCACATAGCTGTTTCTCAATAGGCAAAAGCAGTGCACTCGTCCCCATAAGAGGGAATAGGTACAGCTTATGAAGCAGCAGTACGAGTATCATTGACTGCGTGATTCTGTGAATGAACGTGGGTCAAGCCTTTTAAGTGTATGTTTAGAATGTGTCAAAGAATGGTGAGGTGTAATGCTAGCATCTGGGGCATACAATATTGTAGCCAAAATCTCGACAATCAAAATGTTATTAACGTGAAAATAAATAGGTGATCCCTGCTTTACTGTAATTATTTCCAGATATATGAACCTTGATGATATATACATCTTTAAGGTACACAGATGCGGAATTAAGAGCAGTAAACCTATATTTGGTAGGCAATATTTTGCCGGTGATATTTTTGTAGCATTATATTAACGCCCGTGATAACCATCTGGGGGTGGTGTCTTTTGACAAGTAATCATGTTATGTTGTGCTGTTATTCTTTCGGTGGTAGTGTGTGATGCTGTATTGATGTCTACTGGTGGTCTATGTGTACAAAATGTTTTCACAGTGCCTTGCCTGGATAACAATTGTCACATTGCTTTAAGTAACTAAACAGTGCATAGTAGGTTCACATTCCTCAGTTAAATGCCCATTCACATGTCAATCCCTGACATTGCAGCACCAGGTTTTTAAATAACTCAGATGTTGTTGAAACAGCATTTGTTGTACCTTAAATCATGTACCAGCTGCATACACTTTCACCAACCCACCAGACACCTACACGCAGCCTCACTCTCACTCGCACACACTCCTCACATACGAAAAAGCAAAACAGGAGGTCGCCCCTTCTCCTACATCACACGTAAGACATGGAACAATCTTCCTTAACACATCAGAGCCTATTTTTCACTTCTTCAGTTCTGCAAGAACATTATGACCTGGCTCTTCATATAAGCACTTTGGGACTACACACCTACACATCTTGCCCACGCGCCTGGATACCCTCTCTGGTGCTTAGTGCGCTATACAACACAATATAATATAACATGTCTGCTGCCACTCACCTGATGGACAGAAACACTGAAAGGCCTGAAAACTGTAATGTTACACAAAGATAGGTCTTGTACCGACCCGAATGCCAACACCTACCATAGCACAACTCATAACTAAGGCATATTGGAATAAAATAATCTATTGGAGGGTTACAACAAAGAATGTTCATTATAACTGTTAATGGTGCTTTTCTGAGGACCCTCTAACTATGAAAGGAGATTATTCCATAGTTCTGGTACATGCCATGATGACATTTGGAGGAGTTTGACAGGGAAGAGGAAACAGGTGTAGGAGGCTGGCCTGGCTTATAGTGGGTACCTTGTGGTACTTACACCTTGTGCCAGGTCCAGTTATCTCTTATTAGTAGATTAGAGGTGTTCTAGCAGATTAGGCTGATAGAGTAGCTATAGCAGAGCAGTTTAGGCTGAACTAGGAAACATGCAAAGCTCCTACTATACCACTTATATCATATATCACTATATCATAAGAAAACACAATATTCATAGTTACTAAATATAAAGATACTTTATTTTAGTGACAATATGCCAAAAGTATCTCGTAGGATATACTCCCTTAGGAGGTAAGTAATATACACACATTATATGCACACAAACCAAAATCAGGTAAATAACAGTTAGAAAAGTAGTGCAAACAATGTAGAACACAATAGAATGCAATATGGAGAAATAAGCCTAGGGGCAACACAAACCATTTACTCCAAAAGTGGAATGCGAACCACGAATGGACCCCAGGCCTAGTGTAGTGTGTAGAGGGTCACTGGGAGTGTAAGAAAACACTAAGGGTGTCCAAGATACCCCACCCCAAGACCCTGAAAAGTAGGAGTAAAGTTACCCTACTACCCCAGAAAAACAGTAAAGTCGAGATAGGGAATTCAGCAAGGACAACAACTGACTGCAAAACACTGAAGACGGATTCCTGGACCTGAGGACCTGTAAAGGAAGGGGACCAAGACCAAGAGTCACGCAAGTGTCCGGGGGGCAGGAGCCCACTAAACCCCGGATGAAGGTGCAAACTGGCTGCCTCCGGGTGGAAGAAGCTGAAGATTCTGCAACAACGGAAGGGGCCAGGAACTTCCCCTTTGGTCAGAAGATGTCCCACTGCGTGCTGGAGGATGCAGAATTATTTCCACGCAGAAAGAACACAAGGAAGCCTTGCTAACTGCAAGAGTTGTAGTTGAGGATTTTGGGTGCTGCTAGGGCCCAGGAAGGGCCAGGAGGTCACCCCTTGGAGGAGGAGACAGAGGGGGTGCTCAGCAACACAGAGAGCCCACACAGAAGCAGGCAGCACCCACAGAAGTACCTGAACAGGCACTTAGAAGATCTGAGGACAGCAGTCGACTCAGAGTCACAAAAGAGGGTCCCACGACGTTGGAGTCCAACTCAGTAAGTTGGGCAATGTAGGACAAAGTGCTGGGGACCTGGGCTAGGCTGTGAACGGAGGAAGTCTTGCAAAAGTGCACAGAAGCCCGAGCAGCTGCAGTTCACGCAGTACACAGGATTACTGTCTGGTGTGGGAAGGCAAGCACTTACCTCCACCAAATTTGGACAGAAGGGCCACTGGACTGTCGAAGACACTTGGACTCGGCTCCTGTGTTCCAGGGACCACGCTCGTCAGGATGAGGGGGGACCCAGAGGACCGGTGATGCAGAAGTTTGGTGCCTGCGTTAGCAGGGGGAAGATTCAATCGACCTACAATCTGGTAGTCTTCTTGCTACTTTGTTGCGGTTATGCAGGCATCCTGGAGCAGTCAGCGGTCGATCCTTGGAAGAAGTCGAAGAAGGAAGTGCAGAGGAACTCTGGTGAGCTCTTGCATTCGTTATCTGCTGAGATGCCCTCAGGAGAGACCCTAAATAGCCCACAGAGGACGATTGGCTACTGAGAAAGGTAAGCACCTATCAGGAGGGGTCTCTGACGTCACCTGCTGGCACTGGCCACTCAGAGCTGTCCATTGTGCCCTCACACCTCTGCATCCAAGATGGCAGAGGTCTGGGACACACTGGAGGAGCTCTGAACACCTCCCCTGGGAGGTGCTGGTCAGGGGAGTGGTCACTCCCCTTTCCTTTGTCCAGTTTCGCGCCAGAGTGGGGATGGGGGATCCCTGAACTGGTGTAGACTGGCTTACGCAGAGAGGGCACCATCTGTGCCCTTCAAAGCATTTCCAGAGGCAAGGAGAGTCTACTCCTCCCAGGCCCTTCACACCTATTACCAAAGGGAGAGGGTGTAACACCCTCTCTCAGAGGAAATCCTTTGTTCTGCCTTCCTGGGACCAGGCTCCCCAGGACCGAGGGGGGCAGAAACCTGTCTGAGGGGTTGGCAGCAGCAGTAGCTGCTGTGGAGACCCCGGAAAGTTAGTTTGGCAGTACCCGGGCTCTGTGCTGGAGACCCAGGGATGCATGGAATTGTCCCACCAATACCAGAATGGTATTGGGGTGACAATTCCATGATCCTAGACATGTTACATGGCCATGTTCGGAGTTACCATTGTGACGCTACATATAGGTATTGACCTATATGTAGTGCACACGTGTAATGGTGTCCCTGCACTCACAAAGTCTGGGGAATTTGCCCTGAACAATGTGGGGGCACCTTGGCTAGTGCTGGGGTGCCCACACACTAAGTAACTTTGCACCCAACCTTCACCAAGTGAGGGTTAGACATAGAGGTGACTTATAAGTTACTTATGTGCAGTGTAAAATGGCTGTGAAATAACGTGAACGTTATTTCACTCAGGCTGCAGTGACAGTCCTGTGTAAGAATTGTCTGAGCTCCCTTTGGGTGGCAAAAGAATTGCTGCAGCCCATAGGGATCTCCTGGAACCCCTATACCCTGGGTACCTAGGTACCATATACAAGGGAATTATAAGGGTGTTACAGTGTGCCAATGAGAATTGGTAAAATTAGTCACTAGCCTGCGGTGACAATTTTAAAAGCAGAGAGAGCATAAACACTGAGGTTCTGGTTAGCAGAGCCTCAGTGATACAGTTAGGCACCACACAGGGAACACTTACAGGGCATACTTTATGAGCACTGGGGTCCTGACTAGCAGGATCCCAGTGACACATAAGCAAAAACAAACATACATACAGTAAAAATGGGGGTAACATGCCAGGCAAGATGGTACTTTCCTACACAACCCCCCCCAAAAACGAGGGACAATAAGGCTAACCTTGCCCAGATGAGTCTTCATTGTCTAAGTGGAAATATCTGGAGAGCCCATCTGCATTGGAGTGGGTACTCCCAGGTCTATGTTCCACTGTATAGTCCATTCCCTGTAGGGATATGGACCGCCTCAACAATTTAGGGTTTTCACCTTTCATTTGTTTTAGCCAAAGTAGAGGTTTGTGGTCTGTCTGAACAATAAAGTGAGTACCAAACAGGTATGGTCTCAACTTTTTCAATGCCCAGACCACAGCAAAGGCCTCCCTCTCTATGGCAGACCAATGCTTTTCTCTAGGGGTCAACCTCCTGCTGATAAAAGCAACAGGTTGATCCTGGCCCTCAGTATTCAGCTGTGATAGCACTGCCCCAACCCCTAATTCAGAAGCATCAGTCTGGACTATGAATTTCTTGGAGTAGCAAGGGCCTTTTAGGACACATGCAGAGCACATGGCCTGTTTAAGCTCATCAAAAGCTTTTTGACAGCTAGCTGTCCACAATACCTTTTTAGGCATCTTTTTGCTAGTGAGATCATTAAGAGGAGCTGCTATGGAGCTATAATTATTGATGAATCTCCAATAGTACCCTGTGAGGCCTAAAAAGGCTCTCACCTGGGTTTGCGTTGTAGGGGGAGTCCATTCCATAATGATCTGGATCTTCCCCTGCAGTGGTGCAATCTGTTCCCCACCTACCAGGTGGCCAAGATAAACCACTTTCCCCTGCCCTAACCTGCAGTTTGAGGCCTTGATAGTGAGGTCTGCCTTTTGCAGGGCCTCCAAAACTTTCCATAGGTGGACCAGGTGATCATCCCAGGTTGAGCTAAAGACAGCTATATCATCTAGATATGCTGCACTAAAAGTTTCCAGCCCTTGCAGGACTGTGTTCACCAACCTTTGATAAGTGGCAGGTGCATTTTTCAGACCAAAGGGCATTACTGTGAATTGATAGTGCCCTCAAATGGTTGAAAACGCAGTCTTTGGTTTAGCATCTTCTGATAACATAATCTGCCAATACCCTGCAGTTAGATCAAAAGTGCTTAGATACTTGGCAGAAGTCAGTGTATCTATGAGCTCATTTGCCCTGGGTATAGGGTGAGCATCTGTCTTGGTTACATGGTTGAGCCCTCTATAGTCAACACAAATCCTCATCTCTCTTTTTTCATCTTTACTGTGAGGTTTAGGGACAAGCACCACTGGGTTGGCCCATGGGCTTTCTGAAGGCTCAATCACTCCTAAGTCTAGCATTTTCTGAACCTCTTGTTTAATGCAGTCCCTGACATGGTCAGGCTGCCTAAAAATCTTACTTTTGACAGGTAAACTGTCTCCAGTATCAATTGTATGCTCACACCAAGTAGTGGTACCTGGTATCAGTGAGAAGAGTTCAGAAAACGGACTTAAAAGATTTATACAGTTATCCTTCTGCTCTGCAGTAAGACAATCTGCAAGTACTACTCCCTCCACTAAGCCATCTGCTTCAGTGGTGGAGAAGAGATCAGGGAGAGGGTCACTCGCTGCTTCCTGTCCCTCATCAGTTGCCATGAGCAGGGTGAGATCAGCCCTGTCATAGTAGGGTTTCAGGCGGTTGACATGGACTACCCTAAGGGTACTCCTGGCAGTGCCAAGGTCTACCAAATAGGTAATCTCACCCTTTTTCTCAACAATTAGATAGGGTCCACTCCATTTGTCCTGGAGTGCTCTTGGGGCCACAGGCTACAATTCCCACACCTTCTGTCCTGGGTGGTACTGAGTCAGGACAGCATTCTGGTCATGCCATTACTTTTGCAGCTCCTGGCTGGCCTGAAGATTTTTACTGGCCTTTTTCGTGTACTCAGCCATTCTTGATCTTAGGCCAAGTACATAGTCCGCAATGTCCTGTTTAGGAGCTTGTAAAGGTTGTTCCAAACCCTCCTTCACAAAAGCAAGGGGACCTCTCACATGGTGCCCAAAGAGGAGTTCAAAGGGGCTGAAGCCCACTCCTTTTTGGGTACCTCCCTGTAAGCAAAAAGGAGGCAAGGTAACAGGACATCCCATCTCCTTCTGAGTTTTTCAGGGAGTCCCATTATCATACCTTTGAGAGTTGTATTAAACCTCTCAACCAGACCATTTGGTTGTGGATGGTAAGGAGTAGTAAACTTGTAAGTTACACCACACTCCTTCCACATTGCCTTGAGGTATGCAGATATGAAGATACTGCCTCTGTCTGACACTACTTCCTTAGGGAAACCCACTCTGGAAAAGATTCCCAAGAGGGCCTTTGCCACTGCAGGAGCTGTGGTGGTCCTTAAGGGGATGCCGTCAGGGTACCTAGTGGCATGATCCACTACCACCAGGATAAATCTATTGTCTGAAGCTGATGGAGGGTCGAGGGGGCCAACTATGTCTACCCTTACCCTTTCAAAGTGCACCCCAACCACTGAAAGTGGGATTAAGGGGGCCTTTGGAGTGCCACCAGACTTGCCACTGGCTTGGCAGGTCACACAAGAGTGACAAAACTCTTTAGTGTCCTCTGACATATGAGGCCAGTGAAATAGGGGAACAAGCCTGTCCCATGTTTTTGTCTGGCCTAAATGCCCAGCCAAAGTAATGTCATGTGCCAAGGTAAGAAGAAACTCTCTGTACTGCAAGGGAATAACCAAACTCCTGGCAGCTCCATGTTTAGGGTCCCTTGATTCAGTATACAAGAGGTTGTCTTCCCAATACACGTTATGGCTATCACTGACATCCCCATTCTGCTGCTTGACAGCTTTCTGTCTTAAACCTCTAGTGTGGGACAGGTCTGCTGTGCCACACTCATCTGTTCCCTAGCAGGCCCCCCTGCACCCAAAAGCTCAGCAGTGTCTGCTGCCAGCTCCTCTGGTGTAGGTTCTGCACAGGGAGAGGATTCCTCTTCCTCAAAAGGGGAATCTTCTGGAGAGGGAGGAATAGTGGGCAAGGATTTACCCATCCTACCTCTAGCTTTTGGGAGCACTTGGTCCATTGTTCCAGGATCCAAGTGTCCCTGTCCTTTTTGCTTTTTGGCCTGAGCCCTTGTCAAAGCAGAAATATGCCCAGGAATGCCCAGCATTGCTGCATGAGCCTCCAACTCCACTTCAGCCCAAGCTGATGTCTCCGAATCATTGCCTAGTAAGCAATCTACAGGTAATTCAGTGGCTACCACAACTTTCTTTGGATCAGTAACCCCCCCCCCCATTTGAGATTCACAACAGCCATGGGGTGGCTAAGTATTTTATTGTGAGCATCAGTCACTTGGTACTGCTGACCAAGTAGGTGTTGATCAGGGTTAACCAGTTTCTCTATCACCATAGTTACACTGGCTCCTGTGTCCCTGTAGGCCTCAACCTCAACACCGTTGATTAGGGGTAGTTGCTTGTACTTACCCAGATTAAGGGGAGAAGCAACCAAGGTGGCAAAGTCAATGCCACCATCAGAGACTAAAACAGCCTCTGTGGTCTCGCTAACAAGACCAACCCCAACCACACTGCCAATAGTGAGCCCAGCTACACCATTGGATTGGCTATTTGTAGTAGACTTCCCACCACCACTGCTATTACTAGGGGCACTAGAGGTTGCAGTTGGGGTTGTGGTGGTGGGAGGTTTGGTGTTTTTCTTTGGAAAAGTAGAATCACTTGCCCAATGGCATTTTACTTTACATAAATAACACCAAGGATTTTTCTGATTGTGAGAAGAGGATTTGGACCCACCACCGCCAGAGGATTTTTGTGGGCCCGATGAAGACTCAGAATGTTTTTTATCTTTGTCCCCACCCTTGTCAGAAGACTTACCATCCTTCTCCTTGCCATCCTTGTCACCCCCTGTATGAACTTTTCTGTTCACTCTTGACCCATTTGTCTGCCTTCTTTCCCAATTCTTGGGGAGAGGTCGCATCTGAGTCTACCAAGTACTGGTGCAATAAATCAGACACACACTTGTTAAGAATATGCTCTCTCAGGATCAGAGTATACAGGCTTTCATAGTCAGTCACCTTACTGCCATGTAACCAACCCTCCAAGACCTTCACTGAACAGTCTACAAAGTCTGTCCAGTCTTGAGAGGACTCTTTTCTGGTGTCTCTGAACTTAATCCTGTATTGTTCAGTGGTGAAGCCAAATCCATCCAAGAGTGCATCCTTCAAAACTTTGTAATTATTAGCATCACTTTCTCTGACAGTAAGGAGCCTAACCCTATCCTTACCAGTGAAAGATAGCCACAAGATAGCAATCCACTGCCTTGGAGGGACCAACTGTACCATACAGGCCCTCTCAAGTGCAGCAAACCACTTGTTAATGTCATCCCCCTCCTTGTAAGCGGGGACTGTCTTATGCAGGTTTCTGGAATCTTGGCTCTCTAACATGATTGCTATCAGAAACACTGCTGCTGCCACCATGGGGAACTAACCATAATCTCTGTCTTTCCCTCTCTACATCCAGGGATTCCCTGTCTAAGTCCAGCTGCTGCTGTTTAAGCTTCAGCCTGGCCTCTTCCAACCTCAGCTTTATGAGTTCCCTTTCCATTAAGTTATCCTCAGGGTGGGAGACTTGGGAATGTTTAGATACAGAGCAGGTCTGGGAATTGGCAGAGAGAGACCTGTCCCTAACTGGCTGGATCCTAGTAACATGGCCTTTAGGAGTGAAAGATGCCCTACTAATGTGTGACGCTCTCCCACTACCAGTGTCACTAGGTGGCCTGCTAGATGACAGGTCTTTGTAAGAACCCTCCCCAATCTCTTGAGGGAACTCCTCTGAGTCTGACTGGGCACCCTCCCCTCCTACCTCCTGTCCCTGGGATGGACCAGACTGGTTCTGGTCACTTTATAGTAGAAGGTTAAAGAGAAAGTCTCTGGTAGGATTCTTACCAATGCTTAAACCACTTTCTATGCAGAGACCCCTCAAACGTTTAAAGTTTAAACTCTCATAGGTTGCTTGAACAACTTTGGGAGTGAGATCTACTGCAGACATGATAGAAAAGGTTTAAGACAGAGAGAGAAAACGTTTTAGAATTTTTGAAAGCACAGATGAAAAAAACCTTTTTCACACTTCAGAAATTTTGTAGAAAGTTTTAGAGCAGAACAGTAAACTGTTTTGGTTCAATGTGTATATATTCAAATATTTGGTATATATTTTTCTCATGAACAGTACCAATGACAAAGTGGTAAAACAGTTACAAGTACTTATCCCACTGCTGCACCACCAATGTAGGAGGCTGGCCTGGCTTATAGTGGGTACCTTGTGGTACTTACACCTTGTGCCAGGTCCAGTTATCCATATTAGTAGATTAGAGGTGTTCTAGCATCTTAGGCTGATAGAGGTAGCTATAGCAGTGCAGCTTAGGCTGAACTAGGAGACATGCAAAGCTCCTACTATACCACTTATATCATATAGCACTATATCATAAGAAAACACAATACTCAGAGTTACTAACAATAAAGGTACTTTATAGTGACAATATGCCAAAAGTATCTCAGAGGATATACTCCCTTAGGAGGTAAGTAGTATACACAAATTATATGCACACAAACCAAAATCAGGTAAATAACAGTTAGAAAAGTAGTGCAAACAATGTAGAACACAATAGAATGCAATAGGGAGAACTAAGCCTAGGGGCAACACAAACCATATACTCCAAAAATGGAATGCGAACCACAAATGGACCCCAGGCCTAGTGTAGTGGGTACAGGGTCACTGGGAGTGTAAGAAAACACTAACGGTGTCCAAGATACCCCACCCCAAGACCCTGAAAAGTAGGAATAAAGTTACCCTACTACCCCAGAAAGACAGTAAAGTCGAGATAGGGGATTCAGCAAGGACAACAACTGACTGCAAAACACTGAAGACGGATTCCTGGACCTGAGGACCTGTAAAGGAAGGGGACCAAGTCCAAGAGTCACACAAGTGTCCAGGGGGGGCAGGAGCCCACTAAACCCCGGATGAAGGTGCAAAAGGGCTGCCTCTGGGTGGAAGAAGCCGAAGATTCTGCAACAACGGAAGGTGCCAGGAACTTCACCTTTGGTCAGAAGATGTCCCACGGCGGGCTGGAGGATGCAGAGTTGTTTCCATGCACAAAGACCGCAAACAAGCCTTGCTAGCTGCAAGAGTTGTGGTTGAGGATTTTGGGTGCTGCTACGGCCCAGGAAGGACCAGGACGACAGAGTGCTGGGGACCTGGGCTAGGATGTGCACAAAGGAAGTCTTGCAAAAGTGCACAGAAGCCCGAGCAGCTGCAGTTCACGCAGTAGACAGCATTACTGTCTGGCGTGTGGAGGCAAGGACTTACCTCCATCAAATCAGAAGGGCCACTGGACTGTCGAAGACACTTGGACCCAGCTCCTGTGTTCCAGGGACCACGCTCGTCAGGATGAGACGGGACCCAGAGGACCTGTGATGCAGAAATTTGGTGCCTGCGTTAGCAGGGGGAAGATTCCGTCGACCCACAGGAGATTTCTTCTTGGCTTCCAGTGCAGGGTGAAGGCAGACAGCCCTCAGAGCATGCACCACCAGGAGCAGTCGAGAAAGCCGGCAGGATGAGGCGCTATAATGGTGCTGGTAGTCTTCTTGCTACTTTGTTGCGGTTATGCAGGCGTCCCGGAGCAGTCAGCGGTCGATCCTTGGCAGAAGTCGACGAGGGAAGTGCGGAGGAACTCTGGTGAGCTCTTGCATTTGTTATCTGGTGAGATGCCCACAGGAGAGACCCTAAATAGCCCCCAGAGGAGGATTGGCTACTGAGAAAGGTAAGCACCTATCAGAAGGGGTCTCTGACGTCACCTGCTGGCACTGGCCACTCAGAGCTGTCCATTGTGCCCTCACACCTCTGCACCCAAAATGGCAGAGGGCTGGCACACACTGGAGGAGCTCTGGGCACCTCCCCTGGGAGGTGCTGGTCAGGGGAGTGGTCACTCCCCTTTCCTTTGTCCAGTTTCGTGCCAGGGCGGGGTTGGGGGATCCCTGAACCGGTGTAGACTGGCTTATGCAGAGAGGGTACCATCTGTGCCCTTCAAAGCATTTCCAGAGGCCAGGAGAGGCTACTCCTCCCAGGCCCTTCACACCTATTTCCAAAGGGAGAGGGTGTAACACCCTCTCTCAGAGGAAATCCTTTGTTCTGCCTTCCTGGGACCAGGCTGCCCAGGCCCCAGAGGGGCAGAAACCTGTCTGAGTGGTTGGCAGCAGCAGTAGCCGCAGTGGAGACCCCGGAAAGTTAGTTTGGCAGTACCCGGGCTCTGTGCTGGAGACCCGGGGATGCATGGAATTGTCCCCCCAGTACCAGAATTGTATTGGGGTGACAATTCCATGATCCTAGACATGTTACATGGCCATGTTCGGAGTCACCATTGTGACGCTACATATAGTTATTGACCTATATGTAGTGCACGCGTGTAATGGTGTCCCTGCACTCACAAAGTCCGGGGAATTTGCCCTGAACAATATGGGGGCACCTTGGCTAGTGCCAGGGTGCCCACACACTAAGTAGCTTTGCACCCAACCTTCACCAAGTAAGGGTTAGACATATAGGTGACTTATAAGTTACTTATGTGCAGTGTAAAATGGCTGTGAAATAACGTGGACGCTATTTCACTCAGGCTGCAGTGGCAGTCCTGTGTAAGAATTGTCTGAGCTCCCTTTGGGTGGCAAAAGAATTTGCGCAGCCCATAGGGATCTCCTGGAACCCCAATACCCTGGGTACCTAGGTACCATATACAAGGGAATTATAAGGGTGTTCCAGTGTGCCAATGAGAATTGGTAAAATTAGTCACTAGCCTGCAGTGACAATTTCAAAAGGAGAGAGAGCATACCCACTGAGGTTCTGGTTAGCAGAGCCTCAGCGATACAGTTAGGCATCACACAGGGAACACATACAGGGCATACTTTATGAGCACTGGGGTCCTGACTAGCAGGATCCCAGTGACACATAGGCAAAAACAAACGTACATACAGTAAAAATGGGGGTAACATGCCAGGCAAGATGGTACTTTCCTACAACAGGTTTAAAAGCACACATTTGCAATAAGTAGATCGGTGTCTACCTGGTAAGCATACACTTAGGCACAACCACCAATGGCATGCCTCATTGCCGTCATGACTCCACCCATCATTGAATATGGGCACCATCAATACACCTGTTTCAAGTGCTGGGTATGCCCTCGGTCACTGTTAGGATCCTGATGTCAAGATGTGCAGAAGGCCAGTAGCCTTCTGAGGTGTGTGCCCCTAGATCCAGACCTAGAGCATGCGTGCTACCTCGAACTTAGCACCATCAGGGTCTCGATTGCAAACCTCTGAATTTAAAGGGACTCCTAACTCACATCGGAATAAGCTAGTGCCTGTCACCTTTGTGAGGCTGACCAAGTAGTCAGCATAATGGACAGTAATGGACACATTAAGGGGGTCATTCTGACCCCGGCGGGCGGCGGGCACCGCCCGTCGGGCGGAAACCGCCCAAAGACCGCACCGCGGTCAAATGACCACGGGGGTCATTTTAACTTTCCCCCTGGGCAGGCGGGCGATCTCCAAAAGATCGCCCGCCGGCCCAGCGGGAAAGCCCCTGCAAAGAGGAAGCCGGCTCCGAATGGAGCCGGCGGATTTGCAGGGGTGCGACGGGTGCAGTAGCACCCGTCGCGATTTTCACTGTCTGCTAAGCAGACAGTGAAAATCTTTGTGGGGCCCTGTTAGGGGGCCCCACGACACCCGTTCCCGCCAGCCTCTTCCTGGCGGTGTAACCCGCCAGGAACAGGCTGGCGGGAAGGGGGTCGGAATCCCATGGCGACGCTGCAAGCAGCGCCGCCATGGAGGATTCCCTGGGCCAGGGGAAAACGGGCAGGAAACCGCCGGTTCCCCTTTTCTGACTGCGGCTTTACCGTCGCGGTCAGAATAGCCCAGGAAGCACCGCCAGCCTGTTGGTGGTGCTTCCGTGTAACCCGGCCCTGGCGGTTTGAAACCACCAGGGTCGGAATGAGGGCCTAAGTCTCACCTTGGCTGCTGGTAGTTGGTCTTTCGACTTCACACAACTTAATGAAGGCAAATACTTTGCACACACCTTGCTAAGATGCCACTTTCAATAACACCCCTCTTAGACTTTCAATGTAAGGCCATTCCCAACTAGCTGGACCTTTGCTGGTAATACCCCAGCAGTACTGGTACATTAAGCATGACACAGTAGGAACCAAACTGTTGATAGGTCACTTCCCAGGCAAAAACATGTTTTAGGATTCTCTGCTTGTGCTTACGGTTCACGCTCCCAATTATTGCTCCTATGAGTCAAACCTTTTTCATGCCTAACACCCTCACTGTAAAATGGGTGGATCCCTTTAGCATCCTTAAATATTTTACTTTGTATTTCACCTCTTTTTTGGACTAGAAAACAAGGAACAGCTGATGAGGTGCTGTTCTGGGAGGGGAGGCAGGTTTGGAGGGGGCAAGTACTGTCCTGTATCTGAGGTTAGATTCTATACATTGACAGTTCTGAGTTAATCTTTCGGAATTATAGGTTATGAGGTCATAACCAACAACTGAGCAAGTGTTAACATAACTGGAAACAAAGCAGGGATAACTCCTTCCCTTATAGGGTGTAGCAATCCTATATCATTTTCCTGCTTCAAGGTGGCACCTACTCCATGCTTCAAAATCATGCATATTGTCATTATGGTATTTTGTAGAGTAATATGCCTCCATCAAGAACATTTTGATAAGCCTTTAAGTTGTCTCTGTGTTTTGTAGCTGTAGAAATAATTTAGCTTGATTGCTCAGATTTAAATGGAAAAGACGGCATTGGTGACTTTTGATTTCCTTGTGAAATAGACTGGCAGGTGGTGTCTACTGTATATATAGCCACATTTGCTTTCTTTTAATGAACACTCTTTGCTGCATTAAAACGATGCAGTTATTTTAGTGCAGCAAACACATGGTGGTTTTCTCATGCTCCTTATGTTTCTAACCCATGGTTTTATAACCAGTTGCTAAATAATGCTATGTTAGGGAATAATCATGATGTGCGGTGTACACCACAAATATCCTCTTAATGCTGAGCTGCCGTAGATGAAATTACTAAATTACTTTTAGGAGGGGAACAGACTTCCGTCTGCTTCAGCTTAACAGGTGTCATTTTTAATTACTCTGTACTGCCATGATCATTTACATTCACTAGTCGTATACAGTAGGAGTTAAGTGCTTTAGTGGGGCAGCAACACGTTGATGTCCATTACACTACTTTAACAGTGTGGTAGACATTAATGGGTTGTCCACCATACTGCAAAAGAAAATGTTTCTGGTAAAACACCAGAAATATTTTATTTTCCTAAATTAAAGTCGAGACACAAGGGCACTGCTTCCCTTGCATCCTGAGTCAGTTATTATTTTTTTTTTTTATGATGAGCAGCACAGACAGCGGGATGATGCCACAGCAAAGGAAAAATTAAAGCCAACCCAGCTAATGGTACAGTCTGCTTTCACTTTTGATCGGTGCCAGGGGTAGCGAACAACATGGGAGAGGCGGAGTTAGAAAGAGTACAATGCCTTCTTTGAAGCACACCTCTCCATACTGGTTTCCTGCTTATAGGGGGAAACACTATCCCCTAGCAAGAATCCTTCCCACTAGACACCTGGGACATTTCCAGCCTGGGCAAGGTCCTGTGTTTCCCCTCTACTCCCAGGGCAAAATAGTGTTTCTGCCCTGTGTTTTTACCACTACACTGCTGCCCCAGGAGGAGGGAGGGTGTTTAAGGTCTGCTAGTAGGAAATTATGTACTTAGCTTTTTTATTGGGGGTTGTAACCCCTGGGCGTGGGTCTGTGCTTCTCCCATGACCAAATCAGTCTTTCTACCCCCCTGAGGTGCAGAAAGGAGGTATTTAACCTCAGTCTGCCCGACTAAGGGACAGCAAAGTCTTCGTTTCACTTTTTGAAGGGAGCAGCCACAGGGTTTGGGCCTGTACTGTCTCCTCATCCCCAGGCACAACAATCTGTGTGCCCCTAGGAGAAAACTCACTAGACCACGGGGAATATTTTAGATGTGTTGTTTTGGGGGTGGTAGCCTCTGTGGGTAAGGGACTCTGCTCCTCCTCCTTTTGTGCAAAAAAGCCTTTCTGGACCCCTGGGCGGCAGATAGGAGTGTTTATTTCTAATCTGCGCCCCCCCCCCCAGGGATTCAGAAGCCCACTAGACCTTAGTAGGAAGGGGAGCACCCCCCCCCCAACCTCCCCAGGGCATGGTCCTGTGCTTTCCCATCACTGGAGCAAAAGAGTCTTTCTACCCCAAGGGGGGGCATATATGAGGAGGTTAACCCCTATCGGTCCCACACAGGGGGAGGCAGAAAGCCCACTAGTAGGAATACTTTAGATTGATTGTTTGTGGGGAGTAGTTACGGTCCTGAACTCCCCCTTGTGGCCCAGGCACAAGAGATTTTCTACTCCCGGATGTCAGATAGTTGGTGGTTACCCCCAAGCTACCGCCAGTGGGGTAAAAAGCTCACTAGACACCAGGTGAAAGAACACAATATAACGGAATACACTAACCAATATGAAAAAATTTAATGTGGACTCAATAATGATCAACATTGGCTGTGGGGGAACTTAAAATATGTATTTTTACATTCTGAAGGCATAATGTGTCACAAAAACATAAAACACCCAATAAAGTCAATATTCACTGAACAAGGGTCAGAAATATCAGGTTAAAAGTGCTTTAGCAGATTTTCTATTTAGTTCTACATTTAAAATTCACATTTTACATTAATTTACATTCATATTTCAAATACAGATAGTTTACAATGTTCCCAGTAGTCTCCATCATGCAACTGATGAAGTGATTTTGAAATGTCGATTAAAACAATTCCTATTAGCTATTCATCATGTTTCTATGAATTTTAATTCTCTGTAGCAGAGCCTTATAGCCCGCTGCTGAGGGCAATACCAGTTGTTAAAGGCCCCGAACCTGAGTGATAGGCCTGAGCCGCAGGCGAGAGCCTATAACAAGGGCCTTTAACAACAGGTATAGCTTGGAGCATAAGGGCTCTGTTATGTAATGTTATTGGGGTTTTGTAGAGCATGTAGCTATTCAGATGAGTGTCCTAACGCTAAGACTTGTTAATCTCTAGAAAGTATTTAGAAAGCGAGATTAAACAGCCAGGTTTTAAGGCTTTGTATGAAGGAACTTTTCTTTTTGATAGCCCTCAGGTCAAAGGGAAGAGCATTCCAGCTAGAGTCGCGAAAGAGGAGCAACTCCATTTTTTCCTTTTGGTTTTTGGCACCACTGTCAACAGGGCATCAAAGAGATGCACACTTCCCGTTGGGAGGTAGTGTGTGAGTCTGTTAGTCAGCTAGAGGGGACCTGGCTGAGAAAAGGCTCTCCAGGCCAGCACAAGTCCCTTGGAATGAACCTTGCTCACAAATTAACAATCAGTGCAATTCCTTAAGGTGCAGATGGATGTTATTATGTTTCCGGTGCCCTAGAAGAAATTGGGCTGAAGCATTCTGCTCCAGCTGGAGTCTCTTAATTCAATCACTCAAACATTTATAGAGCACAGCAAATCACCTGTGAGAGTCTCGAGGCACTGGAGCTGTATCACTGTATCAATTATCGCATGATGAATTCAGTGGCTCACGCAGAATATCACTTCGGTTTGAGAATGCATAGGTGTTATTGCCTCTGCATATGTTTACCTCAATCAACCGGCCCCTGCAACCTGCAGAAGCTCTGGGGAAAATGTTGGTTACCTACCCTCATGGTCTCTGTGGGCTATCCAGGAATGGAAAACAGTAATTCAATTGTAAGGGTTCACTTCCTGAAGGTTTTCTTTCAAGGTGAAAAATGTTTTATCCTGGACTTCTGTGGATTATTCGGATAGAGAGGAATAGGATTAGAGCATCTGGTCTGTGAATCTGGTTAGATTTTACACAAAAGCTGCATTCTATCCAGTTTTCTGCTTAATATACATTAATGTGTGCTAGTGTTTAGTTTATTATTAATGGCACACAGATAATTGTCATGCGCCTCACGGCAGATAATCAAATTACTGTTTTCAAAACTGTTCAAGGAGCCATACCAATACAAGAAATAAAAAGCAAATAAAGAATTTAGGGCCAGATACCATTCTTCCTGTCGCAAACGGCCCGATTAACAGAATCGTACTGTTTGCAACAGGAATTTTTTTTTGGGGTATGTACAGACTCTATTTTGGGATTTGGTAGTCTGTTTACCAATCGCCAAAAAGGGTTTGTGAGTCGCAATTAGGAAGAGGCATTCCCTTCCTAATTGCGAATGGCAGTGCGATGTAGGATTGTTTTGTGACTGTGAATGCGGTCACAAAACAATCGCAGGTAGCACCAGTTTCAAACTGTTGCTAACCCATTCGCAAACGGGAAAGCTTTGTGAATGAATACGAAAATATTTTTTCTGAGCTGGTAGTGCCTGCTCTGAAAAATGAAAAGAAAACTTTTCAATTTTGTTTTTGAAATGCATTGCATCCCGTTTTCCTTTAAGGAAAATGGGCTGCATTAAAAAAAAAACTGCTTTATTTAAAAGCAGTCACAGACATGGTGGTCTGCTATCCCCAGCAGGCCACCATCCCTGTGAGGATGGCCATTTCCAACGGGGTCGCAAATTGTGACCTACCTCATGAATATTTATGAGGTAGGTAATTTGCGACCCAATTGGGAATCACAAACAGTGTAATTGACACTGCTGTATATCAGATTTTGCAACTTGCAAACAGCGAGTCGCTATAACTTTTTGCGAATCACAAAACCTAATATTCGTACATGTGGCCCTAAATTACAAAATTGTCTCAGAGTTAGCATCCTGCATCCTACATAAGGCGCCAGTTAGAAATCAGGCCCTTAATATTTGGCGCTTTTAAAGATACAGACAGTTTTTGACCTAGTACAGAGTTCCCATATTAAAATTCTTTACCCACGTGTAAAGAAATGGAATGCCGTCGGAACTGAGATGTACTGCAGAAGTCATGGGGATAAGTTTGTGTATTGACCACTTATCTATTGCTAATATGTATCTGAAAATGGAAAGTGCACAAAACACAACACAAATAAAATAGAATTTTGAGTTAGAGTACAACTGGATCCTGAAAAGGGAGGGTACTTTGCCTTTAAGTTTGCTTATGGACAAAGCCACTGATATGCATACTTCCTGAGCATAGTCACCACCCATCTTACCTGCACGTTGTAGCAGTGGCTGTCTCAGCAGCCCACAAGAGACAACAGCCCACCTCATTCTCTAGTGAGTGTTTTAAGGGTGTGAGTGAATGTTCACAAGCACCAATTGTCTTTGAAGTTATTTCTGTACCAGTCTGGTTCTTGACTTGTGGTGCAAGGCAGCGCTAGGTTATATTAATTTCTTTAGCAGTCTGTTTCCAGCTTCGTGGTGCAAGACAGCCATTGGTTATATTAAACAAGTGAGGTTGTTGGGCACACACTGCCAAAAGTGTCAAGTATGGATATCTACCAATGTGCAGATGCGGAGGTACACCTTCCACAAGGCTGCTTCAGTGGACAAACATGTGCATTCCCCTCCAGGCAGTCAGCAAACAGGGTGGTGTATATGGAGAAGTGTGGAATGGAGTTGTCCTCTTTGGGCAGCCTTTATGCTTCATCTTGAAATCTCTTCTTAATCTAAAGTAAATGTCTGTGATAAGATAAGGTTAACCTTTATAATAGGTGAATCAGTAATGTTTGTGAAACATTAACTGTATGCATTCTTTCTAGTATTCATGGAGAGGTACAAAAGTGATCAGTTGCGGATCACCCTTACGAACATCAGGGCTGTGCCCTCTCTGTGTGGGGCTCTTTTTAAAATGATAAATGTTGTGAATCAAAACCTGATTCACCCATGGCATAATTAAAAAAAAATCCAACCCTCACTGCAGCCAGAGTCAGTAAATTTGTCTGATGCCTTGGATAGGCACACAGAGGCACCTGCGCCAATCATAAGACCGACAGTCCTGGGCTGCCAAAGTCCCGGTCCTGGCCTCAGGTGCCTGGCATGCCTCATGGCCATATGTGACACACTGCAGTGTCATCGACACAGGTAGCCCTGAGTGCTCAAGGTTGAAGTCCTGCAGTAACCAAGGCTACTCGTCAAGCTGTCACCTAACCCTTTTCCATACTCTCAGAAGGGAGGGGTGGAGTCAGGAGCCTCAATAACCCCACCTCACCCTGTGTCAAGACGGAGAGGGTAATTTGAAAAGCAAGAAACTGAAAGCTGGAGTCAATGCATCATTGCAGAGTCTCCAGATTTGACTGTCCTGCATCAGTACTCAAGGCAGGAGAAAGCTGTTTTACTTCTCTGATGGTATACCAAGCACCAGCAGCTGAATTTGATGAGCACAGGCAGCTAAAACAAAGTGAAACAATATCTCTCAAATGCACCCATGCTTGTATGGGTGTGTTTGTGTGTGTATGTGTGCGTACATGTGAGAAATTGAGAGTGAGTGACAGGGAACTAAATGTGAACAAGTGACTGCGAGTGACCGTGTAACTATCAGTGACAATGAGTGAGTCAGAGTGTGAGAATAAGTGAATCTAAGTTAGGATGAGTGAATGAGAATGAATGAGGGTGATGGAATGTGAGTGAGAATGAGTGTGATGAGTGTGATTGAATGTAAGCAAATATAAGTTATTGATAATGTGTGAGCATGTTTGCGTGTGTCACTATTTGTGAGTGATGGGGTGAGGGTGAATGAGAATGAGTGAGAGTGAGTGTAACAATGAGAGAGAAGGGATGAGTGGGAATAGGTGGGAATAAGTGAGACTGAGTGAGAGAGTGGTTATGGTTATGGGTTTGGTCACTGTCAGTATTAGGACTCTTTTTTCTTAAATGTTGTATGAGTTTTACATGTCGATGGAGTGTGGTAAGTGTTTAATTTGTGTGTTTTTATATGTATTACTTACAGCAATGAGAAAGTGCAAGTCAATTGAACCACACGTGTGGGCTGTTTTTTGTTTGTTTTGATGAATAAAGCAATTAAATAAGATACAATATCAAGATATTCAGGATTTTGAACTTCCTGTTTGGGACTGTGTTTGTGTAGTTTAGTGTGTAGATGTGTTGATTGTTGTGGTTGTGTCATGTGTGGATGTTGTGTCAACAATGTGTGTGTGTTGTGCCATGGATGTATGGCAACATGTATTTCCAGCTGTTCGTGTTGTGTTGTGGTAGAATGGCAATGGATATGTGTGTATGCAGTGTGTTGTGTAGTGTGTAGTGTAGTGGGACACATAGCTAAGGAACAGTGCATGCTTGAGATACTCCTATTTCATGGCAGTGCCTTTGTATGATGTCCTTTGGGTCCAGCAATAGTTTCCCTCCACCAGTACACCAACTGCTGGACTGTAAGGTCTAAATAGGGTTGACAGAAACCCTCCAGCCTGACAGCTAGAAAGAGCACTCCATTGTGGCTCTCTTCGGCTCTGCTGCAATACATCTAAATAAGATGGGTGGAACACCATTGACTTGACAGTCTTTTCAGGTCCGACGCAAATTGGTGGTGAGATCGGCAAGATCTAAATCAGGCCCCTTGTCTCTTTTTTGGAAGTTGAAAATCTCCAACAGGAAGAGGTTGTAGCTGACAAGAGTTCAATGACGCCAGGTACCCCTTTGGTGAAGGACTGCTGACCAGGATTTGCTGCTGTGGAAAAGAACGTAGCGATATCTGCTACAAAGTCAAGCCGACCAGCAATGCACCTTGAGTGGATAGAAAAGGACATCAATTCCTATCTTTTCTTGGTTCCCAGAGCTATTTGTATCCCAAAGTTTGAATTTTGGTGATCTGGGCACCTTTATTACAACAACTAAGGGTCTAGGACTGGGGGAATACCACTTGAGTGATTATGACACACTCAAACTGAGCCCAAATGCTGGTTCAAGATAGTTGGAGCCCTTTCTATCCCTGAGGATCTGATAAGAAGGCCATCCAAATAGCCCTTGGATTCAATCTGGTAGTCCTGGATTCAAGTGACAAAACAGGGCTCCAGCAACGGAGCAGGCTTCTGAGGGTTCAAGTCAGGTTCCAGGCAGCAAAGCAGTACTTCTAGGTACAGCAAAGCAATTTTGTGGAGTGCAGAGCAGGCACAGCAGCAGGCAGAGAGTCCTTCTGCAGGTCCAGAATGTGAACCTATCTTTACACCTTCTACCATCTTTAAAGGAGTCTTTGCCTAGTTCAGAGTTCCCTTTGATGAACTTGAGGTTTCCTGCTCCCCTCTCCAGCCTCCAAGCCGACTGCATGAACAATGAATGGATGACAAGTCCTTTGTGCGAAGCCAGACCACAGCCTATTCAATTTCAGCTCCACCCCCCTTCCATCCTTCCTGTTGATAGCCCATCCATATTGCCTTTATTGTGTGGCTGTCTGGGAGCAATAAACAATGTCCAGCTGCCATCTACACCCAGTCATGTGACCTATGATGGGCTGCAGGTACCCAATAGTTAGAGGAGGAAAATGCCAACTTTCTAAAAGTGGCATTTTCAATATTGAATCTAAAAATCCAACTTTACTATTAAAGAGGACTTTGATTACAATTTCTCAGACACCTGTTCCCAATCCAAAGTTGGCACTTATGAAATGAAATAAGGTAAACCAATGTTATCCAATAGGAGAGGTAGGCATCACAGTACTGAAAAAGAATTTAGGAGTTTTTCACTACCAGGACATGTAAAACCTAAAAGTACATGTCTATCCTTCTAATTACAATTCACCTTACCCTATGGGCTACCTAGGGCTAACTTTAGGTGTCACTTATATGCAATAAAATTGGAACTGAAGACTTGCATAGGTGGATATATTGCCAAATCAAACTGACAGTTTAAAACTGAAGTCAGGCTGCAATGAAAGCCTGGCACAGGTTTTGAGTGGCTACTAAAGGTATTGCCACTATAAGTGCTACAGGCCCACTAGTAGCATTTTATCTTAAATCTTATAACTACAAGTAATGGCATTTCATCAGAAGGGGTCAAAGTAGCCTAAGTCCTTTTAAGGGCAGGTAACTGTCAGAATCTACTTGAGATAGCTGACCAATAATAACATTTTTAACAAGGAAGAGCCTGTCTTCACTGAGAAAGAGAAAACTGAAGAGATCGGATAGCCCTGTTGTTTCTTTTACTGTCAAACAAATTGCAAAAGAGTGAGTTCAATTCTCTGAATGAGAGCAGAGGGTACGATAAAAGGTAAAAGCCTAAATAGAAATTAAAATGTGCGTAGTATTGTCATTTTATGAATATTACGTGATGATCCCTTATGGAAGCCTCTTGCAGATTTCAAGACAGTGGTAGTCAGCAGGCATTCATTATTATGTTTAAACAGCTCATCAATTTGAAATGATAGTTTCACTCCTATATATGTAGCTTTAATGACAAAACAGAGTCAGAATTGGAATATTTACTGTTACACAATATTTGAGTCTTGTTCTGATTCAAAAGGTATCTGAGAGTTCTACAAATTGACCTGCTTAATATTCAATATCAGGAAGAGCTGAATTCAAGTTAATACTAAAACAGCAATTTCATGAAAACAAGCGGGTAACTTAAAATCTGTTCTGCTGACTCTCAAATATGGAATGCCTGTGTTCGTCTTTAGATGTTTTGAGTATAGCTAGAGATACAAGGCAAATAGATAATGAGACATAGGACATCCTTTACTAGTTGTCCTCTGATTAGAAACTCCAGGTGATAGAGTTCCCATTCATATAACCTATGTCAATAAACCTTTATATTGAAGCAGAATTCTGCTGTGAACAATGGACGAACCCAAACAATACAGAACTTACCATAGAAAGGGCCAAGAGGCTGTCCTAGGCCCCCTCAGCATCAATCTTTATCATTGCAGTTGGCTTCCCAGGAACCATAGCAACATCAATGGGGGAGGTGGAAACATTTGTGTGATTGGCCACATACCAAGATGGAACAAATTAGAATCCACCTACCCTTCAATCCAAAGTGAAAATCGATTTGCCAATATTTCATAAATAAATCTTAAAGTCACAACTTATGGGAGAAATTGACATAAATGAACCATAAACTTTAGAGTTTTTATCCTGGTTCGGATCTATCAGAATATTAGTTTCTTTCCAGAAGAGAGGAGGTAAAGTCCCTGTTTCAAAAGAATTAAACATTAATAGCGTGAAAGTTGCTAGGATTTTAGCAAAATTGTTATAAAATCAGGACTAGAATATGGACCCAAAGCCTTGCTTTTAGGTAAACTATTATTAGCTCTTTCATCTTCCTATGTATTAATAAGGGTATCCAACAACCTCTTTGAGTCTTTTGATTTAAGAATATTGTGTTGGGTTAAATGTAACAAGAGCTGATCTCTGGTGCAATTTTATATAATGATCCCTAAATGCAACAACAACATGTTTTGACCTGTGGATTTCTTCATCCTCTGATTCTATAATGACTTCACTAGAATTCTTAATAACCTGTTCTTTAATTTTAAGGGCCTAAATTTCCCCCTATTTTAATTAATGTCAATATCATGATGTTGTTTTGTTCCAAATATTTTAGTTAAAAGTGTTACAATTAATTTATCATTGAATCTCAGCTGATACATCATTTCAGACTGCTAGAGCCTGTTCGACTTCTAGATTTAAAAGTTATGTACTTAAACGATCTGATTCTAAGTTGTCTTTTCTATCTTCAGGGATGATAAATCATAATGTAGCTTCTCATATCTGTGCTTTCAGATAATTTCAAGCAAGAATAATGTAGATTTTAAAATGGTTTCCAAATAAACAATAATTGTTTTGTAATTATAGCTAAAGGTGCAATAATAACATTTGCAAGAAAGGTTTTATCAAATGTCAATTTACGTAAGAACGTTGGTATTTTAAGGAGATTTTCAGAGCTAGGTAATAATAAAGACTTAGGGGTAGACTACGATTTGGGCGGATAGAAAAGGCCATCCGCTTAAGTCCAGACGGTCAGGTTGCCACCAGTGCGGCCGCCTTCCCGTGGGCCCCATTAAGAGTTTCACTCTGGGTCAGCGGGTGGAAACAGTGTTTCCACCTGCTGGCCTAGTAGGAAACAGCCTACAACATCGACGCCGGCTCATAATAGAGCCGGCGGCAATGCTGTAGTGTGGAGGGTGCAACAGCACCCGTCACGATGTTCACTGTCTGCAAAGAGGCAGTGGACATCACAACAGGGCTGGCCACGGTGGCCCCTGCACTGCCCCTGCTAAGGGCCCTGCACCCTGTCTCTGCCAGCCTTTCCATGGCAGTGCCACCATCATGTAACTGCTGGCAGAGAAGGGGGTCTTAATCCCCAGGGCACTGTGTTAAGGCCGCCTGGGTTGTAATGACCCCCTTATTGTTAGATACCACTCAAGGATACACCAAATAAAAGTCTACAAGACTCGATTCTGTGTGACTAAAACGTTTTCAGTCCAAGAGCATCTGTTATGTGAGGAGGAGTAGAATATAAAGTTAGGTCTGTTTGGGTATTAGAGGCAGCAAATATCAATAAGACCATATGACGTCATGGTATGTTCAGTGCTGTACAAGAAGGTTGCATATCCAAAACCTTTTCTAGATGTGTAGAGTCTTTGCTAGACTAACTTTGTGATGTAATATCATAAAAAGGGCCTGCCAAAAAAGAACAGCAGCTGCTAAAATATAGAGAGTTCCACATTGTTTGGGACATCAATACTGCAAACCATGAGGGCACATGATTTCTTTCTAAGTCTACAGAGAACCCCTCTACTTTGATCCTCATTTTCCAATTTTACCAATAAAGCAGACCTTTCAGAGTAGATATAACAATAGCTTTAAAGCCAGGTTGTGCTAATTTTTGTAGGATCTGAAAATCAAAGTCAAACTGCTATCCAAACCATTCAGCATCTTTGCACATTTTTGCATATTGCCCCTTTCCCCACAATTATCCCACCCTCATGCCTATCTCCCTCCCAAAAGCAAACTCCAAAGAGAAACCCTCCCACACCAAAACCCAAAGTAGCCCTTGGTGAAGGAGGTCTGAGCTCCATAGATGGATTTCATGTGCTTTTGAAAGGGAGCAGCCCTGTCTCTGCAAGGTATCCATAATGAGTAAAATTCACTAATTAACCTATCCTTTAAAGTTCCTCTTGTAATCCCTCTTGCCTTAACCCCTTCCTGTTCACTACCACCAATTGATAGTTTAGTCAGAGTCAATCCGCATCTGAAGCATTTCCTTTGGGCCATTTCTCAGACAACTTTTAGGTTTTTATGACTGAGGTGCAGTTCAAAACTGTGAGTGAGGCATAGATAGGAAAGTCAGTGTCCCTATTTTTTCAAAAGGGGGTATGATTTTTCAAAGCTTCTAATGGTGTTCCACAGTAGAAATGTGATTGAACAAAAAATTTAAATGTGCTCTTTTGGATTGGTTTAGAAAGGGTTGTGCTGTTTGATACACCAACTGGCAAAAAGATTTACGTTGTTGGTATATTTATGAATGGCCCATTGATATATCTTGCCCTGAATGGCCTTAGTCATTCGAAAAGGAAAACGGTGAGCTTACTGGAATTGACAGTAAATATCTCAAACACATAATTCAAGAAAATACTTCTGAAAGAGAGGAACGAAAAATCAGCATTGATCATCCCCTCTGTTCCTGATATTCCCAGAATACGAACATTCTTGTGCCACATTCTATTTTTCATATCCTCAAGCATTTCCACTAAATCATTTTTCACCCTTGTTCAGATACTTATTGCAAAATTTTCTTGTGTAAGGTCTCCCAATTTCCCAGTGTGCCTTGACTTTCTACACCTAAGCATCTGTTTAGAGGCATTTCGAACTGCTGCTTGTGTCTTTAAATGTGCAGTCTGTATGGCCACACAGCTACAATTCCTATACGTGTTCAGCAGCTTACCCACATCTATAATTGCATGGCACACAATTACACGCACAAATATATTTCTGATGTTTGTGTGTGTGCAGACTCACTCATATAAAGGTTGAAATGACCAATGTTGTCCAACCACTAGAGTCTTAGGGCCAGATGTAGCAAAGGGTTTTACCCATTCTGTGTCTGTGGGAAAATGTGTTCGTACATATGGCCCTCAATGCTATTAGTGCTGGGAAGAAAATTAACGCTGGCTGATCTGCATTCTGTAGTTACTATATAGGAGTTTTATTTCGTATCACAATTAATTTAACAAAATGTTTCACCTAGTATTAATGGGCATGGTCTATCATATACCAGTGTTGAGAAACAGCTAGCGTACCTTTCTATTTCCTTGCTAGGTGAGGATTATAGTGTTGTGTCAAATAATTCAAAAGGGTTCATTCTAGGTTGTGCTTTCATGTCAGTCTTTTTCATATTCAGCTTTATACTACTCTAACCAGAAACCAAAAAGGTACCCAGATGGGGATTGAAGTAATCAAGATTCCAAGTTCGTATTATGTTGTGCTATACTTATTTGTATGGCATGCATATCACCCAGAGGACAGAGGGGTTCCTCAAACTTCAGTTGCACCTTATCGTCATCAAACATTTGACTTTTTTTGTAAATAAGAAATTAATTTGCAAAGACTTCTAGCTCCAGTACCACACCACAAATATACATTTTCTTTCAGTTTTAGTGCCAATCAATTATTCCTAGCAAAAGGTTCCAAACAGCCAACCTCGCTTAAAAATTATAGCTTTCCAAAATGTACACTCAGAAACATTATGGTAGTCACTCGAGAACATACAGCGAGATGCTGAGACAAAATGGCTCGAAAAGTGATAGTTAATCTCATGGCAACCTGACACTGTGATACAAAGAGTAAACTGTAAAAACAATCTAACATATTGCTCCCGTTATGGAGATCAACCACAAGTTATCAAAAAGGGCAGAGAAGCGTCATATTGACCTTGGTCAATTAAATGTATCCATTCCTAGAGCTTAGCTCTTGAATATCCTGCCATCCAAGTAATAGGTGAGAAATCAGCAGAACCATATCTCATTTAAGGAGACATTTGCAGTTTCTTTGCACCAAGATTATGAACAGTACTAGGCCTTTAGGTCTTAGGATACTAGCTTCAACCCTTATCTTTTTGTTAGTACCTTTAAGTTAGCTGTCTTATCTTTGAAGCGGTTGAGAGAAATGCCACATTCTTGACTTTAATGTTCATATTTTCTAAATTGCTAAGCTTTGCATGTGCTATTAAACATTGACCATTTTCCCACTGTTCCTCCTAGTTGATTTTTTAATCGGAAATACTTTGGTTTAGCTGGTAGTTACACCTCCACAGAGTTACATAATGTGATCATTACACCAAAGAATTAAAATGTTAGTTGGTCGTTCTGGATTTTACAAGGAAGTATTTTTTTTATTTTTTTTATTGTGCATGGGATCTGTTTTACCACTGGCATTATACATGGCTTTTACGGTTATCAATTTTAACTAAGCTATTTCATGTGGATGACGTATTATTTTAGATTCTAGATTATACATATATTTTCGACATTATGAAAACATGAACATCTGTAATTAAGCTAGAATTGTTAGTAATATTTTCATAATGCAAATTAAGAGTGATACATTTGAATTGCTGTTAAAATCTTTTCGTTGTATTTTATAAACAGATTCAGACCTCCAACCTACCATGTTCAGGCTTGGTATGATGAAGTGAGAGACTACACCTACCCTTATGCACAGGAATGCAACCCGTATTGTCCATTTAGGTGCTCCGGACCTGTGTGCACCCACTATACGCAGGTAAATTCCAGTGAGCATTTATTACACTGTGCTATGCTTTTAAATATGCATCTTGCCCTTGATGGCTTGGATTATACAATTTGAAATTAGGACTTCACAACAGAACAAATATGTTTTTGCATAGTCTGATGTTTTGGAATGATTTTGACTTTGACTGTGCATTGCACATCTCAGTCAAGATGTCTTTACGAATGAAAGCGAAGTATAGGTCACTACAGTATTTATCAGGACCAACAAGAATGGCTATGACAAGCTTTGTGCTTCTGATAGATTAATCGCTTTATTTCTCACTTATCGCACATGTCAGGATAAGTTCAATCATCAATGCCATGTCACCAGACAGAAGCCCCGGTTGAAAAGAATGTCATCAGCTTTGCACTTTAATAATGAATGCTCATCTGACACATTTGCATACATTTGCAGTTGGCAATGACATGCACCCTGTCCAAGTAGGCACCCTCCCTCGAGTCAGGGAAGGGAGCCACACAGCTAAGATAACCCGTGCTCACCCCCTTGGTAGCTTTGCACAAGCAGTCAGTCTTATCTCAGAGGCAATGTGTAAAGTATTTGTACACAGATACAGTAACACAGTGAAAACACCACAAAAGTACTCCACACCAGTTTAGAAAAATAGCCAATATTTATCTGTATAAAATAGAACCAAAACAACTCCAACATACACAAGTAAAGATACACATTTTTAAAGGTTAAATCTCAATAAAAGCTCTTAGAAACGCAATAGCTCCAACTGGGTCTATCACAATGTGGTAGACTGAGTCATTCCCAACAGCCTGGTGCCGCTTGTGAGGAATTGCGGTCAGAGTGTTGCACATACCCCAAGCACAGTGCCTTTGGTAAAAGGTGGAACAAAGACGTTGCGCGGAGTCGGGGATGTGAGGCGTCGCTAGAGCCGGTGCAGCATCAGTTCCTTACTGCTACCAGCAAGGTGAGGCATTGGTTCCTTACTGCCAGTCAGGGGAGGTGAGCTGTTGGTTCCTTGCGGTTGCAGGGGAGGTGATGTAGCATCGGGGGTGAGGCATCAGTTCCTTACAATCCAGCCGGGTCGATGAATCCAGCAGGTCAAGATGCTAGACTTGATTTTGCGGTGTTGTGATCACACTACAGGGCCACAGGTGCTTAGGTGTAGTCGGGTGTCCCAAACAGCGTAGTCGGGTGTCCCAAACATCGGTTATCTGGCACTCAGGACTCATGCTGTGATGGGACTTCGGAGGCACTGCAGATGCATGTGGCCTGTGGTGTTGGTCGTGGTTGTTGCACTCAGAGGGAAACATGGCTCCTGGTGCAGGCAGCAGTGCAGAGTCAGACAGCTGCGCCAGTTCCAAAGTCGCTCTGGTGTTGATGCACTTGGTTTATTCTTGGTTTCACCAGAACTCACTCCCAAGGGCAGAGGAACTGGATATGGCACTACTTAGTGAGTCAGGACTATCAGCAAGAGAGGCCAGGTGCTAGCAGGTGAAGTCGTTGTTGTCCCTGAGACTTCTAAAAGGAGGCAAGCTCAGGTCAAGCCCTTGGAGAACCTTGGAAAGCAAGATGTTGAAAGCAAAGTCCAGTCCTTTCACTCTCAGGACAGAAGCATCAAGCAGCTGGCCAGCACAGCAAAGCAACAGGGAGACTGGCAGTCCCTCCTAAGGCATCTAGCCCATCTTCCTGGAATAATTTCCTCAGTCCAGAAGTGTTCTGAAGTTGTGGTTTCAGAGGCCCAGTACTTATACTCATTTCTGCCTTTGAAGTAGGCAAACTTTAAAGGAAAGTCTTTGTAGTGCACAAGGCCCTGCCTTTCCTGCCCTGGTCCTAGACACACTCCAGAGGGTTTGAGACTGCTTTGTGCAAGAACAGGCACAGTCCTATTCAGGTGCAAGTGTCAGCTCTTCCCACCACTCTAGCCCAGGAAGATCCATCAGGATATGCAGAGCACACATCCGCTCCTTTAGTGTGTCTATACAGGTGACTTCACAAACAGCCCAGCTGTCATCCTGACCCTGGTGTGTATTCCACAACCAGACAGAAGCACAGAATGGTTAAGCAAGAAAATGCCCACTTTCTAAAAGGGGCATTTTCAAACTTACAATTTAAAAACCAACTTCACCAAAATATGTATTTTTAAATTATGAGTTCAGAGACCCCAAACTCCAATCTCTATCTGCTCCCAATGGGAAATTACACTTAAAATATATTTCAAGGCAATCCCCATGTAAACCTATTGGAGAGATAGGACGTGCAATAGTAAAAACCATATTTAGCAGTATATCACTATCAGGAGATGTAAAACACACCAGTACATGCTCTACTTTTTAAATACACTGCACCCTGCCCATTTGGCCTCCTTGGGCCTACCTTGGGGTGATTTACATCCAGTAAAAGGGAAGTTGGGTGCACTTGCCAGGTCGAAATGGCAGCTCCAAACGACCCACACAGACACTGCAATGGCAGGTCTGAGACATGTTTGCAGGGCTACTCATGTAGGTGGCACAATCAGACCTGCAGGCCCACTAGTGGCATTTGATTTGCAGGCCATGTGCACCTTTGGTGCGCTTTTCTACGGACTTACTAGTAACTCAAATATGCCAATCATGGATAAACTAATTACCAATCCAATTTTGATAGAGAGCACTGACACTTTAGCACTGGTCAGCAGTGGTAAAGTGCCGAGAGCCCTAAAGCCAGCAAAAACGAAACTCAGCACAGGATCGAAACAGGAGGACAGAAGCCAAAACACACCAAGAGCTGTCAGGTCTACAAGATCTGATTGAGGGTTATTTACATATTCATTGGTTGTCCTGCACATCTTACATTTTGCAGCTCTCCAGGGCAAAATCGAGTATCTATGTTTGATATTTTTTTCATTTTAAAACATAGAAAATTACAAATGTCAGAATTCTCTTTGTGTAATACGAAGAACCTCGGATGTCACAGAAAATACCTTTAGGTCAGACATTAAGACATCACGGACTGGTGTAAACCTAATGGTTCTTAAACAGCAGGTTGACGAAGATCAAATGGGAGGAAGAGAGTGTAATTTGAGGGAAAAAGCTTAAAAGAAGTTGCATTTGAATCATATCTTACTCAAAATGGCATTAGCTGCTTTTTTGTAATCACTGTGTTCATTAGCCCAAAATAAGCATATTCATGATCTTATATTTTGTTGGCAGAAAATGCACCAAAATGTTTTTGGGAAAAAATGCTAGCTTATATTACAGTGCACATCTTTTTCACTGCCACTAAACAAATTACATTCAATACATGAAGTCACATTACTGCCCGTAGCCCTTAACATGGGTCTGCCTCAGACATAAGTGCCATTAGTAAAACATGTAGCCACCCTCGATAATTTAATATATGAGATTTATGGGCACTCCCTCTGTCCACGTTCTCAACACTAAAACGTGTTTTCAATATGAGGAACAATTATGTAAATTACTGTGTTCGTTAATTTATCTCATGAACATGCACTTTGGAAATACTACATTTCTGACTGCATCCATCTTCAAGGACCATCATCGTTGGCTCTTGCATAGGATCATGGTTGGGTCATTCAATGTGTTATGTGGCTGTACATAACGTAGACCAGTAGCTCCATGGACTATACACCCGATAACCCTCACATGCCATCTTTCAAACACACAAAAGCTGATGGGATGATGCTTGCAATACGTCTAACCACTGGCAAGTTTTCGAGGTAGCATGCCTTCCATCATTCTTTTGCCCACTATGCCACCCAGTCGCAGCCATATGCAAATCAGTCTTAACCCAAGTCCAGTATTAAACAGTCAAGCTCAAACTGCTAGGCCAGGACCTCCCTACACCAGAACAGACCGAACTGAAAAGGCTTCTTATTTAAGCACATACACACATTTTGAATTTTGGTTTTGAAGGAAATGTCACTTAGCCCTTTTTTCAGTTGTTTTTTGTTATACAGAGTTTTAGTGCTGTCTTCTTGCAGTGTTTCAGTGAGAACATTTCTAATATGGCCCCACTATAGGACACTGACTTTTTGGTTTCCATTGCACACATACAAATGGTTATTATTTGTGCACAGCTGATCTGTAGAATGTAAGTGTTTAGGTGTATTCTTATGTCCTTTAATTATACAGGAAAACCAAGCTTTCTTAAGTAAAAAATAAATATTTCTGCCATTTCATCTTCAATAGTATTTTCATATATCAAGTACTTTGGCATTTAGTGGGTATGCACAAACTCACACAGTGCTACATCATTATTTTTTATCAAAATAAAACACTTCTTATTGTGACATGATGTTCTAATGGGCATAGAGGCAAGCTACCACATATGTCACCAAATAAACTGCAATGTTTCTTAAGCCAGATGTGTCACAATACACAAAACTTAAACATTTTGCAAGCTTCACGCTTTACATACCTGTAGTCATGGCTCACTGTGATCGCAAGAGGAAGAGCAATTCCCTCTGGATTATTTAAAAGCCCTAATTAATCAAAGTTAAGTCGTGTGCCATCTCTTCTAGACTTATAGTGCTGAGGTAATTTGAAAAGCATCTCAAATATGCAAATACGCCTTGATGTTTGTAATATGAAACAGGCAGATTATTATCAATGACATACCGAAATCATATGTTTAAACAAAATTGGCGGTATGGGTCAATGCAGTGAAATAGTAAACAGTGTAGATGTTGAAAAAGTCCACATGAATTTGGGATGGGATGAGCCAACAGTTTCAGATATTAAGTATAAATGAATAGTAATTTTATTAGCAGCCTTGCAACTGAAATGTCGAGCTTTCATCCCCATGTCATAATTCGTGGAGTCAGTTGAGTTTTGAAAGGGATGAACCACCAATCACATAAATGAGAACATTAAAGCGTCTGACAAAAAGGTCATGTAAAATGAACCCACATTAGATTAATCCTTAAATAGGGGCCAAACAGATCCCAGAGTGGCTGGTGCTCAGGATTCAGTGGAGGAATCATAAAAAAATCTGATGCTTAGCACACTTTGATTTCTGACTTGCAAAATCACTTTTTGGATTCTCAAAAGTAGGTTTTCGACTCATAAAAAATCTACTCATGGGAGATTTCATGTAAGTGTGATTTGGAAAGGTCATACATTTATTTTTTGAAATAGACAAAAGTAATCCCTTTCCAAGGTGGGAAGGAGGTTGCAACAACCTGGCACCTAGTGAGCCGACATTAGAACTGAGAAAGCAGGTCGGAATTCTGCCATTGGCTCAACATCGGGTCTTTCCAAGCAAATCACTAAGTGCATGTCTTAGAGTTTGGGGATGAGTTACTCTATCACAAACGGGCTGGATATCCCATCTGCTCTATTACGATTTCTATAGATATAATGGGATTGTTATAAGGCAGATGGGATATCCGTCATGTTGGTGATGGAGTAACCCCATCAGCAAAACTCTAAACCAGGCCCTTAATCTCCCTATACCTGGGACAAGAAAAGTGTAACCTAATCTGGTTCTCTTGCAAAGCACCACATAAACTAAAGGAAAAAATCGTACATTGATGGGGTGTACAGCAAGAAGTTACTCAGTGCGAGGAAAGAAAGTTGCAAGTGTCTGCACTTGCTTGAAATTGAAAGATTATAGCATGACCAATTACACATGTACATATATGCTCTTGCAAAAATGGTAATGAACTGCTGCAAGTTTGCAAGCAAATTTCTAGGAACTTATGTGAATTTCTTAAAGCCATAACTCTGGACCCATGTGAGTTATTAGACTCACAGGTCAAAATCCATGACTTTTTTAAGAATCATATCATTATGCTGGAGTTCTTCTCCTAAACACCTCTTTTTGCATGGAACTCTTCATATATCACTTCAGTGCCAAACAATTTTAGTAGATAATTCAGCATGTCAGTACCAGCTATACACCTTGTAAAGATTTAATTCAACTAACTGTATACAGGGGTTCTTAAGTGTTGTACAAAAGGAAGGTTTCAATGAATCGCCTTGCATTTTGGTATTACAATGAAAGAGTAGATTAAAATACAATACATTTGTTTCACTGCAAACTGACATTCTCCTTTCTGAGAGGATCGCAGAACAATTTGTCTTTTCTAGGAACATTCTTAAGTTTACTTCTCTAAGTATTCTGCTCTTAAAGTGTGAGAAGTGCATGGAGATTATCTAAACAAATTATATTGCATCACATTATTCAAGCTTGAGAGAATAAATATTGTACTTTTCTTAGGTGATTATGCATACTAGCAGGTCAGGTTTCTTTAAATTATACCTTTGTCAAATCTACATATCTGTTTTTATTGTTTTCCTACTTCATTTTACATAAATATTTCTTGCTATTTAGGTAGTATGGGCAACAAGTAACAGAATTGGATGTGCTATAAACTTGTGTCATAACATGAATGTGTGGGGACAGATATGGCCCAAAGCCATTTACCTGGTGTGCAATTACTCTCCCAAGTAAGTACACATTATTTATCTAAGCTCCTCACATTATCAAAATGGCATGAATCTTTTTGATAGCTCCTTAACACATGTTTATTAGAGAAAATAAATATGGTTTGATCTGCACCGCTAGTATGACCACATATATTTTCTATTTACAGTATGGATTGTGATGCATTTTGTGTGTACAAATGTGTTTGAAGTCAATATTCATCCCTAGTCCTGTTGCCGTTGTGTTTATCAGATTGGCAGTTAGTATTTTGTTTGGAGACCAACCAGTCAAAAATTACCTACCTCGTCTCTAAACATGGAAATTCCACTTAAATCATTCACTGATAATCACTTATTTTAGCAGGATTGTGAATTTTAGATTATACTATATCACTTTTTACGAATAGTGTCCACCCCACTTTCTGTAAATAATAAAGAGAAACATTCTTTTGATTGCAAGAAAACGTTTTTAAATACAGGTAGATTAAATTAAAACCGAAAAACATAGTGAAGAAGACAACAGGGAAACAACAAACTTTAGAAAGTTGTGTGAGCTTTTGATTTAAATATGTTTTTTTCATGACAAATATGATCCATTGTTATTTTGTTATACTTTGTATAATTTGTTACGTGAACAATGTGAATTGCCTCCCACTCACTAAACATATCCATAAATAATTATTACAAGTTCAGTCTGAATTCGACAAGTTTACATAGGCCCCTCAATTTTGCAAAGTGTTGACATCAGGAGAAAGAACTGTGCAAACCATTTCAATGTGTTCAGTAAGAACGTCTGCCAAGTCTGGCCTATAACTGTTAAATGTGATGCAAGATTTAACACTCTCTTTCATAGATATTGAATTGTTGATGAAGACTTTAAAGTCATTCAAACATCGTTGCCAAAGAAACTACCAGTATTGTTCTGGCAGCTTTGAGATTAACTCCACAGTTTTGCGAATGTGCTAAATCTCATGTATAGTGCATTCTAGAACTATTCCAGAATAATGTTCTGCTGCTCACATGAATGGCAGGCACCAACTTCAGAAGAATGCTAATAAATTCCTCTCGAGAATGAATAGATGGTGACGCAAGTAAAAGGGAGTGGACACAGAGAGATCTCCCCAAAGAATAGCCTCACTGGATCTGGAGAGGAATGAGATGGGAGGAGGTTAGGAAAGAGGTGCAAAAAAGGGAAGACGAAGAGTGATGGGAACTCTCCCAATGGAGGAAGGAGAATAAACCAGGAATTGGAAAAATGTCAATGCAGTGTCTAAATAACTCAGATATCAAGTCAAGAAAGCAGGAGCAGGTGAACTCAACATAAGCAACCTTAGCAATTATAATCTCCATCATGGATCTCCAGCCATCACAGTGTGACACAACCCAGCCTGCACTTCAAAGGGGGACAGACAACCCTCTGTTGGCAGATGCAATCAGTGCTTGCCTGCAAGGGGGACATCGGGGCTGGTTCTTCGACCCCTTTACCTCTTTTTTAAAGGGTGCACTCAAGGAGCTCACTGAATCTGCACAACCTCTTAGTAGTACATAGTCCAGGCACCTCTTGGTTGACTTTAATTCAAAATTGAAGTGGGCAGGTATCCAATGTGTTACATATTGTCCTATACTATAAAGATCAATGATTAAACTATCTTGAGCAGAGGCCTAAGTATTCTGAACAGTGAGCTTTGTTTATAGAGAAACTGGAAAAGGGGAGACAGTATATTCCATGTAATATATTCAAAGCAAAAAGATATGGTTTGGGGAGCCTCATGAATAAAAATGACAGTATGATTAAACCTTGAGATAAATGGTTACATTGAATTCAGGACACACCTAGCAGAGATCATGCACCAACCATGGAACACTGAGCACTCCACAAAAGCTTCATAGAGATGGAGTAACCCTAAACATAGAGCCATTTGGTTGACCTACAGAAACAAATACTTAAACTTACTCACTCTCCCATCAATGTGAAATTAATCAGTGAAGATGCTTTCAATCTATACATAAACCCAATCCCAGAACATCAGTATTGTACAAATTTGCCTCGAGAAATTCTCAAGCAGCAAGGCAGTCCTCTGAGGGAAAAGGCAGGCTTCAGGCAGCAGGGCAGTCCTATTGGTGCAGCAGGAAAGTCACCTGAAGTACCCAACAGGCCACAGAAAGCAGAGAAGTTCGCTGATCCAGAATTGAACTGAAGAGTTGGTCTGAGGATCCTATTTCTATAGCTAATGCCCCCTCGGAAGTGGGAGAAGCTTCTGGAGTTTCACTCACATATGTGATTTGAATCTTCTGATTCCCTGCCCATTCCACCTAGATAGCCCATCCTGCCACCACCCAGTCTCCCTGTTGTTTGGCTGCCTGGGAGGAGTGCACAATGGCCAGCTGACATGCACACCTATTCATATTACCCAGGAGCATGATGAAGACAACAAATGGGTAGGACAAGAACATGCCAACTTTCTAAAAGTGGCATTTTCAGAATTGTAAATTAACATCTGACTTTACCATTAAAGAGGGTTTTAGATTACAATTTTTAAGAGACCAAACTCAACATTTCTACCTACTCCCAAAAGCTATCACCTATTAAATAGGGTAACCAATGTTATCCTGTGGGAGAGGTAGGCCTCACAGTAGTGAAAATTAATTTGTGATTTGTTCACCACCGGAAATGTAAGACTTTAAACACATGTCCAACTTTTTAACTACACTGGACTCTGCCCTATGGGCTGTTTAGGGCCTAACCTTGGGGTGACTAATGTATTAATAAGGAAGGTGTAGGCCTGGCAAATAGTTTATTTTGCCAGGTCAAAATGGAAGTTTAAAACTATATACATAGTCTATGATGGCATGCCTGAGGCATGTTTCAAAAGGCTATGTAAGTGAGAGGCACAATTAATGCTGTAGGCCCTCTAATAGCACTTAATTTAGCATCCATGGGTACATCAGTACCGCTTTATTGGGGACTTATAAATGAATTAAATGTGCCATTGGATGCAAGTCAGTTTTGACATGTTTAAAGGAGAGAGCACAAGCACTCTAGCACGTGTTAGCAAAGAGACGTAAAAGCCAACGTAAACAGGCTCACAAAAGAAGAGGGATGAAGCAACAAAAGGTTGGGGATCACCCTGCAGAAAGGGCCAAGTCCTACATGATACCCACCATGGAAGAGTAGACTATTCAAAACCTTGATGGATTTCCTGCTTTGGGGATAGAATGTTGACAGTGGGCCTTTTAAGCAGTGGTACCATGCCCTTTTAAACTCAGTTGGATCCTTCTGTCTACACTCTCCTGAGCCACTGGCATCTTATAGTTTAAAGGGAGAGAGACGAAATGCAATAATATGATATGTGTCATTTTCTATCACGCCTGTAAGCCTAACACAAAAGAAAGTTCTACAAAAAAAAGCTAACTTTTTTGGTGGTTATAACTACTAACCACACTCTATTTGCTTTCCAATTCAAGAAGAATGCGATAGGCCAGTAGGCCATGGCATAGAAAAAAGGCTTGAGTTCAATGACAGGTAATGTCAAATGTGGTAAATGTTTAGCCTGCAAATTTACAAAAGATATGACAATGTTTGTGTATCAAAAACAGACGTGACAATTTTCTTTTCAAACTACAACTGTGCCAAAAACAGCATACTCAATTAAGTGTTTATTTTCCTAATTTACACTGGCCAAGTGACTCAAATCATTAAGCAGTGAATCTGTACGCATCGGTGTAGAATTTTTCATTCAACAGCCAGTGCCCGCTTATTTGAGCGTTTTCACACATTCAAGGACATCTACCACTCATCATATTGAAGGGCAAATGATTGATATAGTTAAGCTTGATTTCCAAAATGTCCAACATTTTATCTGTGTAAGAATGCTGTGGGGTTGATCCTTTTCAAACAACGCAGACAGTTTGACTTAAAAATTCACGCTGTGCAATGTAACATAGCAGTGATTGTAATGTTTGCATACGTCTAATGAAAACATGACCGAGGAGATCCTTCTTTGCTGTTTGGCAAGAACTAGTTACCAACTGTGGGCAGAACGAACAAGCAAGTTATAACCCACCCATGTCCCTCAGCCCAGGAACTGGAAATAATGCACATTGGACACGTTACAACCTGCCAGGGACTGTCAGTTACATGTGATTTATTGTTGTGAGTTCTGGCAACCTTTTGTCACAAGCATACATTCAGAAGAAATCAACACTATTATTTTAAAAGACTTTATTTCAAGCCAGTTTAGTGCTAAATAGATAAGAGTATAATCGCAGAAACCAATAACACTGGAAGTAGCAAGAAAGCACAGAAGGTACATTTCATGAAAGCAGACAACATACTTTACAATGCATTTTTAAGGATCCTTTTATCTAATCTTTAAACATGACATTTTGCAACAATGAGGATTCCGTATCTCAACAGTTAACATACATTAATACTTATAATTCATTTGAGTTTTGAAGTCCATTGGTCTGTCTGCCAGACAAGCCCTTTTGATGTTTCTATAGCAGAAACATCATGATATTAATGGCACTGATGACCTCGGCCCTGCTGTTTGAAGATCCTCTCCACTTTTGTTGGTTTTAAGGCGAGGGCTGTGAACAGCTATTTTATACCTTTCGAGTAGCTTATTTAAAAAAAAAATGATCTTCATTATTTTGAAGTGAGGTGAGAGAAATAACTGTAAAAACATACTAGCAAAACACACAATAAATGTAATGCACGTTGTTTCACAACCACAAAAATAAGTACATCAACTATTTTAAATGAATAACGTCTTTTATGGTCTGGGGCCTCAGCAAAGGTATGCTTTAGAGGGCTTCTAATAAACATGAAGGGCATGTTGTCTGTAGATCAATAATATAACATCCTGGCCAGCAGTTGATGTCCTCTAACCAAAATTATGTAATTTACAACGAGTTTCTGAGATGAAAAAATTAGACTATTAGATGTAGCTAACAGTTTTATGAGTATGTTATTGCCGTCAACACTTTGTATAGACATATAGGGGGTCATTTTGACCTCGGCGGTCTTTTTTCAAGACCGCCGAGGGACCGCCGTGTGGAAGACCGCCTGTGCAGGCGGTTTGCCGCTCGGCCTATTATGACCGTTGGCAGCTCTCCGTCCCTTTACGGATGGAGAGCCGCTAACAGCCTTACTGGCGGGAGGCGGGGAAGTGGAGGTTGCTCCACCTCCACCGCCACGCCAACAGAACACCGCCCAGCGAATCACGTCCTGTGATTCGCCGTGGTGGTGTTCTGTTGGCGGTGTGGTGTCGGCGGAGCTGCCCCCATGGCTCCCGTCCCCTCCCGGAGGATCGATGGACCAGGTAAGTCGATCATCCGTTAGGGGAGGGGGTGGTAGGGTGTTGTGTGTTGTGTGCGTGCATGGGGGTGTGCGTCTGAGTATGTAGAGGGGGTGTGTGAGTGCGTGTAGGCTTGTGGGGGTGATGCGTGTTCGGGAATGACTGCGTGTATGTCTGTGGGTATGTCTGTATGGATGTGTGCGTGTATGTTTGAATGTGGGTGTGCGTGTCTGACTGTGTGTGTGGATGTTGGCATGTATGTCTTGGTGTGTGCGTGTGTGTGTTGGTGGTGCCTGCATGCGTGTCGGGTGTGTGTGAGTTATGTGATGTTGGGGGTCGGGGTGGGGAGGGGGGCCCTGCCACCTTTGGGGGGTTGCAGGGGTGGTGGGGCGTGTAGGGGAGGGAGTCAGGGTGGGGGTGAGGGGTGGGGAAGACCCCTATCAGTGCCAGGGAAGGAATTCCCTGGCACTGATAGTGCTTACCGCCATGGATTTCATGGCGGTCCAAACCGCTGGAAATCCACGTCCGTAAGCCGGTTCAAAATACCGCCGGCGGTATAGTGACGGTCGCCGGGCTGGAGACCCAGGTCTCCAGCCCGGCGGGCGGAACGGAGAACGGCGGATGACCATGGCGGTAACCGCCCTGGTCATAATTCCACAAGGTAAGACCGCCAGCCTGTTGGCGGTCTTACCGCCGGTTCTCCGCCTTCCGCCAGGGTCGTAATGACCCCCATAGTGAATTCATATGTACAATTTATTGTTTGACTATAGGATTTCTGGCTTGTGTTATCTGTAAGTAATATACACTGTACAATTGTATCTTAGGTATTAGGATTTTATGTAAATAATATGTGTTTAGATTGTAAGTCACATGACCAGTCCATTCTTTTGGTTCTGAGTCAATGGCTGTATGAGATTGCCAAATTATCCATTAGCTCCTGACATTTACAGCAGTTATCTTTATCAATCTGCATCTGTTCTGGGAATGACCAGACCATACTATATGCAGAGACATGGAAGATGTTGCACTGAATCAGGAATGAGTTATGCTTATTTTCCTTGTCACTTACTTCTATTCTATTGCAAACCAGCGACACAGGTGTTCATTTTGCTTACCACAATTACTTCTGTGCTATGGAAAACAAATCACACATGCAACCCATTGGTGGCTAGACAGCCATTTCTTCCAATAACTGACCTTTCTAATGCATCTTTGCCTTTAGAGAACCTTTACACCTGATACTTTCAGCAGAAAACATCATCTTTGTCGCTTCCTAATCCAGTGCTGAATTGAAGCAATAATGTTGAGCCTCCAATCCTTTCACTGGAACATTTTTATTCTTGGTTTCCCTATTTTTCAACTAAATTTATTTTTGTTTTTCAAATTTTCCAGAATCACTCACATGTGAGAACTAGAAGCCTCTCTTTGTACCCTCTTGGAATATCATACATTTTGGTAAGCCACATTGACACTATTAGGAAACCATGCAGATAAACCATGTTGGTTTTTAAACACTCTATTACTTTTAGCTTTTTTCAATATAGTAACACTACTCCATATTTTCTAGGTAAGCGTTAGAAGTTAGATGTTTACTGTTAGGTACACTACATTATAGATGGATCACTGAAGCATCTACTCTGTCATGCATGTCTCTAGCACATTACACACCTGGATATAACAGCCATATATGAGTATAGCACATGCATAGGTGATAAAAGTACAATAATAAACATACATAGCCTAATAGGACCCTTTTCTTCTCTCTGTATGTATAGTGAAGTCTCACACAACATTACTGTGCTGAGGTCAATGGATTCTATACCAGTAGGGTTGACATTTTAACTTACCAGACTACATTTAGCAAACAGTGCATAGAATAGCTTCTACAAAGCATCATTTAACACTTTAAATTAATTAGGCGCAGCCAGGGCACTGTCATCACAAACGCTGAGGCCAACTGATGAGGGTGTTTATAAGTACAAGAAGTAGTGCTGCAAGAGAACTCATTTCACATACTCTTAAATACTTATGTTAATCAGCACAGAATCTTCCAACTTCCTATTAGTAATACTATGAAGAGGGCACAGTCCTTTCTATTTGCACTATATGTACATTATTTTTGGCTGAATATTCTTGTTTCATTCCCGTTTTAGAAAGTTTGGGTCAAGTTACTTTTACGGCATGTAAGAGCATAATAAAAAGTGCGACGGGGTACTATGTTTAGTACTCCAAAATGCCTCAGTGAATAGCTCCCTTTTGTGGACTGTGCCATCAGTATTACTCCCAAATACTTGTGTAGTCTGATTAAAAACAAACTGTAGCATTTGTGTATGTACATTGAACTTATGCATACTGTATAATGTAAATACATTACTCTGTACATTGTTTGTGTTGTCTCTTGGTTGATTGAATCATATATCTAATGAGTGCATGAATTTAAATGCATTGAAATATAAGTGTAGCCTCTTGGGAACATTGAGGCCCCCATTTTGACTTTGGCGGTCTTTTGCGAAGACCACCGTCGAAGCTGGTGCCACAAGACCGCCAGTGTTGGAGGTCCGAAGACCGCCGTTTTATGTGTCACCTATGGATTTCCACTCATAAACAGGTAGAAATCCGACACTGTCGGCCTGGCAGACAGCGGGTGAGAGGGGGTTCCACCACTAGCACCACCATGCCAGAAGGACTCCACCCACCATATTACGAGCAGTTATATGGAACTGTGGTCCTTGCACAGTGATGCAGCATTGTCAGTGGAACCACTGAAATCCACCCCCTCTCGGACAACCACCTCGACGTGGGCTGGGCTGCGGCCCAGACAGGTATAGGAACCAACCGGAAGGTGCATGTGTGTGGTTTGTGCGAGTACGTGTGCAAGCATTTATTTGTGTGTCAGAAGGGGTGTGCATGTGTGTCTGTGTGAATGTATGCGTGCATGGTGGCGGTGGTGTGAATGTATGTGGAGGGTGGGGGTGTGAGTGTGCATGATTGCAGAGGGTGTGTGTGAATGTATGCAGAGGGTGGGGGTATATGTGTGAGTGTATGCGTTTGTGGTGGTGTGAATGTATGCAGAGCGTGGGGGTGTGTGAGTGCATGAATGCAGAGGGTGTGTGTGTGTGTGTGAATGTATGCGGAGAGTGCGGGTGAATCTGTGAATGTATGCGGAGGGGAGGTGTGTGTGTGAATGTATGCGGAGGGTGTGTGTATGTGTGCGAGCGAGTGGGGGTGCATGTCTGTGTGCGAGCGAGTGGTGGTGCATGCTTGTGTGCAAGCGAGTGGGGGTGCATGCCTATTTGTGTGCGAGCAAGTGGGGTTGCGTGTCCGTGCGAGCGAGTGGGTGTGTGTTTCTGTTTGAGTTCGTTTGGGTTGGAGGTGTTTGGATGTATGCATGCGGTTGGGTGGGGGGTGTTTGGATGTGTGCGTGCGGTCGGGTGAGGGTGTGTGTCAGGAAGTGTGTGGGCAAGTGGGGGTGTGTGTCTGAAAGTGTTTGGATGTGTGGGGGTGTGTATCTGCCAGTATGTGGACATGTGGGGATGCATGGGGATTCCTGTCACCGAGTGCATTACGACCAGGGTTTTCGCTGTGAGGCGACAGCTGCGAAAAGCCTGGCGGTTTGCTGCTTTGTAATACGGGCGGTGGTCTTAGGCATGCAGCGGGCCCGGAAAAGCACACCACCAGCTGCATTGGTCAGTCCGCACTGGCGGGACTGGCGGCATTGTGGCAGTCTTTACCACAGGGACCGCGGTGGTAAGACCGCCACCATGAGTGTGGCAGTCTTAAGACTGCCACACTTGTAATGAGGGCCTGAGTGTTCACTGGATATTTAAGATGTATTGACAATTTATAAAAATTAAGGTACACACAATTCCTTGGGCTCCACTGTCTCTTGTGCTCCAACTTTCCATGTGGAAGAGTCCACAACTAAAAATGTTGTAATTCCAGACTATTTGATGAGGAAGCGTATGTTACTTTGTTGCACGATAAATGTTATTGTCTTCATCTACCTCACCATTTTTAAACACAAATCTGATGTTCATATATATATATATATATATATATATATTAACATAATGATGTTTATAAATTGATCTATTATTTGCATTTAAGGGGCAACTGGTGGGGACATGCTCCATACAAACATGGACGGCCATGTTCAGCCTGCCCACCAAGCTTTGGAGGGGGATGTAAAGATAATCTTTGTTACAAAGGTACGTATACTGGTATTATGTGAAATGATGATCCTTGTATACACGAATAAGTGGTTTTTAAGTGCCATTTTTAGATTTTCTCCTGGCTAAGCTGTTCAATTGAAATTATACTTTTTAGTTTGCAAAAAAATAACTGAATGATTTGAAATGACATACATGAGATTTCTCTGCTCTGTAAAGTATGAATAACAATGGTGTTTGCATTAGAATTTATAAGAGACTAATTGCTATGTCATTAAATGCTATGGAGAGTGCCTCTAACTAAATCGCCATACATAAATACCTGCATGTATTCTTGCATAACTCAAGAAAACTCCTGATAATGCTCGATGCACATGTAATCTGAAAGAATACACTTAAAATATTTGTAAAATTAAGAGCACAATCATGGTGGCTATGGTTAATCATAGGCTGCTAATTTTAAATGCACTATAGAATGAAAACCTTTAACTCCAGCCAATGTTTGCAAATGCTTGAAATCATGCACATACCTGATTTTGGCTCTGTAAAATGTAAGTATTTAGGTACTGATAGAATTAGCTGAACACTACATTTATGGCAAACAAAAACGTACTTACCACTAGTTCAAGTTGTTTATGTCATAAGGCAAGTGGATGCCCTCATCTGCTATGCAATGGCAAGATTCTTCAGAGATGTCTCCCAGTTCCTGAATTATGTAACATAGGGGCTTAGGATTTTGATCAGTAATATACTTGAACATGTTTGTGCAATATCTTCCTACTCCTGTGTCTGAAATATTGCGAATTGCCCTGGTATTAAACCCCTAGCAAGACAACAGACCAAGACAGCACGTGCTCCATTACACTGAATGTGCAGTTCGCAGTGCACCTGCACTGGCAGGAGCACATAAAAAAATAGCGGGCATTAGGATGCACATGTGCTTTGATGCACCTTTACTTAGGTGTGTCTGACCCAGTCTGGGAAAGTGTGCCCTATTGCACCAAGTTCACTATCCTTAAGGCAGGTGCAAACTTGGGCCCACAGTAAGAACAGCACATCAGTTGAAGGTGGACTAACTGCTTGAAGCCTCCAAATCACCTTGTACTGTGCAGTCAGCAGTTCATCCCCCATTTAAAAGGGAAACAGAGATTCCACTGAAGGCAGATGCAGTGAATGACTGAAGGGGGAACTTGGGGTCCCTGTGTTGCCCTAACCACCTCTCAGGGGCACCCTCAGAGGGCATTCTGACTGAGACCATCTCTGTTAGGGCATAGTCAGTGTTCCTCCTGATATCTTTTTAACTCTGCACTCATGTAAATATGATGCAAGTGCAGAGGTAAAACATCTCCTCATTTTCTAGGGGCAACGTACCCATGCAAATGAGGAAAACATGCTTGCTACCACTGTGACTCAGAAAGTGCACTATCATGGACTGTATTATAGAATGGGCTGCAAAAGCATCTAAAACCCCTCTATAATACCAAAGGGCCCCAGGGTCACAAGAAGTAAGAGCAAATCCCTCAGCAAACCTGAGTGAAGTTTCCACATTTTTGGGATTCAGATCTCCAATGGTACGGATAGAAAACTATATTCTGGGATACAAGTGCACTCTTGAGAATCTTTTGAGAATTCACATTTACTCTTATTTGATGGCATTCCAGCATTCCACCTGTACTATTGTTCCTTCTGGAATGTTTTCACATGTGCTAATTTTTCTACTTTTGCATTTTGTTCCAAGAAAAAAATATTTTTTATTGGAAATAAGTCTTCCCTTACATCCAATCCAATTCGGGGGTCATCTGCTTCATTTGTGTTAGAAATGGGGTCTTTGGTTGGCAGTCAGGTTACCCCTGTCCAAGCAAGGACCCTCACTCTAGTCAGGGTAAAAGAGAATCACCCCCAGCTAACCCCTGCTTACCCCCTTGGGAGCTTGGCACGAGAAGTAGGCTTAACTTCAGAGTGCTAGGTGTAAGGTATTTGTACCATCACACACAGTAACTTAATAAAAACACTACAAAACGACACAACACAGGTTTAGAAAAATAGAAAATATTTATCTAAACAAAACAAGACCAAAACGACAGAAATCCACAACACACAAGTCCAGTTATCAATAAAAATGCAAAAAGAGTCTTCATTTAGTTTTAAATACACACTAACACTGTTAGCATGAAAATGTACCTTGCTTGGGTGCGTCAGAAATAACCCCGCACGGGCAAGTGTGCGTCAAAAAGGGCTTGCGATGCGTCGATTCCACTCATGAGCGGAACCTTGCGTCGTTTCTCCTTCCATCGGGTCGGGTGCGTCGTTTCTTCTCTTTGCAGGAGAGCGATACATCGATCCGGTCAGCACTCTCGTGTCCGGGCAGGCCTTGCATTGTTTTTACATGCCCAATGGTAGTTGCGTTGGAAATCCTGCTGCACGATGATCCGAAAACCATGCAGTGCAGGTTGCGATCTCCCAGCCTCCGTTAGCGATGCTGCAAATCGTTTCTCCAGCTCCGTGCATTGATTCTTCAGTCGAAGCATGCCATATACACAAGCTCCCCGGCTGGTATAAGAAATCCTTGCCAATTTCAGTTAACAGTAATCACCTCCATTTGCTTAATTGAGCAGAACATAAAAGAGCCTCAAGTACTAACAAGAAGGTTTTTGGAGAAAGTGGGGTCCTTCAACCAGAAAAAGATCTCATTTCAGCAAAACAGACAAAATGAGAGCAAAAAATGAAATGCAAAGTTTATCAAGCCACAAATAGGACACTGTCAAATTAAATTAAATAATCCCTGTTCTATTTGCAGTGTTGTAAAATCGACTTTACTAAAAGATGTATTTTTAAATTGTGTGCTCAGAGACCCCAAACTCTACATGTTCATCCACTCCCAAAAGGAAATCTACACTTTAATCAGATTTAAAGGTAGCCCCCATGTTAACCTATGAGAGGGACAGATCTTGCAACAGTGAATGAATTTAGCAATATTTCACTGTCAGGACTTATAAAAAAACATTTCTATGGCCCTCATTTCAACCTCGGCTGACTTTTCCTAAGACCGCCGAGGTTCCGCCGGGCGGAAGACCGCCAGTATTCGCGGTGTTCTGCCAACCATATTATGACTGCTGGCGACCCTCTGCCCTTTTTTGGACGGAGAGCCGCCAGCAGCCATACTGGCGGTCGTCGGTGTAGACTCAACCGTCACCGCCAGATCATCAGAACACCGCCCACCAAAGTGCGCCCCAGTATTTGGCGTGGCGGTGTTCTGGTGACGGGGTGCTGGCGGCAGAGCAGCCCCAATGGATCCCGTTTCCTCCCGGAGGACCACCGAAACAGGTAAGGTGATCGTCCGTCAGGGGTGGTGGGGTGTTATGTCGTGTGTGCATGCATGGGGATGTGCATGCGAGTGTTTAGAGGGTGTGTGTGAGTGCGTGTATGTATGCGGGAGGTGTAATGTGGGTAGGGGAAATGTTCTGTGTATGTATGTGTGCATATGTGCATGTATGTGTGTGAGTGGTGTGAGCATGCATGAAGGGGGTGGAGGGTACGTTTGGGGGGGTCTATGGGGGTCAGGTTTGATTGTGAAGCCTTTGCAGAATGGAAGTCAATTTCTGGCACCTATGTATGTAAAAAAAGTGGCAGTTTAAAGCATTCTGCATGGAAAGGGGAGTGGCTGTGAACAAGAAATCCAAAAGGGAGGATCTTGAGTCAGCCCTGTTTCAGTATGAGTTGAAACTTTGTCAGGCAACACCACCAAATGAGTTTGATGAGGAGAACTACTCTGAGGAGGAGGACTACACTGAGGTGGAGGGCAGTGGCCCTGAGGAGGAAACAGAAAGAGATGATTGGTGCCTAGCTCGAATCCAGAGCCTGGAAGAGCTAGATGGAGAGCTTGAAAGGGCTGCGGTGAAGAGAGCCTTAGCCCTGGAGAAAGAAAAGTTGGCAGCTCAAGAGCTGAGCTGTGAAGAGCTGAACCTGGAAGCCATGAGGGCTGAGTCCAGTTCCGATGGTGGCAGCAAAAATCTTGTATCCAGTACTGCTGAAGAAGTGCACATGCCCAGAGATGTGGTGCCCTACTTGAAGGAGAGAGTTAACACACACCAGGAGGTTCATAGGTATGAAGTAGCTCTAGTGATGCACAGGGTCCCTGAGGTGGATTGGGGAACTAGCATAGGGAGTCATATTCCTAGTGATGGGAGGGACACTCTACTAGCTCTAGGTGAGAGTGACAGGGAGATCGGTTCCCCCCAGGTAGAAGTCCTGGTTATGGAGTGTGAAGACATCCCAGAAGAGTGTGGGTTGAGTGTCAGGGACAGTCAGCTACTGTTTAACCAGTCTCAGGAGGGTGATATGGGGTACTTTTTCAAGGCTGAGTCACTGGATAGTTGGGCGAAGGGTACTGTGGTTAATTCATGTGAGGGGCTGAGTGATGTAATTGCTGGAGAGCATATGTCTAGTCCTTGTTTTCCAAAGCTACTCCAACACCAGGTGGAGTGTGAGTTCTCTGACCCCAGGGATCTTACACTGGAGGCAGACCTCTGGATGAGTCCCAAAAAGTTGAAGAGGCATTTGGGGGTGCTCCTAAAGGGAGTGGTCTAGGTATTTCCCAACCAGGTGAGGTAGGGAAGGATTGTAGTGTTCCAGGTAGGTCCCAGTGTAGTGGGATGGGTGAAGGACCCCATGTCTAGTCTCAGAGGAGAGGGAATGGGGATGGGCTGAGGCCCAGGGTGTCCAAGATCCAGTCCCAGGTCCTGGAGGGTTTCATGATGGAACACCAGGAAGGGAGCCTAGCCTGTACCGTAGGGCCATCTGTTGAGGGAGACCCCACAGTGTCAGGAGAACTTGGGGGGCTGCTGTAGCCAGCGTCCCCCAGTTCTGGTGTCTGGCAGTACCACTCCTAGTGAGGGGGTGCAGAAGTCCAGACAGAGGGTTGAGAGGGGGTTGCGGACCCCAGTGGAGAACCTGGAGGGTCCGCGGTCAGCTTTGAGAGCAGAGCTCCCCAGGAATGACCTTGGTGAGACCATTTCTGGGATGGGGGAATCCAGACTCTGTCAGATGGGCAGAGGTCAGGAGACATGCGCCAGCTAGACTGTTGTGTGGCCCTTGGGGACAGTGTGTTCCTTCAGGGGGGTAAGTGTGCCCCCCTGGAAGTCCTCGTGTGCCAAGCAATGGTTCAACCACAGGGTGGTGACTCTGGGTTGAATGATCAGGTTCAGGGGGTAAACTCTGACCTGATGGGTGGGAGGTGTGCTCCCAAGGAAGTCCTGGTGCACCAGGCAGTGGTTCAACTGCAGGGTGGAGACTCTGGGTTGGATGACCAGGTTCAGAGAGTAAACTCTGACCTGGGGGGGTAGGTATGCCCCCCAGGAAGTCATGGGTTGCCAGCTGGGGTTCTAGTCTGTGGGTACGGACCCTGGACTGGAGGATCAGGTGCAGGGGGTAAACTCTGACCTGAATGGGGGGCGTTTTGCCCAATCACCCCCGGTGTGATTTCAAGGGGTACTCTCCCTGAGGAGGGGTGCAGAATCCTGAGAGTAGGGGCAGGGGAGAGAGAGACTCACCCCTGACCCCAGTGCAATCTAAGGGTACAGCCCCTGGATTGGAAGGCCAGGATCAGGGTGTCCCACCTGACCTGGAGGACGGGGCTACTGCTAACAGTGCTCCTACCATGTTGTCTTCTGGGGGCGCCACTCCTAGTTGGGGGGTACAGGACCCCAGAAGGGAGGGCAGGGGGAGGATAGCCTCACCCCTGGCCCTGGTCCAACCTGAATGTACAGACCCCAGGTTGGAGGACCAGTTGCAGGTTAACAGCCCTGCACTGGTGGAAGAATTGTGCAGGACTGCTTCTACAAGCACCCTGACCATTTTTTACTCTGGGGGTGCCACTCCTGGAGTGAGAGTACAGAGCCTCAGAGTGGAGGACCAGGGTCAGGTTGTCATCCCTGACCTGGTGGAAGGGAGAGTGGTCAAAGGGTGCCATGCACCTGGGGCTACCACTCCTCGCTCTCCACAGTCACAGTGGTTGGAGAGGCCTGAGGTCGGGCTCTCACCCCTGACAGTTGCCCGGAGCCACTATGGTTTGCTGTCCTGGTGGACAGACTGGCCCCTGGGGGGAGGGGCGAGAGTCACACCCGGGGGTGGAGTGGGCAACACCACTGTGTTGGCCCTGGTGGTACTATCTGCCCGTTGGGATATATCTGTGAGCAAAGTAAAGTTAGGTGCTGCACAGATGGTGTCTGCAGATGTGGAGAATGGTTCCCCATGGGTTAGCTTAGTCGGCCCTGAGAGTATGGACAGAGGGATCCAACTGGAGTCAGGAAGGCGTAGAACAGGAACATGCCCCTACTGTTGTGGCCTGGGTCTCTGTTCTATCGCCCCAATCAGGGAAGTACATCAAGGTATTGATTGTTCTCCCCTGGCTTTAGGCTGGTAGGGAGTTGTGTTGGACTTTTCTGCTTATGCAGGGTCATCCCCAATCTGTTTGCCTCCTGCCTCCTATTTTGTCTGACCTGTTGCTGTTGGTTTTTTAACTCTGACCACTTTACCACTGCTAACTAGTGCTAAAGTGCAAATGCTCTCTGTGTAAATTGTATTGTTGATTGGTTTATCCATGATTGGCATATTTGATTTAGTAGTAGGTCCCTAGTAAAGTACACTAGAGGTGCCAGGGCCTGTAAATCAAATGCTACTAGTGGGCTTGTAGCACTGGTTGTGCCACCCACATAAGTAGCTCTGAAATCATGTCTCAGACCTGCCACTGCGGTGTTTGTGTGTGCAGTTTTAACTGTAAATTCGACTTGGAAAGTGTACCCACTTGCCAGGCCTAAACCTTCCCTTTTCTTACATGTCAGGCACCCCTAAGGTAGGCCCTAGGTAGCCCCAAGGGCAGGGTGCAGTGTATGGTTAAGGCCGGCGGTGTTGCGGCGGTGCGACGGGTGCAGTTGCACCCGTCGTGCTTTTCACTGTCTGCTAGGCAGACAGTGAAAAGCTGGCCGGGGCCCTGTTAGGGGGCCCCTGCACTGCCCATGCCACTGGCATGGTCAGTGCAGGGGCCCCCAGGGGCCCCAGGATACCCCTTACCGCCAGCCTCTTCCTAGCGGTGAAAACCGCCAGAAACAGGCTGGCGGAACGGGGGTCAGAATCCCCAGGGCAGCGCTGCTTGCAGCGCTGCCCTGGCGGATTCTCCCAGCCGGGGCAAAAACGGGTCTGAGAAGGCTCCATTGGTCCCTAAATCAGGAAGATGGACCAAACGTTTGCCAGAGAGGGACTTCATCACTGTTGTGACAGAGATCCCTCTCTGCCAAACCTTAAATCAGCCTCCTATTCTGTTATCTTGCACAGGAATGTGTGGGGAACTCTCATTCAATTCTTGGGGTTCAGTTAAAAAGATGTAGTGCTCTTGTTCTTTGCAGGTGATGTCTATGTTGTCTTTTTCCATATACTTCAGCACAGGGGTCAAGATAGCTGGAAAGTAATTCTCATCTTTGAGCAAGTTGTGTGACAATCTTTCCATGGCCATAGTGTGCCATCATTTCCACAGCAACATTTGCAATGAGGGTGCTGCTTTTCCCTTTCAGCAACTCGCTAATGTCATCTTAGCAGCAACCACTGCCTGTAACGTCACATGAAATTCCTATCTCCCTCAGCACTATACATCCTTCCAATAACCTGCTAAATCTGGACATGATCACCATATGTACAAAGTGGTTCGCCCTGAGCCAACAAACCTTTCAGCACCTGCCAGTTGAGCTTAGGAACTTTTTACTTAATTTGATAGGGATAGTATAGAAAGCTTCAATATTGATTGTCTATGCAAGACTGATTTGCTGCCTCTAGTGGTGTCTTTAGATAAGTGCTCCCAGTTTTTAGTGAGTAGTTTGTTCCCTTCTACCTTTTACATTTGATTCATATATCTCCATTTTACTGTGTATAGGAGTGTCACAAGCAGTTGGTATAAAGATTAGATCAGGTCTTTGGTATTGTTAAATATTTTAATTGCTTTGTCAAATAGAGTGTCTTCTTTGATTATTGCTGCTTTATTTATTGGATAGCTACCTTGTGCCTGAATTGTTGGTAACTCAAATTTTACCCCTACGAGACACCAAATGCACTTTTACAGTCCTTGCATGTCCTTATTTACCCCCTTTGACCAAATCACTGTGGTCCTACAGTCACTGTACCATTAGTTTTCTTGTACAGGTCCATTGCATACTGGTTTAAAGTTCTGTCTCCAACCCAAGGAGAGCTTATTTGTGGGACTGCCACTTTGGGATAATGCTTTCATAGATTTTTATAGGTTTTTCAGGGAAAAATGCATTCTACTGCATTGCAGCTCTTTAAAGGTTTTCAGTCATTCCTTCATGGTGGCTCTGAAAGGATTCTGAAAGCCATGGCTCAGAGCTTCGGAGAAAACCAATTACCATCTTTGCCTCCCAGCCGCATACACCAGCAGCTTATCTTTAAGACAGTGGAGGAATTATAATAATATCAAAGTCTTTTTTATTATATATTCTGAATCTTGCAAGAAAATGTAAAAGTTGGTATATCTGAGATGATCAACTTCAATAGTGCTGTTTATAAAATGTTAATTGTGTGATTTAAGCTAACTCTTCTCATCGAATGAGCATGTATTTATCACAAGAATAGATTTTAAATGTGAACTCTACAGTTAGTATCCAATTTAAAATAGCATACTTTGTTCCCATGTTGTATAATTCAAAGTGATGGCAAAAGAAATAAATCATATGATAAATGTTATATTTTTAATAAAACATCAAATTCTTACAATATATTGCACTGTAAGCGTATAAAATGGTTTACTTGATTTAACATCATTCGATTTCGACCACAAGCAAAAAGATCAAAGACAAACAATATTGTTGGACTTTCCATTTAGAAACGTAATTAGTGTTAATGAAAGATTTACTGATCAACCAAGAAGAAGGAACACATATGTCTAGTAGCAAATGAAGATTTTTAAAGACATAGGGCTTTATTCTCAAAAGCAAATTTCCACATTTAGATTTACCCCTACAAATGTATTCTTGCACCTAGGTCTACACATTCTTGATCTTCATTATTTGGGAGAGTAGTTTTACACTTAGGTGTAGATTTATGTCTCCAGCCCCAGAAACTAAGGGAAAAACTGACAGTGTTTTAGCTTATAACTATCACTCAAGGAACATCACATACGTATCAAGACTTGTGAATTGATGTTTAAAAGACAATCAGCTGCAAGCATGACTTACAGTGCGCATGCTACTTTCTAGGATCTGAAAATAGACAATAGATGACTTAGTAACCTTGGCAAGGTATTTATGTCCAAATGTAACCATGAGCCTAATTCACCACACACTGGAATTCAAATGAAGTTGTCCTAATAGAGAACAGTTATGTGGCAGTGCCCAGAACAATCTATGAATTTGTAAAACGATAAGGACAGAAGTAGTAAGGCATTGGCATTTAAAATGCAAGTACCTAAGCATGGGTAGTATTGGAAATCATAAGGGCTGCAAAGATAAGACCCTTACATCCCAAACAATTATCTCTGTAATTTATACAAAACATTGCCTCTGTAATAGCAAGGCATCAGCACCCGACACAAAGTAAAACCCTAAAGGGATTTTCTGAAAATTGTTTCCTTATTTTGATTTATTCCAGGGTCTGAGAGACCATATCCTCCTCCAGAGCCAGAGGAAGAGACCAATGAGATTGAACGTCAGCTTTCAAAAACCCAGGATACCACTTCACAAAGCCGATCACGAACCCACTCACCAACTTCATCGACAAGGATTGATGACCTCAACAAGAATGAATTCACAAGCACCGAACAAATGTGTAAGGAGATTTTATTGGGGTTACAGTAATAATTCACTTAAAGAATATTGTTCAGTAGATACAAAGGTAAAATAACAAAGTTATGCACGCAAGAATGAATGTAGGTCTATCACAAAAGCTAGGATTTCTTCTAACCATTCCAAAACTAATATTTTTTCCTGATGCACAAACACTATAGGGGTCATTCTGACCCTGGTGGTCATGGACCGCCAGGGCCAACGACCGCGGGAGCACCGCCAACAGGCTGGCGGTGCTCCCATGGGCATTCTGACTGTCCCGCCGGTTTCCCGCTGCCCAAGGGAATCCTCCATGACGGCGCTGCAAGCAGCGCCGCCATGGGGATTCCGACCCCCTTACCGCCAGCCTGGTTCTGGCGGTTTTGACCGCCAGAACCTGGCTGGCGGTAACGGGTGTCGTGGGGCCCCCTAACAGGGCCCCACCAAGATTTTCAGTGTCTGCCAAGCAGACACTGAAAATCGCGACTGGTGCAACTGCACCCGTCGCATCCCTTCCACTCCGCCGGCTCCATACGGAGCCGGCATCCTCATGGAAGGGGGTTTCCCGCTGGGCTGGCGAGCGGCCTTCTGGCAGTCGCCCGCCAGCCCAGCGGGAAACTCAGAATTACCGCGGCGGTCTTTTGACCGTGCAGCGGTATTCTGCCGGCGGGACTTTGGCGGGCGGCCTCCGCCGCCCGTCAAAGTCAGAATGACCCCCTATGTTGCTTGTAAAACTGTGGTGAAATATTCCAACAAGCACTCTTACAATTTGAAACTTTTTATAACAAGTGAATATTTCAAAACGTGCATGATGTTAGGGAAATGCCAGAAATGGGCTTCAAAAATAGAGAGCAATATGGAAAGTAATCACTGTGTTGCAATCTTTAAAAAGGAAACGCAATGAGGTAAATCAAGAGTGAAATCATCCATTATTCAGAACCACAGACACTGGTCAATTTGCACCCCGGTTTCAAGGAAACTTGACTAGAGTATATGGCAAAACTAGAGATCAATCAGAACTTATAAATCTCTCGAGAGGGTATCCTATAAGTGATCCCTGTCTTTCATAAACAGTATGCTCTTGAAACCTGAGACGGTAAGCATACATTTCTGAAAAACAGAGAAATGCATCCACTAGAGCAGTGTGTGAGGTCATGTAGAATGTCAGTCTTAAAATGAGCGTAGTCTGAGAAAAGTGATGTACTAGCTGCATGTTATGCAGATTATGCGTCTGTTTGCATGGGTTTTGAAACTGCATTTAGATAGTAATGTATTCCTGTGTTTGTGTTCACTTACTTTTTCCAATTATAGGTTTTTGACTATGTTACTTTGTTTCATTTGGGATGCGTTCATAAGAGTGGTGGTCAGAACTCGCTGAGTTCTGCTCCACAGAATTCCGGGAAGTTACATAAAGACTCCATTACTTTATGCAGAGAACCACTCACAGGCCAGAGTCCTCATGTAACCCTTCCCCCTACCTGTTGCAGTGCTCAGAGGCAGGTACCATTTGCATGGAGTGCTTTTCAGCAACAAATACGTTACGGTGAACAGAACATCCATTGGTATGGAGGATCCGTGCAGGCCCTGGCTGCTGCCAGCACACCCGCATCCTGTTCCCTTTACAGCCTGCCGGGGAGACCAGGGCGCAGTTCACAAACTGTGAGGAAAGAAGTATTTAAAAAAGACAACTTTCCAGGAATAGCTGCACTAACGTCCCAAAAAACCACAGCCTACCAACTCCTGGGGAGGGCTAGGACGGTTTGGGGGGCATTGGGGTGGAGATACAGGGAGAAAGGGGGAGAAAGGACAGCTTTCCAGCCCCTGAAAAAAGTGCGGCAGCTGAAGAGATGTAGAGGGGAGCCTGAGGAATACACAATGAAGCTGCCCTACTCTAGTGAAACCCCATCTATCCCCACCAGGTGGTCCCATTTCGGCTCTCACTTACTGTCAGACAGCTTTAGTTGCAGCTCAGCCAGGCTCTCACGCTCCTCTGGGGAGGCAGGGCTCCCTGTAAGGGGTCCCCTCACTGATTGGCCATCACCAGCTCACCAGCAGCCACACTAGCCACCACAGCCCAGACCCTCACGCCCTGTAGCGCACTAAGGGGGTCATTACAATTTTGGCGGATGGAAAAGCCCGTCCATCGAAACCCCGATGAGGAGTTTGCCACCATTTTAGCTGCCTCCCCGCTGGGCCCATTATGAGTTTCCCGCTGAGTCAGTGGGCGGAAACTGAGCAGGAAATGGCCTACAGCATTGTCCCAGGCTCGTTATTGAGCTGACAACAGTGCTGTAGTGCGCAGGGTGCACCAGCACACTTGCAATGTTCACCGTCTGCAAAAAGACAGTGATCGTTGTGACAGTGCTGGCCAGGGGGAGCCCTGCACTGCCCATACCAAGTGCATGGGTAGTGCAGGGGCCTTGCTGGGGCCCCCTGCACCCGTTCTCTGCCAGCCTTTTCATGGCAGTGCTACCACCATGAAATTGCTGGCAGAGAACGAAGCCGTAATCCCCAGCGCTGCCCTGGCGGATTAGGACTGCCAGACCACCGGGACGACTCATCCTGGCGGTGCTGGTGGTCTGACCACGGCACAACCACTGCAGTCATAATGTGGCGGTCGGACTGCGGCATTGGTGGCGGTTCAACCACAACCGCGAACCTGGCTGTCATAAGAACGCCAGGTTCATAATCAGGCCCTAAATTTTGAGCCAGCCTAACTGGCACCTACAGAGCCCACCTATTAAGGCACTGACATCTTGCCCAAAGTAGGATCAGAATCACCCCCACAGCAACGTTACACTGCACACCCACCAGTGACAGAGTCACGCTCACCAACTGACTGCAACGTCAGTTGAATACTGTAAACATAAGGAAGGGTATCACTGTAGGGCCTGGCACTTTCTGCTGCCCCTGCGGACATATACTCTTTTATTGGCTTGTAAAGCAGACACTGTTACTACGACAAGTAAATGTGGCTGATGATGGGTGAGCAGCACTGAGCGCAGGTAAACTGCGCCAAGCGGCATAGGTGGAGTTTTTGCTGAACTGCGTGCTTCATGCAGAGCTGTCAAAACTCAGTGAACTCCGCCCGCAGAGCAGAGTTTACTCACCAGGGCTAGTTCATAGTTGTACACGGATGGTATAGTATGGCACGAGGTGAAGGGGCACGGTGTAGGGTAACATATTCACGGCTGTTTAATTGTACTATCTTTACTTGGACTTTGTTATGTTTAGTGATTTCTTGTAGTAGCAAGGATATTTAGTTCCAAATGTTTGCTTGCTTGACACCATGATGTGTTTATCGTCTGCAAGTATTTACTGGTGTATGTTTTCATGATTTCAATAGTGTCACTGATCCTGGTCTTGCTCGATTAGATCCAGCATGTCAATAAATATTTTAGTGTGAAATACACAAGCTTTCATAGACATTCACAGAAATGGGGGAGGCAAATTCTATGGCAAATAGGCAATAAAATGAACAGGAAGGTACTTTTGCTCCCTGGCCTTGACCTCATGGCTCACACTATGATGGCTACTACTCCATCAGGTTGTCAGAGTTAGTTTTCCATCAGTGGAGCCAGTGAGTGGGGGTAATGCTGTTGGAAAATTGATGGTCCTCCCAATGCGAAATATAGTGGGCGGCCCGAGGGTTTGGTGAACAGGGTACTTTGTCTGCCAAGCTCTTAAATCAGGCCCTAGGTCTTTGAATGCAATGGGGAGCAATGGTAGAATGGGCATGAGCCTAGCAAATTAGTGGCAATACCTACTTGTTAACAAACCTATTTTAGTACTAAATGTAATAATAGCATCAAAGATAACATCAAAGATAACACTCGATTTTTTTACTTTACAAAAAGTTCTGTCCCAGTAGCTTTCGAGCAGAATTAGCATTAGATTACCCTTCTTTTTGGTGATGAATAGTATAACCCCAGTTTTTCGAATTTTTTAATGGAGACAGATGGAGTTCATCCAGACCACTACGTCTTTCCCTTTGTAAATGTAATGCATACTTGGGTATTACTGGCTTTGGACTAAACCAGCTAGGTAGACATTTAATAATATTAGTGACAAGAATTAAACCTTTTTTAATTTAACAAAATGAGAACGCTTTTTGTGAAAGGAAGACATCAAAGGATGAAGGATGCTCTTTTACAGGGGTTCACAAATTGGGCTATGCTTATATTCTCCTCACCCACTGGGGCTGTCAAAAGTGACGATGTATGTGATGATTTCCTAGGGCCCTGGGGCAATTGTGATTCCCAGGGCCACAAATACTAGTTCAAATCAATTGGATACTTGAGTTTCTCTCTGTGGAAAGTGGTTTTCATGTTTGAGCAGTCTAGGTTTAATATTGGAGGTGATAGTGAAGTTCAGGTACAGCATGGCACCTTAAATTGCACACAAACAATAAAAGGTGCTAACCACATCTGGGGCTGAGATATAACCGTGAACATGCACATGCATATACTTTTTACTTGTGTGGCTCTATGTGATTCAAAAATATATAGTCCCATGTTATCCTTTGGTGGTAAACCAGTAGTGGTGCTCTGATGTTTCTTTACCCAAATCCCAAATTGCAGACATATTAAACAATATATCTAGTTGTGTAGGACATATTTTCAATCTGTCTTGATTTCATGATAGCATGGGGTGCAAGTTGAACAAATAAGTGTATTTGGTTCAAGCATGTTAAATATATAGTAACATCCTTTCACAAATTTAAAACCTAAATGCTCACTGTCCTCCTTGGTCCAGGGTCCCTTTCAAGAAACAAAAAAAGGTCAGGGTGTCAGTATCAAGTTCGATGAAGTCATGTTGTCCAAATGTAATGGGCCTACCAAGAGTCTGGTAGGCAAGTTTCTCAGTGAAATTGGGCTCAGACACTGGAGGAGGACCAATTAGGGTTCCAACTGATGTTTGAAAAGGGGATGAGGGTTAGATACCTGGGACATTAACAACAGGGTCTGCATGATGTAACAAATTCGAGGAACCTGCATTTTGGAACATTCAGGCCCATATTTATACTTTTTTAGTGCCGCATTTGCGTGATTTTATGACGCTAAAGCGGCGCAAACTTACAAAATACAATCGTATTTTGTAAGTTTGCGCTGCTTTTGCGTCGAAAAGCGGCGCCTATGCGGCGTTAAAAAAGTATAAATATGTGCCTCAGTGTTTGGTAAGACTAACAATTCCAAGGGCACTCATAGGCCTCACTGGCTCAATCGGTGCTAGCTGAAATTTAGTGTGAGTGGGCAAAAGCAATTTGGACATCTTGGAAAGGGAATACAAAAAACTGTGCTAACCATTCACAAATCACGAAGACCAGGTGAAACAAAGCAGACACAATCCCAAGTCATGTGTTGAACTTAAAAAACTGCTGCATATTTCTGGGACTGGATCTAGACAGATACAAACTATGCAGTTTAGGGACAAATTTAGCAATGGCATGTGTAATGTTGTCCCATTGCATGTGCGTTTGCAACTCCCCAACCCCTGGTGCTGCAGTTTCTTTTTGGAATGATTGTGGCAAGTGACTTAGCAATGTAGCTGCAAGGTATCTGTGGCTTCAGGGTGCACAAGTCCTCAATACATTCTCCTCCCAGGTTTCAATGATTTGTACCTTGCTTTTTGTGGCTCTCCTTTGTCTAAGGAGTTGAGCAATAGGATTTCTTCCAGAATGGTGAGTGTGTTCCAGCTTTGAGAGTGAATGACAAAGTGTCGGTTTATTCTGATGCTAGAAATGTCTTCTTGAAATCCACATACATAAAAATATTGGTTTAGGATTAGCCTTCTCCAGCCCACCAGACAATAACTGTTTTGCGTCAAGGAAGGAAGACATCAAAGGGCATGCAGATCACATGCCCACACTGAAGGAAGGCATCTTGGAGGGAATGTATAATGCAAATAAGTCCTGCATGTCATGTCTTCTATGGACACCGTTCCCCTGGCACACGATGGTTTACTGTTTTCACTCACACCCAGCACAAGTAACATGATCTACTACTTAGCATGGAAATGTGTGTAACCCACATATGGTACACTCAGCAGAGTTTTATATGGGTGGGACGTTACTCTGTAATTAAAGAGATGGGTAGCCCTTAACTTTCATTCACCTGCCAGCAGCAAGAGGTCCCCTTATAGCCTGATAAGTGAGAAGAGTGGCCACTCTCCTCTATAGAGTACACAAATGGATTGTTATCATTGAACATGAAACACCTCCTGTGGAATCATGTTGTGTTGAGGCCCAATTTCACAAGAACATAAATCAGGTAGGATTATAAAATTAGGATGGGGAAGGTAGCACAGGTTTTTTAACATACCATAGGACCTATTTTTCTTTGTCTCCAGCCTGTACCTAAACTTTACTTTACAAACAAGGTACTCCTTCAACCAAGTGCGCTCCCCTAAACAGTAGCAATATAAATCTACTCTATTCCTTCAGAGAGTCGATGCCACGTACCTCACCATCCGAGACCCTAGTACAAAAAGTGACCCGGGGGCACAACAAGCTTATACATGCTTTGTGCACACCAGGGGCACTTTGGTATTAGAGAAGGAGCCACATATAGTGCTGGAACACATGTAGCACCAGCGCTATGTCAACAGGGCGTTCCCTTATTGGCCTCATGCAAATGAAGGAATCTACACTTGCACTGTATCAAGAGTGCGGCCGCAAAGGCAAAGAAGCACTGCAACTGAGCCACAGAGGGTGGCGCACTGTCAGTGTATCCCCCAGATGGCAGCCTTCTGGATGAGGGGAAGGGGGTCCTATGGTTCTCCCCATACATCCCGTTGCAGACAGGTGCAATCACTTACTGCAACCACCTGCAAAGGAATTCACTATAAAAGGGTGCACTTTCCCTATTTGTGCACTTCGCGCCTATTTTTCTTTGTTTCACTGCTGCCAGTAGAACCTCTTGCACTGAGAGGATTCGATCTTCCTCATCTTTGCAAAAAAGACTCACTCTCCTAGTTGAGTGTGGAGGAGAGGTAACTCAAGTTCCTTTGCTGCTGGTTCTACCTCCATTTTCTGTCCCACCACTTCATGCAGTCTCACCACGGCCTTGTGACACGGCTTCATGACTGAAAAGTGATTGCGTGATGCTTATGTACTTATGTTCATGACAACATACACCTGATTTTATGAGTATGGCAAACCCATTCTGATTTCTTGTGCTAAAGACCTGTTTCCCGAGTCTCCTGACAAGTATTCTAAATCATTTTAGCATATTTTTCGCCAACCTTTGGGTGATTGAAATTCACCCAAAGTCGGACTACTTTTAATGTGAGTGGCTACCACTCCTCCATGGCTAGGCCGTGACCCTACTTAGAGATGGAGGCAGCAGATTCTAGTTATGACCTACAGCTCTTTTTACTTCAGCCCTGGTAAATCCGTGTAGTATGATATGTTCGGGGGTAGACCTGCCACAATTGAGTTTGGGTGCCTAACCTGGTGTTCCCCAAGCCAGCTCCCTTCCCCCACCCTCCACACTGTAGCACATAGCCCCAAAGATCGCATGAACGGTTAGTGACAGTCAATAATACTGACTCCCCAATCCCGGCGCTCCTCCTTTGATCCCCACTCCTTCAATAATTAATTCAAGATTATAAGTGCGTGTAGGTAATTTGACTTTATGGAAAGAGCACGTGCTGATTTGGATGTTCTACACTACACCGCCTTTCATGAGTGACCCTTTACTGTTCAACCTCTCTACTCCCTGAAAAACGAAACCTAACGAGGAGGTAGGTACTTAGCTACTTGAGTTGGCAAAAAGTATATTGTTTGTCTGCACTCGAGTAACAAAAAACAGAAGTATCCTGGCAGTTTATACTGTCATGGCAGCTTATAGTGAAAATGCTTATTTTAACATTAATATTCGCCAAGTTTATTTCAAGTTTACTTTTTCTCAGCTCAGATTGTCACATGTGAGATACGACTGAGGGACCAGTGCAAAGGGACCCCATGTAACAGGTAACAATTTTTATTCCCTACTCTTATTTTAAGCTTGTCCAGAATTAAAAACTGTCTATCTTCTAATGCGGTTCTCACGGGAATTGTGTTTCCTCTCTAGATATGAATGTCCAGCTGGCTGCCTGGACAGCAAAGCCAAGGTCATTGGGAGTGTACATTTTGAAATGGTAAATCATTCTTTCAGAATAAAAAAACTCTGATTTGAATAAGAGCATCACGGTGTTTCTATAATATGGTAGAGAAAGATGTCTTTGGACTAGAAATCCATACTTAATATTGTCCTCAAAGCAAACAGATTTGTGGTCGATTTGCAAAGTCAGATCCCAGGTTCTTCAGCCTTCTGTTAATCACTATGTGACCATGTGGTAAATACGAACCCTTCGGTGTTCAACACTAGGGATGCTGCGAGTGCTCGTGGTGCATTTCAGTGTGAACATTTATGCTCGAGGTGAAGGTACTATTACAGTTGTGCAGTGACTGTGTATCTGGAGACCGTTCTTGTAATGCACTGTGTCTACTTCAGCACATTGTCATGTGAAGGCGCTGACTATGGGCCATGGCACTGAAATTATTTGCCTACTGTTTTCATACAGCAATCTAGCATTTGCAGAGCGGCAATACATCATGGGATTCTGGACAATGATGGCGGATGGGTAGACGTCACTAGGCAAGGAAGAACAAATTACTTTATCAAATCATTTAGAAATGGAATACAGTCAATTGGGTAAGTGTATTTGATTAAAATTAAATGAGGTTAGTTGTTCTGAGAGTTTAATGTGGACGTTTTAGGTTGCATTATGTTTGTTAATCTGTGAAAGCTGATTGACTGTGCAATTGTCATGTATTTTGTTGATAACATTTTTATTTTGACAATAGGTGCTGTTTCCGTCAGTAATTAATAATCTTAGTATGTCAATCAATCCATCAGTATTTGGAAAGGGCGGCTACTTACCCATGAGGGTCTCAAGGTGCTGGGGGGGGGAGGCGAGGAGTCTCATCCAAATAGCCACATCTTGAGGTTCTTCCTAAAGATGGTGAGCGACGAACTTTGTCTGAGGTGTAGGTAGAGGTTGTTCCAGGTCTTTGCTGCAGTATAGGTGAAAGATCGTCCTCAGGCTGTGTTTTTACGGATGCGAGGGATGGTGGCTGGGGCCATCTGGGTGGATTGGAGGGATCTGGCAGAGGTGAGGAAGGAGACGCGTCGGTTCAGGGTGGCTGGTCCTGTGTTGTGTATGGCCTTGTACGTGTGGGTGAAAAGCTTGAAGGTGATTTGCTTCTCGAACGGTAGCCAGTGGAGGGTCCTCAGGTGTTGGGAGATGTGTTCTCTGCGAGGCAGGTTCAGAATGAGTCTGGCAGCGGTGTTCTTGATGATTTAAGTTTTTTGATGTTCCTAGTTGAGGTGCCAGCATAGAGGGCATTGCTATAGTCGAGCTTGCTAGTGACTAAGATGTGGATGACTGTCCTGCGACAGTCTGCTGGGATCCATCTGAAGATCTTCCGAAGTTTGCGGAGTGTGTGCCAGCAGGATGAGGCAACAGAGTTTACCTGGCGGGTCAGGGATAGGGAGGAATCGAGGATGATTCCTAAGTTGCGGGTGTGCTCTGTCACTGCAGGGGGGGCCGAGATATGTGGGCCACCAGGAGTCGCCTCAAGGTGAGGTTGGATTTCCAAAGATGATGAGCTACATCTTGTTGGAGTTGAGCTTGAGGCAGCTTTCCCCAATCCAGGTGGCGACGGCTTCCATTCCTGAGTGAAAGTTCCTTTTGGCCGTGTCAGGGTCTTCGGTGAGGGAAATGATGAGTTGTGCATCATCGGCATATGATATGATGTTTGTTAAAAATGGGGTTTCTGGTTGGCTAGGTTATGCACCTCATCCAGGCAGAACCTACCCACTCTAGTCAGGGCTTTGGAGTTACACGTCCAAGTTAACCCCTGCTCACCCCCTTGGTAGCTTGGCACGACCAGTCAAACTAAACCTGGAGGCAATGTGTAAAGCGTTTGCACAACACACAACACATGTGACGCAAAATGTACACCACAAAGTAAACACAACACTGAGCTATGTAAAAATTATCTGTATTGCACAAAACATAATTAGACCAACATTACACGTAAGTAATACCCTGCTACCTTAGCAGTTGTCAGACTGTTACACAAGTTACTAATACTCTGCAGGAATATGCAGTTGTCACATTAGAACACGTTAGTATTCAGGATTCTGCAACATAAGCAGTAGTCAGGAATTATAGTAAAAGGTATATGCACTTGTCATGAACAATTCCTAAACACCCATGAAAGGAACATTAGAGAATATACCACAAGTCATATACATACATATCACCTAGACATGCTAGAAAAGGAACATTAACACATATATGTATCACCAGTAAACAGGTAGGAAATCGCAAACATCTGTAAGTTTGTATTAGGCTCCTAGAGCCTTGATTTTCTAAAGTGTACCTAATTTATGGTGGAAGAGGCACTTCCAGTGCCTAGAAGGTGAACAATGGGGCCCCCGGCGCTCCTATGCGCAAAACGGGGGCCTCGATTTCCTTTGGAGGAGAAGAGGGAGGCACGCACCTCCTCTATCCCGTTAATGGGCCCCTTGGGGGACCGAGATTGCTGGGGGCCTCCCTAGGCCTCCACTGGCCCACACGTGGGGGGGGCCCCGAATCATGGAAATCCGTTGAGGAAGGAGGGGCGCCATGAACCCCCTCAGGTTTGAAAACAGGCCCCTCCAGGGACCTGCAAACTCCTGGGGTCTCCCCGGGCCTTCGCCAGCCCTCACACGGGGGGAAGACCTCTGGAAAAAGTCCACTAGCCCATTAGGGGGCCACAAAAGAAGTCGGCGGTACAGCTGAGCCTCCGGTGAGGCTACCGCCTGGCCGCCAAACACAGGAGAGTCCTCCGGGACTCCCACAGGCGAGGGAGAGGCATCCTCCTCTCCCTCGGACTCCCGATGATGTCCTGGCCCAAGGCAGGGCCTGCCGGTGCACCGGGGGTGCTCCACGGAGCAGTCCTCGCCCCGGGGGCACCAATAGGAGCACGCTTGCTACAGATAGAAACAAGAAGGTTTTCTTCGTGCCCTGGGGGCACCAGTAAGCGCGCTGCTCGCAATTTAACAAAATAACTTCCCCGGGCTGTGGCGGTGATCCGGGCAAAAGAGAGAGCTTAAAAAGCGCAAGGGCATTTCCCCAAGCCCGAGCTGCGGCGGTGATTCCTGCAGACAAAGAAGGTGCCTAGAAGTGCACCTGGGCATCAAAAGGGCGCTCTCTCAGTGCTAAGAATTATGCTGAAGGGATCGTTGCAGGGGTCAGGGGCCACAGCACCCTGCCCCTGGGAACAGCAAGGCAAGAAGAAGCAAAGGGCTGGTGGGCCCATCTACAGGCCAGCACAAGGGATGCAGATGGTGGCAGTTCCTCCTAGTGACCAGGCAGGTCACAGGTCAGCACAGCAGCAGCAGTCCAAGGTGGTTTCCTGGTGAGTCCATTCATCAGCGTTCTGTGTCCATTTTCAAGTTCCAAGAATGTTCCAATTGTGGGGAAAATTCCCCTGTACTTATAGTCAGTTCTTACAGTGTTTTTCAATGGTAGGGAGAGGAGGTTCCAGCCAGTTACAACTGGTTCTGGGAGTGCCCCCTCTCTCCTTTCAGCACAGGCTCCAAACATCAGTGGGGGGTTAACGACCCTATTGTGTGAGGCCAGGGCACAGTCTTTACAAATGCAGGTGTGCCCCGCCTCTCCCTTCTCTCAGCCCAGGAAGGCTTTACAATATGTAGATGCACCTCTGTGTCACCTCCACCCTCCCTGTGTTCAGGCTCTCTGAGAAGTATGCACAAAGCCCCAACTGTCAGTCTGCCCAGACGTTGATTGGAGACAAGCTGCAAAACACCAAAGTCATAAGCACAGATAAATGCGCACTTTCTAGAAGTGGCATTTCTGTGATAGTAATAAAAAATACACCTACACCAGTAAGCAGCATTTCTTACCACTGTCACAACCATACCAAATATGCCTACGCTACCCCTCATAAATCAGACAATACCCCTTACACATAAGGCAGGGTATTTCCAATGCAATCTTATGAGAGTGCAGCACTCACAGCAGTGAGACACCAAGTTAGTCTGTTTGTCACTACCAGGATACGCCACACAACATGGCACATGTCCTGCCTTCTATATACATGGCACCCTGCCCAAAGGGCTAGCTAGGGCGTACCTTAGGGGTGACTTACATGTAGTAAAAGGGGAGTTCTGGGCCTGGCAAGTATATTTAGATGCCAGGTCCCTGTGGCAGGAAACTGCGCACACAGGCTCTGCGCTAGCAGGCCTTAGATAGGTTTGACAGGCTACTTCAGTGGGTGGCGCAAGCAGCGCTACAGGCCCACTAGTAGCATTTAATTTACAGGTCCTGGGTATAGGGTACCACTTTACAAGGGACTTATAGGTAAATTAAATATGCCAATCAGGTAGAATCCAATCATACCAAATTTGTAAGAGAGAGCACATGCACTTTAGCACTGGTTAGCAGTGAACAAGTGCTCAGAGTCAAAACGTCAGCCAACAAAGGTCAGAAAAATAAGGAGGCAAAAGCAAAAAGTCTGGGGAATGACCCTGTAAAAGAGCCAGGTCCAACAATGTTCATATCGTGGCTTCTAACGATGACAGCAAGAGGGGCCATGTATACGTTGAACAGTGTGTCGTGACGCAAAAGATGCACATATTAATGTCTGATGTAAAAGATAAACAAAAAGGGGCAGATTTATCATTATTTCACACAGCGTAAATGCAGTGCAGCAAACCACCTTGCTGCGCTGGGTGAAAAGGAAAGGGCACGAAGGTGCCATAGCACTGCAGGGATTTTTAAATTTGTGTGAGGCAAACATTTGTTTTTAAAATCTGCATTTATGTTTGTACGACTAAGGGCACTCACCAATAGCTGAACCATCCATGACCAATTCATGCATCACTCTCAGTAAACACACCAAAGATCTTTCCACTAAATCATGTGAATGTTCGGAAAATCAAGTCTTCTTGAACTTTGGATCTTTAATATATTCCAATGCCTTAATCATTCCCCCTCATCAGGCAGGGAATAGCTCGTTCATTAACAGAGCAGTGTACAGTGTGAAATATACAGCAAACAGTCACAGTGTAAAAAGGGACATAAACCTGGAACAGCATAGGCCCTGATTTAAGAAAATTGCGCCCCTTAGCGCCCCCTAATGCCACATGTGTGCACCGTATCTAAGATACAGCACACCATGGCAGTAGTTAGGGGCACTAGCACCAAAAAATGTTATGCTAGTTCATCGGAACGTGGCAGGATTAGCACCAAAAATATTGACACTAATCCTGCAAAGCCCTTTGAGGCCCATTGTAAACAATGGTGTGCTTCCTTTTAACGCCTGCTCTGAGCAGACGTTAAAAGTGCCAAAAAAATGACGCAAAGAAATCTCTTTCTTTGCACCATTTTTTCGGCCCCTCCTAACAGGGTAATGCCCACTTTGCATACATTATGCCTGGCGCAGGCATAATGTAGCGCGAAGGGTTACAAATTTTGCACAACTATTTTGGCATCATTGGGCTACATTAGCATAAAAAGAAATTATGCTAATGTGGCCCAAGGAGGCGTTAAGGGCTCTTAAATAAGCCCCATAGTATCTTTAGTAGCACATCCACCTTATTTGAAAAAACTCAAACTTTAGCCCATGAGGTGGATGTTTAAGCTCTCTTACTCCCTTTCTACCACACATTGGGCCAGATTTACAAGGCCCTACTGCCTCCTTCGATATATTAGAGTCTTTTTTTTTTGCTAATGTAGCTCAACAATGCAAAAATTGCTGCGCCATATTTACAAAGTGGTGCAATGCATTCATTGTGCCACTTTGCTACCCCTTGTGCCACATCAGGAATGTGTCAGGCATAATGTATGCAAGGTGGGGGGGGCGTTCTGGCATTAGGAGGCCCACAAAAATTATGCAATGAAATCTGCAAGATTTAATTGCACCACTTTTGGCATCAATTTTAACGTCTGCTCAAAGCAGTCATTAAAAGAACGCACCAATTGAAATCGATGGGCCTCCTTCGTTGCACCAACCTAAACATTTTTGATGCTGGTGCAGCAAAGAACCACAATAGCGTCAAACATTTTGACCATATTCGTCTAACGTATGTCATGGTGCGCAGTATTGTAAATACAGTGCACCCATGGTGTTATTAGGTGGTGGTGGGGGGCACAAGAAATCTGGTGCTTTAGTACTGATATGTTAGATTTTTGTAAATCTGGGCCATTGTGTGTAGTGGAGTCCCCTGACAGAGATCTGTTCACACCCTTCAGTGAACCTGAAATAAGTACAATTTGGTCTATGTTGGATTTGAACCAGCCCTTATTTCAGCACTGAGGTCCTGTGAGCTGTTTTTAGGGAAGAGTGCTTTATTTTCTTGACCACTGAGATCATTTAATCTGACACCTGTTGTCACCATAGCTGACAAAAATAAGAATTCTTCATTTAAACCTTGTACATTGTGTGGCATCCTCAATGTATCTAATACCTTTATCCAATTCATAAGGCATCAGAATGCAATATTTGTAAGACCTTTAAAACTAAAAGGCTTAGGGACAGAGGAAGGAGGTAGATCTGATTTCTTACTGATAAAGAGAATTTTCCTCCTTCTGAAGGAGATGCCTCCTCCTCAGGAGATAATTCCATGAAAAGTCCCCCTCTGAACACTTTCACAAAGGCAGTGTACAAGAGGAGTTTTTCACAGTTTCCTGAGCATGATTTATTTGGTACAAAGCTAAACAGCCACCTCCTCTGGTAATACGTAAGATAAGCATATTTCAAAGCACTACTGATGGGATCTACCTGTAGTAAAGAAGAATAAATCTTCAAAAGACATAATTAATGATGAGACTGTGGATGACATTGTCAAAGACATCAACACCATCATCGTTTATGAGAACTATGACAACAACAATATTGTTGATGACAATAATACCATTGATGACCATAGCGCCGGCGCCATCAATTACTTTCATACGTCGTTGACAAAATCACAGTCAACCGAAAACTTAGGAGGAGATGTTTTTTAAACACTGAAGGTGTCAAATTTACCTCCACCTCAAAATATTGCAGTCAAACCAAGAACAGGAGGCTTGTGATTATGTCTTGGTGACGACTTCCAGCCCAATGCAGTTAGATGTAAGATCTGCCCCAGATTTGGGAGAAGAAATGGATGACGATGAGTCCTACAATGAATATGCTTATCAACAAGATTATGGCGGTCATTCTGACCGCGGCGGGCGGCGGTAGCCGCCCGCCATGCGGTCACCGCCATTTGGCCGATCCGCGGTCAAAAGACCGCGGAGGCCATTCTGGCTTTCCCGCTGGGCCGTCGGGCGCCCTCCAAAGGAGCGTCCGCCGGCCCAGCGGGAAAGGCCCTGCAACATAGAAGCCGGCTCCGAATGGAGCCGGCGGTGTTGCAGGGGTGCGACGGGTGCAGTTGCACCCGTCGCGATTTTCACTGTCTGCTATGCAGACAGTGAAAATCATGCTGGGGCCCTGTTAGGGGACCCCACGACACCCGCTCCCGCCATCCTGTTCCTGGCGGTAAAAACCACCAGAAACAGGGTGGCGGGAAGGGGGTCGGAATCTCCATGGCCGCGCTGCTTGCAGCGCGGCCATGGAGATTCAGCCCAGACAGGGGAAATCCGGCGGGAAACCGCCGGATCCCCTTTTCAGACTGCGGCTTTACCGCCGCGGTCAGAATGGGCAGGGAAGCACCGCCAGCCTGTTGGCGGTTCTTCCGTGGTCCTCCACCCTGGCGGTCGATGACCGCCAGGGTTGGAATGACCCCCTATATCTCTTGAACTACTAGAATTGGAATGAGAGAGAGACTACCAAGATATTTTAGGGAACCAGATGTTGCCCAAGTGCTGATAACCTTTTTTATCAGTGTTGCAACAGATGATGGATACTTTCAATAAGTTCTTACCACAGCAACCTGCTAATAATCCTAAATTGGTATTACCAACACACATTCTACCACTTCCTCCATCACCTTCTATACCAATTTTGTCTCCTCGTCAACCATCATCACTAACTTCTACTTCACTGAAAAGGGAACAATCTTCCAGATCTGTTCACAGAAAGGACATGGATGAAGTTGACTCTAATGGCTCTGTTTATTCTAATATGGATGAGTAGGAGAGTGAGCTCCCATAAGGTGATGGAGGACAAGATGATAATGGCAGGAAATGAGGATAGGTCAAATACACTGGATTCTATGAATGAGCTCTCTAAATTTCATTCATTATTAGAAAGAGCTGCCAAGAAATGCAACCTACCAACGACATCTATAGATCAATCATGTTTCCTTTCTGATTTTAAAATGCAACCTTGAAAGTGTGTTAAGTTCTTACCCATTCTTGATTACATCTGGTCTGCAGGTTTGAAATAAATGAAGACACTGGCTACAGTTCCAATGGTGATAAAGCATGTGGAGAAAAAGTATAAAGCTTCAGATTCTGCTCTGCCTTCTCTCACTGGTCATACTAAACGGGATTCAGTAATTTCTTCAGCAGCTTAGAGAACAGCCAAAGCACCAATAATGCCATCCTCTGGACTGCCAGACAAGGATAGCAAATTTAATAATAATCTGGGCCGAAGACGTTTGTCTATACCGGAGCCCACAATTAAGACAGCCAATGCCCTGACAAGTCTAGATCGTTATGATTTCCAGATGTGACATGAAATTGCTCCATTACTGGAACTCATTCATGATGATAAGAAGGGAGCAGCGACAGCTATCCCAAAGAAAGGGGAACTTACTCCTTCCTTCATTACTGATGCAGCAATGGATGCCTCAAACACAGGTTTTTGCCAGATGGGAACAGGTACAATAAAAAAAAGACAAGGCTGGATAAAGTCTACAGCCTTTCGTACTGACTCCCAATCCAAAATATGCCTTTTGATTGCCTCACTCATTTTGGCAAACATGTAGATGAGACTTTGCATGGTCCTAAAACTGACACTGATACTGCAAAGTCAGTAGCACTTTTGCAGTAGCACAGATCGGGAACATCTAGTTTTCATCGCTTAAGAAAATCCCAACATTTTAGAGAAGGATTCAATCAATGTAGAGGTCAGGGATGTTCATTTTATCATTATCTTCAAAGATTGTCTGATATGATCAAGGATACCACTTCAATGTGAATCAAGGACAGTATTATGTGAGCTTCTCAGGGAGAAAGAGAGGTTTTTCACCAGCAGGCAACAATGACGATCAGAAAATAGCTTGACTCCCAGCTTGTACCCTCTTTTCCATCTAGTTGTCAGATGTTACGAGAGAAAATTCCCCTTTTTTCTCCTGCACGGAAGATAATAACATCAGACAAATGGGGGAAGTGAATTGTACAATGGGGTCATCTGTTGTAGTTCATACTAGCTCAAGTTTGTCCACCAAAAAAGGAACATTGGTGGTCATTACAAACCTGGCGGTCGGTGTTAAAGCAGCGGTAAGACCGCCAACAGGCCGGCGGTAAACTTTTTGCAATTACGACTGTGGCGGAAACCGCCAACAAAGACAGCCACTTTAACACTCCGACCGCCACGGCTGTACAGACAAACAGCTTGGCGGTCACCGCCAGCAGACAGGCAGAGGACAATGTACCGCCCACAGTATCACAACAGGCCAATCCGCCACCTTTTCCGGGGCGGATTCACTGCGGATAAAAACACAGCGGAAACAGGTTTTCGAAGGGAAAACGCTCACCTCTACACACCCCACGAGGAACGAGGACACCATGGACCCAGAACTCCAAATTCTCCCTGCGATAGCCTTCCTGCTCCTCTACCAGGAGCACGAACGCCGGCGGAGAAGACCACGGTGAGTACTGCACCTACGACACAGGGGAGGGGGGAGGGAAAAAACAAGGACACACACACAACACCCCCACCCCCACCGCCACCCCCACCCATGACAACACACACTAATACAGCATGATGCATCACAGTTACACCCCCGAACCCTCTGGAAGAATGCAAAGACAATAGAAAATGAGTGTAACCATTGTAATATATTAAAATCAAGTAGGCAAAAATATATATACACCATGTACAAAATATATACCAAGCATAGTAGTCCAGGTAGTGCTCCAATTAAGTCTGTGGAACACTGGGCCCACACGGTATGGGCGAGGCACACACAAGATCCCCGACCATGATGGAGAGAACACTGCAGGGGCATCAGAGAGCAACAAAACAGGCACCTCAGGGGGAGGGAAAGGGGGGGCACCTCAGACGGCTGAGTGCACAACGCCAAATCCACGAGAGGGCCACATGCCCACTGTTCCATCCTGGGGAGTGCAAAGCCACAGTCTCTCAAGTCTCACAAGTGGGTGGGTTGCCCACTGTTCCAACCTGGAGAGTGCAAAGCCACCGTCTCTCAAGTCTATACAGTGGGTGGGTTGCCCATTGTGCAATCCTGGGGAGTGGAAAGCCACAGTCTCTCAAGTCTCTATAGTGGGTGGGTTGCCCACTGTGCCATCCTGGGAAGTGCAAAGCCACAGTCTCTCAAGTCTATACAGTGGGTGGGTTGCCCACTGTTACATCCTGGGGAGTGCAAAGCCACAGTCTCTCAAGTCTCTACAGTGGGTGGGTTGCCCACTGTTACATCCTGGGGAGTGCAAAGCCACAGTCTCTCGAGTCTCTACAGTGGGTGGGTTGCCCACTGTTCCATCCTGGGGAATGCAAAGCCACAGTCTCTACAGTGGGTGGGCTGCCCACTGTGCAATCCTGGGGAGTGCAAAGCCACAGTCTCTCAAGTGGATAACAGTCTCCACTGATTCTGGAGGGGGCATGGTGCCCAGAGTGCTTCATCCTGCTAAGGACAGAGGTAGTGGATGGATCTCTCCACCGGTTCTGGAGGGGGCATGGTGCCCAGAATGCTTCATCCTGCTAAGGGCAGAGGTAGTGGATGGATATCTCCACTGGTTCTGGAGGGGGCATGGTGCCCAGAGTGCTTCATCCTGCTAAGGACAGAGGTAGTGGATGGATCTCTCCACTGGTTCCGGAGGGGGCTTGGTGCCCAGAGTGCTTCATTCTGCCCATGACGGACTCAGTAGCATCAGTGCCCTTGGCGCTCATGGGCCAGCGGTGCTTGAGACGGCGGTGCCCTGTTCAGCGGTGCTTGATACGACGGTGCCCTGTTCAGCGATGATTGAGACGGTGGTGCCCTGTTCAGCGGTGCTTGAGACGGTGGTGCCCTGTTCAGCGGTGCTTGAGACGGCGGCGCCCTGTTCAGCGGTGCTTGAGATGGTGGTGCCCTGTTCAGCGGTGCTTGGAGCGGCGGGATCCTTTGCAGTGACTCAGCTGCTGGCGGTCCTTCATGGCCCAGTGGGGCTTGTGCTGGCGGTCCTTCATGGCCCAGCAGGGCTTTTGCTGGTGGTCCTCTCTGTCCCGGCGGGGCTTGTGCTGGCGGTCCTTCATGGCCCAGCGGGGCTGGTGCTGGCGGTCCTCTCTGTCCCAGCGGGGCTTGTGCTGCCGGTCCTCTCTGTCCAAGCGGGGCTGGTGCTGGCAGTGGCCTCCTGGGCAGATGGGCTGGTGCTGGCCCCCTGGGCAGTTGGGCTGGTGCTGGCGGTGGCCTCCTGGGCAGCTGGGCTGGAGCTGGCGGTGGCCTCCTGGGCAGCTGGCCTTGTGCTGGCGGTGGCCTCCTGGGCAGCGGGGATGATGGCAGTCTTCTCCGCCATGCTGCTCTTCCCAGACTAGCTGAATTTCTTGTGCCTCTTCCCCACCTTGGAAGGTGTCGCAGCTGACTCCACACTCCCACCGGGACCCCTTGGAGCGGCTTTGGTGGCTGGAGTCTTCCCCCTCTCCCGCCGGGCACTGGCCAACTTCTGATACTTCACAGGTGGGGGACTGTCTGTGCTGTGGCTCCGTGCCACACTGGCTGCCCTGGTGGCCGGTGCACTCCAGATTCCGGTGACTACAGGCACCACTGGTCCCGGAGATGTTGTGGCTGAGGTGCTAGTTCGGGACCTAGGAGATGGACGGGGTGGAGGAGGTGTGGGAAAGAGGTCAAGGTTGAACAGGAAAAGTTTTTTGGGAACACTGGGACGGGCAGCTGGAGGGGGTTTGGGAGTGGAGAAAGAGGTTGTGGTTGTAGGAGGTGTTTGTTTACTGACTTTGGGTGAAGGTGCATGCGCTGGAGGCTGTCGTGAGGTGGATGGCTGTTGGGTGGGTGAGTGCCAGCGTTTGTGTATCTTGGGAGGGGGCGTCACAGACACACTGGGAGAGGACACAGGGGACGTGTAAATGGTAGTGGGGGTGGTGAATGCACGTGAGCGTGGTGTGGTGGTGGGTGTGCTGGTGATGGTAGTAGTGGCTGTAGAGGTAGTGCATGCAGGTGTGAGTATAGATGAGACTGGGAGGGAGGAGGGAGACGAGGAGGAGGGGGACACAGTGGAGGCAGTGGATGTTGGTGTGTCTGCATGTGTGTGATGCTTGCATGAGTGCCTGTGGGATGTGTGGTGCTTATGTTTGCCTGAGCTTCCCTTGTGTGTTGACGTGTGAGCATGCTGGTCTGTAGGTGTGCTTGTGATAGGCTGGGGTACAGGGGATTGGGTCTGGGTGGAGGAAGGTGGAGGGGGGAGGCTAGACACAGGGACAACGGCTGCCATCAGTGCTGAAGCCAGAGTCTGAAAAGCTGGCTGAAGGGCCGCCTGACCAGAATGAATGCCCTCCAGAAATGCATTTGTTTGTTGCAACTGCCTTTCTGCACCCTGGATGGCATTCAAAATGGTAGACTACCCAGCAGTGAGGGACCTGAGGAGGTCAATGGCCTTCTCACTGAGGGCAGCAGGGGTGACTGGGGCAGGGCCTGAGGTGCCTGGGGCGAAGGTTATGCCCACCCTCCCGGGTAAGCGGGCACAGGGCGAAAGCTGAGGGGCTGCTGGGAGGGCGGTGCTGGAAGGGGGGGGGTGGTGGCTGTACCTGTAGATGGGGGTGCACAGATGTTGCCGCCACCACAAGGGAGCTCCCATCAGAGAACGAGTCCGTGTCACTGGTGTCAGCTCCTGTCCCCGCCGTGGAGCTCCCCTCGCCCTCCGTCCCACTGGTGAACTCAGATTCCATAGTGTGGCCCTCCATGGCCATGTGGGATGCAGCCCCCTTGTGCTTTGGTACCACTGCTCCTCCGCCTGATGATGCTAATGCACACAAGAACAGGGAGACACAAAAAGGGGGGGGACGACAGGAGAGAGACATGTTGAGTGCATGCATTTCCGCTACAGTTGGCGGACACGACAGACACAGAAGCCCCCTGCACTACGCCGCGCTCTTGGGCTCCACTGTTCAATTCCTGGGAAATGGCCTACTAGGCTATGGATGACATCTGCACACATGGATGACACAGGGGCATGACTAGGTGTACTTGGCATTCTACAGAGGTGGGGTGGGGTGCCACATGGCCTGCCTTATGGAGGGACCTTGCCAACGGATCTCGCCCTGGCCTAGGGAAACCCACAGCCCACCTCCCCCACCCAGACACCTCCACTGCACACAAAATCAGCAGAATGCGAGTGTACTCACCCCCTTGTGTCTGCTGTGATGCCCTCAAGCGCCCATCCAACTCCGGGTAGGCCACCGCCAGGATCCTGAACATCAGGGGGGTTATGGTGCAACGGGCACCCCTCCCACGTTGGGAGGCCATCCCCAGCTGAGCCTCCGACGTCTTCTTGCTCCAGCGGCGAATGTCCTCCCATCTTTTCCGGCAGTGGGTGCTCCGTCTGTGGTAGACCCCCAGGGTCCGGACGTCCTTGGCGATGGCATGCCAAATATTTTTTTTCTGGTGGGTGCTGACCTACATGAGTTGTACAGGGGGAAGAGAAAGTTATTACCAACTACACCGTCAAAGTGATTGGCCCCCATCCCTACCCTTGGCATGTGGCACATGCACTCACCGTTGTTTCATGCACGCCGCACTCTCCCCCCTTCCTTCTTACATCCATCCCTCTCCACACAGGCATAGCCCATACAGCATGCTCCCAGTGTACTTACCTGTTTGTCTGGAGGACCGTAGAGTAGCGTGTACTGGGGGAGGATCCCATCCACTAGTTTCTCCAACTACTCCGATGTGAAGGCAGGGGCCCTTTCCCCAGACACTCGAGCCATTGTCTTTTCCAGACCGAGGTCACAGCAGCACCTGCAGTGTAGGTCCTCTCCTGTCGAAGATCAGGTATCAAATGCTTGAACAGATAGAAAATGTCAATCACGTCCGCGGCGGTACGTACCGTCACCGCCGGCGTACATCGACATTGGCTCCTGGGACCCATAGGCTCCAATGTTAACCAATGCAGCATTGCGCCGCGGTCTTCGACCGCCTACCACAACGGTGTACAACGCCAGCGCAGTTACCTCAAATCCCATTGTCCCACTTTACAGGTCAGGCAGCCGCCATTTCAGGGGCCCACATGGCTTCATTTTCAACTGCGTCACACACACCTAGGCCTAGACTCAACACACATACAGGTCACTTTTTAGATTATGAATGGTGTTCTGTGTAAGCTGTGGGTACGTACCTCTGAGTTGGTTGACTCTGTGCTCGCTGTTGTCCTGCATAGGCACCGTCCGCTGGGACATGTGAGGAGATGGTGGCATCCTCCTGTGTACCGACCGTTGGTGGACCTGTCGACAATGGAGGAAAGACATGTGATGATAACATACAAGCTTGACCGTGCCACAATCCAGGAAATGTGTACCCAGTTGGAGCCAGACCTGATGTCAGCTATCCGCCATCCCACAGGAATCCCCCCTCAAGTGCAGGTGCTGTCAGTGCTCCATTTCATTGCAAGTGGGTAATTTCAAACAACAGTGGCCATAGCATCAGGGATGTCCCAGCCTATGTTTTCCAACGTGTTGTCCAGAGTGTTGTCTGCCCTGCTGAAACACATGCGGAGCTACATCGTTTTCACTCAGGTGGAGGATTTGCCTACAGTGAAAGGAGACTTCTATGCCCTGGGACATATCCGCAACATCATAGGTGCCATTGATGGGACACATGTGGCTTTGGTAACACCCCACAGGAGTGAACAGGTGTACAGAAACCGGAAGAGTTATCATTCCATGAATGTACAGATGGTATGTTTGGCCAACCAGTACATCTCCCATGTGAATGCCATGTTCCCTGGCTCAGTGCATGACGCCTACATCCTGCAGAATAGCAGCATCCCTTATGTGATGGGTCAACTCCAGAGGCACAGTGTGTGGCGATTAGGTGAGCACCTGGAAGCTAGTCAGTGGGAATGGTTGTCTGGGTCTGGGGATATCCCTCCAGGTTAGTGTGTGTCTAACAGTTGTCCCTCGCCATTTGCAGGTGACTCTGGTTACCCCAACCTGTCATGGTTACTGACCCCAGTGAGGAATCCCAGGACAAGTGCAGAGGAATGCTACAATGAGGCCCATGGTCGAACTAGGAGGGTGATCGAGCGGACATTCGGCCTCCTGAAGGCCAGGTTCAGGTGCCTCCATATGACAGGTGGATCCCTATTCTACTCACCAAAGAAGGTGTGCCAGAACATGGCCTGCTGTATGCTTCACAACTTGGCTTTGTGACGACAGGTGCCTTTTCTGCAGGAGGATGGTCCAGATGGCGGTGTTGTTGCAGCTGTGGAGCCTGTGGACAGTGAAGACGAGGAAGCAGAGAAAGAAGACATGGACAACAGGGACTCAGTGATCCAGCAATATTTCCAGTGAAACACAGGTAAGAATACAGAGCTGCCTACTACATGTACTTAAACACTACTGCCTCTCTACTGTCTGTCGTTTTCACCCAGTGTATGGTCACTGAGTTGTCACTTTCCCTTACGATTTCACAGATCTGGGTCCCACAGTGTGACATCTGCTTTGATTCCTCATGGACTAGAGCTGTGTGACATAGGTATGTTGACATTACAAATGAAAGAGCCTTTTTTCCACAGATATTGCTAATACACTATTCCGAAATCACAGACTGACTCCAGATTGTTTTGTGCTTTCAGGGTGTTTATTTTAGTGCTCAAAATTGGAGGGGGTAGCAAAACGGTGAGGGGTGATGGCGGAGGAATGTCCATGGCAGAATCCTGTCTATTAGTCTCACAGGTGCATTGCCCAAATGGGCATAGGAAGTGGAGCTGGGGCAGTTTAAGGATGGACAGGGTGACAAAGTGGGACAGTAGGATGACAATCAGGGTGGTCTCATTTCTTGGCGTTGGTCTTGGCATCATTCTCTGTCTTGTTCCTGGACCTCAGGGACCGTTTGCGAGGTGGTTCTCCCTCTGCAGGGGGCTGGGTGCTGGTGTGGTGGTCCTGTGGCAGTGCCTCCTGTCCACTAGCGCCAGAGGAGGTGGTGGGCAGTTCATCGTCCAGGCTAGTATCAGGGGCCCCTTGTAGTGCCACAGTGTCCCTCCTGGTGTTGATTACTTCCTTCAGCACCCCTACGATGGTGCCCAGGGTGGAATTGATGGTTCTGAGTTCCTCCCTGAAGCCCATATACTGTTCCTCCTGCAGGCGCTGAGTCTCCTGAAACTTGCCCAGTACCGTTGCCATCGTCTCCTGGGAGTGGTGGTAGGCTCCCATGATGGAGGAGAGGGCCTCGTGGACAGTGGGTTCCCTGGGCCTGTCCGCCCCCTGTCGCACAGCAGCCCTCCCAGTTCCCCTGTGTTCCCGGGCCTCCGTCCCCTGGACCGTGTGCCCACTACCACTGCCCCCAGGTCCCTGCTGTTGTTAGGGTGGTGGGTTAGCCTGGGTTCCCTGCAGTGGTGGACACACTGCTGATTGACGTGTCCTGGGGACGGAGGTATGGGCCCGCTGGGTGGGTGCTGTGCTGGTGTTTCCAGAGGGGGGAAGCTCTGTGGTGGCCCGTGACTGGGTGTGGGGAACCGACTGTCCCGAGGTCCCCGATGGGCCGGGCTGGTCATCTAGATCCAGTTGGACAGAGGTGCTGTCATCACTGTGGGCCTCTTCTGTTGGTGGTGTGGACATGTGTGGACCCTCCTGTCCGGTGACGTTGGGTAGGGGTCCTGCAGGGATATAAAAGGATGTTTATTACATCTGTGTGTGGCATGGTGTGCAATGGGTGGGTGACCCTGTACCCCAGTGCTTGCATTCCTGTGTGGGACCTTGTGTGGTGATGGTTTAGGGGGGTTTATGTGCGTATGTGCAGTGGGCATGCTTTAGTGATGGGTGTCCATGCTTTGTTGTTGCATGCAGGGCATGGTGTTAGAATGTGTGGTTTGTGATGTTGGGACATTTGTGAGGAGTTAGAGTGATGGGGGTGAGGGTGAGGGTGGGGGTATGTGCTGACATACAGGTAGGGTGGGGGATGTAATAGTTAAGATTTGACTTACCAGAGTCCATTCCTCCACCTACTCCTGCGAGGCCCTCAGGATTCATAATCGCCAAGACCTGCTCCTCTCATGTTGTTAGTTGTGGGGGAGGAGGTGGGAGTCCGCCGCCAGTCCGCTAAACCACCAGGTGGTGTCTTGAGGCCACGGAACGCACCTTCCCCCGTAGGTCGTTCCACCTCTTCCTGATGTCCTCCCGATTTCTTGGGTGCTGTCCCACTACGTTGACCCTGTCCACGATTCTTCGCCATAGCTCCATCTTCCTTGAAATTGAGGTATGCTGCACCTGTGACCTGAATAGCTGTGGCTCTACCCGGACGATTTCCTCCACCATGACCCTGAGCTCCTCCTCCGAGAACCTGGGGTGTCGTTGCCGTGCCATGGGGTGGTTTAAGTGATGTGTGGGGTGGTGTGTGAGGTGATAAGTGTGCTGATATGTAGTGGTGTGTTTTGTAAATGTGTGTGTATTTTGATGCCGGGGGTGTGTACCGCCAATGGAATACTGCAGTTGAAAGACCGCCGCGTGGATTCGTGTGCCGTGATAGTGTGGGCGTATTTCTGTTGGCGTGACGGTGGAGGTTTTGTTTTCGCCAGTTTAACACTGACCTTTGGTGTGGCGGACTTGTGTGGGTGTCTGAATTTTGGCGGATTCCGTCCTGTGGGTCATAATAGCTGTGGCGATCTTCCGCGGCCGCGGCGGTGTGTTGGCGGCTTTTACCGCCAATGTTGTAATGAGGGCCATTATCTTAATTTGAAGAAACTTCGAATGGAAATTCTCATGCTTCTCCTCAAAGTCCTCCTTATGATGCAGGAAGAGGATTTTATTACCTCTCTGGACCTTCAGGATGCATATTTCCACATACTCATTTATTGAAAGCACAGAAAGAACTTTGGCCCTCATTACAACCCTGGCGGTCGGTGATAAAGCAGCGGTAATACAACCAACAGGCTGGCGGACAAAAAATGGGATCACGACCACGGCGGAAACCGCCAACATAGACAGCCACTTTAACACTCCGACCGCCAGGGCGTTAGCAACAAACACCGCAGCGGTCACTGCCAACAGACAGGCTGAAGACAATGTACCAATCCGCCAGCTTTTCCGGGGTGGTACTAACGACATCAAAAGCACAGCAGAAACAGTACACTGAAGGGGAACCACTCACCTTTCAAAACTCAACGAAGAACCAGGACGCCATGGAGCCCAAACTGCAGGTCCTCCCCATGCTGGTGTATCTGCTAATACACCAGGAATTTCAAAGAAGGTGGCGGCGACAAGCACGGTGAGTACTGCACCTCGTACACAGGGGAAGGGGGAAGAAAAAGAGAGTGACACAAACACGCAACACGCAACACCCCACCCTCACCCTCACCCACAACACCATACACACTAACAGATCCAACAACATTACAGATACACCTCATAACCCCCTGGAAGAACACAAGGACAAAAGGAATTGAGTCAAATCTGTGATATTTAGAAAATGCATATAAAGTTAACTATTGTAAACAACAGTTTAAAAATATTTACAATTTGTACAGAGGGCCGTACACTGTCCCTTGCAAATGTCCGTTCGACCAGTGGCCCAAAAAATCATTGGTGAAGCACACACTTGACTCCTGCCTCAAAACCGAGAGAACACTTCAGGGGCATCAGGTCGAAAAAACACAGGCGCATCAGGGGGAAGGGGAGGGGGGGCACCTCAGCCTGAAGATGGTACTACTCCACTGCTCCTGGAGGGGCAACATGCCCACAGCAATGTCCTGGGAAGTGCAAAGCCACAGTCTCTCAAGTCTCTCAAGTCGGTGGTTTGCCCACTGCTTGGTCCTGGGGAGTGCAAAGCTGCAGTCTCTCAAGTCTCTCAAGTGGGTGGTTTGCCCTTTGCTTGCTCCTGGGGAGTGCAAAGCCACAATCTCTCAAGTGGGCGGTTTGCCCACTGCTTGGTCCTGGGGAGTGCAAAGCCACAGTCTCTCAAGTCTCTCAAGTGGGTGGTTTGCCCACTGCTTGCCCCTGGGGAGTGCAAAGCCCCAGTCTCTCAAGTCCTCTCAAGTCGGTGGTTTGCCCACTGCTTGGTCCTGGGGAGTTCAAAGCCACAGTCTCTCAAGTGGGTGACATGTTCCACTGGTTCTTGACGGGGCCTTGTGCCCAGTCTGCTTTATCCTGCCAAGGATAGGGGGAGTGGATGCATCTCTCCACTGGTTCTGGAGGGAGCCTTGTGCCCAGTCTGCTTCATCCTGCCAAGGATAGGGGGAGTGGATGCATCTCTCCTCTGGTTCTGGAGGGGGCCTTGTTCCCAGTGATGCTGCATCTGGGGTGTGGCAGTTCACTTTCCCTCACCTGGGTGTCTGAGGCACAAGATGTGCAGGGAACAGGTAGCATGATACTTCAAGGAGGCAGAGCCAGACTCCATCCTGCGGCGACTTAGGCTGCAAACTGCTGGTAGTGCCAGTGCTGGTGGTGGTGCCTCAAGTGGTGGGTGCAGGGTCCAGGACATCACCTGCAGCCTTGGACAGCTGCCCACTGGGGATGCTGCTGATGTCCGATGTAGTGGCACCGGCTGGGCCTGTGGCGGTGCATATGGCGGTGCAGGTGGCGGTGCCTGCGGCAGTATCTGCGGCGGTGTCTGCGGCGGAGATGCTGTCAGTGCTGCATGTGGTGCAGGTGCTGGTAGTAGTGGAGGGAGGCACCAGGCCGTCTCCAGCAGCCTCAGATGGCTGCCCACTGGGGATGATGCTGGTGACTGTTGTTGTGGCAGCGGCAGTGCAAGAGGCGGTGCGGATGGCGCTGCAGGTGGAGGTCATTGTGGCGCTGCTTACCGTGGTACAAGTTGCTGGCCTGTCAGGACAAATGGTGGTCACCAGTCCCTCACCTGGCGACTCCAAGCCCTGAAGTGCCTTGCCTTTGCTTTTTTTTCCCTTCCCCACCTTGGTGACGCTGCTGGGACCTTGGTACTGTCCTCTTTTTTTTTGGACGAGGCCTTGCTGGGTGGGTCGTACGTCTTGTCTGTGCTGCATGCTGGCCCCTTCTTAACCTTGGCAGGTGGCAGAATCGGTTGGTCTTTTGCATTGTTAGTTGGCACACTGCCAGCCCTGATGGGTGCCCCCTTCGATCCTCTCAGACTTGCAGGGACCACAGCGGACACCAATTTGGTGGCTGAGGTGCTGGCCTGGAATCTAGACATCCTGGCCCTAGGGGAAGGACGGGGGGAGGTGTAGGGAAGAGGTCAATGTTAGCCAGGAAAACTTTTTTAGACACACTGGGATGGGAAGATGGAGGGGGTGTTTGAGTGGAGGAAGAGGTAGTGGTTGTAGGAGGTGTACGTCTGCTGAGTGCGAAGGTGCATGGGCTGGAAGCTGTTGTGAGGTGGATGGCTGTGAGTGGGTGTCTGCTTGCGTTTGTGTACTTTGGGAGGAGGGCTCACAGACACACTGGGAGAGGACACAGGGGATGTGTGCATGGGTGTGGGGGTGGTGATTGCTGGTGAGGGGTGTGTTGTGATGGGCGTGCTGGTGATGGAGGTAGTGGGTGAAGATGTAGTGCATGCAGGTGTGAGTGGAGACGATACTGGGAGGGAGGTGGACAAAGAGGAGGAAGGGGACACAGTGAAGGAAGTGGATGTTGGTATGTGTGCATGGGTAAGGTGCTTGTGTGATTGACTGTGTGATGGTGTGTGGTGCTTATGTTTTCCTGAGCCACTTTTGTGTGATGATGTGTGTGCATGCTGGTCTGAAGGTGTGCTTGGGATAGGGTGAGGTAGAGGGGATTAGGTCTGGGTAGTGGAAGTTGGAGGTGGGAGGCTGGACACAGGGACAATGGCTGCCACCAGTGCTGAGGCCAGAGCCTGAAATGCTCTCTGTTGGGCTGCCACACCAGAATGAATGTCCTCCAGGTATGCATTTGTTTGTTGCAAATGCCTCTCGACACCCTGGATGGCATTCAGAATGGTCGACTGCCCAACAGTGAGGGATCTCAGGAGGTCAATAGCCTCCTCACTGAGGCCAGCAGGGCTAACTGGGCAAGGGCCTGAGGTGCCTGGGGTGAAGGAGATGCCCACCCTCCTGGGTGAGCGGGTACAGGAAACACACTGAGGGGCTGCTGGGAGGGCGGTGCTGGTAGGGGTGGTGGCGGTTGTACCTGTTGTTGGGGTGGGCAAAGAGGTGTCCACCACCGCCAGGGAGCTTCCATCGGAGGAGGAATCGCTCTCACTGGTATCCCCTCCAGTCCCCTTCGTGGAGCTCCCATCGCCCTCCGTCCCACTGGTGCCTTCACCATCAGTGGATTCGCCCTCATGGGCCATGTGCCTCTGCTCCTCTGCCTGATGATGCTAATGCACACAAGGACAAGGTGACAAAACCAGAAAGGGGGGAGTGACAGAGGATACACTTGGTCAGTGCCAGCAACACCACTACCGTTGGCGGACACAACACACACTGAGCTGCCCTATGCACTAGGCCATGCCCAACCAGTCACTAAGGTAGCCACCAGCCCATGGGTACAATGCCTAACGCCAGCATCTGCACACCTGACACCCAGAGGACCTTGCCCAGTAGTAGTTGGCCACTTGTACCATTGGGGTAGGAGTGCTTCAGAGCCTGCAAACAAGGGACCTACCCTGCCATGATCACTCGGGCCTAGGGACACCCACAGCCCACATCCCCCACCCAGCTAGTTCCTAAAGCGTGCAAAATCAGCTTTCTGAATCTTTACTCCCCTTGTGGCTGCTGTGATGCCCTCAAGTGCCCATCCAACTCCGGATAGGCCACCGCCAGGATGAGGAACATCAGGGGGGTCATGGTGTGACGGGCACCCCTTCGATGTTGAGAGGGCAGCCCCAGCTGGGCCTCCACCGTCTTCTTGGTCCAGCGGCGCCGGTCCTCCCATCTCTTATGGCAGTGGGTGCTCCGCCTGTGATAGACCCCCAGGGGGCGCACCTACTTGGCGATGGCACTCCAAATACCCTTTTTCTGATGGGCGCTGACCTAGAGGGAAAAGACAGTGGAAAATGTAATTACTCACCCGTCCGGACCGTCATACTCATTGTCCACCAGTTCCCACGCTTGCCCTGACACACATACACTGACCACCTCTCATGCAGCACTCAGGCCAGGATGCCTTAGCACCCACCAACATGTGGCTTACATCCAAACTACTCCAAACAGGCATTGCCCATCATGCTCACAGTGTACTCACCTGTTTGTCTGGAGGACCGTAGAGTAACGTGTACTGGGGGGGACCCCATCCACCAGTTTCTCCAACTCCTCCGCAGTAAAGGCAGGGGCCCTTTCCCCAGACACTCTAGCCATCGTCGACACAGTCACAGGTCACAGCAGCACTTGCAGTGTAGGTCCTCTCCTGTTGATGGTCAGGAAGCAAGTGTGTGAATAGCTAGAAAATGGTGGTGATGTCAGCAGCGGTGCATACCATCACCACCAGCGTACATCGCCATTGGCTCCTGGGACCCATAGGGCCCAACGATAACCAATGCAGAGTTGCGTGGTGGTCATCTACCGCCTACCGCGACATAGCACAACACCAGCGCAGTTACCTCATTTCCCCTTGTCCCTCCTCACAGTATATGGGAATATTGGCTCTCCCTAATATAACATTTCCTAATCTGTATATATAATTCGTCCAACTCTCAGAATCTGAAATGAAAAGGTCCACTGGAATCCCATCTTGACCTGTGGCTTTGCCAATAATGATGCTCTTAATGGTGCATAGGGTGTCCTTGTATTGTATGACAAAAGGGGTTACATTGGTGTTTCCCCCCAATATTGATGTCTCACTGGCATCAGTCACTCCCTCTGTGCCTAGGATGTGTAGTCCATATGGTATGGATCAAAGGGTTTTCCCCATTCTGCATCTACGGAGAAATATGCTGATACCTAAGAGCAATAAACTTTACTTATAGACTGTAAAGTGATACTAATCTATGTAAGCCAAATTTGCCCTTTTCATGAAAGAAAGGAGAATGCAATCTTGGCGTTATGTTTGGACCACGAGTATGTCAAGTCAAAATACTCATGTAAAATAAAAGAGTTGACAATTTCTGGGGATTTATAGTGCACTTGTAAAAGGTGCCTAATGTTTATTGGATAGTGTTGGAAATGACCATCTTTTGTGTGGTGTGTTCCCCAATATTTGTGCCTTCTTTTACTGAACCTGATTTTCTTAGCCATAGGACTCTGCCCACTTTACTCCTCCTAACCAGTGGTAAAGTGCTTGTGTTTACCAGTTTAATCATGATAACTAATTGCTGTACATCTAATTGGCACCTGTTAGACTTTGCATCCTTGGCATGGTCTCCCTTAACTTTTTGCCTCTGTTTCCCAGGTTGTTGATGTGTTCTGGACTCTGATTTTGCTGTTTTATTTTACTCTGGGCACTTTACCACTGCTAACCAGTGTTCTTTTACAAAATGTGGATGTAATTGGTTCATCCATGATTGGCATATTTGAGTTACTAGTAAGTCCCTAGTACAGTGCACTAGAGGTGCCCAGGGCCTGTAAATCAAACGCTACTAGTGGGCTTGCAGCACTGGTTGTGCCACCAACTTAAGTAGCTCTGTAATCATGTCTCAGACGTGCCACTGCAATGTCTGCAGTTTTTAACTGTAAATTTGACTTGGCAAGTGTACCCACTTGCCAGGCTTAAACCTTCCCTTTCCTTACATGTAAGGCGCCCCTAAGGTAGGCCCTAGGTAGCCCCAAGGGCACGGTGTAGTGTATGGTTAAGGTAGGACATATAGGGGGTCATTCCGACCCTGGCGACCACGGAAGCACCGCCAACAGGCTGGCGGTGCTTCCCAGCCCATTCTGACCGCAGTGGTAAAGCTGCGGTCAGATAAGGGAATCCGGCGGTTTCCCGCCAGATTTCCCCTGCATGGGCTGAATCTCCATGGCGGCGCTGCATGGAGATTCCGACCCCTTTCCCGCCACCCTGTTTCTGGTGGTTTTTACCGCCAGGAACAGGATGGCGGGAACGGGTGTCGTGGGGCCCCTGGGTGCCCCTGCACTGCCCATGCCACTGGCATGGGCAGTACAGGGGCCCCTTAACAGGGCCCCATAAAGATTTTCACTGTCTGCATTGCAGACAGTGAAAATCGCGACAGGTGCAACTGCACCCGTCGCACCCCTGCAACTCCGCCGGCTCCATTCGGAGCCGGCTTCATTGTTGCAGGGCCTTTCCCGCTGGGCCGGCGGGTGCTCCTTTGGCGGGCGCCCGCCGGCCCAGTGGGAAAGCCAGAATGGCCGCTGTGGTCTTTTGACCGCGGAGCGGTCTTTCGGCGGCCTGATATTGGCGGGCGGCAACCGCCGCCCGCCAAAGTCAGAATGAGGGCCATAGTAATGTGTTTTATATGTCCTGACAGTGAAATATTGCTAATTTGTTGTCCCTCTCATAGGTTAACACGGGGACTACCTCTAAATATGATTAAAGTGTAGATTCCCTTTGGAAGCAGATAGACATATGGAGTTTGGGGTCTCTGAGTTCACAACTTAAAAATACATCTTTTAGTAACGTTGATTTTAAGATTGTGTGTTTGAATATGCCACCTTTGGAAAGTGGGCATTGTCTTGCTTAAACCATTTCTGTGACTCTGCCTGTTTGTGGATTCCCTGTCTGGGTCAGTTTGACAGTTGGGCTGGTTGCACCTCTCACTAGACAGTGACACAAAGGGAGCTCGGGTGTAGTCTGCATTTCCTGATGAGCCATCTGTGCTAGGAGGGAGGGGAGGAGTGGTCACTCACACCTGAAAGGGCTGTGCCTTCTCTCACACAATACAGCTTCCAACCCCCTGGTGTATTTCTGGGGCCTGGCCTGGACAAGGCATGATTTCACAAACAAGAGAGACTTTTCTTTGAAGTAAGTCTACTTCAAAGGGCAAAATGGGTATAAGAAGGGCACCCAAACCACAGACTTTAGAACACTTCTGGAAACCAAGAGGAAACTCTGCCTGGAGAAGAGCTGATGAAGAAGTGCTGCCCTGCCTGTGCTTTGTGGAGCTGTACTGCAGTTGCTGCTCCTGCCTATGCTAGAGGACAAAGACTGGACTTTGTGTTGCCTTCCTTCTTGTGAAGATCTCCAAGGGCTTGATTTAAAGCTTGCCTCCTTTTGTTTGAAGTCTCAGGGACAGCAAAGACTTCTCTCTGCCAGCATCTAGAGCCTCTGGAGAGACTCCTACTCTTCCAAGTGGTGCCCATCCAGTTCCTGGGGCCCTGAGAAGAAAAGCTGTCAGTCCAAGAGTGAGAAATCCACGCACAGACCGCTTTGCGGGCAAAAGATCGATGCAACTCTGATCTGCGAATTAAAAATCGATGCGACTCCGGCATCGCAGCTGAAAATCAATGCTCGCCTGCAACACAACCGGAAGAACGACGCCCGTGGCTGGAGAAACAACGCGCAGCATCTCTGACGGAGGCTGGTGAGATCGCAACATGCGCTGCGTGTTTTTCGGACCATCATGCGGCTGAATTTCTGACACAAACACCACTGGCCGTGTAAAAACGATGCAAGGCCTGCCCAGACCTGAGAGTGCTGACCGGATCGTCACATTGCTCTCCTGCAGAGAGAAAAAATTACGCATCGCAAGCCCTTTTTAACACACACTTGCCCGTGCTGGGTTATTTTTGATGCACCCAGGTACATTTTCACTCTAACAGCGTTAGCGTTGTGTTTAAAACTACAAGAAGACTCTTTTTGGTTTTTAATTGATAACTTGACTTATGTATTGTAGATGTTTGTTATTTTGGTCTTGTTTTGTTCAGATAAATATTTTCTATTTTTTTAAGCCTGTGTTGTGTCATATTGTAGTGTTTTCATTAAGTTACTGTGTGTGTTGGTACAAATACTTTACACCTAGCACTCTGAAGTTAAGCCCACTGCTCGTGCCAAGCTACCAAGGGGGTAAGCAGGGGTTAGTTGAAGGTGATTCTATTTTACCCTGACTAGAGTGAGGGTCCTCGCTTGGACAGGGGGTAACCTGACTGCCAACCAAAGACCTAATTTCTAACAGCATCTTTAATTTACTTATATGTCTATGAGACTACATGTACACAGGGACTGTAAATTAAATGCGCTTAGTGGGCTGCAGCACTCATTGTGCCACCCAGTACTAAATTAGCACTATAAAACATGTCTCAAGGACTGCCCCTGCAGCCTGGGTATGCAGTTTTAAACTGCTGTTTCAACAAGGCAAAATAAACCTATTGCCAGGCCTAAGCCTTTTCATACCTATAAGTCACCCCTCAGCTAGTCCCTAAGTGTCTATCAGGCAGGGTATTGTATTTACAAAGTAGGACATGTATATTTGAAGTTTAACCTGTGTCTGCAGTGAAAAATATACAAAGTTGTTTTTCACTGTGGCAATGCTGGCCTTTCAATATAAAAACACTGGTTTACACATATTGCTTTACTTCAGTTTGAGAGCAGCTAGAACCATGATTCAAGTTCTCATTATAATAGAAGTTACAAATGTAATATCCAGTTTAATGGTCAAGTTGGATTTTTAGCTCTATTTTAGAAATTACACTTTTAGAAACTTCTCATTCCTCTTTCTAAGGCAAATGTGCTTTTCTACCAGTGTCCAGTGTCACTATACTAATAATGACTCTCTGATGGTATAATGTGTATTGCTCCCAGACATCTGATAAAAGGCTTGGGTGTGGAGAGATGTTTTTCTTCCTTGAGAAGGATGACTTGGGTGGTTGTGCCTGCCCCTTACTAAGCTTCAAATGGTGCCCACCATGTCAATGGAAGTTATAGCTCACACCCTGGGCTCCCTCTATTTGTCTTCCTAGTCAACTTGGATCCAAACCTAGAGGGAGGAGAGATCTGCCCCAGAACTGGTTTGGGATCACCACAAGGGAAGGTTTGCCCATTCTCATAGCCATACCTCTGGGTGGGTACAGGGAGCTCTGACCAGGGAGCATTGGTTCTGCCATACTAGAATGGCACTGTGGGATAGTTTACAGTAAAATACATAGGAAGTGCTGGAAACGTGAGTAGGGCTACCCCCCTGAACTTTTACCCATTGGTTAGAGGAACAGCCAAGGGTTTCTCCCACTCACAGGCTGCCACTGTGCATAATAGTGGCATCCCCATTAATCCTCTCAAAAAACTTCTGAATGTGTGAAGATCAGAATAAGGACTGCCCTGCTGTCTGAATCCTGAAAGAAAACTGACCATGCTTGCCCTTAACCCAGCACACCATAAGTGACTCCAAGGTTCAGTTGGCTGGCCTCCTGTTTTAGCTACAAGACCATAACAAGCTTCCACTGACCTCTCTCCCTACAGTTGCCCAGCTGACCAGTCATAACTGGGCCTGCTCTGGACCCTGCTGCTGGCCTGTGTGAAGTGAGTCCTAAACATCAAGAAGTGCCTCCAAGGTCCTGACTTCGTGGTTGATGTTTTAGTGTACTCATGCTTGCATTACAAGAGCTGACACACCTTGCTAACATTCTGTTGGGGGAACTGATGGAGACCCTAGTGTCAACTGAATCCATCAAATCACCAGTTGGCCTCTGCTTGTGGTTTGCCCCACTGAAGAAAATCTGACATTGAGAAAAGTTTCTAAGTTCATCCTTAGAAGGCTTAACCAAGACAGAATTCGATTGACGTTGAGACCTTGCCGGGCTGGACTTCGCCAGCCAGGACCTATCCCATCATCGTCTATGACTGAACCGTGACCCCATGTTTCTGCAACCCGCTGTCATCGAGTCCAGCTTCAGATCCCCCTTGCTGCTTTCGCTGCCTATGACTCGTTGATCACCACTTTTTCTCCATAAAAGTTTCTAAGTCAGAAGTCCGAGATGAAGAGGGTGAACCTGGTTCCTGTATTTAACCCATGCCACACCATGACTGGCCTCAACTTTTGACTTTGACCCAGTCTAGCATGATGGTTGGTGCTATTTTTAATCCAGACTTTAAAAATGCAAACCTTTGATTCTACTTATTGGACTTTTGTTGTTTTATGTCGTTTTATTTATTAAAATGTACTCTATCTTTTCAAATTGGTTTGGGGTTTTTCTTGTGTTGGGTTTTCACATTATTAGTGTTTGAGTACTACATACACATTGCCTCTAAGTTAAACCTGGCTGCTTCTGTCCCAAGCTACTGGAGGGTTAGCACAAGTTTACTTAGTGAAATTTGTAGTTTATTCAGACAAGGATTGTGAGTATTATTTGAGGTTGGTTCTTGGCCCGTCAACTAATACTTTAATTTCTTACAGGTAGCACTTGTAGTATATGTCTGAGCGTATAGCTATCGCAGTGAGTGCACAGGATATGGTTTTATATAAATTAAAAGAAAAACCTAAAGGTGAACAATGCAAATTTAATTTTTTAATTTTTTATTTTAATAAGAAGCTTGATTGCCAAAGGTATGTGCATTTCCTCTTAGCAGGGTATATTAAATTAATAAGCATCAAGCTAAAAAAAATATTATGAGGCAACCGAAGCTCATCTTTATCTGTCATCTGATTACTTTGCTGTTTGTATCCTGGTTCTTTCTCCGGGAAGGGTGAATATTGGTTTATAATGAAGCACAAACCGACCGATGCCTCTTGGAATATTCTGCTTTTGCCTATTTTGCTTATGACATGTTTTAGAGTGTTTTCAGTGGCTTATTTGTGTCTTTAGCCACATTGTCGTTGCATGGACTTGTTACATACAGCACCTCACACGTCTGAAGGCCACCTTATGCATCACACTACGCTAAATTCTAGTACACATTTGTCAGGGCTAATATCAGGACTGTGATGTCCCTCTTGTTCCCCAAACCAGCAGATCTGCTGCAATTCTGATAACGTTTGCTATCTTTCTGTCAGAAAATCACCTATGATTCTGGTTAGAATGATGTGACTATGTGATGACTAAGTTTACGGTTTAAAATGTCAAGATGCGTCTATTAGACAGTTTTGTATGTAGACAACATAAGAAAAACATGGTGCTTGCAATAAATTTTTTAGACGATTCTTACTCCAAAAACTGATCTCTGAAGCTGACGTTTTTGGAGTGAGCATTTAAGATAAAAACATGTTTCGGTTTTCTTTTTTTCTTCAGGAAATATCATTCTGCTAACTCCTTTACTGTTTCAAGAGTATCAGGTCAGTGTCTGTTTTAATGTTAAAGTGTGTTGTAGGTAGAAATATGTTGAATGGCATTCACTGTATTGTACTGTAGTTGCATGTGTATATTATTTCCTACCATGACGAAGCACTGAAGCACTTTGCTGAGAGGTAGTGGGAGTATTATGGAACTGTGAGTATGATTTATGGCCTATGTGGTTAGTTTCGGTGCTGTACCTGAGAACCAGAGTTGTGATTTTACCTTGCTTTTGTTGCTGCTCTTATGCACGAGCTTGAAGTGAGGAAAGTGTAAGATAGAATGCATGCATGATAAGAGATGCTGCCATGCAGGCGAACTTTATCACGCCGTTTGTCGTGCAAGTAGTCATGCATTTAGCCATGCAAGGTGTCATGCAAGAAGTCCTACAAGTAGTCATGAAAGCCATTACCTAGTATATGATATTATAATCTTGGAATACTGATATAGCTCTGCTGCTGTCTGACCCAATGTTTAGTACTTTTACTCTAATTATTGTTTTTCCTTTGTATAGTTCAGGCAGTCACCTGTGAAACTACAGTAGAACAGTTGTGTCCATTTCAAAAGCCAGCCTCACACTGTCCGAGGTAATATTTTGAATTTCATAATCTATCACATATTTCTAATGGTAATATTTGTATTTTAGCTGTACCGTTTACCATTAAGTCATTAAAGAATGTTAAATTTGCAATCTTTACAAGCCTTGCTATGTTTGCAGTCTCTGTACAGACAAGAGAGCATTGAAACTAAAGTAATATGTACTAACAGAGGGCTTCCAGCCTGTCCCTTGCCCATAGTTTGCTGGCTTTGTCTATTTCTATTTAATGCTCCTGATACAATGGTTTTTCTCCTCATTCATGTGCTTGTTCTGCCCCTGGAACATTTAGGCTCTCATTACGAATCTGGCGGTGGTGTTCTGACCGCCACCAAAGCGGTGTTCTGACCACATTGGCGGCAATCAGACCACCACATTATGACTGTGGCTGTTCGGCCACAGTCGGAACGCCAGCACTACCAGTTTTCCTCCACTGGAGGGACTGGTGGTGCTGGCAGTCCAAATCTGCCAGTGCAGCACTGCATGAAACGTTTCCCTGGTGGTTGCACTGCCACGTAAAATCTGGTGGAGACGGGGTGCAGGGGGCCCCATGGGGGCCCCTACACTGCCCATGCACTTGGCATGTGCAGTGCTGGGGTCCCCATGGACAGCACCATTATGCTTTTCACTGTCTGCTTAACAGACAGTGAAAAGCACGAAGGGTGCTGTTGCACCCTATGCACCGCACCATTGCCACAGGCTCGATTACGAGCCTGCGTCAATGTTGTGGGCTGTTTTGCACTTGGCCAGAGAGCGGAAACTCTGTTTCCACCCACTGACCCAGCGGGAAACTCGTAACAGGGGGCCATGGAAAGGTCACCGCACTGGAGGTGACCTGACTGCAGGAGTTTGGCAGAAAGCCTTTTCTGCCCAAAGAACTCGTAGTGAGGGCCTTAGTCTGCACCCTGCCTAGTTACTGGTTTAGTCCATCTTTCCACTGCTGATGCTATAGAATTATTTTTCTCATTGTAGCTTTCTGTGTCCTTTCAGTTTTAGCATTCAATGGGAGTGCATGTCCTGCTCTTTTCTCTCTTTATTTATCCACCCACTCATCCCCAGTCATTTTCCTTATAACTGCCTCCATACCCCTCTTTCCTTCCGCCCGTCACTCTGCCTCCTCTGCAATTCTTAAGGCAGAGAGCAGTGCTGCTGCCTAGTGTCTCTCTCTACACCGTCCTTAAGCTTCCTCTTCCATCTTTTCTGCTGCCACTGTTGATTTGCAAATGACTGTAGTGTTGCATTTTGTGCATTGACAAACCCAAATGAGACAGGTGGCTGTCTTAAAATGCTATTTTGTATATTTCCAAACCGCTCCTAGGTTGAATGAATGCACAACAAGGCAGCCATCTTGGAATGGCATAAAAATATAATTTGTAGTTGTAGTAACAGCTTCTTGAGCTACAGTGAGGAAGTACGGAGTTGGATTACATGTAACAACCCAGGCCTGGTGTCCCACAGATCAACCAGCTCTGACTCTCTGACAACACCACACAAACTATTGATGTACTAAAATTGAACCTAATAAGGTTCCCATGTTTCATGAAGGTACAACACATATACTTTCTAAAAGCAAAATAATTCTTTGTGAAGGAATTGTAACCTCAAAGATGAAACAAAGATAAAAAGAACAGAACCTTGAAGGGCTTCAATAGAAAGGTTTTTTTTTGTTGGAAAAATAGATAAACAGAACCCCTCATTGTTTCTAAGTTCCACAAAAGTATGGATAAGGAACCTACTTCGCATTTGTGTATTAAAGGTACAAATTAAATGATAGTAGGTAACACCACACATAGGCCCTCATTCTGACCTTGGCGGGCGGCGGAGGCCGCCCGCCAAAGTCCCGCCGTCAGGTTACCGTTCCGCGGTCGAAAGACCGCGGCGGTAATTCTGACTTTCCCGCTGGGCTGGCGGGCGGTCGCCTTCAGACCGCCAGCCAGCCCAGCGGGAAAGAGGCTTCCACGATGAAGCCGGCTCGGAATCGAGCCGGCGGAGTGGAAGCTGTGCGACGGGTGCAGTTGCACCCGTCGCGTATTTCACTGTCTGCGCAGCAGACAGTGAAATACATGTAGGGGCCCTCTTACGGGGGCCCCTGCAATGCCCATGCCAGTGGCATGGGCACTGCAGGGGCCCCCAGGGGCCCCGCGACCCCCCCTACCGCCATCCGGATCCCGGCGGTCCGACCGCCGGGATCTGGATGGCGGTAGGGGGGGTCGGAATCCCTGCGGCGGTGCAGCAAGCTGCGCCGCCGCGGAGGATTCAATGGGGCGGCGGTACACTGGCGGGACCCCGCCAGTGGTGCCGGTCCGACCGCGGCTTTACCGCCGCGGTCGGAATCCCCATTGGAGCACCGCCGGCCTGTCGGCGGTGCTCCCGCGGTCCTCCGCCCTGGCGGTCAAAGACCGCCAGGGTCAGAATGACCACCACAGTCTTCTCACCTTGGAGGAGTCCTCCTCTCTCTCCTTCAATCAGTTCTTGAGGGAGTAGTGTGGTTAATGTTCATTCCCATAACCACCATGCCTTTAACCACCTGCACTGCTCATGTCCCTCAGATCCCCACTTAGTTCACTGTCACTCATCAAAATTACTCTACCACAACTATTAACTTACCAGCTACTCTTCTTCAATTACATTTTTGACCATTCTCTAACATTAACTAACACTCTTTCATAGCTGGTACTTTATATGGACTGTTAGCTTTTGAAAGACCAATACCTACATGGCTTGGGTTAAGCCTAACCCAGTCAACTTTATGGAATTGTTGCATTTATCTTTATCACATCTATTTTCTTTCTGCAGTCATTTCAACCACTTTTTTCCAGCTTCCTGATCTTTGTTTCATGTTCTGTTCTCCTTCCCTTACCAGGAAAATGGTGAATATCCTGTGTCTTTAGTTGTAACAGTGCATTAGGCCTACACAATAGCTGCCACTTGACCAACATATTTGCATGTTCACACATTTCATTCAGTTGAGGGTCATAAACAACTGCCCTGCAAAGCATCACTACATACCTCTCCAAAAACTCCTTGTTTTCTTTTAATCAACTGTGTTCCATTATCAGTCACAATGGTTGTGGTTACATATTCCGACATGAACACACTTTGTAACATTTTGATTGCACCAGACACAGGTATTTCTCTCATAAACTACACCCCTAGCCACTTTTTGTGTACATTCAACAGTAATGCTAAAACATTCTGTAATTCTAACAAACAAATTAGTGGGCTGATGAAATTTAGGCAAACCTTCTTCTAAGGAGCTTTAACGTCCCCAGTGTGCTGAAATTCGCATTCTCCTACCTTTAATTTATTTCCCCCCATCCTTACATATCTTGCACTTTTTACCAATTCTATGACTTGCCTCTTTAGGTCTGACCACCAGAGCTGCTTTTTTAAACATTTCATCAATAAAATGTGTCCCAAGTGACCCTTATGAGCCTTATGAGCTAGTCCAGTTAGCCTTTTTTTCACCTTGGGTTACAAACATGCTGTCTCATGCTTACTGTCTCACTGACAATTCATCTACAACCTTAAAAACAGCATCTCACCGACCTACCTACAACTCTCTCTCTTGCAACCCTTCCTGACATGTAATAGTCTATACACCCTATCTACCAACATTCACTCTTACCTTGATACTGCACTGCTGTATCCCTCCAAAACATTCTTGCATGCTCACTTCCTCAGCTTCATATTTATCATTGACTTCTTCCTTCCATACCCCTAATCTGGAAAGCAATATGCCTAATATTCCAACCTGGTATGTATATTAGGAACTGGCAAAATATTCCATTCCGCCATTGGAATTGGTGGAATTGTGGCCACTCCGCATTTCTCTTTAATGCTGAGTTCCAGACAAATTCTGCCAATCACTGCATGGTGGAATTTTTCTCCTGCAAGGCTTGAAAATATGTGAGCGAGTGTGAGCGAGATTTGGCATTTCCTAGTACTAATTTCTAGTTTGGGCGGCTGCTGTCATGGGCAAGTGGTCGCAGTCAGACAAACACCGAGACATGTCAATGGGTTCTATGACTCCTTCATGAACCATTTCTTTTAACATGGTTTTCACTTTATCCCTGATCACCTCTGGTATTTTCCTTTCCCTCTGTCTAATTGATATCACTCACTCCTTCAACTTTTTTTTTCACATTGCCTTTCAATTCATCTGATTTTCCTTCAAACACAGATCTCACATCCCTTAAAATCTCTCCAACAATGAGGTCATCTGTTACCATGACTTGACTGGGAAGACATGTATGTTTTTCTTTTAATGTTTCTTTACATAAAGGTTACATCTGCCCACATGTATGCAATAACCTCTACTGAACATCCTTCATACCCACTGAGATTTATGTCCTTGGCTTCTTAAGTGGTATTTGGCCATAAACTTTTAAATAGATCTTACAGAATGATATTATCCATAGAGTCTGAGCCTAACAATTGAGTTACATTCTTTATTAGTCATAAAAGGTGCCTTCGGTGTACTTTTCCTGCCTTTTTCTTCCTCCGAGCCTCCCACACTTAACACATTCTGTATTTCTTCCACTTTATTGGCCACTGATGCAACATTGTTCTTGCCACCCTCACTGCACATTCTATCAAAATATCCTTAGCACTACATTTCCTGAACTTTCTGTTGCTGGCATAACAACTTTTAGAACTGTTGCCATAGTTGCTTCCACATCTACTGCAAACTCTGGGGTTATCCTTTCCCCAAATATTGGTTGGTTTGTAGCTGCTTCTGCCTGCATTAGATCAGTTTACATATGTAGATGTTTATCTTTATACTGTGCTTATTTCAGCAGACCATTTTCCTATTTCAGGCACTTCTCTGTTTTTCTTTTCTTCCTTCTCCCTTATGCATGTATAAGATGAATCAACAATTTTCACAATGGTGATTGAATCTTTCAGTACTGGAGACCTTGCAGTTCATACTTTTTCTTTCAATTCCTTAATTGCGCAGTATACTCTTATTTGGCCTCTTAACAACTCTTCTTGCATTTCTCGAAATTGGCATATAATTGCTAACTCTCTCAAACGAGCTACACATTCCTATACTGTTTCATAGGACTTGTGTGGTTGGACATACAATTTATCAGGAGTAAGCCAATATTGATAGACTTTGCATATCTGGTTTCCAACTTTGACTTAGTTTAGTTTAGATTTAAATCAAATGGTAGTATGTCAGAATATATTTGACAAAAATATGGTTTGACACAAATTTTGGCCCTCATTACAACATTGGCGGGCGGCAACTGGCGCCCGCCAAGTTGTAACCGCTGTGCGGTCGCCAATGCGGCCGCACTCCCATAGTGGCCATTACGACATCCCCGCTGGGCCGGTGGGTGGAGCGGGGATGTCGGCCGCAACATGGGAGGCAGCTCCAAATGGAGCCGGCGGTGTTGCGGCAGTGCGACGGGTGCAGTTGCACCTGTCGCGCTTTTAACTGTCTGCTGTGCAGACAGTGGAAAGCTGTGTGGGGCTGTGCCAGGGGGCTTTGCGACTCCCCTTTTTGCCAGCCTTTCCATGGCGGTTCATACCGCCATGAAAAGGCTGTCGGGAAGTGGACTCGTAATCCCCTGGGCAGCGCTGCCCTGGAGGATTAAATCTGCCAGGACCAATGTGGCGGAAAACCACCGGGACCAACGTGGCGGAAAACCGCCGGGACCAACGTGGTGGAAAACCGCAGCGCTTCCGCCGCGGTCTTCATATGCAACCGCCAAAACAGCCCTGGTGGTCTTTGACCGCCAGGGTTGCAATGACGGCCTTTGTGTCTTAAATATTGTTTTCAAATATACCTTCCGAATGGATAGACATTGTGTATTATTAACTCCAATGAGGCTATATTCAGGAAACAATGTTATTGTCAAACACTATCTATTAAATGATATTCCGGTATCATATCAAATTTGTTATCATTTAGGTGGTGAACAGTAACACCTTTTATATACATTATCTAAAAAAGGCAAAAATTCCCAGTGTTAAGTTGCTTTTATCATTATTATTAAAAACATTTGAAACATAGAACATGTTTTATTGAAAATGCTCAATAAGCAGTTTATGGTTCTGTTTATCAATGGCCATTAGATCATTTGTCAAATAATCTAATTGTTAAATAACACTAATGTACCTGAGAAGAACCAGGTAGAGTACGTGTTCACCTTTCTAATGCCTTGTGCATTAAGCTGTACATTTTGTTGACCCCCCTTGCAATGTAACAGTGTATCATTACTGATTTTGTGCACCAAAAGTGATACAACTCCTGTCTAAAACGTTTTTATTTTTTTGCTTGTTTATATTCTTAGGATTTACTGTCCACGGAATTGTATGCAGGCAAATCCACATTATGCCCGTGTAATTGGAAGTAGAATTTATAGTGATGTAAGTATACACCTTAGTGATAAACTCATGCTCTCCTTTATTTTTAAGGAACAAACTGGTTAGGGTGGTCTTCTAGAAACATCTGACGACAATAGAATCAGTTTATTTTCCAACCCCTTTTTGACACAGATATTAGTACTTTTGGCAATATGTCCTTTTTGCACATCTTTGTTTATCTTTAAATGATATGACCCACCTTTGAGACCTGACCTGATGTACCATTGAGTCTTTTATTAAAGGTGATCTTAAGGGATCTTAGGGACCTTTGGGACCTATTCACAAAGGTATTCTCGACCTAAGTGTAAGTTGACCTCATTTATGTCTGCCACCATTTCTCAAATGGATTTCCTGAAAGGCGTGATTTACCTTCCTGGTAGGGAAAAATGCACCTGGCACAGGTTTCAAGGTTTACTTTTGGGAGAGTTTGAGACTAGAAGGAAATGTAAAAATATTATGTAAACACTGACTGTATTTTTATTTCTTTTTGCTGATAAGGTCTCTAGTGTGGGCCCAGCTCCTTAATTGCACACTATATCAAGTGTTTAAAGTCTTCTCGTTCATTGCTTGTGATATCTGCTTAATTTCGAGGGCCATAGAGTCTCAGGCATCGTGGCACTATGATAAGCAGGCATGGTTCGAAACAAACCTACTATCTGTTAGAAATGGAGTCTTTGGTTGGCAGTCAGGTTACCCCCTGTCTAAGCAAGGACCCTCACTCTAGTCAGGGTAAAGGAGAATCACCCTCAGCTAACCCCCGCTCACCTCCTTGGTAGCTTGGCACGAGCAGGCAGGCTTAACTTCAGAGTGCTAGGTGAAAAGTATTTGTACCAACACACACAGTAACTTAATGAAAACACCACAAAATGACACAACACAGGTTTAGAAAATTAGAAAATATTTATCTAAACAAAACAAGACCAAAACGACAAAAATTCAACATAGACAAGTCAAGTTATTAATTAAAAAGCAAAAAGAGTCTTAAATCCTTGAGAAAACAGGTAAAACAATGTTAGCATTGAAAAGTACCTGGGTAGCGCCAAAATAACATACACGGGTGAGTGTGCATCGAAAAAGGTAAGTAGTGCTTCAATTTCTCACCTGCAAGTGAGCTCGTGCCGGTCGAGCTGGCATGCGTTGTTTTTCCTCCCCACAGGGGAACGATGCGTCGATCCAGACAACATTCGGGTCCAGGCAGGTGTTGCATTGTTTTTCCGCATCCAGGAAGGTTTGCATCAAAAAACCTGCCTCACGGTCTCAGCAAAACCGCGTAATGTGGGTTGTAACGTTATCAGCCTCTGTCAGCGGGTGTGAGCACCGTTCTTCCAGCTCTGTGTGTCGATTTTCCAGGCGCAATGCCGGTAGAAAGCCGATTTCTGCTGCGAAGCCGGTGGCACGTAGTTTTCCAGCCGCGTCTCGGAAGGTGCGTCTAATTTTTCCCCGCACGGCGGTCTGTGCGTGGATTTTCAGTCTTGTTCTGCCAGCTTCTCTTTTTGGGGTCCCAGGAACCGGATGGGAACCACTTGACAGGGTAGGAGTCTTAGCAGAGGCTACAAGTGCTGGCAGAGCAAAGTCTTTGACAGGAGGCAAGCTCCACTTCAAGCCCTTGGAGATTTCTTCACAATAAGGAAGGCAACACAAAGTCCTCTAGCACAGGCAGAAGCAGCAACTGCAGGGTGGCTCCACAAAGCACAGCCTCAGGCACGGCAGCACTTCTCAGCTCTTCAACTCTTCTCCAGGCAGAGGTTCTTCTTGATGTCCAGAAGTGATCTAAAGTCTGTGGTTTTGGGTGCCCTTCTTATACACATTTTGCCCTTTGAAGTAGGCTTACTTCAAAGGAAAGACTCTCTTGATTGTGAAATCCTGCCTTGCCCAGGCCAGGCCCCAGACACACACCAGGGTGTTGGAGACTGCATTGTGTGAGGGCAGGCACAGCCCTTTCAGGTGCGAGTGACCACTCCTCCTCTCCCTCCTAGCACAGATGGCTCATCAGGAAATGCAGACTACACCCCAGCTCCCTTTGTGTCACTGTCTAGTGAGAGGTGCAACCAGCCCAACTGTCAAACTGACCCAGACAGGGAAATCCACAAACAGGCAGTGTCGCAGAAATGGTTTAAGCAAGAAAATGCTCACTTTCTAAAAGTGGCATTTTCAAACACACAATCTTAAAATCAACTTTACTAAAAGATGTATTTTTAAATTGTGAGCTCAGAGACCCCAAACTCCACATGTCTATCCGCTCCCAAATGGAATCATATTTAAAGGTAGCTCCCATGTTAACCTATGAGAGGGACAGGCCTTGCAACAGTGAAAAACTAATTTAGAAATATTTCACTGGCAGGACATATAAAGCACATTACTATATGTCCTGCCTTAACCATACACTGCACCCTACCCTTGGGGCTACCCAGGGCCTACCTTAGGGGTGCCTTACATGTAAGAAAAGGGAAGGTTTAGCCTGGCAAGTGGGTACACTTGCCAAGTCAAATTTAGAGTTAAATACTGCACACACAGACACTGCAGAGGCAGGTCTGAGACATGATTACAGGGCTACTCATGTGGGTGGCACAACCAGTGCTGCAGGCCCACTAGTAGCATTTGATCTACAGGCCCTGGGCACCTCTAGTGCACTTTACTAGTAAATCAAATATGCCAGTCATGGATAAACCAATTAACCATACAATTTACACAGAGAGCAAATGCACGTTAGCACTGGTTAGCAGTGGTAAAGTGCTCAGAGTTCAAAAGCCAACAGCAACAGGTCAGAAAAAATAGGAGGCATGAGGCAAAAAGATAGGGGATGACCCTGCATAAGCAAAAAAGTCCAACACTATCTTTTTAGTACGAGAGAAATAACTCACAAATGAAAACGTTATTGCCAATATCTGTTTCTTGTAACAGCTATCATTGGTGTTTTTGACACCAAAAATCAATGTATCCCATTTGTCTACATAGGCAAAATTTGATTACAGAGTAATTTTGCTATGGCAACTAGGATTAACTGCTGTTTAAAGAAAAGAAGAAACACAACCCACCTTGTCAATTTGTAATATGTTGCATATCTGCATGTGAAATTGGACAGTAGTAGTGAGCATACCACATCCCCCTGAATTGACCACACTGCTTCAATATGCCTTGACCTGCCAAACTTCAGAGCTCCCATCTCTACTTGATTACTAGTAGCTGGAGAGATGCCTTTTTAACCTTCACCACTCTTAATACATGTATAGATGCACTAGCACCTACATCTGAAGTACCTGACTGACCAAGTATAGCAACACACCATGAATACTTCATACGTGGCCAGAAAAAAACAGAAGTAAACATAATTTGTTTAGCCTTAGTGCAGCAAGTCTACTTTATGTGCATGGTCAAGCCAGATTTGTCACCTTTTTCTGTAATTTTTTTTTGCTGCTCTTAGATCTCTGTGCACTGTTAGCCATGTTAAACAGGAGTAAAGTGGTGGTGCTCCCCTTTTAAACATGGTTGAGTTGCCTTATAACTGATTGTTGTATCTAACTTCCCTACAGGTCCCTAGCAGATGGAGTAGAAAATGCACAGAGGGGCTTTAGCTTAAATGGCACCTGTGGACTGCAGCACCTACTGTGCCATCCAGGGGCAGTGCAAAACATGGCTTCAGGCCAGCTGTTTGTAGCCTGATTGCAGCAGCTTAAAACATGTTGTCAAACCTGTAAAGAAAATATCATTTTTTGACAAACGGGAAGCTCTGTTTTTAAATATTAATACTTCATCCCTAAGTATACATGTTGTTACCCACAAGGTAGGGTGCCTGATATTGAATATTAATGAGGTGTGAAAACAGCTCCCAGATCAGAAACAATGGCCTGGGTGCGGGGTTGTGTTTTTCTTCTGCTTTTAGGAAGACCAGTTAGGGTGGACATGGGAATTCTGTTAACTTGAAAGTAAATCAAGATGAAACTTGGGGAATGCAAACCTTTGTTCCCCCCAGGCATGCTGGCTCTAAACTTAGTCAGAGGGAAGCTACTTCCTCAATGAGTTTTGAGAAACTACAAAAGAGGGGGCTACTCATTTCCCTAGACACATCTCTGGGTAGGCACCAAGGCTCTGGACGAAGGAGAAAGGGTTTCCTCATAGAGGGTTTTAGCAGTAAAGTGAGCTCAGATTGTTTGCATTAGGGCAAAGAGGAACTGCTGAAAAGGTGGATAGGGTTGCCCTTGGGAACCTTTTGCCCATTGGTGAGGGTGGAGCACGCATTCATCCCTTCCCACTAGTTAGTGCCAAACATAAATGTGCCACACCATGAAACCCTCCTCAGAACACTTTATAAACCAGCTACACAAAATTGGAAGAGGACTGAATCCTGCTTGCTGTAACCTGAGAGGAGTTATGAAAGACTGTGCCTGACCTTCCTGTATCCAGGACAAAGATGTGGACTCCAAGGGTCAGTGATCAGTATTCCTGTGTGACTACAGGGACCCAACAAGCTGAAGAGGCACTTTTTCCTGGATGACCAGTCACAACTGGACCTACACAGGACCCTGCACACTGTCTTTGCTGAACCAAGCCCCTGAAGAGCCCCCCTAAAGCCTTAGGTAAAAAGACGATGAAAGAGGGGCTAACCACTACATCATTCTTGGGCTTTGAAAAATTCTGACTTCCATCTGCTAGAGGACTGAGACAAACCACCAAAGCCAATACAGTGAAGGTGTGACTTCTTTAGGCTGAGGAACAGGTTCACCCCACCTGGAGCTTCTCCAGAGTACCACATCTGTTTCAGGGGAAGCTGTGGTGGGAAGTTATCTGACCCCATGAACCCTCTTTGGATACTCCTTTCTGCTGCCTTGTCTCAATTGATGTATCTGACCTCAGGATCCTTTGTGGCTGGCCTCAGTCTACCACAACCATACACTATCATTGGCGCTTCATGCCTTTTGGCACTATTATCCCTTATAACTTTAGAAACTCATATCTCTGGTTCCCCATATTGGATTTTTATTTTTTTAAGTGTAATTTTATCTATTAATTTTTACTCTAGGCTTCTAATTTGGTTTTGGATGTTTATTGTTGGTTGGTGTTCTATATTTATTATTGTTTAGGTCCAGCATAAATACTTTTGACATTGCTCTAAGTTAAGCCTGTCTGATCGGAGCCATGGCTACCAGTGAGGTGAAGCTCAGGTTACATGAGTTAGTAACCTTTGAAGTTCACCCGGACATGGTAGTGTTATTATTCCTTGAAACGGCCAACTGTCCATCCCAAATAATTATCGAGTTTCTTACATGTAGCTGGAAAGGATGTGCAAATGTTGTTTGTTATTCCAACATAAATTGTAAACGACTAGTACCAAGACATTGATATAGCTTTGGAGGCATGGAATAGTCTGAATTGTCAGACTTGTAAGAGTATAATGGTTGGTAGTTTTGTTGGTATTATCATTGGCAGTGCTGTCAGGGGCAATGGGTGGTTAAAAGCTGCAGTGAACTCTCGATGAGGAACTGGCACTTATTATACTACAAATTAACCTTGCTGCCACTCTTTTCTCATCATGCCCATTAATATAAAACGTAAGTCGGGACACCCGCAGGCAGGACAATAGCAGACTGCAGACTACGATGTGAAAACAGAAAACGGCAGCAAGCCTTGTCCATCTATGCACCTAGGTTCTGAACAACATCCCAGTATCCTTTGGGACCACCCTAGAGCTGCTTCAGTTTGGGAAGGAGTTCAATGCTGACTTCTTTAAGGAACACCATATCAAATTGCAACAGTCCATAAACAAGCAACCTCTCCGATCACGCGTTGACTTTCTGCTTCACTTTCACTGTGTACAGAGCTGCGCTGCATTTTAGATAGGCTTGTGCTATATAAATAGCCCATACATACATTCATACATACATACATTAATAAAGTTGGAGAGGAAGATTGTCTATTCAGAGACGCAATAACAGCTCATAGAACAAAAGAAAAGAGATACAGCCTGGTAATGTTTAAGAAAAAACACATGCACAACAGCGTATTGAATCTTTGAAGTACATTAAATTAAAATCCTTTCCACCATAGCGAGTTGACATCAGTGGAATGAAGCATTTGATTTATAACTTTTTGACGATCAGTCACATCATATTTTTAACTTGTTACAGTGATCCGCTGTGTTTTAGGCATACTGTGCCTTTTAAATGAAACTATTTTCTCTGACACAATCAAGAATATCACAGGCACCATTCGGAATCTTCTGTACTGTTATTTAAAGAAATATGAGATCAGTTGAAATCTTTCTCAGGCGTTGTCAGTAAAACCAAAATGTAAAAGCAATGTGCTTTTGTGGGAACGCGTTTTTGTTTCCTGGAAATTCATTCCCACAGCTGGCTGTGATTGTTGGCATGTGGACTCTGTCCCAGGACACAAAAATACATTTGTTTCTTTTAAATGAAATACTTGTAATGCTCTGTTTTATTTAGATTGCGCCAATACTGTAAATTGTAGCAGCCACCGCAGGTTTTTGAGAACCACCCCCTCCTGCAGCAGAGAATGGACTTCATTTTGCATTTTCACTAAAGTAATTCTTGTTACCAATGTTTATGAGTTCATACATTTCCCATATGAGATTCTATTTACAGCCTCTCTTTGAATATGTATGTAAAGATGCCAAGACCACAAACTAGCTGCTTAGCAGAGGGAATATGGATATTTTCGGAGCTCTGCTTCCTATAGGAATTGTACAAAATGCTCGGACTAAGCGTCACAGACCTTAAAGTGTGTCAGTATGTGTGGCACTGGGTTCCATTCAGACCATCGCAATTCAACGAGCAAAATGAAAGCTCGAGGTGGGATACATGAGTCAACTCCATGACTGAATGAGTTGGCCACATCACTTGGCGCAGCCCAGCTTCTCTCAGTTTGCTAGTTGCATGATTTTCAATTAACACTTTTCGTGGCTGCAGAGTCTGGTGCAGTGTTTCCCTGCGTTACGTTGGATGCCCATTTGCAATCATGCCCCTAGGTATGGTGCCAGTATATCAATGCCTGAAAGATGAGGAAACGATTTATTAGCTCTAGAGACTATATAGAAACAATAAGTGGCTCGCCACAATAGATGGTGAAAAGGAGCAGTGTATAAGAAAGTTCCTCAGCTCACATACCCTCAGCCCATCAGCTTTTTCATAACTGCTGCTTATTACAAATACATACATTTCATGTACCTCATCTTACTGCTGCCCTCTGTATAAGATCAATCGTTCTATATATATGAAATCACAAATGTCTATGGCCCTCTTTATGACCTTGGCGGACGGCGGTATTTTGGAGAAGAGTACTGCCAACAGGCTGGAGGTTCTCTTCCCCAAAATGTGACATTGGCGGTTTGGAATGTACCACTCCGTCCGCCAGGGCGGTACCAGCCGCCGGGCTGGAGACTTAAGTCTCCAGCCAGGCAGCCGTCACTGTCCCACCCGCGGGATTATGACCCTGCCTAACACCATGGTTTCGTGGCTCCCTTACCACCACGAAAACCATGGGGTAGGCACTATCAGTGACAGTGAATTCCTTCCCTGCCACTGATAGGGGTCTCCCCCACCCCCCTCCCCTGTGTCCTCCCCCATCCTCCCCCTCCTATTCTAGACACCCCACAACATACACGCACCATCATATACATGCATACACACACTCATACCCACATTCACCCACGCATGCATACATCCATTCACACACACATCCACACACACTGACATATATACACTCACCCACGCATTCAGACAACACAACATACATGAACACTCACAACCATGCATGCACACATGCATTCCACATGCCACACACCCGCATGCACGCACACACAAACATACACACAACACCACCTTCCCCCCTCCCCTGTCGGAGCACCCGACGTACCTTTTGTGAGGGGGTCCTCTGGCATGAGACGGGATGGGGCTCTGCTGCCAGCAGCAGCGTCCACCAGCAGAAAACCACCAGGCCGTATCATGAGTCATGATACGGTCTGCGTCAGTCTACTGGAGGTAGCCACAGCGATGGTGTTTTGGCGGCCGTCGCCACGGCGGTAGGCAGTCAATACCACCAATGTTATAATGAGGGCCTATATCTTTGAAAATCCCAAGAGTAATATTAATGCTGGCAGTAAATGTTTATATCTCTCACTTTCCTCACATATTATGTAATTTCTGTTCGCCCTGCAGCTGTTATGCACGTATATATGCCATTAACCTTAGTTGTAAAGTGTTCTATCACTCTTTGGGTCTAGCAGCACTAAATCAATAACTCTAAAGTAAAACAATATTAAAGGGCTCAATCCACAATGTTTTTCTGTGAGAAGGTGTCTCATAAATTTGACTAAGGTGTGACTTACTCTGAAATTTAGATGAGTATTGGAAAGGAATTGTATAGTCCAGGGTTCTGCAAAGTCGGCCCTGGAGAGCCGGGTCCATGCCAGATGTTTAGCATATCCACATTTAGAAAAAAGATGCTTCAGAAATCTACATTTTTCTAAATGTGGATATGCAAAAAATCTGGCATGGATCGGCTCTCCGGGACCGACTTTGCAGGACCCTGGCTATAGTCAATGCTAAAAAAAGACATGAATGTACATGCTAGATATATTCCTTAGTTTTTTATCCCTAACTACTGCAGAATACTCAGAGTATTTCAGGACCCTTATTACACATAGGGTGCACTTTTCCTCTTTGCACCTTGGAGCACCGTTGAATAGGTGCCTCATACACAAACAGGGAACGTACGCCTTATAACAGAGAATGCACTGCCCTCAGGGCAGCGGCAAACTCATGCTGCCCTGCAGGCAGCGCATTCAAGTGAAATATAAAGTGGTTGCTTGTAACCAGCTCCATGTTTTCACAATGCAGATGGCAACCCGCTTCCACTTTGAGGAGGGGTTAGAGATCCCTCTGGAGGTGGGTGCAGTGAGTGACTGCACCCACCTGCAGGGAGATGTCTGAGGGGTCAATAGGACCCCTTCAGTCCCCTTTAGAGGGCTGCCATCAGGAGGCACTAACAGTGCTGCATCGTTTTGTGGCACATTTTTAGTGCGCTTCCTAACAGCTTCTTTGCCTCTGCATCCATAATACTGTACAGACGTAGAGGCAAAGAGAATCTCTCATTTGCATAGAGCCACACCCCTAGGCACATGTGGGAACGCCCTCTTGAGGTAGCGCTGCTGCTAAATGTGCGCCAGCTCTCGCAGTAATACAGGATGGCTGAACAAGCATCTGTGGCCCTTTCTGTATTACCAAAGTGCACACAAGCTAGGTTCACATGCTTGTTGCGCACCCAGGGCACTTTATGCATTATGGCCACAGAAGTGCTTGCAGAAAAATATAGAAGCTACATTCTAGAAGTAGTAGTTCTAGAATTCCATTGTAAAATCCGTGTACCTTTTTACACTTGTAAATGTAGCAGGTGTACATTTTCGTATGTGTAAGTACTTCACATTATTACAAATGTGCGTTAAAACAGGTCTCTCTTAAAGGAAAATTATTTTCCACTAAACTCCTAGGACTACATAATACCAGTTTTGAAGATGTTACTTCTCCATTCTCATCCCACAGCCAGATGTACCCCTGCCCTTCCTTGACAGCAATAAATCTCCCATGGTATCCAAGACGGAAATGTGCCTAACAACATTTTGCTAATACTCTAGTTTTTAAGTTATTCCTAGCTCTATAACAACAGTAGTGTAATTGAGCTTTAAATTGTGTTTATTTTTTTTTCTCGAGAGCGAAAATGATTTTCCTCCCAAAGAAGATCCTTCACAGACATAACACCAACTTTGAAGATGTTCTTCATTACCATTCTAGTTGCAGATTTACTAATGTTGTTTCCCGAAATAGATCTCCAATAATTTCCAGGATTTGAAAGTGCCTAACAACTTTTCATGAATAGCCTACTGTTTTAAGGTATCCCTGGGTTGGAACACCTACCTACATCTTCCTCTTCGAAAAATACTAATTTAGTCTTGCGGACTATTTCACCAGTCTGGTTTAATAGTAGATATGGGTAAATCGACTTGTGATTGCAAATGCATGTTTTTTCACATTAAATTTGCTGAACTCCAAATGCATATGCATAAATGGCTTTCTAGTTCCTTCCATGTCCATGGGCAAGATAGGGACGTGTAAAAATGCATTTGTTGCAAATTATCAGAATATTTCTTCAAAGCACACCACCTTTGCCAAATGTGAAGGGAAAATGTTGCTGCTCTTGAAAAGGGAGCTGGCTGGCCACCATCACTTCTCAGCATCCATTCCCCTTCTGACTGAAGTCATGCCCCTCGGGATTGGACTTCCTGCAGTTTCCACCCAATGCTAAGGGTATCCTTAAATGGTAGTGGGTAAGCCACTACAGCCAGTGCCTTGCAACTTGACGTTCTGCCATTCTTGGGTTGGACATCAAGCTGCACTGAACTCCTGCGAGAAAACCTAAACTTGATGTCGGGCAAAGTCAGCAGACTATTATCTAACTTGACACAGACTAAGCCTGCCTTACTCCTGGAAATTCATGAGTAAGACAAGCCGAAGACTGGAGTAAGATAGAAATAATCAACAAATAAAGTTTGTAATTCGGACCCTATGCAGGGATCACCTGGAATAGTCAAGTGGAGAGGTTCTGTTCACATTAATAGCTTCTCCCTTTCCATACAGCTCTCATGGAAATCAATTCCATCTATACCTTGCTTCGCTCTCGTGGCAGCAAGCCAGGCAGCTCCTGCGATGAGATCAGTTCCCACCATCGCACTGCGATGACAGCTAGCTGAAGACTGTGCACCCCGAAGGCACTGACATGAGCAGCAGACAAGAAGTTCAGCCATTTGTTACGAAGCCTTTGTAGTGTCGCTGCATGCTGTTCTGGACATCTGGTATTTTGCTGAGTAGGGAAAGAAGGAAAATGATTAAGCGGCTGGATATTCAGATTCTTTGACCTGTTCAACATTGACAAACGCCAGAGGGTTCACGGCACAGCAACAAAGCAACGTTACGTAATCCTGTATGAAGTGTTGATGTTAACTTGCCAAACGCATTGTTTTATGCAGCCTATGGACTCAGTTACCAGAAAGTGAATGTGCCATGTGAAATCTAGAAGTAACAGCGAAGGAGGTGAAATTGGAAAAGGCTCTCAACATCAGTCGTGTGAGGTTTCACTTAGCTGCAGACTACTGTAGTGATGATACAGGTTACTCAGTATGCAATGTAGCAGCCACTTGAAAGGCTCCTGTCACTGCAGACTGGGATGTTCTGACTTACATTCGTCTCTGAAATGTGTATGCTAGTAAAATGTGTCCCCCCAAACGTCAAAGAAATATTCAGGTCCTAATTTAAGAAAAGTGCTGCTGCATCCAATGTAGCACCACTTTTCTTGCACCCCTTAGCATCTCCCTACTGCCACCATGTGTGCACCGTACATAATAAGCTGGGCACCATGGCGCAGGGTAGGGGCAATAGCATCACAATTTTTGACGCTATTGATGTACTGTGCAGGTTTGGTGCCAACATTTTGGCGCTACTCCTGCAGAGTACATAGGAGCCATTGTAAACAATGGTATGCTCTCTTTTAAATCCTGCTCTGTGTGGGCGTTACAAATAGCTGCTAAAAATGGCACAGTAGAATCTCTTAGATTCCACTACTCCATTTTTGCAGTCCCCTTAATGGGGGAACACCCCCCTTGCATACATTATGCCTGGCGCAGGCATCATGTGGCCACGGGGTTACAAAGTGGTGCAATGCATGCATTACACCACTTTGTAAATATGGTGCTAATGTGGTGCAAGGAGGATCTAGGCCCTCTTAACCTCTTCGCTTCCAGGCCTTTTCCCCCTCAGGTGCCAGGCCTTTTTTTGGCTATTTGAGGCAGTTCTCGCTTAGGCCCTCATACCGTTTTGCCCACATAAGCTACCCACACCAAATTTGCATCCTTTTTTCCCAACATCCTAGTGATCCTAGAGTTTATGAGTTCCCCCGGAGGCGACCAAGAAATTAGCCAAAATGCAGGTAAAATTTCATTTTTTAAAACAAATATGAGGAAAATGTGCTGCGAAAGAAAGCTTGTGTTTTTTTCCCTGAAAATTGCATCAACAAAGGTTTTGTGGTGCTAAAATAACCATCTTCCCAGCTTTCAGGAACATGCAGACTTGAAATAGAAAACCTAATTTTTCAACACAATTTTGGCATTTTACTGGGACATACCCCATTTTTACTGTTTTTGTGCTTTCAGCCTCCTTCCAGTTAGAAACAGAAAGGGGTATGAAACCAAGGCTTGTTCCCGGACAGCTAAACAGTTACAAAAAATAGACAACATTCTGAATTCAGCATGGGGTCATTTGTGTTGATCCTTCGAAGCTTTCCTACAGAAAGTAACAGCTAAAATAAAAGAAATATTGAAATTGAGGTGAAAAAAGGGCCATTTCTGTCCACGTTTTCTTCTATAACTTTTTCCAGCTATGGCAGATTTTTGAAAGTATATATACCGTTACATCTGCTGGACTCTTCTGGTTGCGGGGATATATAGGGCTTGTAGGTTCATCAAGAACCCTAGGTACCCAGAGCCAATAAATGAGCTGCACCTTGTGATGGGTTTTTATTGTAAACCGGGTATACAGCAATTCATTTGGTGAAATATAAAGACTGAAAAGTAGGTATCAACGAAACCTTTGTATTTTCCAAAATGGGCACAAGATAAGGTGTTTGTACATCTCTGCATTCCGGGGTCCCCATACTAGCATGTGAATTACAGGGCATTTCTCAAATAGATGTCTTTTTTACACACTGTCTTACATTTGGAAGGAAAAAATGTAGAGAAAGACAAGGGGCAATAACACTAGTTCTTCTATTCTGTGTCAAATTTTTACATTGACAACTGACATGTTTTTCGGAAAGTGCCTAAGTGTGGATTTTGGTCTGTACCTCAGCCGGCACCTAGGAAAACCCACCAAACCTGTGCATTTTTTAAAACTAGACACCTAGGGGAACCCAGAATGGGGTAACTTGTGGCACTCTCACCAGGTTATGTTACCAAGAATCCTTTCCAACTTCACAATTTGGCAAAAAAAAACTTTTTCCTCATTTTTTGGTGATAGAAAGTCCTGGAATCTAAGAGGAGCCACAAATGTCCTTCCACCAAGCATTCCCCAAAGTCTCCCTATAAAAATGGTACCTCACTTGTGTGGGTAGGCTTACTGCCCGCTACAGGAAATGTCCCAAAACACAACATGGACACATCACATTTTCCCAAAGAAAACAGACCTTTTTTGCAAAGTGCCTAGCTGTGGATTTTGGCCTTTAGCTCATCTGCACCTAGGAAAACCTAGCAAACCAGGACATTTCTGAAAACTAGACACCTAGGGGAATGCAGGATGTGTTAACTTGTGATGCTCTCACCAGGTTCTGTGACCCAGAATCCTTAGCAAACCTAGAAATTTGGCAAAAAAACACTTTTTCCTCACATTTCGGTGTTGCAAAGTTCTGCAATCTGAGGGGAGCAACAAACCTCCTTCCACCCAGCATTCCTCCACGGCTCCTGATAAAAATGGTATTTCACTTGTGTGGGTAGGCCTAGTGGCCGTGACAGGAAATGCCCCAAAACACTACGTGGACACATCAAAATGATCAAATACAAAACTACCTGTTTTTGCAGGGTGGGGGTGATGGTGACCTGCGTTTTTGGTCCTGGGCTCAGCAGCCATCTAGGGAATCCTACCAAATCCTACATTTCTGAAAACTATACAAGAAAGGTAGTCCAGGGAGGTGTGACTTGTGTGGCTCCCCCAGTGTTTTCGTAAACAGAATCCTCAGCAAACCTCAAATGTGGCTAAAAAAATCAAATTTTTCCCCCATTTCTGTGTGGGATCACTGCACCCGCACAAATTTCCTACCACCCAACCTTCCCCTCAGTCTCCTATAAAAAATGATACCTCATTTGTGTAGGTGAGCCAAATACCTGTGACAGGGAAGAGCCAAAAACATGTTGAAATTGAGGGGGAACCAAACCGGGTCCAAAAGGGCAGTTTGGACAAAAAGGTTTCTAGGCTGACAAGTGGGGCAGAATTATTATCAGTATAGATGCAACAATGCTGGGTGGTAGGAATTTTGTGGATTCCTGCAGATTCCGGAAGGTTCCATCACAAAAATGTGGGGAAAATTTGTGATTTCAAGAAAAGTTGGAGGTTTGCAGGGCATTGTTGGTAAGAAAATGGTGTGGGATGCATGTGAAGCACACCACCTTGGACTCACCCAGATGTTTAGTTTTCACATGTGTCTAGGTCTCGTAGATTTTTCTACATGGCAGCGTCCCAAAGTCCAAAAAGTGCAGCCCTCACCATTCCAAGTCGGACGATTTTAGAGTTTGACAAGCACTCATGGCCCAAATGTAAAACCAAAACCCAAAATAATAAAATGTCCTCTTGCTTGCTGTTGGATCAAGATCTTTTAGTGTGAGGGGAGAGAGCTGTAAGACTGTTACCCCCTTCAGTTGGGGTGGGGGCATAACCATGCCCATACTGGTTGGTAGCCACCACCCCACTCCTTTTTGTTAGTTTTTTATTCCCTGCCATCTAGTAAGCTTTCTGCCCCCCCCCCGGGGAGTAGATCAGGGTTAATTGTCCCATCTGCCCACTGGTGGGTAGAACAACTTTGTCCCCATTTATTTAGAGTGGGGGTATTGCCATACTCCCACCCTCTTTTTTGAAAAAAAATCTTCCCTGATGTCTGGTGGGCTTTCCTTACAAAAATAGGCTGATCTTCCCCCAAAGTGGGCAGAAATGGCCTAAAATAAAATATCCCCCCAGGGGAGCGACCCTTCATAAGGGGTCGCTCCCCATCTGTAAATGTTATCTTTTTTTAAAAATCCCTGGTACCTAGTGGTGTCTGCCCACTTAGGGGGCAGATTGGCCTAATGAAAATAGGCCGATCTGCCCCCACGGGGGGCAGGAATGGCCTAAAATACATTTGCTCCCAGGTGAGTGACCCTTGCCCAAGGGGGTCGCCCTTCCATGAAATTGGCACAAAACAAAAACCCTGGTGTCTAATGGCTTCTGCCCTAAAAAAAATAGGCTGATCTGCACCCAAGGTGGGCAGTAATGGACTAAAATAAAATTGCCCCCAGGTGAGCACTTTGCCTAAGGGGTCGTTCCCCATTAATAAAAAAAAAAAATCCCTGATGCCTAGTGATTTATGCCCCTCTTGGGGGCAGATCGGCCTAATTTAAATACGCAGATCTGCCTCCAAGGGGCAGAAATGGCCAAAAATAAATTTGCCCCCCAGGGGAGCGACCCTTGCCTAAGGGGTAGCTGTACTTGCATGGAATTGACCTGAAAAAAAATCCCTGGTGTTTAGTGGTTTTTGCCCCCCTTGGGGGCAGATTGGCCTAATAAAAATAGGCCGATCTGCCCTCAAGGGGGACAGAAATGGCCTAAAAACAATTTGCCCTCAGGGGAGTGGCCCTTGCCTAAGCGTTCGCTCCCCACATGTAAAAAATAATTTAAAAAAAAGATCCCTGGTGTCTAGTGGCTTCTGCCCTCCCCCGGGGGCAGATCGGCCTAATTAAAATAGGCCAATCTGCCTCCAGGAGGGGCAGAAATGACCTTATAAAAATGCCCCCTTTGGGGAGCGACCCTTGGCAAAGGGGTTGCTCCCCTCATGCCAATTTTGTAAAAAAATGAAATCCCTGGTGTCTATTGGCATTCCTGCAGCCACATCACTATGCGATCGGGCTGCAGGAATGCTCGGAGAGACGTGAAAAGGAAAGGAAAAGCCTGCCCCAATCCCAAGGAGAAACTAATCTGTTTCTCCTCTGTCACGCTGGAAGATGAGCTTCCGGCGTGAGAGGGGCAGCCTCTGATGAGGTCAGCACGCGATTGCGCACTGACGTCATCAGACATCACTGGGGTGGGCTGGGGGGTTGGAGGTGGAAGTGAAGGGAAGTGATTCTCCTTCCATCCCTGACCAGGGTTGGGGGGTGGGAGGCCCACAGGGGTGAGCTAGTGCTCCCTCCGTAGGCCATTTGCAGGAAGAGCTGGTCTTGCCCTCGAAACAGCAGCTCTGTGCCCTAGGGCGAGACCAGCTCATCCACGGCACTGTAGTGGTTAAATCTGGCCCTCAGGTTTTTTATAATAGAAACATTTGCTTAAACAGAAATTTTACCTGTGAGTGAATGTTTGGAATTTAAAGGTTCAAGGAACACCACAATCGTAAGAGAAAGGTATTTAAAATACAGATATTTATCTATTCATTAATTTACTTGTGCGGGCTTGCGGTCATTTGAGAGTGTTTCTCATGGAAATAATTGATCAAATATGCTATTGATGCCTCTGTAGTGCTCTATGGTAAAAGTGAGACTAGTTTGGGGACTACTCAGAAATTCTATACAATGAACATTTTTCAATATGCATATTGCCGAAGGTATCAGCGTGAATGTTGGCCACAATTTTGTTAAAACTGAAGATTGTTACTAAAACTTAGACAGTAGTTTCATTATACTAACCTCAGAGATAGTGGAACATGGAGATCCAAACCTTTAATGTTTCTTTATTTACAAGTACCTGAAAGTTCTGAGAACCAAAATAATTAGCTGTGGTAAACAGTCTATGTGGACACGAGAAAAGGATTAACTAATTAGGATAAAATACGCTTATGGTAAAGTATGTCTTTTTCAGTGTCTCCACACATTTTCAATTGGGCTTTGCTGCTGTTTTGTCTCTGACAGCTCCGGCGTGAAGATTGTAGAGGTGTGGATTAGCGGTGGGCCCACGGACCACAATCAGCAGTAAGGTGCCCACTGCTGGTATCCCTGCACCCTCACTGTGTTCAGTGCTGTGGGGAGGGATGACCCGGTCTGCAGGTGCTCCCGCTGAGAGCAACAGGCTCATAGTGGTGAAAGGTGTAATGGGCAAGAATAGCGCACACGAGGGAGACTTTTCCCCATGCCAAGCAGGGAAGATCCTGGTCTGCCCTGTATCCTTGCATTAGTCCTCCTGACCTACAGAATGGAAGACCGCAGGAGCAAGAGGTCCTGGGGATGGAGCGAGCAGACCCTGCCTCGCTGCCACCTTGTGAAGCTGGAGTAGACCTCAGCAGCAGTAGTGAAGAGCCCACAGGTGAGGGGAACATAAAAGGCAGCAGGCCACTTAATGTTGGGGCTGAGGTATCCCGGGCAGTGGTGGGCCCACAGGCTGCTGTTGGTGGCAGGGTGCTAGCCACTGTTGTCCCTGTGGCCCCCACTGGAAGTGTTATTGCAAGAGGGGTGAGAGACTGACTTCCTTAGCAGGAAGGGTGAATTAGTTCCCCAGCACCTGAAGAGAACAGTGGGCTGCTTGTAGCATGTACTGAGGAGCCCCTGCCGGCCCTTCATGGGAGCGTATCCTGCGCACCCGAGGCTCATCCATACAATCTACTAGTTCATCATGGGCAAAGATATCCACAAGCAAGAGCCATGTGCAGAGGAGGTCACACAGTCTGGGCTGGAATGTGATCAGGTGGGCTTCTCAGCCCGCCCTGACTCTGGAGGCTCTGCCTCAGAACTTGCACTACAGAACATACTCCAAGCCATTGCAGCATCACGTGAAGCCTCAGAAACCAACATTGATACACTTGCCATGGAGTTAGGCCCTCTGAGAGACGACTACAAATGCCTCGCTGATAGGGTCACCAGTGTGGAGAGAGATCGCAAGGATGTGTCCCCCACCATACACACCATCAACTGTCAACTTGCCACTATGGAGTCCTGCATGAAAATTTTAGAAAGCAGAGCAGAAGATGCAAAAAATAGATCCTGCCACAATAATATTAGGATTGTGGGGATTCCAGAGAGGATTGAGGGGGGAGATATGCCATCTTATCTGGAGAGATGGTTGCAATCTGATTGTGACCCGGGAGGGTCTCTCCTCATTTTATGCTTTAGAGCACACCCACAGAGTACCGGTGAGGCCCCGTCCACCGGGGACCCCGCTGAGGCCAGTAGTGGCACGCCTACTGTACTTCAAAGACCATGACCACATTCTGCAGCAAGCCAGGCAGAGAGGCACCCTCACTGTTGAAAATAACAGAGTCATGATTTTCCCGGACATCTCTAGAGAAGTGCAGCGCAAACGTGCAGCCTTTGTAGAAGCAAAGAAGACGCTGTGTGAACTTAGAATCTTATACTCAGTGCAATTTGCTGCCTTTCTAAGAGTGGGTACCCCTGGGGGCGTTCAGTTCTTTCAGTCAACACAGGAGGCATGGGCATGGTTAGTTCTTCAACCTTGAGCTAGACCAAGTGGGGTCCCTCAGGCAGAGAATGGAGAGCGTTGTCCACATGCCCTCCACTGAAAGAACATAGGCTGCACATTGACCCCCACGGAAAAGGAAGCACAGTGGGAGCGATGGGAGGCGGGGATGCCATGGCCTCCCTGAGTGCCACTGGATCGCTGACAGCCTCACCGCTGCAGGGAGCAGATGGATATTGAGAAGATCTTCGACACGTTGGAGTGGAGGTTCCTATACGGAGTCATGATACATATGGGGCTGGGTACAGGTTTTGCGAACTGGATATGTCTTCTTTACACCAAACCCACTGCTCGAGTGCGTACAGGCCTTACTAACTCTGATAGCTTTGTGGTTGGGCATGGTACCCGTCAGGGCTGCCCTCCCTCCCCTTTCTTGTTTATACTCGCTGTGGAGCCTCTTGGGAGCCTGGCCCAAATGGGAATTCATTATATGAGTCTACAGGTGGCCAGACTACGCAGAGGATAGCATTATATGGTGACAATCTGCTATTATTACTCCATAACACCAGGGATGACCTGTTGGGGGCCAGAGACCTGCTGGAAACCTTTGGTGCACAGTCGGGGTTGAAGGTGATTTGGTTAAAAACGAGACTATTCCCTACAAGAGGAATAATTGCAGACCCTGGACTCCGAGGTGACCTCCTTTGGGAGGCCCGATGCCTCTACTATTTAGGACTGAGAATATATCAAAATACACTGGACATATTTGATGGGAATTTTGGGCTTGCGGTCCGTAACTTGAAATCTTATATGGATTTATAAGTTTATCGATGCACCACTGTTGATAATGAAAGGTAATGAACAACTGTATACTTTCAGAGTAATTTTCGGGCCATGTTTGAATGACTTTGGTGCTTTTTCATGCTGACTTTTCTTTGACAGGTGTTAGAAATGGGGTCTTTGGTTGGCAGTCAGGTTACCCCCTGTCCAAGCAAAGATCCTCACTCTAGTCAGGGTAAGTCACACACAATCCAAATTATCCTGTGCCGACCCTCTGGTAGCTTGGCACTGAACAGTCAGGCTCAACTTAGAAGGCAATGTGTAAAGTATTTGTGAAATAAATCATGCCATACCACCATATAGCACCACCAAAATACACCACCCAGTGTTTAGACAAACATATAATATTTATCTGATAAGATGCAGGTCAAAACGATTAAAATGCAATAAGTAGATGATGAGATATCACTGCAAAAGTGATATAAATTGTCTTAAGTCTTTGCAAACAATAAAGGTCTCTTTCAAGCACAAAGTACCTGGTTTGCATTCAAAATCTCCGTAACGGACCGCAGAGGAGGCGATGCGTGGAAAATGGGGAGGTGTGCGTCGGTTTTACCCCTTCGCACACCGACTTGCATCATTTTTTTACACACAGGGGAAGGCTTTGTGTCGATTTCCGGCACGCGGACTTGGTTCCTCTTCGGGTTGCGGGGTTTTCTGGTGCTCCGGTGACTGTGCATGGAATCCTGGGCTTGAGGAGTGAAGTCACAAATGCTGCATCCATCCAGTGTGAGTTGCGTGGAAATTTCTCCCGTACAGCAGGCGTTGCATCGATTCCTCTCTGGAAGTTGGGCTGCATCATCCCGGGTCGGCTATGCGTTGATCCGGTGGGCCGTGTGTCGAAGTTCCAGTCGCAACGCAGGCGCTGCGTCGATCTTCTCCTTGCGAAGTCAGGCTGCGTCGTTCCAGTTTGCCATGCAGTGAATTTCTCACTGCAGGGCAGGCTGTGCGTCGAATTTTCGCCGCACAAGGAGTCAAGTCGCAGGAGTGAAGTATTTTTGGTCCTGAGACTTCAGGGAACAGGAGGCAAGCTCTATTCAAGCCCTTGGAGAGCACTTCTCAGCACAGCCAGGGAGCAGCAAGGCAGCAGGGCAACAGCAGGGCAGCAGTCCTTGTCAGAAAAGCAGTCCCAGTGAGTCCTTTGGGTAGCCAGGCAGTTCCTCTTGGCAGGCCTGGTTCAGGAATTCTTCACCAGCAGGTTTCTTGTCCAGAAGTGCCTGTGAGGTAGAGTGTCTACCTCAAGAAGTGTCTAAAGTCTGTGTTTGGGTGCTCTTCTTATACCCATTTTGGCCTTTGAAGTAGGCTTACTTGAAAGGAACGTCTCACTTGTTTGTGAAATCCTGCCTTGCCCAGGCAAGGCCTCAGACACACACCAAGGGGTTGGAGACTGCATTGTGTGAGGGCAGGCACAGCCCTTTCATGTGCGAGTGGCCACTCCTCCCCTACCTCCAAGCACAGATGGCCATCAGAATATGCAGGCTACACACCAGCCCCCTTTGTGTCACTGTTTGGAGAGAGGTGCAAACAGCCCAACTGTCAAACTAACCCAGACAGGGAATCCACAAACAGGCAGTCACAAAAATGGTCTAAGCAAGAAAATGCCCACTTTCTAAAAGTGGCATTTTCAAACACACAATGTCAATACCAACTTTACTAAAATATGTGTTTTTGAATTGTGAGTTCAGAGGTCCCACACTCCACAGGTCTATCTGCTCCCAAAGGGAATCTACACTTTAATCATGTTTAAGGGCAGCCCCCAGGTTAGTCCATGGCCAAATTTGGTTTTCACTGTTGCAAGGCCTATTCCTCTGATAGGCCTTGCAACAGTGAAAAACGAATTTGGCAGTATTTCACTGTCAGGACATATAAAGCACATAAGTAGAAGTCCTACCTTAATCATACACTGCACCCTGCCCATGGAACTACCTAGGGCCTACCTTGGGGGTGTCTTATATGTAGAAAAAGGGAAGGACTTGCCAAGTCGAATTTACAGTTTAAAACTGCACACACACACACTATAGTGGCAGGTCTGAGACATGATTACAGGGCTACTTATCTGGGTGGCACAACCCAACCAGTGCTGCAGGCCCACTAGTAGCATTTGATTTACATGCCCTGGGCACCTCTAGTGCACTTTACTAGGGACTTACCAGTAAATCAAATATGCCAATCATGGATAAACCAATCAAAAGTACAATTTACACCGAGAGCATATGCACTTTAGCACTGGTTAGCAGTGGTAAAGTGCTCAGAGTTCTAAAGCCAACAAAAACAGGTGAGGAAAAATAGGAGGAAGGAGACAAAAAGTTTGGGAATGACCATGCAAAAAGGGCCAAGTCCAACAACAGGTATTTCTCTTCACATGCGGCCAGTCCCACAAGTGCACATTTTTCTGAGGTAAACATTGACCTTCTTCACTTTGACTTAATATTGCTACTGAAGAACATTTTGACAATGACTTAGGTGACACAACTTTCTTTGGTGTTGATTTTTCCCAACTGGTGTTGTCGCTTGGCCTTGTGGGCGTGTATCGGATGTTGCTTATGGAACGTTCGGACAGCCATTTTGCTTTCTAGCTGTGACACAGTAACTTTTTGCTTTGCCTTGCCAACTATTACAAAATGGTTCTCCATCCCACAGCCTATCCAAATCTGCCCAATCGTGGGACATTTAACTTTGTGTGGAAACGACAATCTATACCTGAAACACACTTCTTTTTCCGTAGAAATATCTCCTTGTGTCCTTCAGTTTTGTCTTTACGCTTGCTTTTCATGTTCATGAATGACTCATTTCGGGCACCTTAAGACTCCATGTCAGCATCTTGTCGATATGACACTCTTCAGCTCTGGAATCCATGAGAGCTCACTCTAGACCAGTGGTATTCAAATTTGTTAATGCTGCACCCCCCCAGTGGGAAAAAATAAATCATCAGGCCCCCCTCAAAAAATTTCGTAACCATTCTATTACGTTGGCAATGTTTGAATACGCCTGGACTTATACAAATATTGCAGTTAAGTTCTGTTACCTTTCTACAAATGTAATAATCATTTTTCTGCTTAAAACAAAGCACTATTATCTGCATAATCTTTCTTTTGGCCAGAGTCTGGAGCCCCCCTGGGATCACTTGAGGCCCCCCTAGGGGGGCCCACCCCTTGGTTTGAGGACCCCTACTCTAGACTAAAGGTTTCTCTCAGCATTTCTTCATCTGAATGAATGTGACAGGCATCCGTCAATAACTCAGTGATGTATTGCTTACTCATCATTAAATTCATGAAACCTACAGTGTTTGATGAGCTTATCCAGTTTCTCAATGAATTTGTCTACGGTTTCACCAACTCTCTATCGTTCTTGACTGAAAATATACCTTTTGTAATCTACATTCGTATTGGATTAAATTTGAACTGCAAGGCTTCTTTAATTTGGCAGTACTTAACTTCATCAGCTCGCTGCATATTCCTTATGACTTCTTTTGCACCTTCACTAGAAAGATTCTTGAGGTATTTGATAATTTTCTTATTAGTTTCTTCTGGCACATCAATGAAGTCATGAAATGTTTCCATCCAAGCAGTCCATCCTTCACCAATCTTTAAATTTTAGATGGTATCAAATGGCGGGGTGTTAAGGAAGGCGGCAGCCTTATAACTATTTACAGGATTGGCTTCCATGCCATCACTAAGGCCCTGTGATGTGCTGGCCTCTGGGTCATCTTGGACAGACTGAGGAACTATGACCTCTTTCTTGGTCTCCATTGGAAGAACGGCCTTTGACTATTCCGATCACCACTTCAGGGGTGGACAGCTCTGTAAGCACAACCCTGACCACTTTTACTTGGTCCACTTCCCAATGATGAATTTCTTTAATCAGTTCTGGTAAGTAGATGACCTTTTCTTCTTTCTGATTTGCTGTGTTTTCAGGTGTTCTTTTGTGTTTTTTTACACCTGGTCGATCTCTGCTCTGCTTTGCAGTGTTTCTGGTTGCAGTGCATCTTGCAGTTTACTGTCGCTGTATGCTGCACTGTCAAAACCTGGTTGCATCCACCTTCAGCGTTATCACTCTGTATGTTGCATAGTAGCGTAGTACCCCTCTCTATGGCCTTGTCAGTAGGCTGTTGGCCACTCATGCGTAGACTTCTCAGTGAAGTTTTCTTTATTTTCAAATGCTTCCCACCGGCTGGAGCTATACTTTGGCTCCACATACGCCAGATGTCGACGGAGGCACACATGGCACGCACAAGCAGTTTGCTTGGACCATGGCACTGTCGATCTACATATCTCCTATCTCATTCCCAGCTGGGGTACCCTCCATTAACTCCACCACACACAGAGCTGTGTATTACACAACATTACTCATCTGCGTGTAACCACAAACTCAATATTCTAAACCTGTATTCACTTCACCACATTTTAACGCTTACATCACAGTTATAGGGAGTCCTTTAGGAGCCAAGAAGGTTCTGTCATTCATAACTCGCATGCACTACACATCCCTGCTATGTAAATGTTTCCAGTGAGAATGTACACTCGATTTAGGGTAAATTGTCACTGCCCACACATCTATCCACCCCATCATACTGGATGGTGTTTACCAACGTGACTTGGACATTATAATCATCCTTACTTGAAGCTGTGCTACCCTTTGTCAGGTGACATTTCACAAAGTCAAATAGGATCAATCAATTTAGATGGGGTGCTGATCCACCACCACATCAAGCAAATCTACCTATCCACCCTAACAGATGAAATAGCAGTGTAGGGCAAGTTACTGCCAATTCCAAAAACAAAAATTACGAAGCTCGAAATCTGTGGTTTTCGTTTCGCCAAGAGGAAACTTAAAACCACTATTTTTTGGCAGAATTGCCTAAAACACTTACAGTACCACTCTGAATCAGGCCAGAAGTGCGATGAAGCTGACTTGAACCATCTGTAAACTTCTGTGATCCATTTTAGACATATTGGCTGATCACCTATTTCAAGACATTAGCAAAAATTGTGTAGTATGATGTTTTCACCTCTAAAACCTCCACATTGACATGTGGGAATGTCACCCCCTCTACTTCTAGCAGTGTCTACTCCTACCTAGAACATTTTCACTGAACCCCTTCACCTTGACCGCTTCTCTCCCTGTTTCTACATTATGCAAACACTGTAATACATTTCTGATCTGCACCCATTAAAGAGTTTTGCACTCTGGCAAACCCACATATAGAGAGTCACCCTGGGGAAACCCACTAAGTGTATCTGGCAAATGCACTCCTTATGTCGGAAAATGAATAAGTCTTCTCAGGACTGCAGCTTTTCCATCTATTCTCTCCTGCTTCACTGATGGCAACCACTAAGTCAGCTAAAGTCTTTGGTACCCATATGAATCATCACCAATGGCCATTTTCTGCAGGACTGAAGAGAAATTCATTAATGAAAAGTGTAACGTTTGCTACTGCACTAAGTCTCAACCGGAAGGAATCACTATCAAATTTGCCGGTTTCTCGAACTCGTTTTCATTTAACATTCCAACAATGACAATTTCAAGATATCCATGACTTTAAGATTCTGTTTTGTCTTAAATGGGAAGAGAAATATTCTTCGATCTCTGTAATTCCCCTCCATTTTGTCACTATGCTAGTTCATATTTATTTATTATAAAGTGTCTGCTTGTACCTAATTACCCCCATGCAGCACTGATAACAGTGAGACTTACTTGTACATAAACTGCCTTAAGCACAGTGTTTTAAGGCAGTTTATGTACACCAACAATTTCACTTCTGAGGTGTCTGAAGTTAATGAATAACTTGAGAAAACTTGAATGGTATACGCACCATTTTATGAAACTTACACATTTTACGGATTTCATTAAATGAATTTATAAAATATTACTTTTAAGTCCATCCATTTCTCAACCAATATACAGATTGGCATCTGGGGCTTAAAAGAAGTACTCATAGGATAATAAACATCCGTGAGTATCCCTCGATGAGCTAATCAATTGCGATTTTGCACAGGAAGATAATTCACCCTTTAGCCATTATGCAATTAAACTCTCCGGTGTCTAAACTGAGAGTAACGCCACTGCTTAATTTGTGCTTGTTGTATCCGGAGCGGAGCACCAGCACTTATTTTGAGGGCCAGAGCTTATTCTTCTGCCTCAAGCATTTGCTGTGAGCAAAAGACACATATGGGAAAGACGGAGGAAGGAAAACATTTAAAAGCGTCACAAAGGGAGAAAGCAGAAAGCTGCAAGAGTTAGCTGAAGGGGCAGGGAGTGGTTTTATATGGATTGAAGAGGCCAGAGATGGCTTCAGGATGACGCTGCCTCAGTATTCCGTGTTCTCACATTTAATTGCAGCAGCCGTGTGTTTAAGAGGAAGGCTTTGGGCACCAGCACCTTTTTATTTACAAATTAAGCACTGAGGAACGCAGTCCTACTGGTTTGATGTCCAGCACAGAGGGTTCTGTATCACCAGGAGGGGTATTGATATAGATAAAACAACACTGACAATAAAGAGAAAGGGGCACTCTTGCTGCAAATCCGAATAACTTGCTATAATGTAACTCATTACCGGAAATCAAATTTGATTTCAGTGTATAGATGGCGCTTTCTGAAAATAATGTGGTACAGACAAAAAGTTCACAAGATGTGGTTATTTTGCTGTGAAAGCAAAGATAGGTACATTTAGAGATCATTTGAGCTAGAAAGATGGGTCCCCATAATCTCTTCTTTACCTTCCACTTAGCCTCGAAGGTGCCCACTCAGCAAGCTGCATGCTTTGAAAATTTTTCCAATTCGTGAGAGAAAGAGAGGAAGTCGCCTCTTATGCGAAAGAGTCTTTTTGGACTTCTTTACCAAATCGGATAAATTATCTACTCAAATAAACCAAAGAGCTGCAGAGTAGTCTGTCATCCGAGGAGATCTAAGGTCCTGAAACCTAGGCGATCAAAAGCAACCTCACTAGTATGGTTAAGAGCAGAGCTGACCATATAGACAATAAAAGGGCAGATGTGAAAAAATCAATACTATGCACTTAGATGAAACGATGCAGGGCAAAGAGCAGGGTGCCAGGAAATGCATAAAACAAACTCAAGATTTCCATTGGGGATCAAAGCTTTCTCTGATAAGGAAATATCCTTTACGAAATGCTGAGAAAACTGTGAAGAGACAACTTCAAGGTGTTCATCAAAATAGAAAATATGACCTAGTGAAGTCATTTCTAAATAAAAACACATGGCATAACTAAGAAGGGCATACGGTAAGACACATAATTGGACTTCCTAAATGTGTATGGATGTATGAATTTGAAAATTGTAAAAGAGTATTCCCCTTTGAGAAAGCTGCGTCATTTAATCAAACCCGCTGTAATATCGCAGTTACTTATTTTTTTTAGTATGCAGAGATTTCAGTGTGGCAAGGAAAGAGGTAATTTAAAAAGAAGCAGCAAAAGACCTATTTCAACAAATTTAGAACCAAATTTAAGAGGGCCTAGCTCCAACTACCACCACATTGGCGTCATTATTTGTTACACTAATGTGGCTTTAGTGTGGCAAAAACACTGCACCATATTAACAAAGTGGCGCAATGCTAGCATTGCGCCACTTTGTAAACCCTTGTGCCTCATTGTGCCTGCGCCTTCATAATGGATGCAAGGGGTGTGTTCCCCCATAGGGGTGTTCACTGCAAAAATTGTGCAGTGAAATCTAAGAGATTCCACTGTGCCATTTTTTTTTTGCTGCATTTTTTAACACCTACACAAAGCAGGCCTTAAAAGGAGGCACACCATTATTGATATTTGGCCTCCATGTACTTTTTTGGCACTAATCCTGCAAAGTACAACAATAGCATAAAAAATGTTAACGCTATTGTCCCTAACCAGCTCCATGGGGCACCATATGCTTAATACAGCATACACATGGTCACATTATGGGGGCGTTAAGGTACGCAAGAAAGGTGGCGCTGCATATTATGCAGCCCCACTTTTCTTAAATTTGGGACTTAGTTTCTTATTCGATCCTGGGAATGGGTGTGCAGTTAGAAGTTTTGTGGTGTGCACTTCCTATTTTGTGGTGTGCACTTCCTACAAGGTAAAGGCTCATGAAGCCAGATATGCACTTTATTTCGTTTTCAGATACAGCAGATCAGAACTGAAGTTTAGGATAGAAAAATTAAAATACATGTTACATTATATAAAACAGCTCGTTTAATGGGAATGAACTTTGGGCATGATTTTCTCACTGTGCGGACTGCAATAGCAGATAACTGCAGCGCATGCTTGAGCGTATGTGTTGTAGGAAAGATTATTAAAATATGGGTCAAGAATGCAATTCTTGGCAGGGAAACTCTTCAGCTGTGTTAGCCTCAGCTGTTGCAGGGAACCCATTCCGCACTCATTATCAGGGAGTTTAGCTAAACAGGAGGGCTTCTTGTGCGTAAATGGAAGGAATTTGTTATTTTTATGGAATCTATCGTAATATGATAAATTATACATTATGTTAAAGTTGAGAAACACAATTGAAAATTAGACTAAAATACCAAACCATGCACATTTTTCAGAGTTGAGGCCAACATGCTAGCTTCGACTACGCTCTAATCTCAGTTCTATTTCCTCATTGTCTGTAAAGCCAGTGTAATTTGTAAAAAAAAAGTGACAAGTACATTTTTTTAACCTCTTTATGGTGTTATGTCTACTCTTAGTAGAGCACAGCGAAAACCTTGTAGAAAACGAATGGGAGATGTTTTAGCAGGAGAAAGCGCACCACAGCATCTTTACAACTGGTTGCATCCATTTTTCAGTGTGTTCCTTATGTCATTACCTTGTCACTGAGGGAACAGTTTTTACTGTTGCATTCTGATCCAAGAGGGCGCATCTCTCGTTGATGACCACAGGCCTGAAGAGTATGATCTTATTATGGAATGCCAGAACACAGTCCAATAAGTAAACAATGATATTCTTTGGTACCCTCAAGTCTGAGACACACCTTAAAGTGCATTTGATTATCATGACGCCGACCTATATAAGGCAAACATACAAATTACCACAAATACACATCTCAACTGTGCCCAAATGGTGAAAATGGTATTTTGAATACACATTTTTAGAAGCAGGTTACTTCTCTATTCGATCATTTCTTATTATTATTAGGATTTGGGTCAAAGAACAAGAACCCAGCATGAACGAAGCAGCAGGGATACTAAATATGTCGGAAACCAAGACAAAGTTTAATTGTAAAACTTTGATGAAACTACTGCATATCTTCAGGCACTACAAACAATTTCTGACCTCAAAACGCACATTCGGAAGATAGGCTTGACTCACAGATTGTCGACAATACAATGCAAGCTACTCCTTGAAACACTTTCATTGCACGGATAGCAGAACATAAAATATTAGAGTTTCACGAATGAGCATTATTCTCTATTTAAGGACTGTTGTGCCTTGCAGAAAGAATATTCAGAACAAACATAAATACAAATACATGAGAAGCAACATACAAGCAGCCCATGAATCACCTTTACTGCTGAGGTACACGAGGAGAGCACCATCCTTATTCCTCTCTCCAACCGATGGGAGAAGGTGCAATGCCATAAACACCTAGCTAGTATTACCACACTGCTCTAACCACAACACCTCATCAAAAGCATCACATGAAAACTGCAGAATGTTTCAAAGACTCCATCAGAGGATGCCTCCTTTGGGGCTAAGTAATTCGGTATAATTAGACATCAGTGGGAGACATAGAAGGAAACATCTCCTGTTGTTATGTCATATCTGCCTATCACATACTTCAGGGAACGAAGAGAGAGAACCAATGAATTTGCATCTCAGGGATTTCACCCCAAAGCCACTTACAAATAAAAACACAGAATACCTGCCACCAAACGAGATGGCAGACTTGTATGTTTACCGGGCTGACTTGTGTGTTTACTTGAGAGCCACAGTTACTGGCTAGTACTGTCTTTCTCTTTGACTCTTTATACTTCAATGGACATTGCAGACGTAGGCCCAATGGATAATGCCATTTGCTTTAGGAACAGGACTGTTGCCATGCACTACCGGGTTGAGACAGTGACAGAGAACAATAATCCCGTAGGGTATCAGAGGTCAAGAGGACTATCAGTGGGAGTTCATCAATGCACCATCCTGCTAAACACTGTTGGTCCCTGTGGGTATATACAACATGAAACCCATCCTTCACATTTTGTTCAATGTTGAACAAAAACTTGTCATTTATGGAAAGCATAAATTATGCTGACGCACCTGTCTAGTCTGCAGTTCTTTGCGACTTCACATGCATTTTAATATACCCCAGTTTTTAAGTTTAAAGAGAGAAATATTCAGAGTATATTTAAGGCTTTTACAGAGGATGGTGAATTATGTCCAGGTCCAAGCCCCTTGTTTCTTATTGTATAGTCAATGCATCTTTTACATATACATTGTGCAAGAAATTGGGTTACTGGTTGAGGAGTTGAAACTCTTTTCAAGCAGCAACCACCATTCTTCTCAGGTTGAAGTCACAAGCCAACCCTAAATTAATCTGTGCTCAGCCCTCAAGAAACTTGGCACAAAGCAGTCAGGCTTAACTCAGGGGCAATATGTCACATATTTGTGCAACACTTCAAACAGTAACACAGTGAAAACACACCACAAAAGGAGCCCCCAACAGAGTTACAAAATAGAGTAATTTGTTATAACTGGAACACCTCCAAAATGATAATAAGTCAGTCAGTAGAACCAGAGCTATGCAGCTTTAATGATTTTAGTAAAAATAGGGCCAAAAGGCATAAAATGCCAACTGTGGATATATGGTCACACCAGACAGGGACAACTCACAAGCTGCGACCGACTGTGATGTAATGCAGGCTGGTTACAGTGACCCAGTTAGGTCCACTGTTACAAATTGTGTTTCTGGTTGGCAGAGGTATGTATCAATTTCAAGCAGGAACCACAATCTTAGAGTAAGTCACCAACAACCCATAAATTGACCTCTGCTCACCACCTGGTAGCTTGGTCAGAGCAGTCAGACTTAAGAGGCAATATGTTAAGTATTTGTGCAGCACTTCAAACAGTGAAAACACCACTCAAAAAGATACCGCACATGGGTTGGATAAATAGACCCTAATTTAATAAATAAAATCAGACCAAATGTCAAGAATCCAATATGTAGAACTTAATTAATGTTTAAAGAATAAACTGTAGAAAAGTGCTTAGAAGCAAAAAGCACCAACTAAAGCTATCTGGTTGCACTGAACCAGGACAAAGTCAAAGGTTCAGGCTGACCACAATGAAGTGTGGGCTAGCTACAGGACCCAGTTGGGCACACTGAACCAAACTATGTTAAAATCATGCTGTGAGAGCATTGCAGTGGTTCCAAGCCACACTGTTGAGGAGATGCATCAATTTCCTCCACACTGGCGAGAAGATGCATCAAAGTTCTCCACTGTTCCGCAATGCATCTGAGCGCTGATGTGATGGAGTTTGGGTACATCAGCCAGCCATGTCAATGTTGAGACAATGCACTGATGCCAGTGAGTGCAGTGGCTGCAATGCGGAATTCATCATCATCATCATCAGGGGAAGCAGGAGCATTGCTCTGAAGAAAATGCTGCAGTACTTGTTCTGAAAGCGATGCACTGGTTTTATCCATGCAGTGGTGCAGATGTGCCTCTTCTGTCCATGCAACAGTAGGTATGCAGTGGTTCCGTTGGAGCAATACCTGAAGATGTATAACCAAATGTCCAGTACTGGAGTGTCTCACAGATAGCAGAGTCTAGTTGGGTTGAGTGGAAGTCCTTTATGTACCTGATACTTCAGAAAAAGGAGACCAGTCAGCCGGCCACAGTGGGTGTTGGGTTCAAGTGTTGTGGGTCCAGTCCTTCTCACCCAGGCAAAGATGGAAGCACAGCAGTCCTTCTTCCTGGCTGACTATGCACAGGTTCAGAAGTGTACTGAGTTTGTAGGGTTTGAGGTCCTGTTGTAAAAACCCAGTGGTGCCTTTGAATTGGGGGGGACCTCAAAGAAGCCTTTGAAGTGCATAGACTTCTTCCCTTCCTACTCTTGCTCCAGACTTACTACCAGGGGTATGCAGCCGCCTTTTATGTGTGGACAGGACACAGCCTATTCAGTTGTAAGTGTGAGGCTGTGCCCAGCTCCTTCCTTCCATCCTGCCCAAGATGGTCCATTAGGATGTGGATGGCCCATCAAGTCACATCTAATCTCCCATTATGTGTGGCTGTCTAGAGGGAATACACAAAGCCCAGCTGCCATATACCCAAGGCATGTGATGAGAGACAGGCAGCAAGCATCAAATGGCTAAGGCAAGAAAATGCCAACTTTCTAAAAGTGACATTTTCAGAATTTCAATTTAACAATGGACTTCATGGTAAGTTGTCTTTTAAATTGTGACTCCAGAGACACCAAACTTGAAAAGTGTACCTCTTCCAGATTGTTAAATAAATTACACAATTTAATAAGGTAACTCCAATGTTAACCTATTCGAGAAATAGGTCTTGCAGTAGTGAAAAATGAATCTTAGAGTTGTTCACTAGCAGGACATGTAAACCTGGAAAATACATGTCTAATTTTTTTTAATACAATTCAACCTGCTTTTGGGGTTGCCTAGGGCCTATCTTAGAGGTGTCTTATGTGTAGTAAAAAGGAAAGTCTGAGCCTGTCCAAAGGGTCATTTTGCCAGATCAACACAACAGTTTAAACTGCACACACAGGCTCTGCAGTGGCAGGCCTGAGACATGTTCAAGGGATACTTAAGTGGGTTGCACAATCAGTGCTGCTGGCCTGGCAGTTCGGGCTGAACTATTCCCATGGGGAACAGGGTCAAGACTGATTTGCATATGGCTGGGTCCAAACTGGAGTGGCCTGGAAGGCAAAGAAACTGATGGACTGAACCCAGATCTGTGACTGGGGGCGAATGTTTGATTTGTTCTACTTCCCATCCAACATCTGATTTCTTTTCATTTGTTGTTGTTTTTGCATTTGCTGGCCCACTATTAGCATTTAATTTACAGGCCCTGGGCACAGGTAGTGCACTTTACTAGGGAATTATAAGTAAATAAATATGTCAGTTGGGTATATGCCAATCAAACAATGTTTTAGGGAGATAGCATAAGCACTGGTTAGTAGTGGTAAAATGCACAGAGTCCTAAGACTAACAAAAATAAAATTGAGCAAAACGTCGAGTGAAAAAGGCAAAATATGTGGGGGTGACCCTGCAGAGACGGCTATTTCCCACACTCACCGAACAAAGTACCTTCAATTCTGGTTTGAAGAGTGTTGTGCGGATTGATGTTGAAGATGCATTGCTCAGTAAAGTGATGCATCGGTTCTGAGATGCAGTGAGGCTGCGGTTGGAGGTTCTGTTCCATCATCAGAGATTCTGACGATTAGGGCTTGAGATGCAAATTTTGGAGTCAGGGATGCATCTGAGGAGCTGCGTACCTGCTATGTGGAGTCAGGCTTCGTTGTAGAAGCTGTCATTGAAGAGAGATGCAATGGCCTGTGCTGAGGATGCATCGCACAGCAGCTGTTCTAAATGCTATGCAGGCTGTTTTCCTGGTAATGCTGGTCTTTGCAACTGACCCAATCCATGCATAAGTGGATGTGCATATATCTGCTCTGGGGTGCGCCGTGCAGCAGATGATATGTGTCAGTTCCGCTAGATCCATAGAGGCTGGCACAGCACCTTAAGCCCACTTCCAAGGGTCCGGGACTGGCCAAGCACCATTTGGCAGGGTAGACTAACAGATGGCAGAGTCCAGCTGCAGGTGAAAGTTTGTTGGAGCCTTCTGTCCCAGTGGCTCAAGTCAGGAGGCCCACCAACTAGCCCTTGGAGTCACTCTGGGGTTCTGGATCCAAGAGATGTAGGTCCAAACCTTCTCAATATGGCAGGTGAGCAGCAGGCGGCAGATCAACACAGCAAAGCAGGTAGTCCGGCAGAGAGCAATCCAGCAGAGTGGCAGTTCTTCAGCAGCACAGCAGTCCTTCTTCCTGGCAGAGTATCCAAAGGCCCAGACGTGTACTTGAGAGGTGGTGCTTGAGGTCCCTCATGTATACCCAGTTGTGCCTTTGAAATTGGGTAGAAGCTTCCAGAGGTTTCCATTCAAAGTCCGCAGGCATCCTGCCTCCTCTGTTCTGGATCCAGACTGACTACAGGGGATATGCAACCCTTTGTGTGGAGGCAGGACACAGACTATTCAAATGTAAGAGGGGCTGTGCTCAGCTCTCCCTCCCATCCTGCCAGTGATGGCCCATTCAGGCACACCTGAGCCCCTACCGTGTGTGGCTGCCTATGATGAAGAAACAAAGCTTAACTGTCAGCTGCACCCAGACATGTGACACATGTAAATGCTGGAGGCACCAAATGGCTAAGGCAAAAACATGCCAACTTTCTAAAATCGGCATTTTCAAACTTGCAATTTAAAATCTGAATTCACCATAAGTTAGGAATTTAAATTACTATTCCAGAGACACCAAACAAGAACGGATTCTCATGTGGAAATAAGACATATAAAATGTAATAAGGTAACTCCAGTGCTATCCTATTGGAGAGTTAGGCCTTGCAGTAGTGAAAAACGTATTTCAGAATGTTTCACTTACCAGGGCATGTAAAATGTAAACATACATGCCCTGGGTACATGTAGTACCACTTTACTAGGGACGCATGAGTAAATTAAATATGTCAATTCAGTGTAAGCCTATCAACCATGTTTTAAGGAGAGAGCACATTAGTTAGGAGTGGTAAAATGTGCAGTGTCTTAAAGACAACAGAAACAAATTCAGCAAAAATAGGGGTGAAGGCAAAAAGTTTGGGGGCGACCCTGCAGAAAAGGCTAAGTCAAAGACATTGGATTGATAAACTCTTTTAATCTAACATCCTTTCTCCCTTTTACTTTATTTCCTTTGAAAATTTTATTTTCACAAACATTGCACTCTTTCCTACACACTTCTGGATAGATTAGCATTACTGTACTGATTGTATGGCATCAGATTCTTCTGGGTGTTGGTTGTACAACTATGCATAGTACATGCATTTGCACTGTTAGAAATGGGGTCTATAGTTGACAGTCAGGCTACCCCCTGTTCAAGCAAGGACCCTCACTCTAGTCAGGGTAAAAGAGAATCACCCTCAGCTAACCCCTGCTTACCCCCTTGGTAGCTTGGCAGAGCAGTAGGCTTAACTTCAGAGTGCTAGGTGTAAAGTATTTGTACCAACACACACAGTAACTTAATGAAAACACTACAAAATGACACAACAGCAGTTTATAAAAATAGGAAATATGTATCTAAACAAAACAAGACCAAAATGACAAACATCCACAATACACAAGTCCAGTTATCAATAAAAATGCAAAAAGAGTCTTTAAGTAGTTTTATACACACACTAACACTGTCAGCGTGTAAAAGTACCTTGGGCGCGTCAAAAATAACCCTGCACTGGCAAGTGCGCGTAAAAAAGGGCTTGCAATGCGTTGATTCAACTCATGAGCGGGACCATGTGTCGTTTCTCCTTTTGACGGGTCGGGTGCGTCGTTTCTTCTCTCCGCAGGAGAGCGATGCGTCGATCCGGTCAGCACTCTCCGGTCCCGGCAGGTCTTGCTTTTTTCACACCCAGCAGTACTTGAGTTGGAAATCCAGCTGCACGATGATCCGAAAACCCCGCTGGAGGGGTTGTGATCTCCCAGCCTCCGTCGGCGATGCTGCACGTCGTTTCTCCTGCTCTGTGCGTCGATTCTTCGGTCGCGTTTCCTGCCAGAGTTGTTTCTCAGCTGCCGAGCCGGGGGCGCGTCCTTTCTTCAGCCGCAGATCGGAGTCGCGTCGATCATTTCCCCACACGGCGCTCTGTGCGTGGATTTCCTTGCCTTTAGCCTGCCAGCTTCTCCTTTCAGGGTCCCGGGAACTGGATGGGCACCACATGGCAGAGTAGGAGTCTCTCCAGAGACTCCAGGTGCTGGCAGTGAGAAATCTTTGCTGTTCCTGAGACTTCAAACAACAGGGAGCAAGCTCTAGATCAAGCCCTTGGAGAGTTCTTCTCAAGATGGAAGGCACACAAAGTCCAGTCTTCTCTTACTCTGGTAGAAGCAGCAACTGCAGGATAGCGCCACAAAGCACAGCTCTTTTTCCTCAGCTCTTCAGCTCTTCTCCAGGCAGAGGTTCCTCTTGCTTCCAGAAGTGTTTGTGGTTTTGGGTGCGCTTCTTATACCCAATTTCGTCTTTGAAGTAGGTCTACTTCAAAGTAAAGTCTCTTTTGAATGTGAAATCCTGCCTTGCCCAGGCCAGGCCATAGACACTCACCAGGGGGTTGGAGGCTGCATTGTGTGAGAGCAGGCACAGCCCTTTCAGGTGTGAGTAACCACTCCTCCCCTCCTTCCTAGCACAGATGGCTCATCAGGATACCCCAGCTCCCTTTGTGTCACTGTCTACTGTGAGGTGCAACCAGCCCAGCTGTCAAACTGACCCAGACAGGAAATCCACAAACAGGCAGAGTCACAGAAATGGTATAAGCAAGAAAATGCTCACTTTCTAAAAGTGGCATTTTGAAACACACAATCTCAAAATCAACTTTACTAAAAGATGTATTTTTAAATTGTGAGCTCAGAGTCCCCAAACTCCACATGTCCATCCGCTCCCAAAGGGAATCTACACTTTAATCATATTTAAAGGTAGCCCCCATGTTAACCTATGAGAGGGACAGGCCTTGTAGCAGTGAAAAACAAATTTAGCAATATTTCACTGTCAGGACATATAAAACACATTACTAGCTGTCCCAACTTAACCATACACTGCACCCTGCCCTTGGGGCTACCTAGTGCCTACCTTAGGGGTGTCTTACATGTAAGAAAAGGGAAGGTTTAGGCCTGGCAAGTGGGTACACTTGCCAAGTCGAATTTATAATTTAAAACTGCACACACAGACACTGCAGTGGCAGGTGTAAGACATGATTACAGGGCTACTTATGTGGGTGGCACAACCAGTGCTGCAGACCCACTAGTAGCATTAGATTTACAGGCCCTGGGCACCTCTGGTGCACTGTACTAGGGACTTAGTAGTAAATCAAATATGCCAATCATGGATGAACCAATTACATACACATTTGTATAGGAGCACTTGCACTTTAGCACTGGTTAGCAGTGGTAAAGTGCCCAGAGAAACAAAAACAGCAAAATCAGAGTCCATCACTCATCAACACCCTGGGAAACAGAGGCAAAAAGTTAAGGGAGACCACGCCAAGGATGAAAAGATGGCACATTTCCCTAGGTGCCTGCTGAGCTAGAGGTCAAAATCCACAGCTAGGCACTTTGCAAAAAACAGCTCTGTTTTCTTTGGGAGAATGTGATGTGTCCACGCTGTGTTTTGGGGCATTTCCTGTCGTGGGTGCTAGGCCTACTCACACAAGTGAGTTACCATTTTTATTGAGAGACTTGGGGGAATGCTGGGTGGAAGGAAATTTGTGGCTCCTCTCAGATTCCAGAACTTTCTGTCACTTAAATATGAGGAAAAAGTGTTTTTTTTTGCCAACATTTTGAGGTTTGCCAAGGATTCTGAGTGACAGAACCTGGTGTGAGCATCACAAGTTACCACATCCTGCGTTCCCCTAGGTATCTAGTTTTCAGAAATGTCCTGGTTTGCTAGGTTTTCCTAGGCGCGGATGAGCTAAAGGCCAAAATCCACAGCTAGGCACTTTGCAAAAAAGGTCTGTTTTCTTTCGGAAAATGTGATGTGTACATGTTGTGTTTTGGGGCATTTCCTGTCACGGGCACTAGGCCTACCCACACAAGTGAGGTACCATTTGTATCGGGAGACTTTGGGGAATGCTGAGTGGAAGGAAATTTGTGGCTCCTCTTAGATTCTAGAACTTTCTATCACCAAAATGTGAGGAAAACGTTTTTTTTGTGCCAAATTGTGAACTTTCAAAGGATTCTTGGTAACAGAACCTGGTGAGAGTGCCACAAGTTACCCCATTCAGGGTTCCCGTAGGTGTCTAGTTTTAAAAAATGCACAGGTTTGGTAGGTTTTCCTAGGTGCTGGCTGAGGTATAGACCAAAATCCACAGCTAGGCACTTTCCGAAAAACATGTCAGTTGTCAATGTAAAAATTTGATGTGTCCATGTTACATTTTGGGGCGTTTCCTGTTGCGGGCACTAGGCCTACCAATACAAATGAGGTACCATTTTTATTGGGAGACTTGGAGGAATGCTGGGTGTAAAGAAATGTGTGGCTCCTCTCAGATTCCATAACTTTCTATCACCAAAATCTGAGGAAAAAGTGTTTTTTTGCCAAACTTTGAGGTTTGCAAAGGAATCTGGGTAACTGAACCTGGTGAGAACCCCACAAGTCACCCTATTCTGAATTTCCCTACGTGTCTAGTTTTCAGAAATGTATAGGTATGCTAGGTTTCCCTAGGTGCCGGCTGACCTGAAGGCCAGAATCCATAGCTAGGCACTTTCCAAAAAACATGTCAGTTTTCTTTGGGAAAATGTGATGTGTCCATGTTGCGTTTCCTGTTGCAGGCATTTGGCCTACCCACGCAAGTGAGGTACTATTTTTATCGGGAGACTTGGGGAAACACAGAGTAGTAGAACAAGTGTTATTGCCCTGTGTCTTTCTCTCTTTTTTTCCTTCCAAATATAAAACAATGTGTAAAAAAGACGACTATTTGAGAAATGCCCTGTATTTCACATGCTAGTATGGGCACCCAGGAATTCAGAGATATGCAAATAACCACTGCTTCTCAACACCTTATCTTGTGCCCAGTTTGGAAATACAAAGGTTTTCTTGATACCTATTTTTCACTCTTTATATTTCAGCAAATGAATTGCAGTATACCCGGTATAGAATGAAAACCCACTGTAAGGTGCAGCTCCTTTATTGGCTCAGGGTACCTAAGGTTCTTGATGAACCGACAAGCCCTATATTTATCCCCTCAACCAGAAGCGTCCAGCAGACATAACGGTATATTGCTTTAAAAAATATGACATAGCAGGAAAAAGTTACAGAGTAAAACGTGGAGAAAAAGGGCTCTTTTTTCACCACAATTTCAATATTTTTTTATTTCAGCTGTTATTTTCTGTAGGAAAAGCTTGTAGGATCTACACAAATGACCCCTTGTTGAATTCAGAATTTTGTTTATTTTTCAGAAATCTTTAACTTTCTGTGATCCGGCATTGGTTTCACACCCATTTCTTTCACTAACTGGAAGGAGGCTGAAAGCACAAAAAATAGTGAAAATGGGGAATGTCCCAGTAAAATGCCACAACTGTGTTGAAAAATGTGGTTTTCTAATTTAAGTCTGCCTGTTCCTGAAAGCTGGGAAGATGGTGATTTTAGCACCACAAACCCTTTGTTGATGCCATTTTCAGAGAATAAACCACAAGCCGCCTTCTGCAGCCCTTTTTCCCATTTTTATTTTTTTTAAACAACATTTTTGCTGTATTTTGGCTAATTTCTTGGTCTCCTTCTGGTGAACCCACAAACTATGGGTACCCATAGAATGCCTAGGATTTTGGGAAGATAGGACGCAAATTTGGCATGGATAGGTTATGTGAACAAAAAGTTATGAGGGGCCAAAGCGCAAACTGCCCCAAATAGCCAAAAAGGGTTTGCCACAGGAGGGGAAAAGATCTGGCAGCAAAGGGGTTAAGAATGTGGTTAGTTCTGGCACTTTAGCGGGAAAGTTTGTCATCATTGTGGTTCCGTTTTTGGAGGAGTGGTTGGATTTGGCCTTTTTAGAGAGGAAAGGTAAATGTCTGTAAGGCTGATGCACTGACAATGTCAAGCAGTGATGTTAGGCCCCAGCGATTATGGGCTTAATGACTGAAACTGTAAGCTACTCATCATTCTAGGTGGTTGCTTCTTGCAAATCTGTTGTGCTATGCAAATGTTGCCTGATTAAAAAATGGAAGAAATGCAAAGAGGAACTGGGATGTGTAGGTATTATGTATGATCTTGTGTGAGCCAGTGTTATGCTTGGTTTGTGTTCATTTTTAGGTCACTCCTACCAGACTGCACAAACTGCCTGGTTGTGAAACACCTATTGTGGGCTAACAAGAACTTACACAAGCCTACAACCTGCCAATTGTTTACCATTGATTTGCTTTATTGCCACTATTTTTTGCTTGCTTGCTCGTTTGATAGCTTTCCTTGTCCATCTTGTGTTTGTCCCTCCCTTTGAGCGTGTCATCTTGACTGGTTGACTTGTATACATTTGCTATTCATTTTTAGGGAACTACTTTTTCTTTTTGGTTAAGCACTCAATCAAAGGGCATGTTTCTTCCATCTCAGTCCTTTTGGTGTTTCTCAACCACAAAATAACTGTCGCCCCTTGGTGTTTGGATGCTCTCTCTGTCACTCTTTCATGGATGCTCTCTCTCTCTCTCTCTCTCTCTCTCTCTCTCTCTTTTTCTCTCTCTCTCTCTCTCCTTTGTACATCTCCTACCACATGCCTTGTGCTGCTGTATCACTTGTGTACGTCTCCCTCCTGCCCTGATTTTGCGATCTCAGTTGTGTGGTTCTCCACTCAGCGCTGGTCTCTCCTTGGTGCCCCCAATCACTCACCATTGATTTCACAAAACTGCTGCTTCATCCTCCATTTTAAAATTATATTTGTTTGGAAGGTCAAGCAGAAATGTTTTTTGTGCACTTACAATTTCTTTTTTTATTGACAGTTTAAAGTGTCACCTGCCATCTTAGAGTATATATTGTGTTTGCAGGTTTTGTATACTGCTATAAATTTTAAATCCTTGAAGAGGGACTTAGAACTGTGGCTTGTCATTTGGAGTTTGTGGATATATTTTTCATAAATGTTCCTTGATGCAAAGGTTTATGTTTATTTTTTTGCATCTTGGAGTGTTGCCTTATGGGCCCGATTTAGAGTTTGGTGGATGGGGTTCCTACTTCATAAACATGACATAAATCCCGTCTGCCTAATTATGATTCCACTATGTCTAATGGACATCGTATTACAGCAGATGGAATATCTGTGACATTTGTGACGGAGTAACCCATCCACCAGACTCTAAATCATTACCTATCTCAGATCCTAGTAAGAACTGATTTGTTCAGGAATGTTTCATGTAAGTTCTTAACGGACCATGGACTTATTTTGGTTAGTTTGGGTTATTACTTTTAGTGCATGTAATCTATGATGTAGAGTGGAGCTGAGTGGACAAAAGGCCACTTGAGGTCTGGATGTAGTCCAGTCATAGAGGGGAGCACAGAGTTGACAACTTCTACTATTTTATCTTTGGAGTTTGGAGGTGCAGCGATGTTACAGGTGAATTCGACTGAAGCTAGGATGTCCATCAAGGAATCTTTCATGGATGATTCTGTTCTTCTTGGTGATTGAAATATCTTAGGAAGCAATTGTTGATGTTGGTGTTAGTGGTTGTGAAAGTAGGCACCGTGAATTATGATGAAGTGTGTTGAAAATTGGTAAATTAGGTTAAAGATGGGTCACTGAGTCGTTTTTGTGCAACATTTTAGATAGTCAATTGAAGGACGCAGCGGACAATGCTGAGAGCCTTTTCAATGGTGGCCTGACTTTGGCTGTTATGAAAAATGGTTGACACTTATTTTGTGTGTGCAATTGGTAAAGTCTTCTGTAGTTATCGTAGTTGAGTTCAATGGATGCAGATGCTATGGTGGGGTTAAATCATGAATATTGAAATGTACGATTAGATTTTTGTGTGTGATGAGAGCAACGATGATTTAAGGTATCTCTTGGTGTGGATAAATAAGGATATGTAAAAACTAGCGGGGCTTGATTCAGTGTGAGAAGCGCAGATGATGGCAGCGTAGTCTTTGCAACACTTGTCAAGTGAAGAAATTAATCCAATCAGCTGCTAGTAATCGCAATTGCCCTGAGAGAGAGAGAGTGTGAGAGAGAGAGAGAGTGTGTGTGTGTGTGTGTGTGTATATATAGTATGGAGCTACTTTGTGCTTCAGATCCAAAGTGAATCCTGTGAATTTTTTTATATCATTGTGAATTTGTGACTTGTTATTTTTCATTTGTCATGCACTTGTGCTGGCAATGGTGATAATATGGTCAGCATCTATTCCAGCGTGACTGAGGGGTAGATGAGAGCAAGAAAATATAGGTGAGTATTATTGCAAAACGCACACCAATGTGGAACCACTTAATGCAATTTAGGCAAATATTACACAATTAAGGACTATATAAATAATTATGTTCGAGCTACACAAAAGATATAAAATATATTTATTTGAACTGAACCAATACCAGAGTCTAGGGTTGTTGATTTCCTTGAAAACGTTGTTTCACAAAACCATAAAATGGTCACCATCACAGAACAAGATAAACAGTTTAGCACGACTACTCATTTGAACCCACTTGCCCTGTCTCTGTGCAAGATAGCTCTGATTTTAAACTGCAAAAAAGTGGTTGGCAGTGCAAGATGATGATCCCTTAACTGCAGTGCTAATGAGATAATGCCTAAATATCTTGCACCATCCTGCTGTACCAGCCTAGAATCACAGTGCTGGGATCCCCAACTAGCCTTAAGTTTACTGCAGCAGAGGAAATTTCACACTGGATGGTGTGGGCTGTCAGAGGATTGACCAGGGCTAGGTGCTGCTCTGGGACAGACAACATGGTGACTGCCTCCGGGCGAAATTTGGCCTAGTTGAGGAGACACTGCATGGAAGCTTGGTCGAGCTGTCCTCTGCTTTCCGGTTGCTGTTTGCAGCTGACAGTGATGAACAGGACCCTCCGCTCAGACTCCTTCTCCACTACTAGAGACACTTATATGGCCAGTGTAAATCTGTATCTGAGACCTGAGAATAAGGTCTCACCCTGGAAATATTGCTGCACAAGCCATGCAGGCTCATTGGATTAGTATGAAACTGGTCCAAATTCTTGCTGGATCATGTGTCTCACAGATACAAACAAGGTGTTGATGAGCAACTAATGAGGAAGGGCCCCAGAATTCAGCAACAAAGACCCATTCCTGTTCCAAGTGGTGCCGTGTAGGTAAATATGACAGGGGGATGGTGGCTATCCCCTGGATGTGGTGGACCCCGTGAATGACACAACAGCCTAGAGGGGTGGGGTTTGTAAACTGAAACTCCATGGACCGAGAGAGGAGTTGGTGGTTGGATTTAGCCACCACAGGAGCAGCTTGTGAGATAGAGTAGTTGCTGTGGCTGTGGCTCTGGAAATGGGCTGATTCCTGACTGACTCACCAGTACCCTAAACTGACAACAAAGGAGACTTTCCTCTGTAAAGCCATGGAAGATTTATGTGCCAGTGGGGCCCAATGGTACTTGTACTTGACCCTCAGTTGCTCTCATCATAAAGTGAGGCTTCTCACTCCAGTTATACTTGGTTGGGGTGAAGTATTACCCAGCAGGAGGGGCAGACCCAAGAATTGGGCCTAGAACCCCAGCCTCCCCAATCCCACTCACACAGAGAAAGTGTTCTAGGGTGCAATATCCAACCTTGGTAGATGCCCAATAAATAAGTGACACAGATGGAAGTGGCATTGGCAGCCTGACTACCTCCAAAGGGGAACGCCTGCTAACTCCCTCAATAGATTGTTCATTCCCCTCATAGATGAGGGGGCAGCATGACTAAACAGCCACTACATTGGGGAACCTGTCCGCTGCCACATAGGAGAACTCAAAGAAGTGGCCCTAACTCACACCTTGACCAAAGATAAAGTTCTCCCTAAACAAGGGAAATAGGATGAATTTACAAAAACTTTCCATCAGGGATGTGAATCTCAGCTTGCGGAATATACAGTAGCACCAGGTGGAGACACCACTGGTGAGGGTGCTTGTTTAAGGAAGGATACAATCTTTCGGGCCATCCAATCCTCAAGCCTTGCCCTTGAAACAAAAATCAGAGAGGTGGGTGTTGCAGATTCGCCACTTTCCTTAACGTTGATGCCCCATCTCCTTAATCTCTTCAATTACATAGTTAGCTTGTTTTCATTGTCTAGTAAACCTCACTGCACCTCAGTAACAGTCATTCATAAACTAAATAAAGTTCTGGAGGAATGATCCTTGTACTGGCCCATTTTCCTTCTTAATGTCGAGCTAAAGCTGCTGATGACTAGATTGGCCACTGGGATGGGGAGGTCATTCCAAGAGGACCAGAATGAGTTGATACAGGGCTGGAACATGAGATACCAACTAAGCAGTCTCCAAGGGGCACTGGCCCTCATGGCATGGTTCAATAGCCTTATTCATATTGGACTAGCCTTCAATGCTACACATTGGCCCTTCCTATTTCAAGTACTTCAACACATTATTATTGGCCCTTGATTTCTAGCATGTCTAGTAGCCCTTCACAACTCTCTCAGGGCCAAACTGAGACTAAAATGTGAGCTTTCTCCCTCCTTTCCTATCTAACATGACACACGTCAGGGCTGCCCCTTATCCTCACTCTTTTTTGCATTAACAACTGAGCCTTTAGCAGAATGGTTGAGGAGAGACATGCAGGTGTACGGCTTCCTCTGGCCTTATAGGAAAGAGTTTCATTATACACAGATGACATGCGCCTTTATTTATAACACCCACAAACCTCACTACCGTCATTAATGTAAATACTGTGAATATATGGGGAGGCATCTGGATTGTCTGCTAACTGAGGGAAATCTACCTATGTACACTTGGCTGGCACAGCCCGACAACTTCTTCCAGAGGTCAACTACCGGCAGGTGGAAGGCGCATCCCAAGAGCTGAGCCTTCATGTTTCTCACGACCAGCAGATGGTCTGGAATAGGAACATAACTCCTATCCTGTGACTCACCTCAGGAGATTTGGATACTAAGACCTTACAACCCTCAACTTAGTGGGAAGGGTGGTTCTTTATATAAATGGTGATTGTCTCTCACTTCCTCTATGTACTTCAGAACTGCCCATTCATCAGTCCCACCATGTTCTTTCAGGTCTTGCAGGCAGTTATGTCCCAATTCCTTTGGGTAGACAGGACCCTGAGATTCTCCTATATCAAGTGAATACTATCCATCTACATGGACAGCCTAGGTCTTTCCAATCTCCTGCTTTTAGTACTCGGCAGCACTGATGGTTCAGATCAGAGACAGGTTATTTGGGAACAAGCATGACTCCTCGTGGGGACTAGAAGTGGCTACCATTGAGAAACTACAGACTCTAAATCTGCTTTAGAAAGTATCCCCTCCTCACTCACTACATCAGGTCACTAGACTCCCACTGCTACACTGGTGAACGTCACTCACTCATATTAAATGGGTAGGCAAAGTTACAGGCCAGACATACCTGTAGGTGGAGGCCTGACTGATGCTGGCAGCATGGGTGCCAAGCTTCCATCAGTGGGACTTAATTGATATTTTCTGCTAAGTTAATGTATATGATCATGACCATATCCTATTCTTCGAACAGCTGACTGAATAGTTCCAGCTACATAAATACAAATTCTTTAAAAACCTGCAACTTCACCATGCTCTAGATATGTACTAACTCAACCTCAAAGCTCTGCCAAAAAATCTGCTAGAAATTAATGGAATTATGAAAACCTGAGATAGAAAAGGAAGATCAAGATTATATAAATCCCTTACAATTTTTACAAGAGGACTGGGAGAGAGATATTGGGGAGATAGAAGATGAGTGGCAGGAGGACATGATGGCAGCTCAAGGGTTAGCCCTCCCATCCTACTTAAGATCAATCCAAATTCATTATTTTCATAGGACTTATGATATCCCCTGTAAAGTCTGGAAAATGAGCAGGGTGAAATTAAGAGTAGGACATGGGTGGTGAACTCCTCTCTGCTCGCAGAGTTTGGGGAATCTTTCCCACTCCGTGCTCGACTTAAAGTGTGGAGTTCCAAAAAACTCTGCATAGTGGAGCAAAGTTTTTTCCTCGCACATGCTTGTCAACAGTGAGTTGGCGAGCGCGAGCAAAGGAAATCTTGCTAAAGACTACCTCCCAGTGAGATTTCCCAGTGAGAGCAGTCACAGATGGTTGCTACTGCTCGCATTGAGATATCTTCTGTTCACGTTGAGATAGCTGCCGCTTGACTGGAAAATCAACTCGAGCGGCAGAAAAGAAGAAGCGCCCTCTTGCTCTGCACAGGGAGCCATTCGGGCTGATTATTCAGTGTGGGACAAACACCTGGCACTAAAAATCAGCATGAACGGCGCGACCTAATGCACCTTGCGCTGTGGAGTTTTTTGGGCACTTCGCGGAGCTCCACATAGTGCATCTCCGAGAACTCCACCCAGGCCTAATTAAGAATACACAAGATGTGGTACTCCAAATGGGTCCCTTTACCATATGATTTGAATATGCCCTTCTATAATGCAATACTGGCAAGAGATTCCTAACATTCTAGCAAGCATGATACATACCGTTACAGTTACAGACCCAAAGGTTGTGTAATTGGAGGGGCTAACGGAGTGTTGGACAGACTCTCGTGCGCAGAGAACCTTGTAGCAAAGAAATAATTTGCAAAGTCCTTGAGAAAGGTAGAACCCCCGACCCTACAGGCGTGATTACGATAAGTGGATGACTGTGACAGATTGGAAAAGGTGGTTTATAAATGGAGGTGATATGAAACGTAAGTACAAGAAAATTTGGGGTCCTTGGACCACCAAACATATGGACATTCGAAGAATGAAGCAAACGCACCGCTACAGCAATCTTTACGTATTTATCTCTATGTAATTCGGACGTGAGATATTTAATTAGAGATTGCCTCTGGTGGGTTAGGTGCCATAGTTCATGGTTGTTCTTTAGGTTTTTTGTGTTTCTCTTTCAAAATGGTAAAAAAATATATCTATTTAAAAAAATCTACAAGCCACAAGTGAAGTTAACCTTTCTGTCTTCCAGATATCCAGCATTTGCCGGGCTGCAATCCATGCAGGTGTAGTCCGCAATCATGGAGGATACATTGATGTCATGCCGATTGATAAAAGAAAGCAGTACATCGGCTCCTTTCAAAATGGAATCTTTTCAGAGAGGTACAGAGCCAAAGAGTAAAGTTCAGTGTGAATGTACATTTCTTTACGTCTGCTCATTGTTAGGGCACAATCGACTATGTTGTTGGACTGCAAGCATGTATGAATAGGCTAACACAGGTGGTTTACAAGTCTGTGCAATGCCTGATCTTATTTATGGTGCCTGACTCCAGTAAGCCTAAACTATAACTCCAACAAGCTGCTTAGGACTCAAAAAGTCTGCTTGTTCATTCTTGCTGGGAATAGTACAATATAGATAGTGAAATGTGCAACTTGCCTTTCAAGATTCGATCGATTTAGAACATTTATTCTATACTTGGGATTATAAAATGACCAGGAATGGCACAGTAATGGTTGCACTGAATGGAGTGGACTAATTGTTCTAAATCCCCATTCGGGTACAACGTTCAAAATACGACACGTAGATCTTATGCCAATCTTTTTTATTTGATGGAATACAGGCAGAGTGCACTGATATTATCACACTCTTTTGAGGAGAGCCCTTGTTATTCTTCTTAAAGCCTTTGTAGGTGTAGCCAGATAACTTCCGATGTGTGGGGTAGTTCTTGTTACACAATATATCAGCATTATGGGTTTTGTGTTTGTTGTCATATCCAGTACATAATAGTTGTGGTATAAAATATCCGCAAATATAAGGATATGTTGATTCTTGTGTGTCAACCACAAATGTTCACATGTTGTACTCCGTTTCAGGGGCAAATCTCGCTATAAAAGACCGGCGTTGCTTTTTTAATTTTGCGGTATTTACCGCACAAAAAAAGTGACCATTCCTAATGGGGGCCAAAATCGCTCTTGGAGATAGCTGAGATCACGAAGAAGCGCTACGAAATGGGTGGCTTTTCAGCTCTTGAAAGCATTGATTATCAGGCCGAAATGGCAGCTACACACATGATCTTTGGGTTACTGTAATGGTAACAGTGTTACACTTCGTGCTGTACCCAATACAATGTGTAGATTTATTGCTCTGTCCCCGATTTTGGGAGGATACAAAAAGTGGGAGATGACATTCACCATATTAGGACCCTCATTAACTTGTGGGGCATTATTTATCAAATCTCAAATAGATGTGGTCGGATGTTTTTAGCTTGCATCATCAAAATATGCATGTTCCCATATTAACCAAGCATTATCTAGGTCTTCGAATTCTGGCAGGCTTGATGGGCCGAAATATAATTACGGGTGCGAAACCATAATTTACATCGCAAAACAAATCTAAATCGCTGTTTGCACAGGGATCGCAACTTACTGTCCCTATCGTAGTAAGGAACAAACACCGCCCACCACAGCATCTAGATGAAAGCCCCTAAGGTATAAAACAAGACAAAATATGGTACTGGGGATGTAACATCATTTTTTAACTTCTGTGATCTCACAAGTGAATGATGGTTTGCTTTGGTGTGTTTCCATGTGATTATAAAACCCTCCACTTACTTGCTTATAATGGACAGCCGTGATTACATTAGCGTAACTAAACATATCAGACCACTTGCCGAGCACTTTATACAGCCACTGATTTCTATGACCATTCGAACTAAAGTCTTTCCCAGTACTCCCTATATTGCTCCTGATAAGATGAAGCCTGATATCACTACAACCATTTTCTCATATTTTGTCCCTTTGGGCATTTTTATTATAACCAGACAGCTGGAGGGTTATGGCTGCATCCACTCCCATCCCAATATGTATTTTGCCTATTATTTTGTGCTGGTGGTGCTACAAATATGTTATCTCAAATATTTTATGGAATTTGTGTGAAAGGTCTCAAATTAAATATCAGATTTTAATTAAATTGAAATGTTACTACAGAAATACCGACATACAAACCAAACCTGCCATTACAGTGTTAGCCAAATGTAGGGAAATAGTGGCGACAGTCAACAGAGGTGGGCAGAGTTGGGGGATAGTGCATGCAGGAGATCTGTTTAAGAATGTATATTTTCATACCTTTGAGAACTCACATTACCTAGCACGTGGTACCATTGTGTAGAGATAAAGCACTAATGGGAGTATGGATTAAGGAACCTTAGAAAAAAATGATTTTACTCACAATGGGTGTGACAAGACGGCCAACACAGTGTTACATCTCATCGTCAACTCCATATTTACAGGTACAGATCCTCCTGAAATAACAAAGCTGTCCCCATTTTAGGTGGGCATAGGTGTGGGGACGTGGAAAGGCCTTAAAATTCTCCCACACATCAAGTGACACGCCTCCTTTGGCAGTCTTTGAAGCTGCAGTGGTGCCCAACCTGGGGACATCCACATCCTTGCTCTAGCACATGACATCCATCCCAGGTATGCCACAATCTCTTTCTTTGCACCAGCACTGTCAGTGGCTGCTCCAGAAGAAGGTTATGTAGCTGAAACTGCAGGTTCGAGTGTGCTGCAGATCCCTGGAATCACCACCGCATGTTTCCACCTTTGCCACACACACACACAGTCTTCAAGATCGGGCATAGGTAAAGGAGCAAGGTGCAGTACTTCAAGGGAAGGCACACTGAGGCCAACACCAAAAAATACACAAATATCTCCTTTACTCTCTCATTAGGAGCACCAGTTCACCCAAACCTCTTTTGCCGCTTGGTGAAGATGGGGGGGTGTCTGCTGGAGAAAGACAGCGAGTGGGTGTGCACTTTAAGGTTCTGAAAGCACTGGCCCCTCCATGTCTCAGAGTGCACCTTGAGATTCGCAGCTGCTGGGTGCACACTGCACAGCAACTGCCACACTAGGACTGTCTGCCCTTTTCAATCCTATGCAAAGTGAGCCTCGAGCCAAACCTTAAGCGCTCATAGCTGAATTCATGCTGCTGCCATATCAGGACTATCTGTCCTTTACACCCACATGTAGTTTTTATGTGAAATATGGTAGCACCCAGAGAGGAGTACATGCAGTGAAGTGAGTACAGAGTCAGGGGTGAATGTGCCCTGAAAGGATGTGAGTGGGGCAGATGGGGTCTTCAGTCAATCAATCAATCAATCAATTTGTAAAGCGCCCTAAATACCCGTGAGGGTTTCAAGGTGCTGTGGGGGAAGGGGGAGGGTGCTGCTGCTGCTCAAAGAGCCAGGTCTTGAGGAGTTTTCTGAAGGAAAGAAGGTCTTGGGTCTGTCGTAGACCCGGCTGTGAGGGTGTTCCAGGTCTTGGCAGCGAGATACGACAATGATCTGCCGCCTGAAGATTTGCGTCAGATGCAGGGGATAGAGGCGAGGGCGAGGTTAGCGGAGCGGAGATGCCGAGTGGGGGTGTAGAAGCTGAGTCTCCTGTTCAGGTATGATGGTCCGGTGTTGTGGAGTGCCTTGTGTGCGTGGGTGAGGAGCTTGAAGGTGATCCTCTTGTTGACGGGAAGCCAGTGAAGGTCACTTAGGTGGGGGGTGATGTGGCAGTGGCGAGGGATGTTGAGGATGAGTCGGGCGAAGGCGTTTTGGATGCATTGGAGGCGTTGGAGGAGTTTGGATGAGATGCCGGTGTAGAGGGTGTTGCAGTAGTTGAGTCTGCTGCTGACGAGGGCCTGGGTTACTGTTTTTCTTGTTTCTGTTGGGATCCATTTGTAGACTCTGCGAAGCATGCAGAGGGTGTTGTAGCAGGAGGAGGAGATGTCACTGACCTGTTTTGAGATGGAGAGTGAGGAGTCGAGGGTGAAGCCGAGGTTTTGTGCGCTGTCGGCGGGTGTTGGTGGAGGACCCAGCGTGGACGGCCACCATGAGTTGTCCCAGGCGGAGGGGGAGCGTCCAAGGATGAGGACCTCTGTTTTGTCAGAGTTTAGTTTTAGCCGTCTGTCTCTCATCCCATCGGCGATGGCTTTTAGTCCCTCGTGGAGGTTGGTTTTGGCGGTGTGCAGGTCCTTGATGAGGGAGAGGATGAGTTGGGTGTCGTCGGCGTAGGAGATGATGTTGAGGTTGTGCTGACGGGCCACTTGTGTGAGGGGGGCCATCTAGATGTTGAACAGCGTCGGGCTGAGGGATGAGCCCTGGGGTACGTCACAGATGATGTTGAAGGCTTTGGATTGGTACGGGGGAAGGCGGACTCTTTGGGTTCTGCCGGCGAGGAAGGATGCAGTCCATTCGAGGGCCTTGTCCTGGATTCCTGCTGCGTGGAGGCAGGATTTTAGGGTGTGGTGACAGACGGTGTCAAAGGCGGCTGATAGGTCTAGGAGAATGAGGGCTGATGTGTCTCCATTGTCGAGGTGGATTCTGTGGTTGTCTGTGGCGGCGAGGAGGGCGGTTTCAGTGCTGTGGTTGCGTCTGAAGCTGGACTGGGAGGGTTCGAGGATGTTGTTGTCTTCGAGGTACAGAGTGAGCTGAGTGTTTACGATTTTCTCGATGACCTTCGCCGGGAAAGGGAGCAGAGAGATGGGCCGTAAGTTTTTCAGGTCCTTGGGGTCTGCCTTTGGTTACTTGAGAAGGGTGTTGATTTCGGCGTGTTTCCAGCTTTCCGGGAATCTTGCAGTTTTGAAGTAGATGTTGATGGCTTTCCGTAGGTGTGGTGCGATGGCTGTGTCTGCTTTGCTGAAGATGTGGTGTGGGCAGGGGTCTGATGGTGATCCGGAGTGGATGGAGTTCATGGTCTTGCGGGTTTCGTCGTCGCTGATGTTGGTCCAGGAGGTCAGTCGGCTGGAGCGGGTGAAGTTTGTGGTGGGTGGGGTAGGAGCGTCCGGAGTTTGAGGGGAGTTGAAGCTGTCGTGGATGTCCGTGATTTTTTGGTGGAAGGCGGTTGCTAGGGCGTTGCATAGTTCTTGGGAGGGGGTGATGTCGTTGACGGTGGCGTCTGGGTTGGAGAGTTCTTTTACGTTGCTGAAAAGTTCTTTGCAGTCGTGGGCATTGTTTTCTAGGTGGGTTTTGAAGGAGGATCTTTTTGCTAGCCTGATGAGTTGGTGGTGTTTGCGTGTGGCATCCTTGAGTGCCGTGTGGTTGTCTGGAGTGAGTTCGAGAAGCAATATTTGCTTGAGTTTTCGGCAGTGGCGTTTGGAGGTTTGGAGGTTGTCGGTGAACCAGGTGGCTCTTCTGTTTATGTGGTTGTTGGTTTTCTGAGTGGAGCAAGGCGGTCGGCGCAGTCGTTTATCCATAGCTTGAGGTTGTGTGCCGCAATGTCAGGGTTGGTGGGGTTTGCGGGCGGTTTCTGGGCTAGGGCGGTGGTTAGTTGAAATTTGGTGACTTTGCCCCAATGACGGCGAGGTGGTTGTTCGGTGTGGTGGCGTTCTGTCTGTTTCTTGAAGGTGAAGTGGATGCAGTGGTGGTCGGTCCAGTAAAGTTCGGTGGTATGGTTGAAGGCGACGTGGTTGCTTGTGGAGAAAATGGGGTCAAGGGTGTGACCGGCTGTGTGGGTGAGTATGTTGACGAGCTGTGTGAAGCCAAGGATGGCGAGGTTTTTGGTCAGGGTGGTGGAGTTGGTGTCATTGTTGTTTTTGAGGTGAAAGTTCAGGTCGACGAGGAGGATATAGTCCGTGGAGGCGAGTGCGTGGGTGCTGGCAAGGTCGGCAATGGCGTTGTTGAAGGGTGCCCTGGGTCCTGGGGGTCTATAGATGAGTGTTCTTCTGAGCGTGGTGTTGAAGTCGGTGCGGACTTGGAAGTGAAGGAATTCGGCGGCGCTGAAGGAGTCGTCCAGGGTGGTTTTGACTTCGAGGGTGGCTTTGTGGACGATGGCTATGCCACCTCCGGTTCTGTTGGTGCGGTCTCGGCGAGCAACTTTGTATCCATGGCTATGGCGATGTCTGGTGCTGAGGAGTCGTTCCACCAAGTTTCGGTTAGAAAGGCCACGTCCAGGGAGGTGGAGTCGAGCAGGTCCCAGACTTCAATGGCGTGCTTGCGTGCTGAGCGGGTGTTGAGGAGTATGCAACGGAGGTGGTTGATCTTGATCCTAGGAGGTTTGTGGGCTCTGTTGCAGGTGAAGCTGCAGTTGTGGCAGGAGAAGGGTCCGTGCGTGTTCTTTGGAGAGGCCTGGAAGCAGGTGGTGTCTCCGCTGGTGTTGACTGCGCGGAGGGTGTCGGCGTTATAGCGAATGCTGATGGGATGGCTGTTGCCTGGGCCAGGGGTTCTGGCGCTGGGCGCGGTCCAGGCGTGGACGGGCGCAGACGGGCTTGCCTTTGGCGTGCCTTCTGCCAGTGAGAAAGTCGAACATGAAGTGGAGTGATTACTGTGTGTAAGCAAGAGCTAAAGTGGCTTAATTTAAGTAAGTGAAGCATGCAGCAGAGGGAATGTGGTGAAAAGGGAGTGAGGTATGCAGTAGGGGTGAATGACATAAATAGTGAGTCAGCTGCGCAGCAGGGGTAAATGAGGTCTAATGTGGGTGCTTGAAGTATGCAGGGATGGGGAAGCTAGATAGTTGGGCAATGGGGTAGAATTGTCACAAAGGGATTGAATGAGGCATGAGTGGGGGCTGCAGTGAGATGAGTGTGATATGTAGCAGAGGTGAATGTGGCATAAAAGAAATGAGTGAGGTGAGCAGGAGGGTGAGTGTGGCATAAAAAAGTGTAAGGGGTTTGCAATGGTTGAATAAGGCATGCAGTCTAGTGAGGGTTCGTTCAGCAGGAATTAATGTGACAAAAAGAAGTGAGTGAGCAAAGCAGTCTGGATATATACAGCACAAAAGAAGTGATTTTAAGTGGCTGGTGGAACATGCAGCATTTGAGGCAGGGAGAGAGGATAGAGACACAGAGAGAGAGAAAAATAGTGGGAAGGGGAGAGAATGGAGAATTGGAGAGAGAGGAACATGAGGCAGAGAGAGAGGCTGAAGGTGTGAAGAGAAAGGGAGGATATAGTTGAGAAGAGCCAGGGTGATGAGGCAGAAAGAGAGGACTGCAAGGCAGAGAGCAGGAGGAGGGGGAAGTAGAGAGCAAATTGTGCGTTGAGAGAGCAAAGGTCAAGGTGGAGAGAGGAAGGAGAGGCAGACAGAGAGGAAGGTGAAGCAGACTGATAAAGAATCATAAGATAGAAAGAAATGGAAAGGCTTGAAAGAGGGAGGTGAGGTGAAAATGAGGGCAAGGGAGTGAGGAAGGCAAGATGGAGAGGGAGAGAGAAGGGTGAGGCAGAGAGGTTATGTTGAGGCAGAGGGGAGGGCCGAGTGGAGAAGAAGAAATGAGGGTAAGATGGACGTGTAACATGAGGTGGAGCATGAGGGGAAGGTAGAGAGGACCATGAGGGGAGGGCATAAGAAAAGGGGGAGAGGGTGAAGGTGTCTGACCAGAGGAAGATGAGACAGATTGAGGGGAGGTTGAAATAGAGAGAGCGGAGTGTGCACAAGGCAGGGAGATGAGGGTGAGGTGAAGAGAGCAAGAGGAGGATGAAGTGGAGAGAGGGGAGGGTGAAGTGAACTGAGTGGAGAACAATGCAGTGAGAGAGGAGGAAGAGATGGAGAAAGAGTATGGTGACATGGAGCGAGGAGAGGTCATGGAGACAAAGAGTAGGGCAAGGTAGAAAGAGAGGGGTATAGAAAGTAAGGGTGAGGGAAAGCTTAAAGCATAGATGTAGGATGTTGAGGTGGAGAGGAAGGAAGTTGAAATGGGGAGGTAGGAGACTGAGCTACAGAGTGAGGGGGTTTAGGCAAAGTGGACAGCGAGGCAGAGAAAAGAGGAAGGGAGGGGGGATTGGGAGAATAGAAGACAGAGACCTGTTAGGATGAAGAACAGAGAAAAAAGAAGGATGAGTCACAGACAGGAGGTGGCAATGAAGGGTATAGTTAGACCAGAGGGAGAGGATGGGATGATGGGGACAGAGAGGAGGGTGAGGCAGATAGATGGAAGGACAGCACAGAGGAGAAGTGTGAAGCAGACAGACAGAGGAGGTTGAGATAGAGTGAGAGAGATAGAAGGATGAGATTGAGGGAGAGAGAAAGGTGAAGAGTAGGAAGGGCCAAAGAGTGAGGCGGGAAAGGTAAACAAAGAGTACAGACGGTTAGGCAGAAAGAGGATTATGAGGTAGATGAATTTGAGGTGGAGGTAGAGAGGAGCATGGTAAGGAGGGATAGAAGGTCAGCAAAAGGCGGAAGGAGAGATGAGCATGAGGCAGAGCCAGCAGGATGTGGTAGGGAGAATGAGAGGAGGTTGCGGTAGTGAAAGTGAGAAGATGGTGAGGTGGAAAGTGGTTGTAACTTCCCACAATGACCACTCAGAGGATAATGGCCTGGGGCCTGAATCTGCCCGGAAGGGAGCCTGACATGCAGGCCTGTTGAGCTGTTCCCCACCTAAGCTCTATTCCAAAGCTAAGTTACTACTGCGGTCCCAAGTCAGTAGATTCACGCCTGAGAGCACTAACCCGAGGAGCATCCACCAGTGCATGTTGACCACAAAAGCAAGTATACGAAGTGGGGTCTTGAACAAAAGGACTGGACTAGATGCAGACAAAGCTCACAAGCAGGGATGGTCCCACAGGAGTGGTGAGTGATTAGATGAGTGTTCGGGATATACTGTTGGCAGAAAGTTTCTGAGTGTAAGATTGGTTCCAACCATGAGACATCTTCTGGGCTTCCACTCACTCTACATTCTCATGCGTCTTTGACCCTCCTGTCTGGTGGTGCCCTCTTTCACCTTTAACAACTAATCACACATCAACACACATTGCTTGGCTCTGCATTCATAACTTGAATTGGGGCAAGTGATGTTTTAAGTGTGATTTTGGGTATGGGTCTTCAGTGACAAACAGTATATCTCTGCAGTTTAACATCATTTTTAATTCTTAGACTTGTCAAGGATGTAGAATAAAACACCTTTGAACACACAGAATCAAAAAATCCACTGCAGTTATATTAATAGTCCATCCATTATTATAATCTTCATGCTTTCACTTTTCAGTTTTTACTCTTTGAGACAGGTCTTAAACATCTTTAGCCAACACATGTTTCGTCGCGATGTCGTATCGGCCATGACATCATCAGAGCTAAAAGTTAATAAAATAATGAAATCACTATTTTACCCACATTAATCTCCACAAAAAGCAACACAATTTCACTATTAGCCCTCACTTTGTGATATAAACACATGTATAAATAAGAATAACACTTCATGTCAAAACACCATATGTGGAAACTGAACAATATATCATTACAAGTGAATGTAGAAAACAAATCTGTTTATAACCATATAAGATGATCCAATAGCACAAAATATTACAGAATCACCCTTCTGTGACATTTGCCTATTGCCTCACCAACGTATTGTGTAAACAATATAATATGATCAAGCCATATACCCAAAACTACCCTTGAGTAGATAAAACCACCGTCAACGAAGCTGATATCAACAATTGACTCTAATGCTACCAAAACAAAATAAAAACTAAGTAAAACTAAGTAACAAACCCATCAATAAATATATATATATATATATATATATACATATATATATATATATATATATATATATATGTGTGTATCAAGGTATAATTAATAGGGTGAACACAAAGTAGTCACTCGCCAAATATACAATGTTCTTTTTCATGTACAGAATAGTATATCTCATATCCCCGTAATGCCTGGAAATCACAAAGTGTATAAACAACTTATAATGATTGGGCACACTATAATAACACTACAAAAAATCAATAATTGAGAGTACACAAATGACTAAACTAATGCAGCTGCCATCTCGTTCTCACTTGGAATGGGATGCCAATAGCCACCCTGAACCTTCTAGTTTAAGACCAAATTGTACATAATTTAAGAAATAAGACTAAACTATATTGAAACAAAATTTAAATCACTCATTCTTAGAATAACACCTGGATGTTACACCGAAAAACCTAACATTCAGTATATACAATATCATACCCAACTTACAAATCAATGAAATCTTTCTCCTTTCATTTAGCTTGACACTCAAAGAGGGAGTAGGGACCTCTTCCACCTCAAATTCTAAGCCAGGGTCCTTTTAAGCTGGTTCACAATCTTCATGCATTTGAATGATTAGGTTTGAACTTAAGGTGCGGTATTGCCTGTCATCCTGAGCCTGCAGTAATGTCATTTTGGTTCTCAGGGTGGAGGGGACTATCTCCCGAAATTCATAATATTGCTCCATACCTAGGTGTGGCAAGAGAGTAACCAAGCTCACACTGTCAGTGTTCCTTCAATGGGGTGAATGAGCAGTACTAATACATATCACTCTGTGTATTATGCATTTCTTTCATGTTAAAGAGATTATCGACTTCTAATAGCAGGTGCACAGAAGTGGAATCAGGTGCTCCTTCAGGCCAGAGCTATTCCTTGCACTGGCCAGAGGTAGTCTGAACTAGTCACATTTCTTAGACAAGCACCTGCATTGCAAACATACTTGGCCTGGGTAGACTGGCAGGCTAAACATCTGTAAAATAAGGGTGGGCATAACTTGCGTAGTTCGGTGTAGCATAATCATGCAGATTTATCCAAAAATTAAATGGGATTCTGCAGAATTGTATCAGGAAGATTAATTCTGCATTTAGTGCTATTTTATTAGCACCAAAATACTCCTTGCATCCAAAATAGACACAAGGATGCATTTTGCACTACAAATAGTGCTAAATGCAAAAAACATGAATTGCAGCACAAGCAGCCACTTGTACTTGCTAATTGTGCCCTTTGGGTAGTATTTTCCCCAGCTTACTGCTGGCATTTAGCACTAGTTTGTTAGTGCGAAATGCACCATTGCATCCAAAATGGATGAGAGTATGCATTTTCCTCTAAGAAAACCATGCTAAATGCAAAAGAGTCTAAACAGCAGTGTGAGCAGCCACTCATGCACGCTAAATGCGCTCTTGCGGTAGGATGTTTTCCCCTACATTACTCTTAATTACAAGAGTGGGTATAATCATACTATTAGCGGTCATTCATTGTCAAAGAGTAACATGAAATTATCACAAATACTACAATATATTGAAATTTTGCTCAGGCCTACAGTAAATAATAAAAGCTACACCCTGTCTCTCTTTCTACAGAATAGGGATGCATTCCATCAAACATCCTGCTGGTATCACTCCACTGAAACATCTACACAAATCTCATCCATCTAATACCAAATATGAACAGTGCTAGTAACGAAATAGTCATCCCCTGAACCAACTCCGACTAGTCATAATGACCTGAACCTGAGCCATTTCAAAGAAGATTTCTTGATCTTATGAAAGAGTGAGGCATTGACCATTAGAGCTTCTTATGAGAGATGCACATTCTGCACCTCAATAGAAGGAACATTGCATCCCTACCCTGCAATCCTAAATTTTGTCTCACAGATAGTATACCTCATAGGTGTTATTTCTATAGAACACATTGCCCTCGGGGGCGTGGCCTGGCCGGCAGCGATGGTGACGTGTAGACTCGCCGCTCCAATGAGGTCTTCTAATTCTCCTTTAATTCCCAAACCCCGGAGGGAACCCGCAATGACGAAAGGGCGGCGGGGGATGTTGGAGGAGCCCGGGAGTGCTAGTGCGGCCGACTAGTACTCCGAGAGAGAGACGGACCGAAGGCGGTCTGCCAGGCGTGAACAGCAGGCGGCCCCCGGGACATTGAAGCCGGCCACTGGCTTGTGGAGCGCACTGCGGTGGCTGTGACGGAGTGAAGTGGTGCTTGAGGAGGGCCGGGACGCGACTGATGCTAATGGCCGACCGGCTCCGGCGGACACCTGGAGGCGGGTCTAGGGCTGAGATGGCCCTGAAAAAGAAAAGTGAAGACCAGAGAGGGCACGAGAGGCGGCACTAAAGGGGGCGAAGAACTCGCCCAGCCCAGGGAGTGGCCAGACAAGCAGGCCTGCCCCCCCGACAACGAGGCACTGGATGCGCTGTTGTACAGGTGAGTGCCCCCTGGAACGGCACAGAGGGGGCCAAACCACAAGGAGAAGGCGGTTGGCCCAGGAGTGCGCTGCCCTGAGGGAAACACACCAGGGCAGGGATTGTGGGGCACAGGGCACGTGCGGCTTGACTGGGCATGGCAGCGGATGGACCTGGGGAACTGGACGAATGATCCAGACACATTCATCGAGACATCGAGCCGATTGAAGCTGTTGCACAACAGACAAGCTGCAATGGCGGGGCATGCCCTGATGCATAACTGATGGTGCACGGTGTGACTCTGCGAGCTGGGAGCTCCTGTGGAAGAGGAGAAGAGGTGCCCAGATGTGGTCAGTGGCTGGAAACGAGCTATATCAGGGGAGGCAGCTATCCCCCTGGGCCATACTTGTAAAGGGCAGACCGAGAAGAAGGCAGAGATGTGCACACCGCAGCAGTTGCTGGCCCCTGGGAGGGAGCACCCCGCCGTCCACGGCTGGATGTCGACCAAAAGTCACAAGAAGGGCAGGCTGCAAGGGAAAGAACGCATTGTCGGCCAAAGCACTTTGGAAATGGCCAAACTGGTACCGCACTCTCTGCAGGTGACACTAGACAAGATTCTGGGGGAACAACTCTTCAGCGAGAAATTGACCAGATATCGGTGGAATTGGGCCTACTGCATGCAGATCACCAGAAACTAGCAGAAAGGGTTTGGGAAGCGGAGACGACGCTTACAGAAGTGTGGCTCAATGGTTAGAGCGGCAGACCCTGAAGCAGAGATCTGGCTCAAGACCAGGGTTCAAGTCCTGCTTCGGCAGGTCTTGGGCTCAATTCCCCTTGACCAGATAATTCTCGCCTCGGTGCCTAATCTAATTCATGGGTCCCACTCTGCAACTCTGGGCAATAGCTTGCTTAATCTCCACAACGGCCCCACTTGGATGCCTGGCTTCACCCTGGGGGTGCTCAGGAGTGGGTGCCTCACAGGGAAAAGCCAGGAGGGGTTCCATAGCGGTATGAGTACAGCGCCTTGAGACCCTAACGGGTGAGTAGTGCGCTATACAAGTGCTAATTTACATTTTACATTTACAGGAGTGGCACCAGTGCAGCAAGTGATACAGACCACACTAGAGCGACTGGCAGACCCTGTCCAGAGGCTGAAACACCATATGCAGAGGATGCAGAAGGTCGCAACCTGCGAAATAATGTACGCATCGTTGCGCTGCCGGACGGATCTGAAGGGAACGATGCAGTGGCATTCCTAGAAAAGTGGATGCAACAGGAGGTGGCCCCGGACCTGCTCACCCCATTATTTGCTCTGGAGAGGTCTCATTACGTCCCGGCGAGACCAGCGATGCCTGGACGTCCCACGCGGACTGTTATAGCCAAATTGCTGCACTATAGGGATAGGGACATCCTGTTACAGTGCGCAAGAGAAGCAGGTCCTTTTAGGATCGATATGGATCAGTTACCTTACTTCCGGACTTTATGGCAGAGGTGCAGACCAAAAGGGCATCATACATGGCGGTGAAGTGGGCCTTGAGGGATTCTGGTATCCAATATTCGCTCCTATTCCCAGCTAGAATGATAGTAATTCAAGACGGTCACAGCACATTCTTCCAATCGCCGGAGGAAGCCTGGGAGAGGTTAGAGACACACAAGATGGAAGGGAACCCTGGGACATCACCTACGGCATCGCACAGCCAAAAGCGCAGGGGAGAGAGGAGACCCCAGAACATGTCACGCACGGGAACCAGACCAACGCCGGCACAGAAGGACCTGGCTAGGCGATCAGCCCTGGAAGCTGTAGCATCACTGCAACAGGGGAAAATGACGGCCGAGGCCAGTGGTTGGGACTCAGATCATCGAACTTACTCCACGGACTCAGACTCCCACCATTCTGATGGGGGTTCAATAGTGACCCCACGAACAGCAGATGACCTGTAGGAAGTGCAAGGGGTAAGATGATGGGTTGTCCTCTGGGGGCATGACTTGGTTGAGGGCCTATAAGCGATGAAAGCCTCCACCCACCCAGATTCTCGTCCAATATCATCAAATGGCGAGAACTCTACATGACCTAATGTTACTGTTTGGCTCATTGAGTGTAAACAGGATGACCGCCTGTTGCGGGATTGCCCTGGAAGAGGGAGTTGGGGTTTGCTTTGATGTTCTTGTTATATTACATGCGCAGGGGATTAGTTACTCTAGAATCATGGTATATGGCACAATTCAGACATGGCAGAGTGGTGAGGAATTGCAGACTCCGCAGGGGGGTGATGACCCTTATAGACTCAGTTCCCACATATCAATGGCCTACAAGCTGATAACTTGGAATATTCGGGGATGGGGTCACCGGTTAAGCATCATACCTCAAGAGAAGGGGGGTACACATAGCAATGCTCCAGGAAACGCACATTACTACACAGGAGGTAGATAAACTGAGACATAGATGGAGAGGACAGCTCTTTGCCACTGAATAATCGGCTTTTGCAAGAGGGGCATTGATTTGGGTCAGGGCTGGAGTCCCGTTTAAAGCTCTCTCTATAGACTTGGATCCAGAAGGTGGATATGTTATAGTAGAGGGTAGACTGCAAGGCAGGCTAGTGGTGCTGAGCTGTATATATGCGCCTAATCAGGATCAGGCCTCCTTTTGGCACACACTATCGGGCGAATGGCTAGGTGCTCTGGAGACCGCTTCTTAATTGGGGGGGATTTTAATTGTACATTGGACTTGAGACTTGACAGCTCCTTTGCTCCCATGCCTGGAGTGGCGGCGCATAAAATGGTGGAGATCCTTGGAGAATGGATGAGAATTTAGGGAGTGGAAGATATATGGAGGCTACAACACCCACAGATCAGAGACTACTCATTTTACTCGGGACTACATCACTTACAGACCAGAACAGATTGGGTGGCGTGCTCAGGCTCCATCACCCACAAAATAGTTTATTCTGAGTATTTGGGATGTACGATATCAGATCATTGCCCATTACTTGTCACCTGGCAAAGAACAGAGACAAGGGCCCCTACTCCGACGTGGAGACTCCAGCCGCGGGCACTGGAGGACCCAGTGTACGGAGAGAAGCTCCAGACACACCTCCGGGAACATATTAGGATCAACAAGGGCTCTATGGGATCCTGCAGTACGGAATGGGGGACACTGACGGTAGTGAGCAGGGGCCATTGCATGGGACAGTCGGTGGGGATCAGACGTACTCTAGTTAGAGAACTGACTCAACTAGAAATGGACCTTCATGACAGGGAGGTTGAGCAGTGAAGAGACCCGGAAACTAGCCGTAGACTATTCAAGGCCAGAGAGGCATTTCATCAGACACTAGATAGATTGATCTGCCACGATCATCGGAAGCACATGCTGTCCGTGCAGGCCGAGGAGGGCAGGGTGGGCAGACTACTTGCTTGGTTGGTACGACCTGCGGGAGGAAACGCCCCGATAACAAGTGTGCGAGGGGTGGCCGGGGTCCAGGTTTACTCGACACCCGAGATTAATGATGCTTTCAAATCCTACTACACGACCCTGTATAGACACCCAGGGGATGACTTTCCGCTGATGGTGGGGGAACAGCTGGAGTCCCTTCCTTTGATTGGCCTCCGACCGGACGACAAGGGTCATCTGGGGGAATCGATCTCTCTGGAGAAGTGAAAATTGCAATTACACAGCTGGCTGCGGATAAAACTTCAGGCACGGATGGGCTACCCATGGAGTTCTATAAGACATACATATATATCCTGGCCCCAGTATTGGTTGAATCCTACGCGGAAGCCTTTGGGAATGGTATTCTTCCCGGGACCCTAAGGGAGACGTTGGTGGTTCCGCTACCCACGAAAAAATCAGACGAGAGATCAGTGGCTGATTCCCGCCCCTTGTCCATGCTGAAATGTGATTTCAAGATTCTCAGCAAGGCGCTGGCTAATAGGTTGTTGCAACACATTCCCACTCTTATACATGAGGATCAGAATGGTTTTGTGCCCACACGTAGCACCTCTCTGAACCTCAGACGGCTGTTTACGATCCTGCACCGGCCCCTAGGCCATGCTCCTAGTGGGAGACCTAGAAAAGGCATTTGACTCAGTGAGATGGGACTATCTTCGAGCAGTGATGATGAGAATGGGGATGGGAGAGAACTGGATACGCTGGGTGGAGTTATTATACCACTGACAAGTGGCCAGGGTGCGAGTGGGGAGAACGGTGTCCGAACCCTACCCCATACGCCTCGGCACCAGACAGGGCTGTCCCCTCTCACCCTTGCTGTTTGCGATTGCCATTGAGCCCTTACCAGCGCAGCTCCAAGTGGAGGGACGGGGTAGGGGGGTGATGCTGGGCCGGGAGGAACACATCATATCACTCTATGCAAATGACCTGCTGATATATCTGCGAGATGGCCAGTCTGGGATACCAAGGACATTGGCGCAGCTGGAGTGATTCTGTGTGCGCTCAGGTCTCGGGGTTAACAGATGGAAGACGCACATTTTTCCACTGTCTGAGGGTGGCGGGCACCCGTCCGCGTGCCCTGCTAATCTCCCCTGGTCACTACGCTCTTTTAAGTACTTGGGCATCCAGATTTTCCACGGTATGCATGATCTGCGTGATGGGAATCTGGGAGCGGCCCTCCATTCTTTACGATCCGCTGTCCAGTTCTGGCGCTCCTTGAGACTCCCAATGATGGCCCGGGTGGCCTTATCTAAAATTATCATGTTACCACGCCTCCTCTATTACGAATCTACCAGTGACTATTCCAGGGAGCTGGTTTAGGGAATTAAATTCGCTGCTTAGGGGGCTTTTATGGGACGGGGATGCCAGCGGACATCACTTTCTATTCTTCGCCGACATGCACTGGATTGGGGGCTGGCGGTCTCAGATTTTGAGTTGTACTACTGGGCGTGCCAACTCCAATGGGTGGCTAGATGAGTCTCGGGGGGCACCGGATGGGATTGAGTGTGGCCAGTGGTGAGATAGCGACAGAGACTCTACTGGCGGACCTGCTAGGTGCTGGAAACCTTCTGCCCGGGAGATCGGTCCTGCTGGCAGTGGCACTTTCCTGATTGAAGAAGTGCCTGCAGCATACAGGGGTGATGGTGGCCTATTCCCCTGGGCTACCGCTGACTGGGATACCGTTGAGAGCATCAGGCCACACCTTGAGTGGGGGCCAGGTCGGGGCCTGGACCCGGGCGGGGGTGCTGAACATAGGGAGTCTTTTTAGGGATGGGGTGCTGAGACCCGTTATGGGACTGGTGGAAGAGGAGGGGATCCCAGTGGATCAATTTCTGACATACCAAACGCTGGTCCTAGTGGTGCGACGATTACGGCCTACAGTGAATGCGGAACCGGAGACCCATGCCTTATTACACTTACTACTGACGGGGTGTGGACAGTCATCTGGTCACTAAACTTTACAAGGCTTCCATTGATGCTACTCTAAAGCCCTCACAGACCCTGAGGACAAAATGGGAGGAGACAGGGGGTAGAGAACTAACAGATACGGAGTGGCAGAGGGTATTAGCATATCCTCAGAAAGTATCTAGAAACACACGGTTTCAATACATCCAATACAACTATATCCACAGAACATACCTCACCCCACACAGGCACAGAGTGATATACGGGGGGGAGCCCAGGGATTGTCCCAGATGTCAAGTGGCAGATCCAGACTTTCATCATATGGTCTGGGACTGCCCCAGCATTCAGGGGGGATGGATTAGAGTATTGGAGGACCTGAGGGAGACCCTCGGCACTCTGCTGCACATGAGCCCCCTTCTGTGCTTGCTGGGATTACACAAAAGACCAGCATTCAAGGGAGTGGGTAGCAGGTTTTTATATCTTGCAATGGTCTTGTACAGGCGTCGAATAGCGATGACCTGGAAGTCCCAGATGGGACCGAAATTCGAGGACTGGAGAGCAGATGTCTCGATATGGGCCCAAGCTGATTTTCAGGCGCTGCAGAGAGAGGAGGCACAAGGGATTAGGACTAAGCACATAGCCACGCTCTGGATGGAAATAATGGAGGCCTGGGAGGATCAGAGGCGATGGTGTGAGAGGCCACGGGAGTATAGGAATGACAGCATGCTAGGAGAGGATACCGAGTCAAGAGATGAAGGGGAGAGGAGGCTGCGGGAGGACAGACTTGAGTGCAGAGAGGGCACGAGCAGTGTAGCACCAATTTGTTGTGTAGGGTAGACTCAAGGGAGGGAAGGAAGACCCCGAAACTCCTCCGGATAGGAAGTGTTATTTTAATTAAAGACCGGGAGGATCCCTGATGGAACGGGGGAAACCACACCAGGAGGAAAGGACAGGAGAAAGCGTCAGTGGACCCCAATGGTAGAGCAATCTAAATGTACTGGAAAGAAAGGGTCTCAAATGCCACCACTTATACCACCCACGCAAGGTTTAATTTCTTTTGTTGTTTTAGTAGTTACCGTTCAGATATTTTAATGTTTAGACGGTTACAGTGTAAATGGGGATACCGAGTACATGAGTATGAACCGGATGTGAGAATAGATGTGAAGCGTAGGTGGTAGACAGCACAATGACTAACCTGATAAAGTAAAAAAGCCTGTCATTATCCGCGACCGGAATGTATAACATGAGTCCTTAATTATGGCTTGTATGGAAGAGTATGTATACGTACCAGTGATTACTAACAGATGTAAAAAACCAATAAACAAAGTTTAAAAACAAATAGAACACATTGCCCTCTTACAATGAACTGTCCATCCTGCCACATTCTCTCATCTTTTCCCCTCCCCTTTCGATGTCTTACAGTTCTCTCATTTCCTCTTTACCTCCTTTCTTTGCTCTTCTTCCCACCTCATGTCTTCTCCCCTATGCTTCTGTCCCCCACACTTGTGACTTGTCTCTTACCTCTCCTCCTTTTACTTCTCTTCCTTTCTCTATAATCTTCTCTCTTGATCTGTCCTTGCTTATAGGTTCTGTTATCTCCTCCCTTTCTCTGTGTTCTCTTGTCCTCTCTCCTCGACTTTACTCTTCATTCTTACTCTCTACTCTCCTTTCTTGAACACTCCTTTCTCTACTTTCCTCTTACCATCACATAAGGCCATGACCTTTTCTTACTTTTCCCTTCCCTCTTCCTTCTGCTCTACTCTCCTAGCTTCTCCTACTTTCTTCTGTTTTCTTTGTCTCCTTCCTTCTTCCTGCTGTCTCGTCTTGCTATACCACCCTCTTCACTCTTCCTTTCTACCTGTTACTTGTTTCTCCACTCTCTGAATGCTTTTTTCTTCCATTCTACCTCTGAATACTTCCTTCATATCTCGGTGATCTCACTCCTGATCGCTCGACTTTATTCTCTTCCTACCCCTCTGTTCCTCTTTCCTATGTTATGTCTTCTTGCTACTCTACTCGTCATTTCTACTCCCCTTCCTACCTCTCTTCCTCTTTCTTCCTCTGTACTCTTCAATTCTCTTTGCTAAACTCCACTTTTCCACCTACCAATACACTCTCTGTTGTTCCTTCTACCTCTGCTCTCTTCTCTACCCTGCAGGCAGCAGGTGCAGAAGTGGGAGCAGAGGATGTAGGGTAACATTGCATGTCACACACAGTGCTATTATGGGTGTCCATGGCACTCAGCAGCACCAGCAAAGTATTAGACCATCTGGGACTGGAAATTCATAGATAACTGCTATCCTCACACACCTGCCCCCAGGTGCAACACAACTTTGCAAGCTTCTTTTTAGGCACAAAATATGCACAGCTATACAAGAATCTTCTTCCCCTAGGGGAAAGAAGATTTTAGCCTTTTGTCCAGAATTCAGCAAGGAAACAACAAAGTGAAAAACAGCCACTCTGAAGGTTGTTACGTGAAGGTGATGGCATTGACCAATGCAATATGGCCAAAATCCTGCACAAGTAAGGAGACCCAAAGTCCAAGGTGTGAATCATGGAACACATCCTTGCAAGCATTTCAGTGTAGGGCCTTAGTTGGCTATCTTCACCTTCTTCACTGGCTTTGGAGGTGACAGTAATTCCAGGACTACAAAACATAGTACGATTTGTGCCTGGAGTAGGGTGGGCCAGTCAGTATCCCACAGCTCCCACCTTCTTTGACACTGGAGTGGAACTAGGATCAGGAAATAACCCCTAGCCAGAGAGCTATTTTCACACAGCATGAGGGAATCTTGGGGTTAGGCTGAGCCAGGATGTGCCTGAAGTTCCAGGAGTAAGTCACACCTATTTATGGAAGAAAACGGGCTACCAAAAAATTTACGTAGGATCAAGGGAGCAAAAGAACTGAATGACCTGAGTAGGAGACATAGTTGATAAACCTTGAGGTACAAGTGGAAACAGTCACATTCTCTAAACCATATATGTAAGCGAAAGTGCATAACTGGGTATTGCGTGTTAGCTTGCATGTGTCTCATTACCTCTGTTACTCTCCCCCTCTATCTCTGCTTTCCTTCTTCATCTTTCTTGGCGTTTTCTAGCTTCTTATGTCTCCCTGTGCCTCTGTCTTTCTCCGACATTCTCTTTCTCCCCTGTATTTCTGAATTTTTCTCTGTCTCTTGCTATCCTGCTCTTTCTCTTTATGTTGTGTTTCCACTCCCCTCTCCATTCACGATTAACCTTTACGTCTTTTTATCTTATCCATCTCTGGCTCCAGCTTTCTCACATTTCACTCTTTATCTTTATCTTTATCTTTTCTCAAGCTGTCTCTCTATATCATCACTCCCTGTCTATTTTCTCCCTCTTAATGTCTCTCTCTCTCTATTTCTTTCTCTCTCTCTCTCGTTCCATTTCTTTACCGAGCTTTCTGTCTCTTTTTCTCCCTGTCTCTCTCCCTGCCTGTCAAGTCCCTTTCTGCTGTCCTTTCCCTCTTGTCTTCATATTTTCCAATTTCTCTCCTTTAGTGCTATAGATTTTTCTATCTCTCTCTATTTTTGTATCACTTCACCTTGCTTTGCATTCCCTGATTTACTCTGTTGCTCCCTATCTTTCAGTCTCTCTTCCTGAGGTATTCTATCTCATTGATTGCAGTCTTTCTCTCCCTCTTTTTCTGTCATGGTTTCTCCATATCCTACTGTATATTTATCTTTCTTCCTCTCTTTCCCTGTGTTCCTCTCCCTTCCTTTATTCCTCTCTCCCTCTTAGCCTCTCTCCCTGTCTTTCTCTGACTTGATCATACTTTCTGTCTCTGTATTTCTCCCTCCCTACTTGTTTTTGTTTTTATTTTTATTTCTTTGTAACTACCATAGTCTTCAGACCGTAGTGCTTTGCAGGCTCTATCTGTAACAGGGTCAGCTGGAACAGAAGTGCATTGTAGGCCCAGTTTGTCCTAGCATCTTGTCTTGTGAGTGCTTCCAATTGATGTAGGGATATGGGCCTTTCAAGGACATATCTTCTTGCCCAAAGCTGAGAGGCATTCTGTACATTATTGAGGGGCCATGAGGAGGAGATTTCCATATTTGTAAAATTCAGTTTAGTCATGAGTGTTGTCTACTGTAGTCCGTGCTGGATTTTTGCCACCATGCTGTGTGGGAGGCTCCTGTCACTTATTTCCCCACAATATCTTTGTTGAATCAGTGGGTTGGATTGCCGAGGAGAGGGAGAGTTACTAAATCAACATAGTTTGAGGTGTTCACATCCTTCTATTTCCCAGACTGCAACCTCTGAGACTTCCACAACAATACACCACATAGATGGGTGATATCACACTTGAAAGAGGGGGAGTAGGAAACATGAGGGCAATACTTCTATTTCTACAGTTGTAGGTAACAAAGGCATTCTAGCCTAGTGTCGTTAAAGAAATACATCTATTGTATCCACATGTGGGTCCAATGTGCAAATATGAGAAAAACCAATCATTTCTCCATGTTTTGCCTGTTGTAGGGAATTCTGGAATAGTTATCATAATATTCTTCTGCATCTCTGTCTGAGAGGACTTTTCTCAGAACCTCTGAAAACATTCTTCAAAAGAGGAGGACCTTGGAGTTTTTGATTTCTTGAGGTAAATTACAGCATGTTGTGAAGCCCACAATCCTAAAGCCTGGAAGCACCTAAAGCTGAAAGGTGCTGTAACAGAGAACGCGTACTGCTCATTGGAAGAATCTTTAATTTGAGTCAACACAACTATTCTTCATGCATTCCATAGATTTGACAAGAATTGAATAGGAAAAAACATTCGACTAAAACTGGTAGCTGAACATTGAGCTTTTTCTACAGAATTTTAGAGGAAGGAGCGCAATGATCCTGTAAATGCCGAGAGCAGCTTAATCAAAAAATCCTTATGTAATATAGACTAAAATTCCTTAATAATGCCTCTGACACCTACTAGTTCTTAAACTGTTTATTAACTTCCTTCAACTGCCAAATATCCTAATTCAGAAAAGATTAAGCTCAGGAATAAGTATCTCAAAAAATCACAAAAAATTTAAAGGAGAATCAATGGTTCCTTTTGTATTTTAACAGTGATGTTGACAAGCACATACATTAGCTTATCTAAAGGAATAAGGTTTGATGCCCTAGATCACCTTCTACCGCCTTTCATTCACTCAGTGGTGCCATGATCGAGAAGCGTTCTGAAAATGCAGCGTTTACCATCAATATTGTAGAGCTTTCAAAGCTCTTTATCAATGACATTTGAATTTAATATGAGGCACTGTTAGAGTACAATTTTAGATGAGGAGCTCTGAAAGATTAAAGACTAAGGCCCCCATTACGACTTTGGCAGAATGAAAAGCCTGTCCGCCAGAGCCGTGAGGCCAGAAAACCGCAAGTGCGGTGACCTGACTGCGAGGGCTATTACGAGTTTCCCGCTGGGCCGGAGGGTGGGAAACAGCCCACAACATTGCCACCAGCTCATAATCGGGCTGGCGACAATGTTGCGATGCGTCAGGTGCAGTAGCACCCATCGCGCTTTTTAATGGGGGCCCCTGCACTTCCCTTTCACTGGGGGTTGCTGTTAGACTTTTTATCCTTGGCGTGGTCTCCCTTAACATTTAGCTTCTGTTTCCCAGGTGGTTGATGTGTGCTGGACTCTGATGTTGCTGTTTTTGTTATTCTGGGACCTTTACCACTGCTAACCATTGCTAAAGTGCAAGTGCTCCTTTACAAAATGTGTATGTAATTGGTTTATCCATGATTGGCATATTTGATTTATTAGTAAGTCCCTAGTACAGTGCACTAGAGGTGCTCAGGGCCTGTAAATCAAATGCTACTAGTGGGCCTGCAGCACTGGTTGTGCCACACACATAAGTAGCTCTGTAATCATGTCTCGGACCTGCCACTGCAATGTCTGTGTGTGCAGTTTTAACTGTAAATTCGACTTGGCAAGTGTACCCACTTGCCAGGCCTAAACCTTCCCTTTTCTTACACGTCAGACACCCCTAAAGTAGGCCCTAGGTATCCCCAAGGACAGGGTGCAGTGTATGGTTAAGGTAGGATACATAGTAATGTGTTTTAAATGTCCTAACAGTGAAATATTGCTAAATTCGTTTTTCACCGTTGCAAGGCCTGTCCCTCTCTTAGGTTAACATGGGGGCTACCTTTAAATATGATTAAAGTGTAGATTCCCTTTGGGAGCAGATGGAGATTGGGGGCTCTGAGCTCACAATTTAAAAATACATATTTTAGTAAAGTTGAATTTGAGATTGTGTGTTTGAAAATGCCACTTTTAGAAAGTGAGCATTTTCTTGCTTATACCATTTCAGTGACTCTGCCTGTTTGTGGATTCCCTGTCTGGGTCAGTTTGACAGTTGGGCTGGTTGCACCTCACACTAGACAGTGACACAAAGGGAGCTGGGGTGCAGTCTGCATTTCCTGATGAGCCATCTGTGCTAGGAGGGAGGAGTGATCACTCACACCTGAAAGGGCTGTGCCTGCCCTCACACAATGCAGTCTCCAACCCCCTGGTGAATGTCTGGGGCCTGGCCTGGGCAAGACAGGTTTTCACATTCAAGAGAGACTTTGCTTTGAAGTAGGCCTACTTCAAAGAAGAACTTGGGTATAAGAAGGGCACCCAAAACCACAGACTTTAGAACACTTCTGGAAACCAAGAGGAACCTCTGCCTGGAGAAGAGCTGAAGAGCTAAAGAAGAAGCTGTCCTACCTGTGGCTATGCTTTGTGGAGCTATCCTGCAGTTGCTGCTTCTGCCAGAGTAAGAGGGCAAGGACTGGACTTTGTGTGCCTTCCATCTTGTGAAGATCTCCAAGGGCTTGATTTAGAGCTTGCCTCCAGTTTGAAGTCTCAGGGACAGCAACGACTTCTCTCTGCCAGCACCTGGAGTCTCTGGAGAGACTCCTACTCTGCCAAGTGGTGCCTATCCAGTTCCTGGGACCCTGAAAGGAGAAGCTGGCAGCCTAAGAGGAAGACATCCACGCACATAACGCTGTGCGTGGAAAAGATCAATGCGATTCCGATCTGCGGCTGAAAAATAGACGCTCGCCTGCAACGTGACCAAATAATCGATGCAGGGAGCAGGATAAACGATGAGCAGCATCACTGACGGAGTCTGGTGAGATCGCAACCAGCGCTGCATGGTTTTTGGAACATCATGTGGCTGGATTTCCGACGCAAGTACTGCTGGGCGTGTAAAAACAACACAAGGCCTGCCTGGACCAGAGAGTGCTGACCGGATTGATGCATTGCTCTCCTGCGGAGAGAAGAAACGACGCCCCAACCCCACAAAAGGAGAAACAACGCAAGGTCTTTTACCCTGACTAGAGTGAGGGTCCTTGCTTGGACAGGGGGTAACCTGACTGCCAACCAAAGACTCCATTTCTAACAGTCGCTTTTCAGGGGGCCCCTGCACTGCATATGCCAAGTCCATTGGCAGTGCAGGGGCCCCCATTGGGTCCCCAGCACCCTGTCTCCACCAGCTTTTACATGGCAGTTGCACCGGTGGAGAAGGGACTCGTAATCCAGAGGAGAGTCCTAGGACAACCAGACTCGTAATGAGAGTCTAAATGCTGGAAGAAGAAGGAAACAGATTAACCTTTATGCCAATGTTTTCCTACTTTGTGAGTACGTTTTAACACAGATCTCTCTTTTAAGGCCACCTCTGGATTTTTATTAGGCTGTTGGTACCAAGCTTTCAGACATAATTGATTAATTCAGAAACTGCTAATTGAAGCAGGGAAAATTGGCTGCTCGTCTGATTGTTGGGCATACAATTTCTGAAGCAAAACTGATAGGGGTTTGGTTCTGGCCTTAACCATGCATTTCCATAGACAGAATGCAATAATGTCTACAGTAACACACAAATGTTATAATGTGCATTCTTAGGATCCCATATGATCGTGTATTATGCACCAGTGTCAACAGCGTGGTTTTTGCTAAGCCTACGAATCTGCAGTTTTGCTTCATAATACCAAAGAATCTGCATAGCTGATGACCCTAAATGACACATACTTTACATGTTTTATACGTCAATTACAAACACATATAAAGGTTTTATTTTGTACAAGAAAATTCAAATATAGTCATTGATAGAATAATACACTGCTCTACCATGCGAACATTGGATCTATACTAATTTATCAGCTATCATTTATTTTTCTTGTATTTCATCTCACCAAAATGAAAGTAGTAGCTTTCTTTGGCATCACTATAGCAATATAGCCTGCTGCTTTGGGATATAGCGGTTGTTAAAGTCCCTAAACCTGTGTTATTGCCCCAAGCGGCAGCAAACGACATGTAAGGAGGGAGATGCCCTTTAACAACTAGCATAGCTTGAGGAAGGAGAACTGAAGAGATATTTGAACATTCCACCCACTGAGGGCAGAACGTTCTAAATTATAAAACAAAACAAAAAAAACCACCAAAAACAGAGCTAGAAAGACAGGCGTTGAAATGTTAGAGCAGAAGGTCTGTACCAGCAGAGTTTGTCCTGAGTCACTTGTCCTTTATGGAACGTCAGACATTTCTGTGATCAAATACTGATATAGGTACACGGCAAGTGGGAATACTAGTATTGTCTTTCAAAAAAAGAAATAGGCATCTGCCTCATTCCATAATGAAGTAATGCGGCTTATGTATGATACAGTTCTGAAATCAGGACTCAGAAGTAGCTAGACAATGTGTCCGAAAAATTAACGGCCCTTAATTATGAAATGGGATTTGTAACTTTTTACCTTAAATGTAATTTTTGCCTACTTATGTAATATTCCGATTTGCGTTCTATTATTGTGCCATTGTGTTTAAATTGTGAAACTTGATTTCATTCTAATCTGCATTTTCTTCTAAATATTTCTTTTAAAGCGCAAACATAGATGTAACAAGTTTTATGGCACTATCATTAGGAGAGGTTTATAAAAGGGATACTTGATGTCTACAAAGAAAAACTCACGTTTTTAAATGCTACCGGATGTTTAACTGATTGTGCCTCCCCCTACGGGTAAGATGTGGGTGGACCCAGAGCTTGTCAGCTGGGCAATGGAAAGTCCAGGAACCAGATCTTGAACCTTGCCTTCAGAATTCAGAAAGTCGAAGCTGTATATTTTAAAGGTGTGTTAAAGAACAAAAGCTTCATAGAAAACCACATGAACAATAAACATGCATTCAAAGGCAGCCACCCAGTGCAGAATGCTTAACTTGAGCACAAATTGGGCAACATATGCTGGACACGCTTGTGCTGATTCATTGTCTGAGCAGCTAGCTCTTGATACACAATGTTCCTAAAAACACAGCTGGATGAAATTATCACACTAACAGCCCTAATTAATTTCAGCCCAATAGATAATAGCAGGACGTCTCTGTCCCACTTGGAATAGCCGAAAAACACAGCTTTTTATAGCTGTGAGCACAGAAACCAGGAAAAGTTCTAAGTCAACTGTAATGTCCAGATTATAGCTCACAGTAAAGGTTTCTAGACTTGTTCCCACAGAGGTGGGTTGCATACTAGGATTCCACAAAATAGAATCCCCTTGAGCATGGCATGTAACCTTTACTCTGCAGGCTTTAGTCCGCATAGCCTTTAGTCCTCAGCCTATGCTCAGTGTGTGCCCTTATACCACATGCCTTTTCTCCACAGGCCAGGGTGATTTTAGGGTTAAGATATGGGTAGAGGTGAAGTGGTGGTGGGTTTCAATTGTCTCTGTTTTGGTGTAAAATATCACATGACTCTGGCTTCCATCTGTTAGTGGATGCTGTCTAATTTCCTGAAGTTGACGGCTGAAAAATCGGAACATACCTAACAAATATTACTTTAGTCTGTGAACTTTGAGTCTGCATTCCTTTACTCTGTGAATTTTATTCTTCAAGCCTTTACTTTGCAGTTTTATCTAAAGTGATGATAAATGCCATTACAACACAAGTATTTGCTCCTCACATATATTTTGTACTCTGCATTTAGTTTTGCTTTTTAATCACCTCTGGGCAGTTATAGTTAGGACTATGATTCTATAGGAAAAGGATTTTTTGGTGTGCTAGTAACTTTGGTGCTGTTTGATGAATGTTCATGAAACATTACACAAATGTTGTTTTACCTCACCTCCTTCCTGGCTGAAAAGTTACAGGGTGATCAGTCAAATGCGGCAGAGAGAAGGGGGTGGGGGGGAGGCCCAAAACACCCCATTCAATTTTCAGTAGGAATTTTAGACAGAGCTACAGGTTCAAACTGATGAACGGATTTACACCAAATTTGGCAGAATGCTAGATCGTGGTTCCAAAACAGTGTTTTTTGTTATTTGGTGTAACTCCATTAAATAGTTTTTGAGCAATCAATGCTCAACAACTTTGCATATCTTATGCTGAGATCTGATTGTCTGCCACCATTTCACAAAGGATGTTGCAGCTGCCATTTTAGGATTCAGGACTTACTCCTGAGTCTGAAAAAAAAGTTAAAAAAGGAAATAATGGGACAGGGTAACAATACCCTGACTCCGGTGGCCTTATTTGGTTTACTTTTGTATGATGATGATTACCTTTACGTTGGTAGAATGGATAGTTCATGTTCTCACTGTACAGATTTGCACTAACAAATGTTGTTTTTCTTTTGCAGTTTACAGAATCCACCAGGGAGTAAAGCTTTCAGAGTTTTTGCAGTCATTTGATTTATTCAGTGATTAAACATAACAGGTGGAATGAGACGGTTACAACAATGCATTTATACTTCCTGAAGTTTGTAAAAAGCTGTAACAATATTGTACAAAGGAAATCAAAACATTTCAAGGACACATATATACCAGTAATGTCATGTAGATAACAGAGGGGTCATGTGGTAAAAGGAATCGCAAGATATATATTAATTTCAAAAGCTTCTAGGAAACTATACATATTTTTTAAATCCCGTGTTTGATATTGCTATATTTTCTTAGCAGTCACTCCTTACGCAGTTAGTACAGAACTCTTCTTTATCTCCATGTTATTGTATTTTTTTGGACAAAGATAACAATTTACTCTTGTTGGACTGAAAAATCCGGTTTCAATGTCTCTCAATCCTGCAGGTAATAGGCAAAACATCTGGGTCATTTGCATCCTAAGGCCACCATAAAAAGGTTGTGTTCTGCATTTGTTGCGGAACATATATTAGTTCTCTGCGCCTATCAGTAAACATTCACACTGTGGGCAAGTTTCCCAGGACCCTTTGTAAACTTAGGCCTGCCAGGCAAGCAAAGGTTTTCTGCTTATGAATGAAAGGTGCTCACTCATAAATTTCAAAATTCTACTACAGAATTACCCTATTTTGGTCTAATATTGTGTGTGAGTACCTCTCAATCACTGGTTGGGGAGTGGGTGTTGCAGGTGGGGTTTCCATGGAAAGTCTCAAAAGAAAACAAACTCAGGTTTTTGGGGGTACAAAAACATTTTACTTTAATGGCATTTTCAAACTCCTATCTAACTCCTCCTAAGTCTGAAAATGAAAAGGATTGTAGGTTGGGAGTGGTAATGGAACATCAACCAAAATTCAAAAGGGCATAGGTTAGGGTTTCTACAAAGTAAAATATTTTCTGTGGAGAAAACATTTTTTTTCAAAGTATCATTTTCACAACACAAGGTATGATGACAATGCCACACACCTCTGATTATCTTTCACAAACATTTTTAGCTGCCTTTAGCTGCCAGAAGAGAGATGAGAAAATGTCCAACAATAACAATGTTACCTCCATTTATTCCCTAATTGCCCCAGCAGTTTCTCTAGCAGTGAATTTTAAGGTGGCAGACATTGAGCTAAAAATAAAAGTGCTGGGGCCTCTATTAAAGGTTACACACACACACATATATTTATTTACATATATATGTGTGTATATATGTGTGTGTATATATATATATATATATATATATATATATATATATATATATATATATACACAGATATATATATATATATATATATATATATATATATATATATATATTAGTTAGGGTCACATTTGCCCCACTCAAAATGATAGAAATCCACTAGTTATTGATGTACTTATACTGCCAGGCTGCAGACTGGCTGCAGCCTGGTGTGTCGGCAGTATGACAGAGGCAGATCAGCCAGGGTCATAATGGGTGCTTGATGGGGAAAGGGGTTGAGGTGGATGAGTTTTTTCTTTCTAAATTGTTGTGCTTTGCCAAAGTTATGAGCAAAATAAACAACACTCTTCCTATGGAATCTCTGACCCAACTATAACTACACAGTGGCAGTATGTAGTTATATTTAGGACTCAAGTATTATTTTTTTTGATAATAACTTTGGCACAGTTTGAGGAATATTCACATTTTCAAAACTCGTATACTAATTAGTTTAGCTGCTGTCTGGAAAGTTTCATGGTGATTTGTCAAAAAGAGGCCTAGAAAAAGAGGGGTTCCCAAAGCACTTTTCCCCATGTTATGTCTTTGGGGATTTTTCAACTTTTGAACACAACTACAGACCGAACCGCTGAATGGATTTACACCAAATTTGGCAAAAAAGTAGATCGTAGTCCAAAAAGATCTCTTTTTGTTATTTGGCACAAATCTGTTCAGTAGCTTTGGAGTTATTAAAGGAAAAAACAAATTGTACATCTAGGGAAGCAGATCCTTTGCAAAGGTCGTGCTCAGCATGGGGTTGGGTGCATGTGGGGGGGGTTTGCCGCAGGTCCTGTGACCAACCCCTACCACACAGGGTTGAATGCTGTACGCGGCAGTGTTTTTTTTAAAGTATGGTATTTATATCCTATTTTGCATTAAAAAACCATAGAAATTCACTGAAAAAAACAAAGGCTAAAGGGACATTATAGTTAGATTCACGTTTTACCAACACAAAACCCTAGAAATTCAACAGTTATAGTTGCTTATAGTTTTACTTATCTGAAGAAACTACAACTCATATGGGAAAGTAACTTCAGGCTACCAGTTATAGTTTCTTAACAGAAATAAAACTCCGGGTGGTTGTAATCTGCCAGGGCAGCACTGCAAGCACCGCTGCCCAGGGGATTACGAGTCCCCATCTGCCAGCTTTTCCATGGGGGCCCCCATGCACAGCCCTGCTCCATCGCGCATTTCACTGCCCAAATTACAGGCAGTGAAATGCGCAACAGGAGCTACTGCACCCGACGCACCTTAACATTGCCGCTGTGGTGAGTTTTCTGCTAGGCCAGCTTGCGGAAATGCTGTTTTCATCCGTTGGCTCAGCCAAAAACTCCTAATAGGGTGCCAATCATACCACCAGCACTGGCGGTATGATGGTGCCCGTGGCTTTGACGGTCTTTGAATAAGCTCACCGAAGTCATAATGAGGGCCAGAGTCCCTAAATGTTGATTTCCCATGGTAATTCACATGAGAAATTTTGCTCTACAATATTGAAAATCAGACTGAATAGAGTTAAAACAAGTTTAGCAAAAAGTAAGAACTTTGCTCAAAGCTTGCTTTTTGTGATTTGATGGTAGTTTGTTTAGCAGTTTAAGAGGAATTTGCAATTAAACAGATGCTCAGGTAGGCATGAAGGGGTTAAAAAGTTAGGCATACCTAGTCCTTCACTACCTAAAATGGAAAGAATCAGGGGCCTATGATTGACAGAGGGAGCTTTTTCTCACATTGACATTTTCAGTATTGCAGGACCAGTCCCACATTACCAAGCGATCTGATTAGCTGGTCACAGCTGAGAAGGAAATATTGCATCTGAGATTACAGGACTCGTCCTTGTCACTTGAAATTTTTAAAAATAGGCTGTAAAGGAGTAGAACCGGCACCTCCTGGTACTAGTGGTTTTGGGGGGCAGAGGGACCACCACACTCCCCAAGGGGCCAATCTTAATAAAAGCAATATGTTGTATTTGAACAGTACGTCTGTGAGGTACCACCATACTCCAGAGGGACCCAGGATGGCTGACCCATTTGGTACTGCTGTTCTTCCCCTGGAGCCACTGCTCAAGCGTCACCACCATGTTACCATAGTGCTGTGGCTTCTTCCTCAGGTAAACCAAATACACATAAAAAGTCAAGTAGAAACTTCCATTTTTAAATAGGGTTATTCATCAGTATGTTAATTTCATATTGCAAAATATCTAAAGAAGGACAGAGGAAGCAGGTTCTCAGAGTAATTATTTTAATTGTTATCATTATTTGATGTTCTCTAAAACACAGTTTTCTTTAAATTGACCAGAAGACTGGACTGTGGAGTACATCCTCATTTTGTGTTACCACTGGGTCAAAAATGGATACTAAATATGGTGTGTTTTACCTAGAAGAGCATTGAATGCTGCTAACGTATTGAAATTGATAAAATAATTACATCAGTATCAATTCACACAGGGCGATGGAGAGCATGGGGTTCATATGATAAGTTACGAATTTGCTGTTTATATACAGTAGAAGTAGATGTGAGGATGAGCAAGACATGATTTGTGTGTTAGTGAGAAAATTCTAAGTTTTAAACATTATTAAACTCATTTATTTGCTGCCCTAGCAATAACTCCTGCAGGCCAGGACATATGTATAGTGTAGTGGTATATAGTCTAGTGAAGTTTTCTTCATTCATTTATAGCATATTGCTTCACTATTGTGGTATGTATGTCTGAGTGCTTTCGTTGTAGGTTGTGTGAATGTTTGTTTCCATGAAAAGTGGACTGTATTTTAAAACTGGAATATTCTCTGCTTTATGCTGTTTTTCTTTGATTGATTTACTTTCAAACCGTTCTCCTCGACACTCTATAAAATGTCTAACTTTTCATAGGATTATTTTCTGTTCATGTTTTTTGCCAAATGTTCAATTTGTGTAATAAGCAAACAATGTTAGCAAGTTTTGTATCGATTTTAAATAAAATAATTTGTATGATGTTTCATGTCTTTTATATCCATATTTGTTATATTATTTCTTCCTGCTTGTTCCCCAAAAATGTGATAAAGGATCCTGTTTGTCTTGCACAGCAAGCAAGGCTATACATTGTCTGTGCCAAAGAGAATTGAATGTTACATACAAAGTTATTCACATACTTCTACATTAAAACATGTTTACAGTGTTTTTAAAATCATTTGACCAATTTGATAGCTTCCAGCACATGTCACTATTTAAACATGGATCTAGAGTAAAGCAGTTGTCTACACTACAACTACAAAACCAGATGGCTATTTTTTTCACATTCTTCAAAATATTTGAATTGAATCAGTTTAAAGAATTAAATTAACAGGTAATCATTTTTCCTCAAATTGTTTGTGTAACATATACTTCATGTGTATTTGTGGGCTGCCATGTCATTATGTGATTACTTTCATTAACTTCAAACAACACAAACATTTATTTAGTTCTTCATTCATTATGTTTTTATTCTACTTAAAACATTTTGTACCTACACCATTTCATCATGAAGAGCAATAAGAAATAAACATATCAGTTTTTTCTTGAAACATTTGATTACAAAAGGTCTGCAGAGTGAACAATGTTTTCTTGAACATATGGTATCAACAAAGAAAGGGATAGGGAGATTGATGGTCCAGTCTCCCAAAATGACTAATCACACAATAAATAAGTACACTGTTCCAATATATCTAGGGGAACATTAATGTTCAGGAGCAAGAGCCCTCACACATCCAAATGGATGTCATGCTTCATCATCGGGTTGCTCCTCATCAGACTGGCAGTGCAATATCTGACGAGCTCCCCGATCCGGGGATCTATGCCAGAGATCTTTTTTAAAGTAGCTGCTGTCGTGATCGTAATGGTCAGACACTAATTGCGGCAGGAGAGTGAAAGGATTAAAATTGGTTCTCAACCCCACAGGAGTCTGCTTTTTTTAATGTGTCAACAAGAGAAGGCTAAGACCAAGATTAAAAACACAGGGAAAGTGGAAAATGAGGATTCATGCTCAACCACTTTATAACAAAGCCTGGAGATCTGGGAAATTATCACCTGACCCCTAAGGTATGGTCAACATGTTTTGCGTATTATGGTCTCTACAAATCCTATAACGCTTCTTCAGGACCAACAAACAAATTAACTTCTCCTGACTTATAATAAGTTACGAGAAAACTAATTAGTGTATATATAAAAATTATTACAGTCACTTACATTTTGGTAAACTGTCTGTCAAAAAATTGAAACAAAAAAGGTCGCCCATTCCTCATCATTGGGAGGGTCCCTTGGGAAATAGCATGCCCCAAACAGTCACTATTGTGTGCTGGTGGTGAGGGTCCGTTGCACCTACCCTTGGCATGCTCTCCCGAAAAAGTACTTGAACATATGACCTGAGTGGTCAGTGGAGTAACTAACTTGTAAACTTTAACTACTGTTTTTCTTCTTGCTTTTATGGATCTGTCCTGCACATTTTACAACATTAACACATCCAAGCTATGGGACTTACTAGGTGATACGCGGTTGAGGATGGATTTGTGCAGTTCCTGAGAGAGCTGCACCAACATCTACAGGCCAGAGTGACGCATGGGTCTAATGGGGAATGTTTCTGATTCCAGGAATTTACACTGAGAGGTTCACCAGGGGTGTATGCTGGCTTCAAATCCTTTAACTACTTTACATCAATAAGTTAGAGACTTCTTCTGTAGGTTTAGGTGCATGAACAAAAAGGTGCTGGCACTTCTCTATGTTGATGTATTGGTGGTCAGAACTGCCAATGGCCTTAGCACCCTCATTGATGGTTTTGTTGTTCATAAGGAGGTCATCAATCTGGAAACAAATCAATCAAAAACCTTTACAACGGTCTGCATCCCTAAAAATGTGAAGACTTGAATCCTTTATATTAAGGTTAATCGTATTGAGAGGGTGTGATCTTTTCTGTATTTAGGTGTCACTTTTGATGAAAGTGTAAGTTGGGCCCCATGTATGGATAATAGGTGTTCTAATTTTAAACAAGCCACATGGTCAAATTTTAATGTCTCAGCGTGCATTGGGGAAAAAAGAATGATTTGCCTGCTCATTGAGATATATAAATACAGATGTGTGCATGTTTTGACCTATGGTACTGGGATTTGGGGTTGCTCAATTATGGACATCTTGCAATTGGAGGAAAATAGGGTGCTACGTAAGCTGTTAGGGTTCCCACCCTGTAGTAGCAACTTTTTAAGTGCATGAGGAGCTTGATCTAGACTATGTTAAAGACTGCATTAAATTAGCTCCTATGTTACTCTGGTGTTCTGTGTGGTGTAATGAAGAGGCCTCAGTTACTAGAGAGGTGATAGAGGACTGTCCCATGTGTGCCGGGGTCCCTCATTGTCCTGGTTGCAGTGCATGCAGAATACTCTTTCCAGTCTTGATAGACCATCCCTTTTTTATGATCCTACATCTATTAGGAAGGCGGCTAAGAGGTGTGTTTGGGAAAACTTCCTGTTGGTGCGTACTAGGGAAAGTGAGCTGGCCCTATCTGTGACAGAATCTTATGGTATGTTTGTGTCAATCCAGATGTTTTCTGGGAGTGAACCATAACTAGAGTGGGTCTCAAGTCCTTGGAAGCGGTCTCTTCTTACTAGAATCTGCCTCAGTTCTATCAGGTGGAAGCTATGTTTTCTTATTGGCCAGTACAATGCTTTCACTATTTGTCACTGACCTTGTGACAAATCATCTGGCCAAACTTTACTGCACTTTTTGTTCTTCGGTAAGTTGTACAGAGATTTGACTTAGAGTTTTCTTATTCCTGCACTCTGGAAAGCAAAGATCAAAAAGTGCAGACCTGCACTCCTTTATCTCCCTGCCATCTCAGGAAGTCTCGTTTAGAGTGGGCCTGTTGTGAAACTACATAATTCTTTGCTGTTTTAATCACAGGTTTTTATGTAACTAATTCTTACAGTTTTTATCCTTTTAAAAATATTATGTGTTTTATGGGTGAAAACCAGTTTTAATGCTTGGATTGTATTGTGGTTATTGTTATACGGGTGCTTTTACGGCCATTGTTTGGCTCCAAGATTTTCTGTCCGTCTGACTACTATTTTTTTAAAACAATACTTGATCCAACTGAAAGTAGTTATGGGTGCTTATATTTAAAAGTAACACTTAATTTTTAAGAAAACATTTTTTTTTAAATCAGCTGCATTCTAAGTTTCAGTGTCCAAATAGATCTAGTCTTTTAATGCAACACTGTTAATAGTACAAATAAAGGCACATTTGAGTTATTTAAAAGAGGCAGAGCCTCTATTCTAAGACATGCACTATGCAAGCAAGCACCAATTACTATTATGTGCACATCAATCTGGAAGGAGGATTGAAAGCGAAGAGACACTGCACCAACGGCTTGGTCCATTCATAAAATCCAACAATTGAGCACTTGTGTAGTAATTGTGCACACACCAAAATACTCAGGCCCAATAGATAAACGTGATATGTTTGTTGCGTCGACTTTTTAAAATAATATACATAAAATGGTGAAAAAAAGCATATTTTTTTCCTGAAGTAGGCATGCTTTCATAGGAATTAAATATGCACATCTCAACATGTAGAAATTGGGAAGATGGTGAACCCCCACAAAGTAATAATCTTTTGGTTAAAATATAAATGATGAAACAGTTCTTGACTCAATAAAAATCACTGGGACATCATGGCATGTCATTGTTTTTAGGCCGAGCGCGCAAGCGCTTTGACCTGTTGTAAGTATTGTGGTCTTTAAACCACTCCCATCTATCATTTTCATTCATTTCTAGGTTTGCCTTTCAAAAATCACTTGATTTTTAATTAGTAAATGCTTTATGTTTGTCCCACCTTGGGGTGGTTTGGTTTACCGCCTTGGACACCAACCCTGTTACAGGGATAATTGCATGATTATCGTCATACTTGAGCATGGGTAAACTACTTTTTTCTTTTGTCTGTGCTTCATGGCTGCCATGTCGCTCACAGTGCTCAGAGCGAGAAATCAATATACTGTTTCGTTTTTGCATTATATGCACTCTGATCTGCTTAGTACATGTTCTTTGCAGCAGGCATATTAACCCTGTGCACTACCTTATGATGACTCCAAGCTTCCACTAGGAAAAAGTATGTTCTCTCTTCAGAAAGAACATAAATCGCCAGAGTTACTTGTACATTTTAACATTACATGCGCTTTGTGATTTGCCTAGTACACGTTCTTTGCACTAGGCATATTAACCCTGTGCGCTACCTTATGATGACTCTAGGCGACCACTGAATCAAAGTATGTTCTCTCTCCAGAAAGAAACTAAATCACCAGAATTATTTTGACATTTTTACATTATATGCACTTTGTGACTTACCTAGTGTATGTTATTTGCAGCAGGAACATTAACCCTGTGCTCTACTTTATGATGACTCCAAGCTTCCACTAGAAAAAAGCACGTTCTCTCTCCTGAAATAACATAAATCACCAGAGTTATTTTGACATTTTTACATTACATGCTCTTTGTGATTTGCCTAGCACTCATTGTTTGCAGCAGTCACATTAATCCTGTGATGATGACTCCAAACTTCCACTAGACAAAAGTATGTTCTCTTGGCTGCCATGGTGCTCACAGCGCTTAGAGTGCGAACTCGATCGGCATTATTGTTCTTACATTATAAGCACTATGATCTGCGTAATACACATTCTTTGCAGCACACATATTCATTCTGGGACTTGTAGTTTTGTTTTTATAACATGATACAAGCAGGAAACCAGCCCTTGGAGTAGTATTTGTAGAGTTGTTCAGTTCCCTAGTTCTATGCTTGATTCGCTCATATAGTTTACGTTTCAGCTTTGCATTTCAGGACTTGTAGTTTTATTTTTATAAAATTTTACAAGCTGTGAGTACAAAGCAGAAACATGACTAGATGAACTACATACTTTGAAGTCTATGAAACTTGAGTTGTGGGTGTGTGTGTGTATTTATAAAACTAACCTTAAGGAGAGATTACAGTTGATTATGCTGTACAATGGTCAATATTTTATAACTAATATTTCAGCTCAAGACTGCCTGAGGATCATTAATGTCATGTGAGGTGGTTCTCCTCAAGCAAGTGAAATATCATGGGCTCTTTGTTCAACTCCCCGGAATGCAGTAAAGGGACAGTGATCCAGTAAGCACGTATTCTTGGACTACAATTATTAAAGTTGTCTGTACCAACTGCCAAGTAAATGTGTTTTGCACCTGAGAGTAGTTTGTCTTTTAAGGGCCTTGTTTAAACAATATTCCAGTAGGCCTATTAGCCCTTTAGGTATATGCAAGGCCACTGGAACTATATGGCAGAAAGGACTAAAACATGCAGCAGGGCTGACCATTTAATGTGGCAAAAACATCCAGTTATGCATTTACAATTCCAATAGCTCCAACACAAGTAAATGTGAGACCTATTGCATTGCAAATGTTTGTTACAGTATTGAATTGTGAACAGAAACAGTGCACACTAGGAAAACTGATTTGAGCATTTAAGCCTACAATATCTTTGCAGATAATTTAAAATGTGTTCAATGTCCCTGTAGGAAGTCAATCTTCTCATTATGTTTCAAATTTTTGATTTCATATAGCTATTTTTTACCTCCTTTGTGGGTTGTAGCTAAGTATCCTATGCCATTGGTCTTCCACTGCCACCATTTCTACATTGGCACTGCCCTCACTGTATGCCAGAACCTCAGGCTGACATTAGAGAGTACTAAAATATAAATAACTATTCAATTGCAAGGAAACATTTTAAGTGTAGGGAAACATGTTTGTGACATAAAGTTTAGTTAAAGAAATGCAGCAGCTATAGTCACAGAAATCGTAAAGCTTAAATGACCTATGTATCATATGGATAGGTTTAAATTTCTTTTAAATTAGACCTCAGGAAATGTGGCCATGCACATTAACAATTTTGAATCATATATGTAATTTTACCAAAACAACTAATTGGCCGGATTTGAAAATACCTTTGATTGGCACTGTTAAATGTCCTCTGTGGTAAATAAAGCAGTGCTTGGTGCATACATCTTTATACCTCTGATTTCTGAAAACAGAATTCTGTAGGTGGTAATGAGTAACAAGAATGTTTGTGCATATTTACTATGTTGCATTTTGTTTTGATGACTATGTGCTGTGTTGTTTCCTGGGCTGTTGTGTTCTTTGTTGCTTTATTCCATTGTGTAGGTGTTATGTTTTGCTGTAATTGCTTTGTTGTGTTCTATATTGCTTTGTTTTGCAAAGGTATGTTCTAATTGTGTTATTTTGATTTTTCGTATTTTACTGTGGTATGCTTGATTGTGTACCCTAGAGATGTCAGCAAATGCTGCTATATATCAGCCAAAAGTTCCAATAATAAACAATCATTTACCATTATATATGGTGGTAAAATAATGCAGCTCTAGCTCCTCCACTGGTTAAAACACCAGACCGTCCAACACTGATACAGAGACCTATCTTGAATTACCACAGATAATATATGATTTGACCCCATATTTCCAATGAGATATCTGAGATACCTTTTACCTTTGTTGACTTATGAAACTGTTTGGGTGATTGAAGCGTAAGTTAATTAATTGAACATTTTCACTTGTTATTGGAGGACATTACACCTTTTCAAAGTACACTACTGACCAGGGCCTGGACATTAAATGGTACTAGTGGACCTGCAGCACTGCTTGTGACACCCACTTAAGTAGCACTGTAAAACATGTTCCAGGCCTGCTATTGCAGCCTGAGGGCAGTGCTACACTGCCATGCCGACTTGGCATTTAAAACCCCTTGTCAAGCCTTCAAACCCCCTTTAATTACATACAAGTCACTCCTAAGGAAAGTCCTAGGTAGCCCATAGGGCAGGGTGCTATGCACATAAAAGGCAGGACATATACTTTTATGTTTTACATAGCTTGGTAGTAAAAAACTCCTAAATTAGTTTTTTACTACTGTGAGGCCTAACCCTTTCATAGGATAACACTAGGGATTCCTTATAACATCTACATTTTTGTAATTCCTGATTGGAAAGAATAGAACTTTCATGTTTAGTACCTATGGAACTGTAATGATAAATCCTCTTTAATGGTATGGTCGTATTTATTGTTATAATTTAGAAAATGTCACTTTTAAAAAGTTGGCATTTTCCTGCTCTTAGCCCTTTGTGCCTGCAGCCTGTCTCCAATACACTTGTGGGATGGCAGCTGGGCTTTGTGGATTCCCTCTAGACAGCTACACATAAAAGGGAGCGTAGGTGTGACCGAGGGAACATCATCATCCTGATGGGCCATCTTGGGCAGAATGGGAGGGAAAAGGTTAGCACAGCCTCACACACCTGAATAGGCTGTGTCCTGTCCCCACACAAAGGACTGCTTAACTCCCTGTAGTAAGTCTGGAGCCAGGGCAGAATGGGAGGACCTCTGTGCACTTCAAAGCTCTTCTTTGAAGTCTCCTTCACTTCAAAGGCATCAGTGGGTATAAGAACATGACTTTTGACCCTACCAACTCAGTACACCTCTGGACCTGTGGATGCTCTCCCATGAAGAAGGACTGCTGTGCTGCTACAAGGACTGATACTCTGCTGTACTGCTGATCTTGAAGAACTGTTTTCTTGCTGTGCTGATGTGCTGCATGCTGTCCTGCTTGTCTGGGTGAGAAGGACATGACCCACATCACTTAAACCCAGAGCCAGAGTTACTCCAATGGCCCGCTGGCTTGCCTCTTGTTCTTCTGAAGCCTCAGGGACACAAAAGACTTCCAAATTATCACTTATAGCACCTGGACTCTGCTATCTGTGAGTCTTACCCTGCCAAGTGGTGACAATCGAGTCCTTGGCCTTTGGAATTGGGCATAAAGTGCTGCTCCAGCCCAAAATCCGTGCATCGATGCTGTTGCACTGCTTGAAACTGGTGCATCTCCATCAACATCGCTGCTGCAAGGATCGGGGCATCACATTGCTGTCAACACTGTGTATAACCTCTAGTTCCAATGCACTTCTGAGTTTGCAAGACGATGAACCAACGCATCATCTACATCCAACGGATTGACAATGATGTCCTTCTGTGTGGTATTGTCGCTGTTTTACTGTTGCACCAATACCTACAACATTACCTCTTAATTTAAGACTGATTGCTCAGTGCCAAAATACCAGGGGGTGAGTGCAGGCTACATTTGGATGTGTTTGTGACTTACCCTTACTAGGATTGTGGTTCCTGCTTGGACAGGGTGCATACCTCTACCAACCAGAAATCCAATTTCTAACACCAGTGTTTCAAAGAAAACATATGCTGATATGATTAAACACTTGAGTGGCTGAAATGTGATTACTGCCCTGATTATATGCTAGTGAATAGGTATGACATTTGTTTTTTAGAGGGTGTTGCTTGTGCTGTGTTGAAAATGTTTGGTAGATGCAACAGGAGCTCCTTGGCCATATGGCCGTTTTATGTTCTCCCACCATAGAACCAATACCATATAGTAGTAAAGGAAAAGTGTATAATGTGTGAACTCTTTAGGGACTAGATTCTGACAGTCTATCAATGGTACTCATTTGTTGCCCCACTGGTACTTCAGAATGATCTTCTGGCAGTAAAAGAAGAAATATGACCACACTGGCTGTTCTTCGAGAATTTCTGTCTGCCTGCCAAATGCATCCTGGGAGAACCTGGCTCTAAAAATGAAAAACCTGAAGTCTAAAAGGATTAAGAACATCTAGGACCAGAGATGCCAGTTGCCTAGTTAACAGGATCCCATTAAGCAAATGTACTACTATGGACACTGTGTAAGGCCTGAACCAGTCATGGGGAGTTAGATGTATTTATATGTTGTCAGACTGCTTCACAGAGATAATTTACTTTCTATCATTCATATCTTTTGTATTAGCCTTTGTAAAAACTTTAAGCTGAAGTCTTTGGGAAAAACTTTTTGGTGTATTACTTATTGTTAATACAGGTTTGTCTGATTCCTTATCCATTGTTGGAAATTTTTATTTTTTTATTTTTTCTAATTACATTTATCTTTTTTTTTACTTAAATGTAAAGTTGACGTGTAGGTTTTTTGTTTCCTAGCTCTATAGATAGATGTTTGGTTGGAATATCACATATTACAACACAGGGCATTCTCCCACATGCCTTTACCCAGCAAGTGTTACAACTTTACGACATTCACAATGCAGTGCTTTACAACACTTGTTTCTACCATGCAATGTATTTATAGCATATATATTTAAAGTCACTGAAAAAACAAAGGTTACAGAGACGTTCTAGTTAGGTTCTAAATTTATTTGTACAAAACCATAGAAAATCAAGAGTTATAGGTATTTCAAGTAACTATAACTCGCTCCCCAAGGTAATTTTAACTCGCAACTCCGCCATGCAAATGTTTCTTCATTAATTTGACTGCTAATGCTTCATTTACATTTTTAACAACATTATAGAAGTTGTCATGAATGCTGTGATATCTGGGGTAATTAGCTGTGCATGGCAAGGTGACAAGTTATAGTTACTTTAGGGTGCAAATTATAGTTACTTGAAATAATACTAAATATAACTGTTGAATTTCTAAGATTTTGTATGAATAAATTTAAAACCTAACTATAACGCCCCTGTAACCTTTGTATTTCTCAGTGCATTTCTATTTCTTTTATTCTATTTCCTACTATAACACTCCTGTAACCTTTAGTTTCTATGGGTGTTAGAGTGGGTGTGAGAGTGTTTATTTGGGTGTGAGAGTGTATGCCTGGGTGTGCGAGTGTCTGAGTGTGAAAGTGGGTGTGAGAGTGTCTGGGTTTGAGAGTGGGTGTGAGAGTGCCTGGGTTTGAGAGTGGGTGTGAGAGTGCCTGTCTATGTGTGAGAGTGGGTGTGAGGGTGTGTACCTGGGTGTGAGAGTGGGCCTGAAATTGTTCATCTAGGTGTAAGAATGTATGTCTTGTTTTGAGAGTGGGTGTGAGAGTGCCTGTCTGGGAGTGACAACATGTGTGAGTGTGTACCTGGGTGTAGGAGTGGTTGGAAGAGTATCTACCTGGGTTTGAGAGTGGATGTGACATTGTATTCTTGCGTGTGACATTGGGTATGAGAGTGTATTTCTGGGTGTGAGAGTGTTTCTCTGGGTGTAAGAGTGTGTACCTGGGTGTGAGAATGTCTGTCTGGGTGTGAGTGTGAGTGTGAGTATGAGACTGTCTGTCTGGGTGTGAAAGTGCCTTCCAGAGGGTCTGTCTGGTGTGATAGTAGGTGTGAGAGTGTGTACCTTGGTGGGAGAGCATCTGAGTGTGAGAGTGCAAAGGGTCTGTCTCGATATGAAAGTGGGTGTGAGAGGGTCTGGATGTGAGAGCACATGCCTGAGTGTGAGAGTGGGAGTGAGTATGTCTGTCTGGGAGTGAAAGTGGGTGTGAGAATGTGTACCTGGGTTTCAAAGTGGGTGTAAGAGTGTGTATCTGGGTGGGAGATTGGGTGTGAGAGTGTCTATCTGGGTGGGAGAGTCGGTGTGAGAGGGTCTGTCTGGGTGTGAGATTCACTGAGATCCGCGGATCCACCTGCAGATTTACACTGGGGGCTGCTATGAGCCCCACAGATGGATCTGTGGATCTCAAAAACAGTAAAAGAAAAAAGATGTCATGATTTTTACAACTTTATTTATGGCTGTCCTCTACTTCTATCCCCCCATCGGGGCTACTGCCAGTAAGTTTTAATTTTTATACATTTTTTTACTTTAAGCCTCAAATTACTTTCAAATGTACCTCTGCAACACTATTTAGCCACCCTCATCCTTTATCTTGGTTAACATAGAGTAGCACTTGCATCTCAAACTTTAGTGATTTCTAAACAGAGCATCACATAAATTATAAGATGCACAACAATGCTTGCTCCCAGGACTTATGCTATTTCTGTGCCGTGATCCCACACTTACACTCAGTAGCTCAATGCTGATTAGAACTATGGTGTTATAAGTATTCATTTAACATTTCATGAGTGATGTAATATGCAAGGTTGTATGTAGTGCCTGGGGGGAGTGCAAGTTACTGTTAGCTCAGTAAACCATAACTGATTAAATGTTGTATTATTGTTTATATTATTACAAAGCACAACTATACCTTCACTTTCCTTTGTTTTAAATTTCCAGTGACTGCATATATGTATATGTGTATATATATAAGTATATGTGAAAATATGTATATATCTATATATATATATAGATATAGATATATATATATATGTATATATATATATATATATATATATATATATATATATATATATATATATATATACACATACATATATATATTTATATCTATATATATATATATAGATATATATGTATATACATACATACATTCACACACACACAGGGCTAAAATCATTTTTTTAAACATTTTTGCTGCGGATTCAGTGGATTTTTAAAAAAAAAAAATTTAAATGAAGCCCTGGCTGCAGCTTTTCATTTCTTTAAGCCCCCGGGTGGCCCAAGTCCAGGGGGCATTTGTGTTTTGGAATGCGGGTGGCTGCCTGGCCCTCACAAGCCCCAGGGATCACCAGGGGTTAAATCAAACTGGTGGTGGGGAGGCCCATTGGCCTCCCCTACAGCCCCAGGGACCACCACCCCCCTGTAGCAGTACTGGATTACAACATGGGGAATGCCCAAATGCCTCTCCCACAGCCCTGGGATCACCACCTTCCCAGGGCTTTGTTTCATTGACTGTCAGGGGGCCGCATGGACCCCTGGAGCCCTGTGGATCACCACCTCCCGAGGGCATTTTTTTATCTTGTGTGTGGCGGTATTAGAATTTAGTGTAGGGGTGCCCTGTTGCCCCCCTGCTGCACTGCCGATCCATTTTGGATCTCCACCTTCCTTGGGCTATGATCATTTGAGGCCCCCATCCCTCAAGGAGCCACAGATGGCCCTGGGACCCCACCCCCAGGGCCGGCTCCTGCAATGTGTCCATCGCCGGGACATAGCTGTTTTCTGTGGTTTGGCGGCATCTTTGCAGTTGCAGCCAAGCCATAGCAAACACTTCGAATTTTGACAGCGGGACATGTGAACCATGTCCCGCTGTCAAAAACAAAAGCTTTCATCTCTGTTCCCTGCATAGGTGCAGGGGACAAGGATGAAATGCTTCAGCAAGCATGGAGCTGCTTGCGGAAGCATTGGCATTGCGAGGGAAGCTTTGAGGCTTCCCCCGCAGTGCCCGATAGCCCGGAAAGGTCATTTCGAAAAAATAAAAAATAAATAAATAAATAGATAGATAGGAACCGCAGGGGAGCCCTTGAGGGCTCCCTCACGGTCCCAGATAGCCGATAAAGGGCTAAAATAAAAAGTAGAAAAAACAGTAGATCAGTGTGAAGGTCACAGAGCTTCCCTCTTTTTCATTTTTTAAAGTGCAAATTAATTTTACTTTTTAATGACAGATATTTTTTTTATTTTAAACTGTAGATAAATATCTCATGATAAGTATATCATACATCAAAGCCTAAAAAACTCTTTATCTCTCTCCCTCTCACTTTTTTCTCTCCTCTCTCTGACTCTCTTTCAATCAATGTCACCCACTTACACGCTCACTCAAACACTTATGCACCCACTCACAGATCCACTCAGACACTCACGCACTCACTCATAGACCCACTGAGACTCTTGCACCCACTCAAAGTTCCAGTCAGACCCTCACACACCCACCCATAGACCGACTCAGCCAGTTACACACCCTCTTACAGACCCAGACTGTCACACACCCACTCACAGACCCACTGACATCCTCATGTACCCACTCAAAGACCTGCGCAAGCACTGACACACCCATTAAAACCCTGATTTACGCACTCTTACACCCAGACAGACAGCCTGACAGCCACTCTCACTCCCAGATACACCCTCACACACCTAGTCTCACACCCAGAGAGGCTGCACCTTACTCATGTTGTGCCTGGACAATGGGTCGTGCACCGCATGAGGTTGGGTGGTTAGGGCGGTGTGGCTGCTGGGTTTGGCTGCAGGCCAGGTCTTGCAGGCAACCTCCCCTGTGCACAGGTGAAGGCTGTGCACGTTGTAAGTTTGGGTGCTTGTAGAGGGTTGGCCTGGCCAGGCCCTGTGGCCAAACGCCACTGTGCATGGCCATAGTAATGAAAATTACTATACTTAAAAAAACTATAAGGTTACTATAACTCACACCCCTGCCATGGACAGATTGTTGTAAAATGTTTTACTGTAAGTATTACATTGATATTATCAGTGATGTTATCAAAGATGTTGTGTGCTGTAATTTGTGGGGTAATTAGCACTGCATGGTGGGGGCGCGGGTTATACTTACCTTAGGGCACGGGCTTCAGTTACTTGATATAATTCTAACTATAACTGGTGAATTTCAATTTTTTTTATGTTTAAAAGGTGAGCCTAACTGTAACGTCCCTGTAAACTGTTTTTTTCAGTGAAGATATATATCTAGAGCATGATTTGTGTGAATTGACTCATTTATGGATGAAAGCATTACATGAGCTCTACCAGGACCAGAATGCTTTGAAACTTCCACTGGGGAAGCTCCGCTTAGAACGTGGAGGTCAGCAAAAACTCTGCCAACAGCCAGCGGAGCAAGGTTTACTGCCGCGCTCAGTCCTCTCACCCCGAGCAACACCAAAAACTCATCAGGAAGCGAAGCAGAGGACCCATGGACACCAAAGTAGAGCATTCTTCAGTATGACAGGCCTCACTAGAATGGACCACGAATACCGCCTTCTCCTCCAGCTTATTACCAAAAACCTAATTTTAATGCAGGCTCTAATACAGCCTATGAGAGTCCTCTTCCTGCAGCCTATCAATGCTTACTTCAACTGCAGTGATTTCTTCTTGGCTTATCAAGGCTCAGGGGAATGCACATCTGCATCTGCACATCTTGTATTTCCTCTGCTGCTCTGTGTGTCTGCCATCCTTTTAGTGTCCCTTGCCTCCGGGACTCAGCGCAGCAGAAAGAAGTACGTCCGAGACTATAATGAAGCAGCCATGGCGCAGTTGCTTGAAGACTGGGAGGTGAGTTAGGAAGAAGAAATGAAAGGGAGCTCTCGGGGTAGATGAGAACACAGGTGGATCTAGGGATCCCAGGGATGCACTGCTCCCCAGACTGGGAATGAGATGTCCCGTTCTTGAGTCAGTCTATGCTTGTATATCCTGAGAAGATCATTTAATCTCCCACGACATCTCATCCACCAAAATATAAATCCATTTATTTCCTAGGGGATTTATGTTTCATCTCACATTGAAATCTAAGTCAGGCCCTATTTCCCTAAGTAAAGGTTCTAAATAAACAAATGCAAGTTTTAGAATCATTGCACAACTGGCTCGAAAATGAAAAGACAATTTGCGCCAATAACAATATTTCTCAGAGCTTGCTCCAAAGTATGTATTGTTAGCGCATCTGACCTCAATAAGTAAACTTACAAGGGAACGCAAATAGGTCGATGAACCTTTTGGCTACACTTAATATCCCGTACATGCAGATCAATAATCATTAACAATTAATAACGTTAGTAATCAACTGGAGTCAGTAATTGTCCCACACCATGACCTTGCAGTCATGAAAAACCACACCTTTTACGTAAAAGTTAGAATATTCATTGCCCTACATTAACAAAGCTAATGTGATGTAGGTGAATCTCAAAATCAATTGGTAAACATACAGAAAAACACTGGCTGACCGAAGTCACAAAAGAATCGCAATCTAATCAAAGCTTGAGCTACTACAGATTCTAAAATTACAGTACAAATTAATAGTAAGAAAAACTGCACCAATTATATTAGATTCAGCAAGGAAAATAAAACAACTGTTACTCCATGTATTGAACTCCACAGTGAGGATCCTAATTAGCACCAGATTAGAATAGCGTGTTTGGGCTTTATGCAAAACAATTTAGTCAACACAAATTTGAAAAAACATCTAACTATGTCTCAATTAAAATAGCGGTTGGTACCTAGAAACAAAAGCAAATAGACATAGCAAACAACATCACAGTCAATATACCTATCCTCAGTTTGGATCAGCAAGCTGTGACAGTCTTCTTAATCAGGACATCAGTTTGGTCAGCAAGGCATCAGGATTCAGCATCAAAGTTCAGAGAAGGCAAAGTCTTTAAGCAGAGAAGTTAAGCATGTCTCTTCTCAAGATGGAAAATGGGTAAAATGGGAAATGCTGTCTTCTTCTCAGTGCAGTTACATTTCCTAAAACTATTTCCCAAGTCCCTATTGGTCAAGGGATCGCATGTTCACTCTTTGTCCAATTGAACTAAAAATTCAAATCTACATTTCTACTAGTACATGGTTCACATGTCGATGATTGGCTCCTTTGCTACTGTTCTCATCATCCGGCTCATCAGGTAACAATATTGTTGCAGCTTTTTCTCCAATCAGAGTCTCCATTGTCTTCTCCTGGGAAAGCCAGTCTCACCTACATTACATTAACAATGTTGCATTAGCAAGCAGTTCTCATGAGAAAGACTTTCAGCTACGAGCACATGGACAGTACAGTGGAAAATCACAATTTAATTATCTAAGCAGACATTTTATTAAATGCCTACAAAATACAGCTTGACATGAGGCCGTGCAACTAGGCCAAGACCTCTGCTAAGTTAAGGCGTACAATTAATAAGGTTAATACATAATGAACAACCATAAATATGACATATTAGTACATTAATCAAACATAAGCTCAACATTTCATATTAATAAGCCATTAATAAGTATACTTCGTGAACATTGACGGCCACTCACGTTGGCTCACCTTCAAATACGTGCATTATTTTTGCCTACATTATTACATTTACTATGCGAATTCAACACTCAGAATACATGAATATTCATCAATAATTTCATTAATACAGCGTTAACTATATCCAGAAAGATGCTAGTGTCAAATCAATTTTGACAGGTGACAGCAGGGTGGAAGCTGGAGTGGGCTGCTGGGGGTGGGGTTAGCAGGCCAATGTGATAAAAGGGTAAGCCTGCAACCGGGCAGGAACTGGCAGTGGGCACACATGTGGTAAATTCAAGGTAATTCATGCCATGTGCGGCAAACACAGGCATTGGGGGTTTAGCAAGCTTTCTGAATGAGCCGCATTAAGTTGTGGAGTCACACTATTGGTGGCTAGTGACAAGAGCAATTTTCACGGTCGGACTGGGACATAAAATAGTGCCAGGCACCAATATAGAAGTGCCATCAAATCAGATAGCTAAAAGCTGGAACACATTTGAAAAACTGGAGCAGCTCTGAACTTATAAAGATGTGCTGTGCAGGAGTTTAGCAAGGTATGGGAAACTGCATACATGTGTGCTTACTGGGTGCAATTTGTGTGATCTCAGAACATTTTATAGTAAAAACCTGCCTTCCAGACCATAGGAAAGGTCCACAACAGCTACAACTGGCCCATTTTTAAGGCCAGCAAGTTTGGCACTGCCAGATTACCTTACGCCAGTCTTACCCTGGGAACAAAAGGTGGTGAGTGGGAGAGAAAGGAGGATGTTGAGAGTAGAGAAATTAAGGAGAAGAGAGAATGTAAGCCAGATAATGGAAACATGCAGGCTTGCAGGAGTGGTAGTGTGAAAGACACAGGTAAAGAGGGCACTCTGCCCCTCAATTGGTCCATACCTACTAAGAGAAATTGTTACTTGCAGTCTCTGCTGTGTCCTCCAGTACCCATTTGGATGTGAATTTCACCCGAGCACCATGCTCTGTCCCACTTATTATTGATGCACTTGCCGGTGAGACTAGTTTGTACTGGGAGGAGGGGAGAGGCAGAGCAGGAACTAAACCAATTGTTTCAATTGAGCTATCTCCGTTTGTGAAACTGATTCTTACAAGCGAGCATTACAGGTTTCTGTAGAGGTACGTGCTGCACGCTATGAGCACGAGAAAGGGAACCCCCAAATGAAGATAAAAGGGAGTGGACTGTGCATCATCCAAGAATGACAGAGGGCCTGATTACAACTTTGGAGGAAGGTGTTAATCTGTCCCAAATGTGATGGATATACCACCAGCCGTATTACGAGTCCATTATATCCTATGGAGCTCGTAATACGGCTGGTGGTATATTCGTCACATTTGGGACAGATTAACACCTCCTCCAAAGTTGTAATCAGGCCCAGAGTGTTTAATTAAATGAGACTGTCCCTGACCCCTTAAGGGTTCACTGTAAACAGTGCTTTAAATTGGCTGGTACTGTCTGATACTGAGTACCGACACTTTTTTATTTTGGGTGGGAGAGTACCTGCTCTTCTCAAGAAAAATGTAATGTGTGGAGAGAGACTGGCCTCTGCACTGACACCTCTGTCTCAGTTGATGGGTGTGCATAGCAGCGGCGGTTCCTCCATGGGAGTGAAGTAACATCGCCCCCCACACTGCTGTGCAAAAAAAGTAAAACATAAAATGGTAATAAATTAATTTATTACCATTTTATTTGTTATGCTTTCTGCCAGCAAATGAAGTGCAAGGGCAGGGCAAAGCCAGTGCATCACTGCTGCCCATAATTGGCAGCAGTGAGGAGTGGCCACTTAAGTTTGAAGTGCACATCTAGTTTTGTCCGACTGCCTTGCTATGGCCAAACTGACATGCGCAATTCAAATCTCTCTGACCCGGCTGTCCTGGACAGCTGGGTTGGACAGCAAGAACAGGCCTACAGTGCTAGTTGGTGCATGGAGATGGCCCGCTCCAACCAATTAAGACACTTCTTTCACTCTGCTTAACAGCATGAAACCAGTGTCTTGATTGGATGAGGGAGTTGGCTGTGGACTTCACGCTTGGAGGACGTGCTGCAGAACATTGAGCATGGTAAGTGGTTTTTTGAAAAATATTTATATTGGTGTGTATGTTATGTGCAGTTTTTTATGTATGTGTTTTGTGCCCTTCTTACGTAATTTGCCACCAATCACCACTGGTGCATAGTAGGATGGGGGACAAGAGACTGGCGTCTATGCTCAGATATCTCTCTGAGATGGCTGGTGTGCATTTTAGCATGTTTACATGGACACCCCTCTCGTATCAGACCTGTCTCACAGATGGCGGTGTGTATATTAGGGTGTGTACATGGACTAGCCTCTCCTGTCGAACCTCTCGCTCAGATAATGGGAGTGAATAGCAGGGTATGTACGTGGACTAGCCTCTCCCTCTAGATCTCTCTCTCGAATTGCAAGTGTGTGTAGTAAGGTGTGTGTGGAGAGACTGGCCTCTTCATTGAGACCTCTGTCCCAAATGATGGGTGTGGTTAGTTGGATGTGTATATGGACTGGCCTCTTCAGTCAGACCTTTATCTCAGATGATGGATGTGCATAGTATGTAGTGTACCTGGACTAGACTCACCTGTCAGACATCTTTCTCAGATGACAGGTGTGCATATTAGGCTGTGAACATGGACTGGCCTCTTCTGTTGAACTCTGTCTCAGATGATGGGTGTGCATAGTAGGGTCTGTGGAGAGAGACTGTCCTCTCCGCTGAGACCTCTCTTTTGGATGACAGGTGTGCATACTTTGCTCTGTCCGAGGAATGTCATCCCTTCTAACACCCCTTTTTCTGATAATGAATGTGCATAGAATGGTGTGGGAAGAGGTCATACCTTTCTCACAACTCTTACAAAGCTGATGGGCATAAATAGTACACTCTGGCAAGCACCATCTCCAGAAAAACTCCTTCCTACAGTAGAAAGTGTGCATACTACAATCTATTCAAAGATCAACTACTCCTTTCTACTTTTCACAATCCTGTAAGCGTTTTACTAGATTGTAACTTTTTTGGGAAAATGGGAATTAACCATCTACTCATCACAGTACTTATCTCTTACACACTTCCTTTCAAAAACAATGACCACAATATGCATTTCTACTAATGGAGTGTATTTGCACCTCATCTACCCCATCTTACTATTAATGATCTTGTGAGAGTCCCGCAAGATCATAAAACTTAGTTAAAAACATTATACATGTATTTTCTTCACAGTACTTATCCCTTAAACACCTCCTCTCTAAACTTAGGGGGACAGCATGCCTTTCTGCTGCCCCCTTATATAACTTTTTTTTCATTTCCCCGACACCTCGAGTTATTCACAGTAAACAGTAAAGGCCACCATTTCATTTCTAACATTCCAACTGCCAGCCAATGAGAGTGACTCTTGTGGGGTTCTTGCAAGCCCAGCAGCTTAAATGCACAATTATTTTTCACCCTTAATTTCTCAAATAATACTGAACCGACTTATATTAAATCCCAAAAAGCACAATCTGTGGCCCAAGATCTAGCTTCCTACCTGTCCCCACCATGCACAGTTTTCTAATCAATAATTTTATTGCAAATGTTGTAGTAATATGATTAATGATGTGATGACTGACGTAATATATGGTGTTAATTAGCAGTGCATTACAAGGGCGTGTGTTGTAGTTACCATAGGACATGAGTTATAGGGCCAGATGTAGGTAGGAAATGCGAATCGCAATTTCCGACTCGCAAAATGGGATCCCAAAAAAAAGTGCGACACCAATTTGTGACTCGCAAATGATGTCGCACCACATTTTGCGAGTTCGCTTCTAGCTTAATTGTGACTTAATTCAGTGACTTTCTAGGTTTTTTTTAAGCATAAAGTCATTTTTTAATTACCACATGTTTATCCAGTCACTGCGGCACATGGCTTTGGCCATTTGTGGTCGTTTGGCTGCAGGGCCTGGCTGCAGCCAACCTTCTGCATGCAGCCAACTTGACGCTGCACAAGGTTTTTGGCCAACCCCCACATGCAGCCAGCCTGATGCTGTAGGTCTGCGATGTGTGAGTGGCTGTATGGGTTTGTGACTGGGTGTCTGGGTGTGTAAGTGGATGTCTGAGTATATGAGTATGTGAGTTGCTTTGTGGATCTGTGAGTGGGTGTGTGAGTAGCTGCATGGGTGTTTGAGTGGTTGTGTGGGTGTATGAGCAGGTGTGTGAATGGTTTTATGAGTGTGTAAGTGAGTGTTTGAGTATGTGAATGGGTGTGTGACTGCATGTGTGAGTGGCCATGTGGGTCTGTGACTGGGTGTGGTAGTGGTTTTGTGGATCTGTGTGTGAGTGTGTCAGTGGGTGTGTGAGTGTGTCAGCTGGTGTGTGAGTGGGTATAAGAGTGGCTGTGTGGGTCTGTGAGTGGCTGTGCAAATGTTTTTGTGGGTCTATGAGGGTGTGTGTGAATGGTTGTATGGATGTGTGAGTGTTGTGTGGGTGTGTAGGTGTGTAAGAGGGTGTGTGATTGTGTGTGTGAGTAGCTGTGTGGGTCTGTGACTGGGTGTGTATGACTATCTATAACATTCCTGTTTTTATTTTATTCCATTTTCTAACTATAACGCCCCTGTAACCTTTTTTGGTGAAGGTGAAGTGTCACCGCCAATGCGCTTTAAACACCAAACTTCATTTCTCTCAATAAAGAGCAATACCTGCACTCGAACTAGGTACAATATTCTTTATTAATTCAATCAGCAGCATCCGATATTTCCTTGTGGGTGCCCATTTTAAAAACACTCCTCGCAGGAGTGCAGAACGCATTTCGGCTGATTAGGAAGCCTTTATCTACAGAGAAAATGCCATACCCGAATTAATATATACTCTTTGCATGTAAGTTAATTCCAACAAACATGGTAAAAATACTTCTCATGCAGTTTACTATATAAATGTATCACCGCCTCAAAATAAATGGCTAAACTGTGTAGCATTGTCACTTCAGTTATTTTCTCATGTTTATATTTTTCCTTTGTAATAATTATTAACGTCCTGAAGCAGGCACAACATGCGCTCTCTGTGCACTGTACATATTCTTAGGCATATTGCAAAGTCCTGCATGACATAACATTATATATCACCCTCCATCAAGCTGTCACTCACCAATGCAGGTTAAATGCCTGCAGTCATATCAATGTTACCAATGTTACTTCAGCCGAGTCCCAGAGAAAAAGTGAGAAAAAATTAATAGGGGCCAGGGTGGGACACACTGACCCCTTAGTTCTGGTGCTGTGGTCCCAGAGGGACCCCACCAGGACTAAAAAGCACTTATTTAAAAAAAAAAGAAGAATTGCTGCAAATTTGCAACTACATCACAAATTCACAGCAAAAATCAAGCATGGGCTCCTGCACATTTTTTTCTGGAGACCCTGTGGGGGCTAAGTCCCGTGGGCATTTTGAAATAAAGGAGGAGTTGCACAGGGCCCCCCCAGAACACTTTGATGCACTTGGGACCTACACCTCCCTGGGTCTTATTTATAATGAATGCAGGGGGCCACAACTCTGTGGTCCCGGGAAATGCCACCTCCCGGGGGTTTAAAGAAATACAAATGGGGAACTGGACCTCCCCATGCAGCCCCTGGTACCCCCACCTCCCTGGGGCTATTTTACTTTGGAGGATGGTGACGCGGCCCCCCCCTTGAGGAGCCATAGATGGCACTGGTGACCGCCACCACAGAGGGCCAGCTCCTGCTATGTCCCTCCCAGGGTTCCCACCCATGACAGAGCTGTTTGCCCTCACTTGACAGGAGCTTTGACAGCTCCCACTAAGTCAGAGCAAAAACTTCACTTTCTGCAAGTGAGAGCAAATATGCATGCAGGGAAACAGATGATAACATTGCTCCTTGTAAACTTTGTTTTTTGTGTGAATATATACATATTGAGAGGAATGAAGTTTGCTTTTTAAAGCGCATTGGCAATCTCACTTCATCTCACACCACCAGCAGTTAGGAAGCATACCGGCAACTGCAACTGGAGTGTTTATGCATATATATATATATATATATATATATATATATATATATATATATAAATGTAGATATATCTTGATATATAGATATATTTTGTTTTTAACCTACTGGCGGTCGCTAGTAGGTAGTTATAGTTAGGACCTAGTTTCCATAGGGAAAGCTTTTTTTTCCTTTGCCTATAACTGTGGTGCCAATTGACAAATCTTTACGAAATTCTCAAAACTAGTTTGCCACTAAATTCAGGAGCTGTTTTGAAAGTTTAGGGGTGATTTGTCAAGTGGGGGCTGAGAAAAAGGTTAGTCTCAAAATGCTTTTTCCCCATGCAATTTCCATAGGGAATTTTAGACATGACTACAGCCCAGACGGCCAGCAAGTCAGCACCAGGTCTCCCACTACATTATGGTAAATGAAGTCTATAGTGTTTTTGAATTACACGTGAAAAAAATGTTTTCCATAAGGTTGTTCCTTCCCCCTTGTTGGTTAGGATCTTCTAGAAGTAATTTGGTAGATGACCCATGGGATGGACTTGCACAATCTGGAGTCGTACTTTACCTAACATACTACATGCTCATTTCAAGTATCACCAAACATGCTATTTTCTGCTGAAGACAGGGAAGGACTCAGAAACGTGATCTGAAATGCGAGCACTGTCTGAGCCAACAGTGGTGACAAAAACTCTTTCACTTTTTAGCAACCTAAAAGCACTATGGACTGCATTTCCTAGAAATGTGTTGATTTGTTGACAATGTGCTCCCTCTGCTTTTGATTAGCTAACTCCTTTGTTTGATTTTCTGTTCAGACTTCCCAACAGTGTCACCCTCATTTTGTATGTTTTCTCCCTGTGATGTCTTCTTGTGGGGTCATTGGTGGATGTCTCAAAACCTTTGAGAGGGCCATGGATCAAGACGGACCTATTGGACCCAACCGTGTGGTTGAGAACTATTACTTCAGCTGTTCCAGGACCCAACCTATGAGGGTTGTGAGTAATTGGGCCAGGTACTATCCTCAGCACTTGACTCTCTGTTTTAGCACAAGTTGAGCATTGCAAGGTACTTTAGGGGGAGTTTGGTATAATGCATGCATAGGTTGCAACTCAAGGTACGAACAGTTACAACAGTAAGGTGAATATCCTGTCAATATCCCATCAAATGCTTGCTTTTATGAAAAAAGGAGTATTTTAATGTAACGCACAAAACATAGCATTGGTACACAAAAATAACCTCTATATATAACCTCAGGTCTATGCATTAACGTCATCCTGGCAAAATCCTTAAGTTCCTCTGTCCCATACAGTCTGGTCTGTTATTACCCATTCAGTACTAGAGGCAACTCCCAGATGCAGTTTGTGATAATTCTGTGTTTATGAAGTATATGTTTAGTGTTAAGAGCTAAGTCATTAGTTCCCCTAAATCATGCTGCTACGTTTGTGCAAGTCTCCGGCAGGCCAGATTGTCTTGAACAGTCTTACTTGACACATGGGCAACTGGCATCCCCAGAGAACTGGAGAGCTCCTTTGCACACTCTGGTCTCACACCATGCAGACCCACAAACTCTTGCAGCCTATCTCTGATATTGTGTCAGCCTGCTCAGTTTCTGGATGACTGTGTTGATGTTGAATATCCCAACTCAATTCCTCTAGTGATAACTATGTGTTCACAGCAGTTCCTTAGGCACATCGACCCAGGGCAATGGCTTGGGCCCCATGGGGGTCCCCTTCTGGACACACTGGGGTCATTTACTTTGCCCTGCATTGGTCCTGCCTTTACAATGGTCCCCACCAGATGCAGGCATACTCTAGGCACTTTCCTCAGTGCAAGAAACTGGTTTCTTGGCAGGCGGAAGGCGGGTGCTTGAGGCTCAGGAAAATGTGTTTTGATATTCTGGATGACAGCCCCTCACCGAGCCCAGAGACTGACAGACGTTGGTACTCAGCCCTGGTTTCAGCAGCAAGAAGTCTTGGAAATCTTCCCTCCCTTGATGAGATGGTGCTGTTAAACAAAGTATGGTATTCAGGCTCCCGCCTTTATAGTCCAAATCCTAGCACATCTGTGATTTATGTTACTAGTTTGAGGCTCACCTGCAACAACAACAAACAGACACTTACAAATCAGCCCTCCAACGCTACCATTAGCAACTCAGAGTCCCCAAGCATGCAGTCGTGACCAAACAAATCAACCACAGCATCAAAATGCAAAGAAAATCTTCTTCATAGTGAAGAATACACATCCTCCACTGGCAGCTCCACATCCTCCATAGCACATGGTCTCAACACCATCTCTTAAGCTGATGATACATAGTTCATCCTCTCCCTCTCCAAGACCCCCCCAGCACCCAAGCAAAGGTCATTATCTGTATGTCAGAAATCTTCATCTGACTGAAATCAAACTGCCTGAAGCTCAACTCAGACAAGGCAAAGGTGGCACATCACACTCAGCCTTCTAGCCCCTTGAACTGGGACCAACATGAACCTTATACAGCCAAGCCAGGGTGGTAGGGAAAACCTATGCCAGACTCATGCAGTCAGCTTTGCACCGTGGTGCAAGAGTGTGTACATGACACACAGCAGCCTAATTGTGTGCCAGCGCTAGGGAGAGACCAGGAAGGTGCCATATCATTGTAGATATGGTGGTTTCCTGCTTTCTCAGGAAATGCAGCAACTCCGGGTGCTGCCCTGCACTGTATGAAAGTTTTGAGAATCTGGGCCTGCATGCTCACTGTGACTCATATTTTCTGGTAAGAGTTCTCCACACACATAAATACATTGTTCATACGGTTAGCATTGCACACCCTGTCTATTAAAATCGCCTCACTCCCTTTTATGAACCTGTCATCCCCATATTTTGTAATTATCAAATAAATCATAAAACATCTTGATAACAGATTTAGAAGTTCTTAAAAAATAATGAAATTAATTGTAATTATTTGCATACATCAGTTTAATAATTATTGATGCACATTAAGGCCCTTATCTTAACCTCAGTGGTCTTTTCGTAAGATCGCCAACGTACCGCCGTGCTGAATACCGCCAGGGCAGGTGGCTTTCCGCACAGCGTATTATGACTGCTGGCAGGCCTCTGCCCTTTTTCGGACGGAGAGCCGCCAGCAGCCATACTGGAGATCGGCGGGGAAGTTGAGGCTGCTCCACCTCCACCGCCACGTCATCAGAACACCGCACACCGAATCACGTTCCATGATTCGGTGTGGCGGTGTTCTGGTGATGGGGAGCTGGCAGCGGAGAAGCCCCCATGGATCGCGTTCCCTCCCGGAGGATCACCGGACCAGGTAAAGTGATCGTCCGTTAGGGGAGAGGGGTGGGGGGTGTTGTGTGTTATGTGTGTGCATGGTGGTGTGCGTGTGAGTGTGTAGAGGGGGTGTGTGAGTGCGTGTATGCATGCGGGGGGGTGTGGTGTGTTTGGAAAATGTGTGCATGTCTGTTTTTTGTATGTATGTGTGTGTGTATGTCTGTGAGTATGTGTGCGTGTATGTCTGTGTGTATGTCTGTTGGAATGTCTGTATGTGTGCGGGTATGTGTAGTTGTAGTGTATGTGTGCGTGTGGGGGGGTGTGTGTCAATGTTGGGGGGGTGGGGAAGGGGGTCCTGCCACCTTTGGGGGGTGGTAGGTGGATCAAGGGTGTGGGGGAGGTCTCGGGTGGGGAAGACCCCTATCAGTGCCAGGGAATTAATTCCCTGGCACTAATAGTGCCTACCGCCATGGATTTCATGGCTGTACAGAACCCCACGAAATCCATGGCGGTATGCGGGGTCGTGATACTGCCGGCGGTGTAGTGACAGCCGTTGGTCTGGAGACCGAAGTGGAGAAGTGGCGATTTAGAATGGCGGTCACCGCCATGCTTGTAATGCCATTTATTTTTCCGCCAGCCTGTTGGCGGTATTACCGCCATTTCTACACCGACCACCAGGGTTGTAATGAGGGCCTAAATGTCTGAATTGAATTTACATTAATATATAACATAAAACATTTGTAATATTCTCTATTCTTTACCATAGGAAAACTCCACAGCCGAGAGAGAGTTCTTCACATAGTGAAGTACTATAAAATATAAAAAAGTTTATTTAACTTGAAAATAAATATCAATCGCATTTTATGTTAAATATTCATGGGAATTAATTTGATATATTAACTTTAAATATAGAACAATATTTAAAAAAGCATGTCATAATCAATGGAAAAGTATTCAATTAAATTAAAAGTATTTTTTCTGCAGTTTAAATGAAAACATACATTTTACCAAAAGAAAAAAATTATGTGCATAAATTATTATTAAAAGTGATGTATAAATTTAGATATATACGTGCAGAACATACTAGAAAGTAAACGCTCACTGAGGAGTGCATAAAGACGTGCAAGATTTAAATGATGTGTTTCAGCTGATACAGCAGCCTTGCTTAGATAATGAGTAGAAGACGCAAACGGTGTATATACATAAACATAAAAAGTGAAGACAGACAAGATTATATGTGTAATTACCAAAATCATACAACAATAGGTGCCATCTTGGAAAAGGGAAATTGGTATGAAATAAACATCAACCTGCTCCTAACAACATTTATAACTAAAAAGGCATTTCATGATTTGATGTGATGCTGGGAGTAGCACTTAAATTCCTATCATAAAGAAAGTCATAAAAAAAGTAAACAAATTGATACATCAAAACCAATCAATATCAATAGCAAGCATGGGTTACAAATAGTGTAAGCCAATGCTAAAAAGATGTCTATTCACAACACTAGAAAAATAGTTCCCTTGTGAAACAAAAAAAGGGTGTGTTGCTCAAATCCCATTAAATCTTAGATACATACACTGTTTTCTATACAGTGCAACAAGAGTGTGTGGTGACCATATCAAAGTGACAACAAGTGGAAAGTTTACGAAGCTGGCTTCGTATGTACTATATCAAAATGCGAAATGGTGTGTACAGAGTCCAGGAGTTCCCCAGATGCTTAACAGAGGCTAAAGTAGATCATACTAATGTTTTCTTTTGTGCTAGTGTAGTCGAGTAGTCAGGTTTTTCAGGGGGTTGTGCAAAGCATTTGTTGTACAAACGCCGGCAATAAATTAAGCACACACTCAAGGACTAACTTCAGGCCAATTGTTTTAATACTGCAAAACTATGGCCCTCATTATAACCCTGGCGGTCGGCGATAATATGACGGTGAGTACTGCCAACAGGCTTGCAGTACTTACCGCCATATTATGACATTGGCAGTTTGGGTGAAGCCAACCCAGCAATGTATCACACCGACCGCCACGGCGGTAACAGCCGCTGGGCTGGAGATATCCATCTCCAGCCCGGCGGCCATCACTGTTCCTCCTGCAGGAGTATGACCCACCTACCGCCATGGTTTTCGTGGCTTCCTTAATGCCATGAAAACCATGGCGATAGCAATATCAGTGACAGGGAACTCTTTCCCTGTCACTGATAGGGGTCTCTCTCCCTCCCCCTCCAGTTAGCTCCCCCACGCCCACCTCTCCACAGCCGCCCCACCCTCCCTCCAACATTCACGCCCCCCTTCAGAGACACACACACGCATACACACACCCATTCCCACATGCATCCACGCATGCATACATCCATTCACACACACATCCGCACACACTTACAAACATACACCCAGACAGGCATTCACATCACACAACATACACGCACTCATAGCTCCATACATGCACACATGCATTCCAACATGCAACATACACCCGCATTCACGCACACACAAACATTCACACACACCCCCACACACAACATGCCCCACCCCCTCCCCTGTCGGAGACCCGACTTACCTGGATCCAGGGGATCCTCCGGCAGTAGACGGGACAGGGCGCTTTTGCCAGCAGCAGCGTCCGCCAGCAGAACACTGCCAGGAAGTATTATTTATCATTATAGGGCTGGCGGTGGTCTACTGGTGCGGCGCTGCTGCTGGCAGCAGCGCCACCTCACTGACCTCCGCCGGCATGGCCACAGATGGATTTCTGCCATTCTTGTGGTGGAAATCCGGCTGTGGTCATAATTCGGCGTATGGCTGGTAGCCGCGGTGACGGTCTTTTGGCGGCCATGCCTGCGGCAGTAGGCGTTTTTTACCGCCAGTGTCATAATGAGGGCCTAGGTTTTGTTACTTTATTTCTAGAACCACAGGATTCAGTTTGCAAGTAAGTACATTTGTAAGTAAGTAGCAAGCATATGTATTAATGCCACTTTGTTTCAATTTGGCAAGTTAAACGGTTTTCAAGAAAATAGCAAATATCTGTTTTAAAAGTTGACACTGCAATATTTAGAAACAGTTCTAAGGGGGAAGAAAAGTCAGAACCGTTTTGAGGTAAGTACAAGACTTACAGTTCCAGTGTCCGGGGGTTAGGCTGTCCATAGGTTTGGGTTCAAGCCAACCCCAAACAACAGCCACCAGCAAAATGCGGCCAGCCGGGTGCATAGGTCAAAGATGATGCAAGATTTAAAATAGAATCCTACGGTGACCGGAGGCACTCGGAATCAGGCCAGCATGCAGGTAAGTACCCGTGTCTTCAGAGGGCAGACCTGGGGGGTTTAGGTGAGCACCTGGGGGCATAGGTCAGCACCAAACACACACACTCAGCGGCACAAGGGCTGCAAACACAGCGTTGGGCTTCGAATTCTTCTCAATAAGGGTATCACGTGGATCACAAAGATGCTATAGGCTAGGTCACGGGAGTAGATTCCGGAAAACCATAGGCTGGGTAAGAAGAAGGACCGCCTGCTGGGTGTTGCTGTACTGGTGGTCGGATTTCCCGAGGCCAGGTGCTGCGGGTGCAGGGGTACCTTTTGGCACCAGGAATCTTCATCCATTTCTCTCACGGTCAGTGTGGTCCTCTGGACTTAGGCTGCAGGAATCATCGTGTTGGACAGGAGGGGTTATCCTAGGGTGGCCAAACCAGCTTTAGTTGGTTTGGCCACCTGGACACGGGCCGTGGGTGTAGGGTGCAGCATGTGCAGGACATGTGGATCTGGGGCAGTTCCGGAGTCTTTTGCTGGAGTTTCTTTCTGAACAGGGCCCCTGTCCACAGGAGATCTTGGTCCTCTGGGGTGCAGGCAGTCCTCTCGAGGCTTTTAGGAGTTTGCTGGTCCTGCAGGATGTGTTGCCTTTTTGTAGCAGGTCTTCAGAAGCTGGAGACAGGCCTGTAGGGCTGGGGGAAAGTCAGTTGGTGTCTTTAGTCTTCTCTGATTGGGTCAGCTTTGCAGTTCTTCTTCTTTCTTCTTGTCATCTTCTCAAGGTCACCAGGAATCTGACAAGCTAGGTACAAGAGGCTTGAGCCTTTGAGGCTCACCTCCAGGTGTTACAATTCCGGCAGGGGGAGGTGTGAAGCACCTCCTCCCAGTGCAGGCTTTGTTTCTGGCCACAGAGAGCACAAAGGCTCTCACCCCATGTGGACAGAAACTTGTCTGGAAGTGGCAGGCTGGCACAGGCCAGTCAGTCCTGCACTAGACATTTGGCTAAAATAAAGGAGGGATCTCTTAGATGGCATCAGTGTGGGTTTATTGTGCTGAGAATTTTGATACCAAACTTCCCAGACTTGAAGGGGCCATCATGGAGCTGTGGAGTTTGTAATGACAAACTCCCAGCCCATGTACTTTATATGGCCACACTGCACTCACAATGACTAAGACTGGGCTAAGACACTGTAGGGGCATATTGCTCATGCATCTATGCCCTCACCTGTAGTATAGTGCACTCTGCCTTAGGGCTGTAAGGCTTACGATAGGGGTGACTTACCTATGCAACAGGCAGTGGTTTGGGAGCTTGGCACACTAAGAGGGGTGTCATGTCAACTGTTATTTTCTCCCTGCCAGCATACACAACCTGCAATGGCAGTGTGTGTGCTTGATGAGGGGTCTCCCAGGGTGGCATACTACATGCTGCAGCCCTTGGAGACCTTCCCTGGCCACAGGGCCCTTGGTACCATGGGTACCTCTGACAAGGGACTTAACTGTGTGCCAGGGGTGTGCCAATTGTGGAAACAATGGAACAGTTTTCAGAAAGAGCACTGGTACTGAGGCCTGGTTAGCAGGATCCCAGCACACTCTCAGTCAAGTCATCATCAATATCAGGCAAAAAGTGGTGGGGTAACCATGCCAAGGAGGGCACTTTCCTTCAGTAGGAGAATAAACAAGCCATGCAAGCACCCCCCAATGTATAAGAAAATATATCGAATGGGGTGTGGTGTGTAAAGTTCCCTAGACACTAGGAGCAGATGTGCCAGTTTACATGACGCCTCAACAAAGTGCGGCAATAATCAAACGGAGCGTGATGTACCGGATCCTACATGCAATCATGTAAAAGAGACCACCCACATCCAAAAATCACATGTGAAAGTATCATGCCATGATTTGAGCAAGATGCAAGACATATGCATGAGGGAACTAATGCAAAAGGGGAACTTTCTACTAATGTGTTCTATCGCTTACTAAACGAATATGTGGAAACCATGGATGTGAAAGATTGTTATGTGTGTACTAAAATTCCTTCGTCTGCACAGGAGGGAGTTACCTATCATAGCCTCCCACTCACTTATGGAATTAGTTGCAGCTTGCTACTAACAAGATTCTATAATCAAGAGCATGTGCAATACTTTTATTCGAACTTGGATGTTGTGTTTTCTTTTGTGCCTGTGATTGAATTTTTGAATAAATTAGCTAAAGAGCATGATATAAAAATAGTTAGAGGATTCCTTGAGCCAACACTTACATTTGGGACTGCTTATGCACATCGCAATAATTTGACTTGCTTATTGTCACCTGTAGAAAAAAGCTTTTTAGATCACACAGATGATAGACGCAAAGCACTGAAAGAAAGATTATAAAAAGGATTAGAGAAACGTACATATGCAAATGATTATGCTTATACTGCAATCAAAACACAAGGCAAACTAGCTATAGATGCATTACACGTAGGTAGACTCTGTGTATATAGACCAAAATCTGATCAAGACAATTTGTTTGTGGGTACGAGTGAGTGTAGGCATGTGTTTTTGTTTCAGAGTAAATGGACCTTTATGCTGAATGGACAAGATCCAGCGATCCCTGGAATCTATTACATCTGTGGGCTAAATGCTTATTACCATCTCCCTAAGGGATGGTATGGGACATGTTATTTGGGAATAGTATTCCCAAAGATATACCAGATTGATGACTTAAAACAAATACCTAAAACATCTGAATTGCAACATTCTAGACAAAAACGAGAATCAGTGGCGGCTGTCATTGGTGATATATTTGGAGCTATAATCCCATCAGTAGGGGTTATCTTGAATTCTATGAAAATTAAAAAGTTGTCTACTATTGTGGATAACATGCTGACAAAATTTTACAGGGACTATACTCCTGGTGGATACTGAACTTGCTGCAGAAAGAGCTATGACTCTTCAAAATCGGCTTGCTTTAGACATTCTTTTAGCAAAGATTGGAGGTGTCTGCAAAATGCTTAATGAGCGTCATTGTTGCTCATTCATACCTGTTAACAGTAAGAAAATTAGGAGCATGCTTACTAACCTTACTAGAGATAGTACAGACTTGAAGGATCTGAAAGAACTTGGTGTGTGGGAGAAATTTGGGAAAGGAATTGCCCGAGTGGGAACCTGGTTTACCAACATTTGGAATGGGGTACTTGCAAAAATATTAATGGGTCTATTAATTATTTTGGTTTGTTTATTAGGATTATGGGGTGCATGTAAAATAAATGACGAGGTAAAAAGAAATTGGACCAAAAGAACCAGACGAAATGAAGAAAATGAGAGAGAGAAAATGTTCAATGAAATATGGGAAAGTTCTCATAAAGGGCAGGATGTTGAAATGCGCATCATGCGTAAGGTGAAAAATTAAAAATTAAGGATCAAAGAAAGATTTGTGTGATGACGAGCGTCATCAGAGGAGGGACTGAGAGAGCGTAATCTAAACATTACCTGTGGAAATGCTTATACTTAACAATGCTGCATTAATAAAATATTATTCATTGAAACGTATTTTAAACGTAGAGAATTATTGTATACATATACTAATGTCAACTATAAGAAATTATTGCTTGCATTATGATTAATTGAATACATTAACATCTACGAAGATTGCATTTGTATTAGAACCCATAAGCCTTAAGTTAGCGTGAGTCGAAGAATTAGCTGTGTAGCTCTCATATTAAAGCATATTTTTCTGTTTCTTCAGTGTGCTGACTCGCAAAAGGCCATGACCCAGCATGTGTTCTTTCTTTGTTTCATGTAGCAAACTTAAGCTTGTTCCCATCCACATGCTAGCTGCTTTAGTATAAGTTTTATACGTTTTTGCAACATTTACTGAAACATCCAAGGACATTCAACCATGAAGAAGAGAACTTTTGACCCGAAGAATGTGCCAGAAAATGAAGTAACCCCGGATGTGCCACCTACGAAAAACTTCAATTATGAAGACAAATCAAATGTTATGAATTATCATGGAATGACAAGTGCATTACTGAATGTATAATTTGATAGGTTAAAGATAGTGGGGTGTAGCGACTATCCAATAGAATTTTGGGGGAAGGTACTGAGAAAAAGGGATAAAAACTCATGACACAGGAGACTCGAGAGAACTAGGTAGGGAATGATATTGGTTGCATCCAGAAACTCTGTCACTCTTTTTGGTGACTTGAGACTTAATAAAACCATCTTCACCCTTAGTTTGCCCCATTAAACTTTCCTCCTTATGAGGGAAGTGCCCCCTGCCCTTAGACTAGATAGACTGACGACGATCCAACTGATGTCCTGAAGACGAAGACTGATCCTGTATGCTGACTCATTCTGAGGAGGGTAATTATGACAATTCCTATTGTAATTCGTCTATTTGCTTTTCCTTTCTTGGTACCAACTGCTGTATTTTTGGATAGAGACCATAGTTAGATATTTTCCAAATTAGTGTTCTAAATTATTTTACATGAAGTCCAACATGCTGATGCTAATTAGTGGTTAGATTAGATATTCACCTTGACTGACAAACAGACATGACTGACGTTGTACTATGCTGAACTGGGTTTATATGATGTTCTTTGCATTCTGATCTATGTATCTCCTATGTTAGTGTCTTAATGGTTGTGATCTTTGCATAGGCAAAATCTTATCATAATTGCCATATCGTGACTATGCTCTTTTGCTTTTTGGTTTTGAGATACATTTGCTATTAGATTGTAATCAATAGGGAATAAAATTCACAAAACTTCAATAAAGGTGTGGTTATTCATGACTGAAAGGTCATGGTTGCGTTGACAGTTTAACCAATGTCTAAAGTGAAATACATTGTGGTGATATATGTCGATAATATTATTGAGATATTGCTTGACATATTCATCAGTTACCTCGTCTTACGGTGTCTCACCACTGGGTCAAAAGATTCATCGGCCTAAAACGAGTCCTAATGTGTATTAATTGACATAGAAGGACATGTTACCAATAGCATCAAAGGTGTTGCCACAGCAACCTTACATGAAACAGAATTTTGACAAGAAACACGGTCAAACGGGAGGTGAGCTAAAGGTAGATGATTGGGTAATGATTAAAAACTCCATCAGAGCTAGGAAAAGTGAGTCCACGTTATTCACACTTGTACAAGTGGACAATGTTAGTAAAGGTGCTGCACTCATGAGAAATGTTTTGTGGAACAAAAGGCAGATAGTGAAGCTTACCCCAGAACATGTAAGCATCATGCGCAAAAGAAAAGAATCTGCTAATAACTTTCATTGAGTACAATGGTTACAACCCATGAGTGATCAGCTAGGCTCCATCACCTGTGTACTAGGTGGCAAGGTGCATGTTGATGAACATTTTTCTGAGGGAGGAGAATTTCCCTGGAAACGCAAGGGCATGAGTTCTGTGGGTTCCTGCACTAGAAGGGTTCCTAAAACGTTTTACAACTTTGTACTCTCATAATTATTTATGCAAATTGTAATTATTCTGAATGTAATCTTACTGGGACATATGTTTGGATTTCATCAGTTTTGGTTTTTTTTGTTTTCATTTTTAAAGAGACGAAGGTGATGTGATGAATGTATCCTTATTTTCATTATGCATTTTTCAAATGTACCAGGTGCGTTTGACATGTGTTGTGTGCACGTGTATAGACGTACGCGTTATTATTTTTTAATGTATCTCATCACGGGCTTCATGAACTTACAGTGAGGATTCGTTGACAGCAGTTAGTTTGCTGTTGGCATCCGGACTGACAGTCGCGGGCTTTCTTATATATGGAATATATATTTATGAAACTAGTTGCCTCTGCTGAGCCTCCATTAATCTTGCTACCATTGGTTATATTTCATGTAGCAGCAAATACTGTTTTTCTGGACAGTATATTGGGAACAAAAATATCGAGAGACACAAATATTGTGTCAAAAATATAATTTACCCTAATATTGTGTCCATATACTTCTGATGAGAACAGCCAAAATATTCATTATACATACTAGCTAGTCTCAGCTGAAGTGTAAGTGGCGTGCCACACACCCCCCTGTTTTGTGGATATATGTTGTGGGCAAAACACTTTTCAGCCAATTGATTCTTTCATGTTTTTCACTTGTAGTTTGGATTATACCCCTTTAACTATGTCCTCAAAGTCCAACCACATAAAGTGATGTTAAACTCATACTCATATTCTGGTCATGGTGGACTCTTAAGCATACGTCTGCTTTGCATTCTCTGCAGCACAATGCCTGGAGGCACGTCACAAGGCTTATTAACAGCAATCACAAAAATGTAACATAGGGTGTCCTGATATTGTTGAGGTTTATCCCCTTTTGTCACGTCAAAAGAAGGGATTTGATTGTGATGTTCATTCTGTGTCATGTTCTGAGAGATTCCCTGGCTGGAAGTCACATGGATATGCTGCATCATGTAATGTGTTAATTGGCCCAGAAGTACTATGGCTTTCCAAGCGGTACACAGAAGTCCATGCAAATCGAGGCCCAACCATAACGCGGGGTCAACAGGCATCTTCTCCTCTGAGTGGCGCGTCAGCTGGCCACTACTTGCAAGATCTCATCCAAGCGACTCCTTAAATGCCTAGAAAAAATATTTAAGTTAAAAAAATAAATATGTGTTGCTATATGAAGTGGATGTCCATACCCATACATCAAGGCACTAGTAAATTAACGTTCAGCTTCTTAGAATTGTTTATATTCAGGCAGCGAGTAGCGCGAGGCGCAGAATTTAATATGACAAAATGTCTGCAGTCTCGAAGGAAGTAGGTCAAGACTCGCGTAGGTGCAATGACCTGCCGTTAAAATGGTAACTGATGCTTCCTTTCTGGACACCCTTCCTACCTATTCACGCTTATTCTATACACATTTTGGCAAGGCTTCCTCCGAAAGCATTCTTGTCTGCGCTTCACGCCTATGTCAAAGACTGCCCAGTGCGAGATACACACTCGTGATATTCAAACAAGCTGACTGGTTGCGAAAATGTGGAATACCCTTAAAAAAACCTTGCAATATTTGGCCAAATCGTTTTGACGTTAATCACAATTACTTGCGTGAACTCCACGAGCTAGTGCATATCGCGCGTTTTAATCAATAAAATGTGATCCTCTCTTAGTTTAAGTTGTCAACAGGGATGATATATCTATAGCATTAGTTATGGACATTTACGGGATAAAAACGCGTATCTCTTCTGCCTGCTGCTTTAAACACATCCCAGTCAGACCCCCTCACACACGTCTATAAAACAAGTTCCTGGGTTGCAAGTTACATAAGAGAATTGGAACACATTTTTCCTATAAAAAGCATTCATTTTAGATGCTGGAGTTTTCCCAATGCAGAATACAAAGAAGTGTATTAAATCGTTTGGTGCCCGTTGTGCTGGAGGTGGTATTCGGGTCCTGGCACGGCCATACTTGATCCCAGAGCTGAAGAAATACTTTACTAGAATGCACTTATCGTTTCTCCTGCACTTGGGAAAGATTATGGGCACAATTAGATCAATGTTTCTATTTAAAGCAGTCGAGAAACAGTGGTTTTGGATGGTTTAGGGAATATAATCTCCTTTCATACAAGAAAATAACATTTCACATAAAAACTAAAGAACGTATTAATTACTTTCTAGCAGTGATTAAAACATGGTTTTGTTTTTAGTTTGCCTAGCCTTGAGGGTTTCAGTTTTCTTTTGCAGAACTTCCTACTTGTCTTCCCAAATGTGACAATGTTCATGAGCTTAAAGAACCATGACTTGACAAAGCATGAGTGTTAAACTTGTTTTTTTAGGTCTCACATGGGACATTTCATATTCTGCAGCTTGAAGCCAGCGCTTACTGCGTAATTGCACTTTCTTTTAACCTGCGACAGAACACGAACAAGGATGTGCCCACTCGTTCCACTACTACAGTCACGTTCTATCCTGAATGCATCGAATGCTTATATTTTCCGTCATAGGTAATTTATTTTCCATGTGAATGTATCATAACACATTTTACACAAATATTTTACATGTAAGTTGAGAAAAAGTGTCACTTGTTGGCGTAAATTACATTCAGATTCATAGAATCACGATCGGTGTAAACTGCTGTATAAACTTTGGGTCTGCAGTAAAATTAAAACAAGCATTTGCAAAGCAATGGGTTTCACATTTGCTAGAGTTAGAGCTATTGGCGTTGTAAATTCCTAACTGACTTTTCTTGCAACATAAATTGAAAATGAAAAAAACCAGTTGACATAAGGGAGCCGCCATGAGCATGAGCGCAAATGAGAGAAACAAAAATAAAAATAAGTTTGCTCGCAGTCAAACGTATTGGCAATCGTGCAATTATCCATGTAACCGGGTCTGCAAAGTAGTAACACAACCTCCACATGGAGGGACAAATGCAAAGCATTTAACAATGATAACAAAGGATTTTTGAAAGGCAAGCCCACGAACGAGTGAAAGTGATGGGCATGCGGTGGGCGTGGTTAAAAGCCCGAAATACTTACAACAGGTCAAAGCCATTGCGCGTTCGACCAAATAAAAGGAGGACTCCTTCCACCAATGGTGATTTCCTTGGCAAGATAACCTTAAAAAATATCTTTATTCTTAAACAATAGTGCCTAAAGATAATAATCTTGACGTTTGTGTATAGAAATTGGGGAGCATTAACTTTAACAATTTTAGAGGTGACAGTAAGAGGCTATAGCTTAAATGTGGTCTAACCTAGTAGCATCTGCAACTTGTAGGGTCTTGTGCTGGTGTTATCATGGCTGTTAGCAAACGTTTAGCAGCAGGGCTCAGACAGGGGCATTTGAAGAAAATTTTGTTATTTTGGGAAATGTATGTACAAAACATTACAACAATAAAGCATTGCTCCAAAGATGTGACCGTCTGCAAGTTCGGTTCCCCAGCCTTACAAGCAAGGCACACCCAGGAAGGAGATTGCATAATATTAAAAGGCTGAGGTGGTTTAACCAAGACCTGCAAACAGGCCCATAACAGTTAGAGCGGAAGGAGTGCTGACTGAAAATTCATCTATCTCCATTTCCTCTATGAATGAAAGTACATGAAATCTAATGGAAACCGTTATATATTTATGCCAACGCAGCGAGCCACCCCTCTCCAACGAAGTCACTCCCTCTCCCTTAAAGGGCACATCCTGGCTTTAAAATAACACTGATCCCTATTTCTAGTCAAACCATACATTCCCTGCAAGACTTCTTTTCTTTAGTCATCAAAAGAGGCAATTCGCTTTAAGTCGAGGGGAGGTGGGAAGGGGAAGAGCTTAAAGAACACCCAATGGTTTACCCCAGCAGCAGATAAATAATCACAAATATTAAACTCTCTCCTGTGCATATATATTAAATAAAAAAATAGGTCTCCAAGATCATACTCTCTGACTGTGGCAATTGTAGAGGTGGTAATGGTGTAACTTCCAGTTTAAGAGTGATAGGGTTGGAGGTGAGGAGGTCAGGGCAGATGAGTTGCCAGAAGGATTACAGTGGGGGTAGCTAAATGTGGATAAGGGCCCAGGGTTGTAATGTAGTTACAACATGGAACAACCTCCCTTGAGTCTTGCCGGTGTTATGAAATATAGCAATGGAAGGCAGTGTGTTTTATAGAGTTATCCATTTACTTACGCAGTAGTGCGCTACTAATACATCTGTGGTGTGGGTTCAAAAGAACCTCATAGCCACGCTGTGCGAAAATGGGCAGAAATGTGCACTGCTTTTCCCACCTTCACTCATTCATGACGTCCTGTTGGTGTCTTGAGAGTGTTTTTGGAGTCAAAATCCAGATGTCAGGTGTGACAACAATGCTCGATTTTTAAAAGTAGCAGGCTGCGAATAATTAGAATGGCAAACACTCCCGTTCTCAGCGGGACGTTGAGAGTACATCAAGAGAGTAACGGTGGAGCCAGAGTATAGGAGGCTGGTGGGTCGCTACTGCAGGCACCTTTTCTTGACTCCCTGTACAGGGGAAGTGTGTCCAACATCACAGGATGCGGGCCCTCAGCTCATGACCCCTCTGCCTATTCTCCTGTCTAATGTGGTTATATTTCAGTATGCAGACACTCCCTTAGAAAGTTAAACTATTACAGCACCCAAGCATTTCGTAAGACACCATTGATACTTGGCCTCTTGTCAGAAAGATGGCTTTTGGATTTTGAACCAACAGCACTAAGCACGGGTGGTAAAGGGTGGATTCACAGGCGTATACCTGACAACAGTAAAGGAAAACTACATGTCACAATATGCAGCGTCTTCGTCGAAAATACAGAACTATCTGAAAGACAACATTGTGAAATGGAATAACACACAACAAGGGTAGAGTAAAAAAATAATGAGCAAAAACAATATGTATGTTTTGATGATACTCTATCCCCAGATGCTAGTGCCTCTTTTTCAGTCATCAAATAGTTTCTGTCTTTATTAGAGTGGGAGCATGAAGCGAAAGCAATTTTTTTCTCAGTCTTCTGTGTACCTGGGATAAGACTACCCCAATGCTCATGGCTCCAGCATCAACAGTAAGTACTGTTTCCATTTGCTATCAAAGAGAACCAATATTCATGCATTAATTATGTTCCTTTTGATAATTTCAAGACACTGTTGTTGCATATCACCCCACTCAAAACTACTGCCTTTTCTAAATAGGACCCTGAGTACTTCTGTCTTGTTGACAAAGTTGTTCCCACGTTTGGGATCATACTTTATTATGCCCAATAATTTTCTCCTTTGGTTCTTATCACTGGGTGAGGGAGTTAACCTTCTTGTCTTTCACAAATCTATTTTACATTTTTCTTTCTCAGCCAAACTTGTGTACCCCAAATATTCAACCTCTAATTCTAGGAATTACATATTTCTTTCCTCAATAAATAACTCTGCCTTGCACAATCTGTTCAACACCTGTTTCAGGACCAGGTTGTGCTCCTTCACGGTCTCTCTGAGATCAAGATGGCAACCTGAAAGAAAGTCATATTATTCAATCATTCAAATATCTTGGATATCACTCATTAAAATGCACTGGCAGCAGAGGACAGGCCAAAAGACATTCAGGTAAATTGATACACCTTCTCGCCTGGTGGTAAAGGTGTTCTCAATCACTCTAAAATATGATTTGTAGATATGCATTGTTTAAATCCTCCTAAAAGAGCTTTCCCTCATTCAATATAAAACCAACCTATTACTATTCAGAAGAGGAAAATTACCAGCCCCTATATTCTGGTTGAAGCCATGCAGATCTATACAGAACCACAGTCTGCATCGGTCTTGTCAACGATAACCACCGGGGAAATCCAACTTGAAACCTCTACAGACTTATTATTCCTTCTCTGACCATTTCCTTCAGCATAGACCTCACTTCCTTCCTAACTACAATCAGTAAAGTCCTCATTTTATTCTGAACTGTTTCTGCATTCATTGCCATAGAAAGGAACTGGCAGCAGAGGAAAGGTCAAAAGGCATTCAGGTACATTGATAACCTCCTTCCTGGAGATAAAGACAGTAAGCTGTTCTCAATCCAACAAAGGATTGTGGACATGCATTTTTTAAATTCACTTTGAGAAAAGCTTTCCCTCATACAAAACCAACAAATTCATATTTGAAAGAGGAAAATTATCAGCCACTATATTCTGGTTAATGTTGTGCAGATCAACACAAGTCTGCATGTGTGAGAAACCAGGATATTGTGCCGTGTCCCCCAACGTGTTGTCCCTATTTTGACTACTAGATAGTGGTTTTCTGACTCTAATTTTGCCCTGGGCTCTGCTAACTAGACCCTGGGCCTGTGTTCTGATTAAAAGTACATGGTAATTAGGTGTAATTACAATTGATACAAACATCCTACGTGCACATCCCTAGTGTATCAGAGGGCATGTAGGTTTAGAGGTCCAGCATATTTAATGCACTTACATTTGCACTGCTGTGTGGCCTGCTGTCACTTTATAAAAGTCAGCCATGCTTTGCAAACAGCTTTTAAATTAGAATTATATGCAATTTGATTCCAAAGTCTCAAACAACCTTATTTTTACATGTAAGTCACCTATAAGGTCTCCCCTATGTGCCCCCTGGGTAGGGTGCCTTTTAACCACAAGAAGGGACATTATGGGGGTTATTACAACTGTGGAGGAGGTGTTAATCCGTCCCAAAAGTGACGGTAAAGTGACGGATATACCACCAGCCGTATTACGAGTCCATTATATCCTATGGAACTCGTAATACGGCTGGTGGTATATCCGTCACATTTGGGACGGATTAACACCTCCTCCAAAGTTGTAATAACCCCCTATATGTTTTATGTTTTATAAGCCCTTGTGAATGAAAAACTATCAATTTTGTTTTCCTCATTGTAGTGCATTAGCTCCATAGGCTAACATCGGAAGACTTTATTTTAAATTAATAAAGTCTTACTTTTGACAGGAGTGAGCTAAAAAGCTCATTCAAGACATCAAATAATAGTTAGAATAAATCCTTCCTAAACTTGCTAATGTTAGAGTTATTATAACTATTATAGAGAAAGAATTTTAGAACTCAATCCTAAAGCTACCTAAAGTTAGCCATGTAGCAGACTCTTCTAATTGCTCAGCCGTTGACAGGCTGGCTGGGCTGCCTTAATGAGATGTGAAATGGCCTGGGCTGGGCTGAGAAAAAGGAAGCATCTGGTAGGAGGAGAACTGCTGTAGCAGATGCCACAGCAGGGCGGAGCCTGGGTGGCCAAACTGGTCTTCAAAGGAGGGAAAGACAGTTAGGACAGTAACCAGGCCTCCCCTGTCTCCTGCACCCCCAACCAGATTGGAGCCCAAGTAATTAGATTATGAAAGGGGCTGGGAGAGGAGTGTTAGAGAAAGTTAGGCACGCCAATAGACTGGGTTAGCCAAACCTCAACCTCCAGAAGAGATTTTCTCCATTTTGGATTTTTAAAGAACAATGCTTTCTGGGACAGAAATATGCCACACTTTAGAGGAAGTGGTCATACCTGAGGGTGGCACCCTGCATTCCATTGGTCAGGGGTGCCCTCTTTCTTGTCAACCAAGAAGCATGGATATACGTGGGAGAGCTGACCAGCAGCTCAGATCCCCACCTTGAAACTACAAGAAGAAGAAGAAGGGCTGCCCTGCTGGACCCTTGGACTGCACTCTTAATAACTGCACCTGCCACATGCTTTGGTCTTCAGCCCAAAAATGACTTTGACTTGACCTCAACGTTGAAAGGGTGGACTGCCTGAAAGCAACAGGTTAAGAGAGCTCCATCTGCATCATCTTCCCCAAGAGGAACCCAACTGACCACCTTCAGCTGGATGTTTAGGTATTTGGCAAGTACATTATGCTAATTGTAGCCCCGATACCCCAAGGAGGAACTTAGGAATTCTCTAACCTTTCATTGGTGTTGTGGACACATTAAAGCCCCACTGGAACCTTCTGGAAGACGATCCAGACGTTTGAGACCAATTAGAGAATTTTTGGTAAAAAGTGGACCGACTCTCTGTCGAGATTCAAGCAGGCAACTGTGAACTGCGACCCGACCTGGATTTTAGGTTTTCCCCGCTGAAGCTCTGGAGCTCTTTGCCATTGAGAAGACATTCAGGGGTTGAAAGAGCCATCGCACTGGATCAAGCTGCCGTTGTTGACTCCAAACCCGGCCTTCTGAAGACACCTGATCGAAGACAAGAGAAAAAGCTTTGAAAAAAAATGAAGGAGCATTTTTACAATGCATTTGCATAGGGCAGTGCCACAAGTCTTTGTGCTGCACTGCTCTACATCAATTCAAAAGGGCAGGAATTATGGGATACAGGGTATGCCTGTCCTTTCAGCCAGTGCCGGTGAAACATTTGCTGCCTATCTCCAAGGCAGGCTCCCTTGCACCATTGTGCAAGGGTGTCTGCATTGCTAGCAGGATTTTTTTTGTGCAGCATAATCCATAGAGGCTTTTTCCTCTTTATGTGTGCTGCATTCTGCAGCATACACAGAAAGAGGAAAAGACGAGGAGAAAAAAAGATATTTCTCCTCCATACACCTCCTCTAGAGAGGATGCATTCCTTGTAAATCTGGGGATGCATCAAAACCCATTGGTGTTACATGGGAAAACCCACTGTAACGCCCATGGGATGCCCCCCTGACGCAGTGTAAGGCAACGTAGAGACTTGTGCAGCATTGCCTTCCACCATAGTGGCTTTGCATGGCCTTGTAGATATGGGTCTGTACACTGCACTAATAGAGCGTCATAAAAAATGACGCACCAGCGGCACAAGGTGCTCGTAAATAAGCCCAGAAGGCCAATTTTCATGAAGATTTGTGCCATTTTTGTACGCAAAAGTGGAGCTAACCCAGCCCCATTTTTATAAAGTGCTGCCAGACCAGTCTAGGAGCACTTTTCTGCCATTAGCGTCATTTTTTAGGAGCATTGCGAAACCGTGCATCATTGCAAAGTAGTTGTTTCTTCTATAAATACAACACTAGTCCACTAGTACCATATTAATGTCCCATTGAAAAAATGACGCATGCCTAAAATATAATACCAAATTATGCTAACTCTGGTTAGCGTAACAATTTCAATGCCTGGTCAGACGAGGTGTTAAAATGATGTACAGACACATGTTAAAAAGGAAAGGCCACATAAGGAACTCTGGCAACCAACTGGACAGCATGGATCTGTTACTACTACAGATCAGCACCTGGAGACTGCAATGATACCAAGTGCCACCAGAACCACCGCAGCACCCTCAACCAGCACAACAGCAGCCACAAAGGCAGAGCAGAAAGAGGTAGAGAATATTCCATCAGTGCACATCCATCCTTGGCCTCAGGGAACAAGATGTCATCAGACTCTACTGTCTCAAGTGGCAGTCCATTGTACGCTTGTTCCATCACATTACTACAGAGATCACCATAAGAGTGCAAAGTCCAACTACCATACCACTCATGACCAAGCTCCTAGACATGCTCTACATGCTGGCCTCAGTCTCATTCCATACCACTGCAGCACAAGTGGGTGGCATCTCCCAATCATCCTTTTCTGCCTTCCTCCCTATTGTACTCTACGCCATCTTCCACCTTACTCCCCACCACATCCTGTTCCCCAACACCCAGCAACTGCAGCAGGACACCAAACAAGAATTTTCCCAAATTGTTGGGTTCCTGCATGTGCTTGGTGCAATGGACTGCACGCATGTCCATCTTATCCCTCCTGCTGCAACAGAACACCTCTTCAGGAACAGGAAACACACACACTAAAGTAATGTGCAGGCCATTGGTGACCATCTCAGGATACTCACAAAATCCTTGCAAAACATCCAGACAGCGTCCATGATGCATTCATCTTCCGACAATCAATAATCAACCAACATTTCCAGGATGGACGATATGGCAATGACCTACTTGTATACACAACAGCATACAACATCATAAATACAACATACTAAACATCTGGGAAAAAACCTGCATACACCACACTCCACACACATGGACAGGAAACCACAGATGACCATTTAACGACATAAATGCAACATGCAGCACTCCACACATTCAATGCACATCAACCTCACATATTGCCACATGTCATGTCCCTTGCACCACTGGACTGTTACATTTAATGATGCTGTGGTGGAGCAATGCCCTCGCTACATTTCAAAGGTGGTGTCAAGACATCACATGTGTCCTGATGCTACATCAAAAAAGATGGCCCTTTCACACCTATCACTTAGTGTGGAAGTGGTCAGCAATTGATTTGGCATTGGGCATGCCACCACCAAAACAATTGCATATTGGCACTGTCACACATTTACTTCAATCTTGAAACCTGAGGTGGCACCATCAAATAACGCCACCCTAGGGGTGGTCCCACCATAGTGACATCAAGTCAAATAACGGATGCTCTCATTCTTTATACATTTACCATGTGTGATGCATAGTGCAGCATACATTCAAACTTGAACTTGCCATCAATGATTGTTCATATGTAGGAAGGGACACCTTACTGCACAGAAACAATCAAACATGCAAGGAACCAATCTCTCTCCCATGTTACAAGTGTGCTTTCAGTGGAATTTGCCATCTGAACTTCTCCCAGTGCAGTGGTTGAGGTCAGAAATCCAACATATCATATAGAAAGGGCACATTATTGGCCTTTACTGGTGATGCAGGGCAGTGCAGAAAAACAGCTCATACCATGTCCTGTGCCACAGGTCAATCAATCAATCACTCAATCAGGAATTTGTAAAGCGTACTACTCACCCGTGAGGATCTTAAGGCACTGATGGGAGGGGGAGAGGTGGGGAGGTGCTGCTACTGCTTGAACAGCCAGGTCCTGAGAAGTTTCCTGAAGGCAAGGAGGTCCTTGGCCTGACACAGGTGGGTGGGAAGAGTGTTCCACGTCTTGACGGCGAGGTGCGAGAATGATCAGCCGCCGGTTGTGGTTCAGCGGACGCGCAGGACTGTTGCGAGGACGAGGTCGGAGGAGCGGAGATGCCGGGTCGGGGTGTAGAAGGAGAGCCGTCTGTTGAGGTATTCTGGTCCGGTGTTGTGCAGTGATTTGTGAGCATGGGTGAGGAGTTTGAAGGTTATTCTCTTGCTGACTGGGAACCAGTGCAGGTCTCTCAGATGGCCGGTGATGTGGCAGTGGTGGGGGATGTCCAGGATGAGGCGTGCAGAGGCGTTCTGGATGCGTTGGAGCCTCTTCTGGAGTTTGGCCGTGGTTCCTGCCGTAGTCCAGTTTGCAGCTTACCAGGGCATGGGTGACTGTTCTTCTGGTTTCGGTGGAGATCCATTTGTAGATCTTTCGGAGCATATGGAGGGTGTTGAAACAGGAGGAGGAGATGTCATTGACTTGCTGAGTCATGGATAATGAGGAGTCCAAGATTAATCCTAGGTTGGTTGCGTGGTTGGTGGGAGTCGGAGCGGCTCCGAGAGTAGCAGGCCACCACGAGTCATCCCATGCGGAGGGGGTGGAGCCAAAGATGAAGACTTCTGTCTTGTCAGAATTGAGTTTGAGGCAGCTGTTCTTCATCCATTCGGTGATGGCCTTCATTCCTTGGTGGAGGTTGTTCTTGGTGGAGTCTTTGGTGAGGGAGAGGATCAGTTGGGTGTCGTCAGTGTATGAGAGGATGTTGAGGTTGTGAGATCGGGTGATGTTAGTGAGTGGGGCCATGTAGACATTGAAGAGGGTCGGGCTGAGGGACGAACCCTGGGGTATGCCACAGATGATTTTGGTGGCTTCGGAGCGGAATGGGGGGGAGGCGGACTCTCTGGGTTCTGCCAGGGAGAAAGGAGGGGATCCAGTCCAGGGCTCTGTCGCGGATTCCTGCATTGCTGAGGTGTGTGCGCAGGGTGTGGTGGCAGATGGTGTTGAACGTAGCCAAGACGTCTAGGAGGATGAGGGCTGCGCCGTTGTCGTGTATGGTTCTGATGTCGTCGGTGGTGGCGATGAGGGCAGTTTCGGTACTGTGGTTCCTGCAGAATCTGGATTGGGAAGGGTCTAGGGTGCAGTTCTCCCCGAGGAAGTGGGTTAGTTGTCTGTTGACAGCCTTCTCGAAGACTTTTGCCAGAAAGGGGAGCAGGGAGATATGGCAGAAGTTCTTGAAGTCCTCTGGGTCCGCCTTGGGTTTTTTGAGGAGGGCGTTGATTTCGGTGTGTTTCCAGCTCTCCGGGAAGCTGGTGGACTCGAAGGAGCTGTTAATGATATTCCGTAGTTGGGGTGCAATGATGGAGCTTGTTTTGTTGAGGATGTGGTGAGGGCAGGGGTCAGATGGAGAGCCAGAGTGGATGGTGTTCATGATTTTGATGGTGTCGTTGTCGTTGACGGGGGTCCAGGAGAGCAGGAGGTTAGTTGGAAGTGAATCTGTGGTGTTGGTAGTTGCCAGGGGAGTCCGGGTGCTGAAGCTGTCATGGATGTCTGCAATCTTTCGGTGGAAGTAGGAAGCTAGGGAGTCTCAGAGGTCTTGGGATGGCGGAATGTCGTTGGCATTGGAGCTGGGGTTGGAGAGTTCCTTCACGATGTTGAAGAGCTCCTTGTGGCTGTGTGCGCTGTTTATGATTCGCTCTTTGAAGACGGTTCTCTTGGTGGTTTGGATGAATTGGTGGTGTCTGTGGATGGCGTTTTTGAAGGCTGTTTGTTTGTCCAGAGTCTGATCTTTGGCGCCACTTTCTTTCGAGCCTACAGCAGGTTTGATTAGATTCGTGGAGGTCGGCGGTAAACCAGAACGCCCTTCTGTCGGTACGTCTTTTGGAGGGATTCTTGATCGGGCGAGAGTATTGGCACAGAGAGGACAGAGGAGGGGGCGGGGCTGCAGGGGTAGCAGCGGCAGGGGAGAGGGAGAGAGGGGGAGAGCGAAGTGTGAGAGAGAGAGCAGAGTGAGTGAAAAACAGGGAAGAGTAAAATGCAAAGGAAAAGAGCCCAAAAAGGGACAGACACAGAGAGCAAAGCAGAAAAAGGAGGAGAGAGGTAGAGGGCAAAGAGGGCCCAAAGAGGGACGGACACAGAACGCAAAGCAGAAAAAAGAGGAGAGAGGCAGAGGGCAGCCTGGTAGGAAAGCAGAGCTCTCCCACTAGACACCAGGGATGAGGCACAGACGGAAGCCTGTGGGTGGAGGAGGGCCTCAAGCTCCTGACAGGAGTCAGGAGTTCAAAGGAGTGAGGGGCTCTACTTACCAGGTGGAGCCACAGGAGGTAGAGCAGTGCACTGACCAGATCAGTAGTATTGCTCAGCCTACGATGCAGTGGCTACCATTAAGTAGGGAGGTAGGGGAGGAGAGAACAGCTGGGTGGTGGGAGCAGGGGCGAAAAACAGAGCAAAAAAGTGGGTGGGGCAGCAGGGGCAGCAGGGGCAGCAGGGGCAGGAGTGCAGCATGAGAGAGAGAGGATGGGGGTGGGCCGCAGGGGCAGCAGTGGTGGGGGAGAGACAGAGTGGGGAGAGCGAAGTGTAAGAGAGAGAGCAGAGTGAGAGAAAAACGGGGAAGAGTGAAACGCAAAGGAAAGGAGACCAAAAAGGGACAGACACAGAAAGCAAATCAGAAAAAGGAGGAGAGAGGCAGAGGCAAAAGGAGCCCAAAGAGGGACAACCAAAGAGGGCAAAGCAGAAAAAGGAGAAAGGCAGAGGGCAGCCTAATAGGAAAGCAGAGCTCTCCCACTAGACACCAGGAATGAGGCGCAGAAAGAAGCCTGTGGGTGGAGGAGTACCTCGAACTCCTGACAGGAGTCAGGAGTTCAGAGGGGCGAGGGGTGAGAGGCTCTACTTACCAGGTGGAGCCACAGGAGGCAGAGCAGTGCACTGACCAGGTCAGTGGTATTATCTCTGGGAAAATGTAAACTTGTCACATACATGGCAAGACATCTCCAGCTACTCTGCCACACTTTGTATGATTTCCACATATCTACACACATTGTGGAGGACAGTAAATATACCAGTCTCATTTCTACTAACTACACCTGTGTGCTTGGCCAGCACAAACAAGTGTGACTGATGCAAGTGGCAACTGACACCATCTGTACCCTGGATCTGCAGAAATGACCCTGTTCTACTACCTACCAATGATCTAAAAATGCATAACAAAATCAAGTAACACAACATACACATTGTCATGCTAATTTTAAGAAAACAATAACACAAGTCCCACACAGCCAACCTGTAAGTTCCTAGAATGTAATATTGCAAGGCTGACAGTAGCAACCTGTAAGCTCTTAGTACATAATAGGGCAAGGCTGACAGCAACAACCTGTAAGTTCCTTTCCTGGTACATAATAGGGCAAGGTTGACAGCAACAAGCTGTAAGTCCCTAGCACGTAATAGGGCAAGGCTGACAGCAACAACTTATAAGTCCCCAGTACATAATGAGGCCGCGGACTTCAGGTATGCTGTTGGATTTCTTGACCTGAATGTGCACTGCAGTGCCGATAAGTCATGTGAGGATGACAGACCCAATCATAAAAAATCCCTGTAGCGGGATCCATCCACTCTGTACATAGTCAGGGGCCTATGAACTGTGGCGAGAGAGCCACCCTGATCTCGGTTCCACACTAGAACCAATGGTGCTGTTGTGGTGTTGAAAAAGCAACTGGTGCACTGGTGAGTCACCTACCATCCCTGTATCACAGCAGGCCTGCAATGCAGCTTGTGTGTCAAAAGGGAAGTCTTTGCAAGACTACATGGCAGTAATAGTGCAGTCAAAGTGTATGTGTTAAAAACATTTACACTGCAGTAATTGCCACATGTCCACCCTTGCTGGGCCCGGACTCGTGTGGCCTTTAACTTTGTGCATGGGAAGATGAAAACAGGCAACATTTTGCATGCTGTGTGCGAAACAAACAACTCTTAACTTGTACATGTATCTACATAGGGAAATATGTCAAACATTGCTATGAGTAAAGTCTTTTTGCTACAATGCTGCCCATTTCCCCATAAATTATTGCACAGTTAGTAGATGATACATCCCTAAACACACCACTGTAGAAGGCATTACTGATCACACATGAATGACTCATTCCAATCACTAACATATAACATGAATACCAAGCATGACACATCACTCCAACATATCCAGAACTTTGCATGCATGACAATCTGGTTCTGACTCATGTTGCATTACATCATGATTTAAGGCCCTTGGTACACACCATACAGTGTCACTTACATGCACCTACATAGCTCTGTGTCAGCGGATCATATACCAATCTGAGTCACCAGCATCCCCAGATATACTGTTGTCAAGGGTAAGGTGCATGAACATGTTTCACGCACAGGCCACCTATCACAAGCTGTGTGGTGAAACAAACAGTGGACATGTACAATATGCATTCTGTAAGACTGAACAATGCAAATTTCTTCACATATGTACACTTACAGTACACACATTGTGCACATGTGGATACATGCATGTGGGAAATTGCATCAAACACATGTACACTTGCACTCAATATCACTCCTCCCATGCATCTCACAGATCAACATACATGATGAAACACATTTTCCTGTTTGCGTAAAAAATGCATGCGTTCATTTTGAGCAAACACGTTTAAAAAAAATCATGCACTGCACATGTGCGTCAAAATTCACATGTTATGCCCTGTCAGCCATCATTAAAAAACACACGCAGGGCCATCATGTGTCAAAAAGTATGACAGATGAGCTCAAAGTGTGACACACACTCCCAGAAGTGATGCAATTGAACTTCCTTGCTGAACACATGCAAAAGATAAGTTACTTTCACTTTCATTTTACAGTCTTTTGGTCTGTGCTTGGAAGATGTTTGTGGTACTGGTGCGAGGAGTGGTGGTTATTGAGTCTTTTGTGCTGTCTGCTGTCTGTGTTGTGTCATGAAAGTGTTGTTTTGCAGTGCTTATTGTCATTTTGTCATCTATTTTGTGATGTTTTGTTGGGTGTTTGTCTCTGGGGTGGTTAAATGTGTTGGGGCAGCTGGGTTTAGTTGGGGTATGTTTTTTGTTGAGGTTTATAATTTGTGCACAGGATTTTGGTTGCAAAATGTCTGGAAAGGGAAGGGCAAAGAAAATGAGTCCAGATGAAGTGGGAAGAAACATCTAGCTAGTCTGTCACCACCTCCCCAACATGGTGGCCTTGGGTGGCCGTATGATACAGGGCTACTGGACGGAGGCACAAAAGCTGTAGTAAGGCAAGGTGCTGGCCCAGTTGTCCAGGGTCTTTGATGTTCAGCAGATTTACCACCAAGTGAAGCACCAGTCGGCAGACCTGATATCCTGTGAACAGGACCCCTGGATTACGTGGGAGTAGAGGTCAGTGGAATTGTTGGTTAGTACAGCTCATATGGCGCTTAGTGAAATTTTGCTTTTGTAATAACCGAGGCTATAGGAGAAGCTTTACCAGATCATGACAAAGGCCAGGATTGCCATTAGTGTGTCTGCACCAACCCTCATCCATGAGAAGGGTAGCAATGCACCGCCAGTCACAAAAGTGGCACAATCTTATCTTTGTTGCCTGTGTTTAGCCAGGTGATTTTGAAGTGGCACAAAACCAACACATATGTTTCATGGCGCTAGGGTACATTTTACCAGCCACAACTGTCTATGTTCATCAAGGGCTTAACCACTGTGATATGTTGCTTAGTCATGTACATGTGACGGAAAATATAGCACATGAGTATAGGTTGAAATTGATGAGTGTGCCCTGGGTCATGTGTTAGACTTTTCAGCCTTGGCGTGGTCTCCCTTAAGTTATTGCCTCTGTTTCCCAGGTTGTTGATGTGTGCTGGACTCTGTTTTTGCTGTTTTTGTTACTCTGGGCACTTTACCACTGCTAACCACTGCTAAAGTGCAAGTGCTCCCATACAAAATGTGTATGTAATTGGTTCATCCATGAATGGCATATTTGATTTACTAGTAAGTCCCTAGTACAGTGCACCAGAGGTGCCCAGGGCCTGTAAACTAAATGTTACTAGTGGGCCTTTTCTTATATGTAAGGCATCCCTAAGGTAGGCCCTAGGTAGCCCCAAGGGGAGGGCACAGTGTATCGTTAAGGTAGGATATATAGTAATGTGTTTTATATGTACTGACTGTGAAATATTGCTAAATTTGTTTTTCACTGTTGCAAGGCCTGTCCCTCTCATAGATTAACATGGGGGCTACCTTTAAAAATGATTAAAGTGTGGATTCCCTTTGGGAGCAGATAGACATGTGAAGTTTGGGGTCTCTGAGCTCAAAATTTAAAAATACATCTTTTAGTAAAGTTGATTTTAAGATTGTGTGTTTGAAAATGCCACTTTTAGAAAGTGGGCATTTTCTTGCTTAAACCATTTCTGTGACTCTGCCTGTTTGTGGATTCCCTGTCTGAGTCAGTTTGACAGTTGGACTGGTTGCACCTCTCACTAGACAGTGCCACAAAGGGAGCTGGGGTATAGTCTGCATTTCCTGATGAGCCATCTGTGATAGGGGGAGGGTAGGAGTGGTCACTCACACCTACAAGGGCTATACCTGCCCTCACACAATGCAGTCTCCAACCCCCCTTGTGTGTGTCTGGGGCCTGGCCTGGGCAAGGCAAGATTTCACAATCAAGAGAGACTTTCCTTTGAAGTAAGCCTACTTCAAAGGGCAAAATTGGTATAAGAAGGGCACCCAAAATCACAGCCTTTAGAACACTTCTGGAAACCAAGAGGAACCTCTGTCTGGAGAAAACCTGAAGAACTGAGGAAGAAGAGCTGCCCTGCCTGTGACTGTGCTTTGTGGAGCTATCCTGCAGTTGCTGCTTCTGCCTGTGCTAAGAGGACAAAGACTGGACTTTGTGTTGCCTTTCTTCTTGTGAAGATCTCCAAGGGCTTGATTTAGAGCTTGCCTCCTGTTGTTTGAAGTCAAAGGGACAGCAAAGACTTCTCTCTGCCAGCACCTGGAGCCTCTAGAGAGACTCCTACTCTGACAAAGTTTTGCCCATCCAGTTCCTGGAGCCCTGAGAAGAGAAGCTGGCAGCCTAAGAGTGAGAAGTCCACACACAGACCGCTATACGGGGAGAAGATCGATGCAACTCTGATCGGCGGCTCAAAAATCAACCCGCCACCAGCTTCGATGCTGAAAATCAATGCTCGCCTGCAACGCAACTGGATGATCGACTGCTGCAGCTAGAGAAATGACATGCAGCATCGCTGACGGATACCGGTGAGATCGCAACCCACGCTGCGTGGTTTTCGGCTGAATTTCTGATGCAAACACCACTGGGTGTGTAAAAATGACGCAAGGCCTGCCCAGACCGGGAGTGCTGACCGGATCGACGCATCGCTCTCCTGCTCGCCGACCTGATCAAAGGAGACACAACGCATGGTTAAATCGACGCACCGCAATCCCTCTTTGACAAACCCAAGGTACATTTTCACGCTAACAGCATTAGCGTTTTGTTTAAAAATACATGGAGACTCTTTTTGCATTTCATTGATAACTTGACTTGTGTATTGTGGATTTTTGTCATTTTGGTCTTGTTTTGTTTAAATAAATATATTCTATTTTTATAAACCTGTGTTGTGTCATTTTGTAGTGTTTTCTTTAAGTTACTGTGTGAGTTGGTACAAATACTGTACACCTAGCACTCTGAAGTTAAGCCTACTGCTCGTGCCAAGCTAACAAAGGGGTAGCTGAGGATGATTCTCTTTTACCCTGACTAGAGTGAGGGTCCTTGCTTGGACAGGGGGTAACCTGACTGTCAACCAAAGACCCTATTTCTAACATCATGCATGTGCAGTGTGACAAAACAATGTGCCTGGCTTATGACAAATTGTCAGTGGGCTGTCCTTTACAAAATGTTACCAATGTAACTGAAACATGTACATATAGTTCAAGTGCATAGCTGTACATGTTTACCCGGCATACCAATAGCTGTCAAATAGACATGTTGTAGGGCTCAATTCAATGTTCCTTCAACTGCGTCTCTTAAGTCCATCTGAAAAACATATGTGATGTGTGATGTTTGTACAGGGTGTGCATAGTACAACATTCATGCTGCTATGTCTCATGTCATGTTTTGCAGGTGGACCCATCCCATATATCATCAGTGAGGTTGCAAGCTTTGTGGACCCCGATACTACCAGTAAGTGTCATCCTGTATGTATAATGTATACTGTAAGAGTTGCGTGTGATGTTGTACAATGTGTACAATGGCATGTCACATTTGCATGTGTGACAATTTGGACACCATTGTATATCCTTGGAAATTGACAGTATGTCAGATGTCATGTAGAGGATGTGGAGTACAACAAAGTGATGCATTAGTGGCATTGTGTGCTGCAAGGGTTTTGCGATTGTTTGATTATGTATATATGCGGACAGACAGTGTGATGATAGGACGTGCCTGAAGTGCTGGTTTAGCAATATGTATGTAGGGTGCCAATATGTGGGTCACAGTACATTAGCCAGCTCTGTGTGTCGCACATAGCACACAGTAACTAAGGGCATGTAATGAATAGGGACCATGTGAATTTGTCACTAAGGGGCTCATCATTGCACCCCTTGTGCTGCCAGTGCTTCAATTTTCCCCTCTGAAAAGTGACACCCTGGCGGTGCAAGTGGCTCATAAGTAAACATTTCTGATAGTGAGGACAAGGGTCATCATACCACATGTGAACAGTGATTTTGACTTGCACACACATGTTATTTACACCCCATACACTATGTTTGATGTGGCAACATAGACAATCCTTGTTATCCTCATAGTACTTGATATGTGTGTATGACATGAGAGATCTCCATAAATATTCTCATATCGCATGCAGTCACTCAATACACTTTCAAAAAGTTAGGGTCCTGAGAATGTCCAATTATGTTGTGCAAACAGCTCCACACAATAAGCAGTACCACCCAGTGCTGTTGCTGGATCACTATGCAGATAAGATGTGTGGCATCCATGCACCCAAATATGAGATGGTGTATCTGAATTATGTTGTGCAACACGCTGACATGAACCTATTTACACATACACAGACATTGGGCATCATAGTGTCACACATCAAGCTGCATTGGAAATATGCATGTTGTCATGGAACAGCCCATCATGCCGTGAGCTGAGTGGATATTGGACTGGATCCATATATCTCAGTGTCACATGAGTGAATAATGCACCCTATGTTCGCATATACAATACATGTCACATGTAGATTCAATGTACCATTATGTCCAGACATCTGTCCTTGCCTGATCATACACATAGGGACTTCCTTACAAGACTATTGCTCTGTTGGTGGGTCCCTTTTTATATGGGAAACAGTGCTGCACCAGTGGTGCACGGGCCTTGTAGATTAGTACAAAAGTTTTTGAGTCCACATATAAGTTGCAGACCTTGTTCTGATGAGTGTGGTACAGATCTGGGGATCATAGGTAAATGATGTGTGCAGAGGCACATTAATGAGATATTCAGCATGATGTGAGTGACCGACCATGGTGAAAAAAAAACGTATATTGGATGAGCATGCTGAATGTTTACCTTGTACTTTGGAGATGTTAAAAACTAGTGCACTGGTAGTGTGCAACATTAGTTAGCTTTGACACCTTGGACATGAGAAATGTGTAGAACATGATTGTGATGCAGATGTGTGATATCGTAGGCCTCCAGGATGGCATTGTGTGTTGCTTTGGCCAATGTATGTGATATGAAGATGCTGCTCTTTTTGCATGCTTGCTCTCCCTCTGCCAAATGCACATTTGAATAACATGCTCCCTTCATGTTTCGTCAACCTCTATGACTGCAGCACAGAAGCAAGCCTTTGAGATAAGGAGGGAATACTACAGGCACATCAGTGCTGTAGATAAGGCCTACCAGAGAATGGGCTGCAGGCAAAATCGGGAGAAAGCATGGGCGTCCTGGTCGCATTTTCACATGGAGGACCACCAGAAGACCAGCAGCCAGCAGCCACACAGCAGGAAGCTTCAAGAAGAAGGACAGGGGTCACTGTAGGTTTCGCACCCCCAACCTCAAAAGGCCAAACTGCAGCACAAATCATGTCCACAGCCTGGAGGTCCAATCATGGCCAAATCTTTGAACAAGAAATGCTCCAGGATATGGCAGATGTGAAATTGAGGCTGGACAAGTTGGAGGCAAGGCAGGCGAAGTCCTACAGGATGTTATGCAACATCAAGAGGAAACTTTCAAAGCTATGAAATGTTTTCATCCCTCCTGCTCTCCTCATCTTCTCTTCTCCATGTTTTATGTTTTTTTCTAACACTAGGGGGTTTCAATTGTTAGGTTTAGTTTAGTTAGCATAAGGAAGGTTAATTTTAGATCATCGTTTTAAATCTTAGGGGGTGGGTTTTGGTTTTTTTATTTTTTGGGGGTAGTTTTAGGGGGTGGGTCATGTTTGGGTATGTGTTATTATTTTTAAAAAAATCTTAAAAAACAAAGAAATATATATTTGTTTATCCTATATGTTTAGTCAGTCAATGTTTAGCTCTAGTCACTGTTGTTGTTTACTGATGTCTCTTGGGGTGGTGGGGGTTGATGTTTATTGTGTGGCGTTGCATGTTTAGCATAAGGTAAGATTAGCTAAATTAGCTGTAGGTATAAGTAAAGATAAAATAGTATAGATTAGGTTAGTGTAGGTTAGTCTGTAGTTTAGGAATTTTTAGGATAGTCAATTTTTAGATGTTATTAAATCTTGTTATTTTGCACACTATGGCCCTCATTACAACCCTGGCGGTAGGTGATAAAGCGGTAATACCTCCAAGAGGCCGGGGGTAACAAAAATGGAATTATGACCATGACGGGAACCGCCCAGAAAGACAGCCACTTTAACACACCGACCGCCACGGCGGTAGCAACAAGCACCGTGGTGGTAACCGCCAACAGCCAGGCAGAATACAATGTTCCACCCATTGTATTATGACAGGCCTATCCGCCACCTTTTCCGGGGCGGTACCAACAACATCAAAAGCACGGCAGGAACAGAACACAGAAGTCAAAGGACTCTCCTCTGGAGACACAGGGAACAACCACGACGCCATGGAGCCTGAGTTGCACATCTTCCCCATGCTGCTATACCTCTTCATGCAATACTACGTCAACGCCGGTGAAGACGACCACAGTGAGTACTGCCGCCTACCACACAAGGAAGTGGGGAGGAAAAGAGAGTCACATACACACACGGAACACGCAACACCCCCATTCCCAACACCATACACACAAACAGATGCAATAACATTACATATCCACCTCGTACCCCTCAGGAATAGGGGCACAGACACAGTGGGAGAGGACAAAGGGGATATGTGCATAGATGTAGGGGTGGTGAATGTCAGTGAGGGGTGTGTAGTGAAAGGCGTGTTGGTGATGGAGGTAGTGGATGAGGATGTAGTGCATGCAGGTGTGAGTGTAGACCTTACTGGGAGGGTGATGGATGAGGAGGGGGACACAGTGGAGGCAGAGGATGTTGGTATGCCTGCATCTGGATGGTGTTTGTGTGAGTGCCTGTGGGATGATGTGTGGTGCTTGTGTTTGCCTGAGCCACTGTGTGTTGTCCTGTGTGCATGCTGGTCTGCCTGTGCACCTGGTATAGGTTGGGGTTGAGGGGAATGGGACTGGGTAGAGGAAGTTGGAGGGGGATGCTAGAAACAGGGTCAATGGCTGCCATCAGGGAGGAGGCCAGAGCCTGGATTGATCTCTGTTGGGACACCATGCCAGAGGTAATGCCCTCCAGGAATGCATTTGTTTGTTGCAAATGGCCTGCCAGCCCCTGGATGGCATTCACTATGGTTGACTGCCCAACAGATATGGATCGCAGTAGGTCAATAGTCTCCTTACTCAGGGCAGCAGTGCTAACTGGGGCAGGGCCTGAGGTGCCTGGGGCAAAGGAGATGCTCACCCTCCTGGGTGAGCAGGCATCAGAAACTCGCTGAGGGGCTGCTGGGAGGGCAGTGCTGGTACGGGGGTGGTGGCTGTACCTGTAGTTGGGGTGGCCACAGAGGTGTCCGCCAACACCATCGGAGGAGGTATCACTGTCCGCACTGTCCCCCCCTGTCTCCGCCATGGTGCACCCCTCGCCCTCCGTCCCACTGGTGCCCTCACCGTCAGTGGATTCGCCCTCCTGGGCCCTGTGGGATGCATCTCCCTCCATTGCCAGTGCCTCTGCTCCTCCGCCAGATTATGCTAATGCACATAAAGACGAAACAAAAAGGGGGGGGAGAGACAAAGGATACAATTGGTCAATGGCTGATCCAACACCACCGTTCACATACACAACACACACACACAGGGAACAGCCCTACATACTAGGCAATGCACTACCAGTCACAATGCTAGTCACCAGGCCATGGACAGGAATACCTAACGCCAATAGCAGCATACCTGGCACCCACAGACCCCAGCCCAGTACTGGATGCCTACTAGCTTGGTAGGAGGTGGTGTTCATCAGCCCCTGTCCAACATGGGACCTACCCTGCAATGTCTGGCCCGGCCTAGGGGCACTCACAGGCTCACATCACCCACGGGAGACCACCCCACCACACGCAAGTAGTATATAGGGAAACTGTACTCACCCACTTGTGGTTGCTGTGATGCCTTAAAGCACCCATCCAGCTTGGCATAGGCCGCTGCCAGTATGCAGGCCATCAGGGGGGTCAGGGTTCGACAGGCACCCCTTCCTCATTGGGAGGCCATCCCCAGCTGGGCCTCCACCGTCTTCCTTGCCCAGTGTCTCAGGTCCTCCCATCATTTGTGACAGTGGGAACACCACCTGCGGTAGACCCCCGGGGTCCACACGTCCTAAGTGATGGCATGCCACATTCCCTTTTTCTGATGGGTGCTGACCTGCAGAAAAAAAAAAAAAAAAAAAGGTATTATTCAGACCGTCCGGCCTGTTACACTCATGGCCCACCATAGCCCTCACATCCCCTTACGCACAGTAATTGCCCTCCATACATGCAGCACGCTGCCCAGGGCCCTTCCACCAAACCCCCCTACACGAGGCCCTCACACACAGCACTCCATGCATTCATGCCCCACGCATTGTGCTCACAGTGTACTCACCTGTTGGTCTGGAAGCCCATACAGCATTCGGTACTGGGGTAGGACCCCATCCACTAGTCTCTCCAACTCCGCAGCGGTGAAGGCAGAGGCCCTTTCCCCAGTGACACGAGCCATGGTCGGTTCCAGACACAGGTCACAACAGCACTTGCAATGTAGGTCCTCTCCTTTTGAAGGTCAGGTAGCAAGTGAGTGAACAGACAGAAAATGGCAGTCACGTCTGCAGCGGTGAGTACCGTCACCGCCGGCGTATATCACCATTGGCCACTGTAACCCATAGAGCCCAATGACAACCAATGAGGAGTTGCACGGCGGTACTCGACCTCCTCCCGCAACGGCACACAACTTCAGCAGCATTACCTCATTTCCACACGTCCATCCACACAGGACAGGCGGACGCCATTTCGGGGGGGGGGCAGGCCATGGCACCTATGTGCGTCACAGTACACATAGGCACCATTTGGGCCTCTCCAACAAAACACTGTTACAGTCACAACGTGCAATGCAGTGTAGTGTTTGGAAATGTGGAATACTGACCAGCTGCTCCCTGTTTTGCCTCCTAGATTACAACCGCTGCAGATGAATAGGAGATGGAGACATCCCCCTGTGTACAGACCCCTGGTGGACTTGGCAACAATGGAGGACAGGCACATTATCCTCACCTATAGACTTGACAGGGCCACAATCATAGAGCTGTGTGCCCAATGGGAGCGTGACCTGATATCTGCTAACCGTCGCCCCACTGGGATCCCACCTCTTGTGCATGTCCTATCTGTGCTCAATTTCTTGGCAGGTGGCTCCTTCCAAGTGACAGTGGGCTTGGCAGCAGGAATGTCACAGCCAAAGTTCTCAATAGTGCTGACCAGAGTGTTGTCTGCCTTGATTAAACACATGCGCAGCAACATTGTTTTCCCCCAGGTGGAGGATTTGGCCACAGTGAAAGCTGACTTCTATGCAATGGGACATATCCCCACCATCATTGGGGCAATCGATGGTACACATATTGCATTTGTCCCCCCCCAGAGAAATGAACAGGTGTTCAGAAATTGAAAGAGCTTTCACTCCATGAATGTGCGGATAGTGTGCCTGGAGGACCAGTACATCTCCCACGTCAATGCAAAGTATCCTGGGTCTGTGCATGATGCCTTTATCCTAAGGAATAGCAGCATCCCATATGTGATGGCTCAACTCCAGAGGCACCGAGTGTGGCAAATAGGTGAGCCCTGGTTCCCACCAAGTGGATGTTGGTGTATGGGTATGCAGTGGGCCCTAAGGATTAGTGTGTGTCTAATAGTTGTCCCTCGATATTTGCAGGTGACTCTGGTTATCCCAACCTCTCATGGCTACTGACCCCAGAGAGGAATCCCAGGACAAGGGCAGAGGAAAGTTACAATGAGGCACATGGGCGAACAAGGAGAATTACAGAAAGGACATTCGGCCTCCTGAAGGTCAGCTTTCGTTGCCTCCATCTAACTGGTGGATCCCTGTGCTACTCACTCAAGGTGTGCCAGATAATCGTGGCATGCTGCATGTTGCATAACGTTGCCTTGAAAAACCAGGTGCCTTTCCTGCAGGAGGATGAGGCTGGAGATGGCCATGTGGCAGCAGTGGACCCTGTGGACAGTGAAGATGAGGAGGCAGAGGATGAGGATGAGGACAATAGAACAGCAATTATATGACAGTACTGCCAGTGACACACAGGTAAGACACTGTAACTTCACTTCACACTGACAGTTTTATGTTTGACATTGTACATGGCAGGCAGATTCTCCCAATTCTATGGCCACTTACTGTACTCTTTGGCATCTCTATTTTCAGATATCTGTGCCCCACACTGGCACCTGGTATGTTGATTGCGGCCTACTACAGGTCATTCCTATGTATTTATTCCTGTAAAGCTGTATTGCAGTGTGTAAAGCTTGTTAAATGAATACATCGTTAAATCATTTGACAGGCTCCATACTTGTATTTTTTAAGTGGTGTTTATTTAAGTGCTAAGCAGTGGAGAGGGTAGCGGAATGAGCTGGGTTGATGGTGGAGGAAAGTCCAGGATAGAGTCCAGTCTATTTATATTGCGGGTGCATTATCCAAGGGGGCATAGGAAGGGGAGCAATGGCAGTTCAAGGTTGACAGGGTGACAGAGTGGGACACAAGGGTGACAATCAGGAGAGTCTTATTTCCTTCCGGGGGTCTTGGCAATAGTCTCTGGCTTCTTCCTGGATCACAGGGACCATTTCCAGGTGGTTCTCCTTCTTCAGGGGGAGGGGTGCTGGTGGCCTGTTGTTCCTGTGGCAGGGCCTCCTGTCCACTAGTGGCAGCGGAGGAGGAGGGCTGTTCATCGGTGTGGCTAGTGTCAGGGGCCCAGTGGTGTGCCACTGCCTCCCTCATGGTGTTGCCCATGTCTGCCAGCAGCCCTGAAATGGTGACAATGGTGCTGTGGATGTCCTTCAAGTCCTCCCTGATCCCCAGGTAAGGTCCCTCCTGCAGCTGCTGGGTCTCCTGCAACTTGTCCAGTATCTGGCCCTTCATCTCCTGGGAATGGTGGTATGCTCCCAGGATGTTGGTGAGTGCCTCCTGGAGAGTCGGTCCCCTGGGCCTGTCCTCCCCCGTCACACAGCAGTCCTCCCAGCTTCCCTGTTGTCCTGTGCCTCTGTCCCCTGAACCATGTGCCCACTGCCACTGACCCCAGGTCACTGATCGTCCTGTGTTTGTGGGGTTGCCTGGGGTCCCTGTAGTGGTGGACACACTGCTTATGTGTCCTGGGGACAGAGGTATGGGCCCACTTGGTGGGTGCTATGCTGGTGTATTTCCTGAGGGGGGAGGCTCTGTGGTTGTAAGGGACTGTGCCTGAGTAACCGACTGTCCGGAGATCCCTGATGGGCCAGGTTGGTCACCCAGATCCAGGCGTCCAGAGCTGCTGTCATCACTGTGGGCCTCTTCTGTGGGGGGACTGGATGTTGCTGGCACCTCCTCTCTGGTGACATTGTGTGGGGGACCTGTGGGGATGTAAATGCAGTGTTATTGTTTCTGCGTGTGACATCTTGAGCATGGGTGTGTTGCCCTCTATGGTTGTGATTGCCCTGTCAGCTTTGCCTTGTGTGAGTATTGATTTTGTGGGTAGGTGATTGTCTCTAATGTGCATGCTTTAGGTGATGGGTGTCCATGCAGGGCTATGCGTGATGTCCATGCATTGGTGGTGCATGCAGTGCTTGGTATTGGGATGGGTGGGTTGTGATGGTGGGGTGTATGTGAGGTGGTGGAGTGATGGGGGTGAGGGTAGGGGTGGAGGTATGTGATGGCATGCAGGTAGGGGTGGAGAAAGCATTAAAGAGTTGACTTACCAGAGTCCAGTCCTCCTGCTACCCCTGCCAGGCCCTCAGGATGCATGATTGCTAAGACTTGCTCCTCCCAAGTTGTAAGTTGTGGGGGAAGAGGTGGGGGTCCACCGCCAATCCTCTGTACTGCTATCTAGTGTCTTGCTGCTGTGGAACGCACCTTCCTGATGTCATCCCTTCTTCTGGGGTGCTGTCCCATGGTGTTGACCCTGTCCACGATCCTCCGCCATAGCTCCATCTTTGTAGCAATGGTTGTCTGCTGCACCTGTGATCCAAATAGCTGTGGCTCTACCCGGATGATTTCCTCCACCATGACCCTTAGCTCCTCCTCAGAGAACCTGGGGTGTCTTTGTGGTGCATTGGGTGTAGTGTGTGTGGGGTGATGTGTTGGGGTGTGTGCTGTAAGGTGCGTGGATGGTGTATGGGTGATGGTGTTCTGTGGCTCTGGATCTGTGGTTGCTCCTGGTATCTCTCCATGAAGATGACAAAAGGGTAGATGTTACAGATGCCAAAGTGAGCTGAGGGATGTGGGGGTTTGAGAAACGGTCTGTGCATATGGGTGGGAGGTGTGTGCCCATTACAAGTGTTTGGGAATTACTGTGCCCTCGTGCAGCCCTCTTGTATGCATACAGTGGGTTCTATGTGCCTCCCCCTTTTGCCATTTGTTGGTCACCAAATTGCCCCCCCATTGCAACTTACCCTGCATTTTTGGTACTTCTTGAAATGCTGCACTGTACTGTCCCTGGAGTCCGGTGACCATCTCCTTCCTTCCAGCTCAACCAGCTGTTCCTGTGGTGCCGGACTCCCACCTCCAGTCTGCAGTGCTGCCTTTCGGTGGCTGGCCAGTTTCTCCTCAGTTCCGTTCTTACAATCAGTCACAGTCCTCTTCATCTCTCACACGATGTTGACTTTAGCAACTATTGACAGCCATATGGCTTCCTTCCTGCCTATTGGCAATTTAGAGATGACAAAGAGCTAGTGTTGGTGCTCTGTCACCTCTCTGACCAAGATGTTATTCTCCTCCTGACTGAAGCCACACTTACTCTTCCTTTTCCCCTTCTCCTGTGTGTCTGTCTGTCCATCCAGACTTGTATTGGGCGGACTGGGGTCCCTCCGGGGCCTTGTCTCTGCTACGTTCTCTATCTTGGGTCCTTGTTCTTTGTGTTTAGCAATTTTTTACGCTTATGACACAAAAATGGTAGTAGCACAATTAGCGTAAAAAACGTGCTACAAATCATGCTAGCACCACTTTTGCAGCATTAGCATAATTTTTATTATGACTTGTCGCAAAAGTTAGCATCATTTTTCTACGCTATCCTTTTCTTAACCCCCATTGTGCGATATGCAGTGTTAAAACAATAGATGCACAACTGTGCTAGCGCAGTTGTGAGTCATTTTTCATAAGCATGCCCCTAAGTCAGAAGGTATAATTTTGACTGAGGCCTCCCGCTCAGTGAATCTAACTTGGGCCCATCGTGGTCATTCTCAAGCTTTGACTTCGTCCTGGTCAAGCGTGACCAGATGTCCCAAGATGGTGGTTTTTAAGCAATAGAATGCATTTTAATTTAATCTTTAAAAATTCATATCTCCAGTTCTTTACTTTAGATGTTTGTCATTTTGGTGTCATTGTAATCATAAAAATATTTCCTATTTTTATAAATTAGTGTTGGACTTTTATTGTGTGTTGTGTCTTACTTATTTACTGTAGTGGTGTTTTTAAATGCTTTACACAACTGTCTCCTAAGTTAAACTTGTCTACTTGCAGCCAAGCTACCAAGGTTTGAGCAAGGATTAATTTATTGAGACCTTGACTGGACTTTATGTGTAACTGTGGCCTTATTGCTAGCTGTATGTACCCAAATGTATCTACTAATAATCCACCTTCCAGCATCAGTCCTATCAGTGATAACCACTGGGAAAACCAAACTAGAACCCTCATCAGGTCTACTGTTCCCCTCTCTGACCATTTCCTTCAACATGGATCTCACTTCACCCCTGACTACAATGAGTAATCTCATCTTATATTAGAGTGGTTCTGCATTCTGTGCAATATAATGTTGCTAACACACTCAATGAGCTGTCCCATCTCCTCAATGAACATTTATTTTGCATCACAATTTTTGATGGAGACCTCCATGACTATTACTTGACTTGGTGCCTTTCAGAAACTTGAGGTAAAAAGTTGTGAGAAGACTGGGAGTCAAGAACTGTGACCTACATGACTATAGCAGACAGGGAAAAGTCACAACATAGATGAGCATTGAGAGAATGGGGTAGGTGGGAGATGAAGACAAAAACTCTAAAGGCTCAATCAGAACTTCCAGGTTAGTTTAGTAGAGTCAAAATAACAGAAGAAATTGCAATGCAACTTCATTAGTTGTAGGGTTTCCTGCACCCATTAGTTGATTCAGCATTTGGCATTTCCCTTCACATTTGTTGTGTTTCCCTTCCCTCTCTTCTCGTTTTCCTGTCTCATCTCAAGTACTTTTTAACTGTCCTCTATTTGATGATTACTGCTTCTGTTTGGTATGCTGTCCCTGTGTCAGCTGCAAGTGCTCCTAAGTCTGGGGATAGTTCTTGGAACTCTCTGGCGTTGTCAGCCACCACGGAAAAACAAACTTAAAATCTGCTGTATCATGATCATATACTCCAGTGAAGTGCACTATTATCAACCATATATTTAATCTTGACTATATGAAAATGTAGTCACATATGTATGCCGTTTTCTATTATGCTTGTAAGCTTTCATGGCTCTTGTTAGTTAAACAATAACATAACCTTGTTTACAAACCTGGTCAGTAGAGAAGTATTTTGTGAAAATAATAAGTGCTGCAATAAGAACATGAGTGCTTTAGTCTCTTCAAGACCATTTGCACCTCCTTGAGGGGAAGATCCTGGCACCTTGATCATGCCTCAAAGACTTGTGTTAAGAGCAAATGTATATGTAGTAGGCTGCTTTTATACGTATTTTAGCTCATAGTTCCAACTGATTATTTTCAGGTCAGACAGGAACCTTAGTCAGTTGAAATAATTATGTTCTATGATTGTTTGCTTTGCTGCCTGTTACTTTCTATTAAACACTAGTTGGGCTCTAAGTTTACCTATATATTGTGTTTTATTTTTAACAGACCCATCACAATAGCATCACTTAACTGAGCAGAGGGGATCAGAAAAGTTTCTAATATGATCATAGTAAATAAACCATATCATTTGTTAAGTCTTTAAATAATAATTAAATCTGTTAATTTATATTTCTAGTAAGATCACATATGTGAAAAGCCTAAGACTAATAAGGGGTTAGTGAATGACTGACTGATGAGAGCTGTATAAGTATATATACATATAAGTATATTATATACTGATGGTCACCAGTAGGTGGTTATAGGTAGGTCCTAGTTCCATAGGAAAAGCATTTATTGGCTTGGCTATATCTTTGGCGCTGTATGATGAATCCTAATTAAATTTTCCCAAAAAAGTGTCCTCTATGGTCTTCTTGCTATTGGAATGTTTTGGGGTGATCTGTAAACTGGGGATTAAGAGTAAGGATGGGGGCAAAAAAAGTGTTTCCCATTATAATTTCCTTAGAGATTTTAGACATGACAGTAGCCATAACCGCTAGACAAAATTACACAAAATTTTGCAGAAAGGTAGCTTTTGGTCCAGAAAGCACCCTTTTTGAGATTTATGAAAATCGGTTTAGTAGTTTTTGCAATATTAAAGGAAAAAGAAATGTGTATATATGGACGGAGACTCAGCACAGATCTCATGGTGAGATCATATTGGCTGTCAACACTTCAACCAGAAAGTGCTGGCAGCCATCTTGGGACCAGTATACATGATAGCAACCATTTGAAATGCATTGTAGTAAATGGCGGGTTTTGAGGGTCACAAAAAGAAGACAGCATAAAGGGCGATAACAGATATTAGTTACAATATAAATCATTTAAGGTGATTCTAAGCTATGAAAGAGCGTTCTGCTGAGATTTCATGAATCATGTTTGAGAGAAAATTGTTTTCTCATGATTTTCCCATAGAGGTTATGAAAGGTGCCCCAGAAGCTAAAATGAGAGCATATTTTCTGTAAATTCACATTAGCTTTCTCAGCCACATGACAATGAAGTCTGACATTCTCAGTGAAACATGCACTTCCAACAGTAGCAGCCTGTCGGTTGATTCCCTTTTGTTCTACTGCAGCCTCCCAGAGTTTTCTAAAGAACAATTAGAGTGCTAACAGTCTTACTTATGACAAAAGAATGGCACCTGAATCCATCTTAATTGAATCAAACTGGTACAACATTTAGGGCCTCATTATGAGCCTGGCGGTCTTCAGACTTCCAGACTCACAGTGGCGGTCAGACTGCCGTGGTCGTGGCAGTCCGACCGCCACATTATGACCATGGTGGAGCTGCCACGGTCCGACTGCCAGGCTGCGTTTTTGGTAGTTCTAATCCACCAGGGCAGCGCTGCAAGCAGAGCTGCCCTGGGTATTACGAGTCCCCATTCGCCAGCCTTTCCATGGTGGTCTACACCACCATGGAAAGGCTTGCAGAATGGGGGAGTCAGGGGCCCCCATGCACAGCACCCTTGCGCATTCCAGTGCCCAAATTATGGGCAGTGGAATGTGCGACAGGTGGGGCTGCACCCGCCACACCGCCACATTGCAGCCGGCTCAACTATGAGCTGGCTGCAATGTTACGGCCCTGTAAACCACTTGGCCGGTGGGTGGAAACACTGTTCTGTCCGCCGGCCTAGCGGGAAACTCAAAATAGGGCAGGCGGGGTTTAGCCCACAATGGTGGTATGGTGGCATATTGAGTTTGGCTGGTGGCCTCCACCACCCCCCCCAAACTCATTAGGCCATAAGTTTAGAAAAGAGCAAAATGTGTTTTTTCTTTTGTCATAGAAATTAAGGTTAGTGCTGGTCACCTTTCAAGTGAATTCTCAAATATCTTCCACTTCTATTTCACTAAAACATTCTAACATGTAAACTGAAACATGCACTTTCAACACCAGCAGCAGACTGCCAGTTAACTCCTTGGTGATCAGCAGTTTCCTACAGTGTTCTAATGAGCAACTAGAGCACCAAAATTCTGAATGTATGCCAAAAGTGTGACATATCTGACAGCCATTGTGAAGAGGACATTAGGGAGCTTCATAACAAATAAGTCTCCCAAGATGGCCACAAGAGAAAAAAGAGCCCAAATATAGCACACATATCACCCAAATTTAGCCCAAGGATAGCCCAATGACAGAAGTGTTCAAAATACATAGGGGCTTATTTACAAGGGGCCAGATGTAGTACAAAGTGGTGCAGCGAGGTGCTGTGCCAAAATTTGCAGGGCTGCACTGGGTCACTTTAGAAACTCAGGCATGCACCAAATTTACTAAAATACAGTGCACCCCTGTGTTTCCCCCTTCGCCAGCGCTAAATATAACTGCCACTGTCAACGCAGGCATCCTTGCACCATAGTGCAAGGGTGTTTGCATTGAAGGGAATGATTGTGTATGTGCAGGAAGATGTCCCTTCTTGCACTTAAACACATTATGATGGCGATTTGGCACTTCTATGTGTGCTGCATTCTGCATAGAAGTAGCGAATCATCATTTTTGAATGATTGCTTATGTGCAGGAAAGGACACCTCATTCATGGCCTTTTGCTCTTTCTATGTGAGTGGAAAAAGCAAAAACAAAGAAGAATAAAAGTATTCCTCCTCCTTGTGCCATGCTAAAGCCACCCCTGGGGTGGTGTTAGTTTTTGGTGCTGCCACAGATTTGTGACTTTTTCTAAATCTGGGGCATCATCTAAAGCAATGGGTGTTGCAATGGAACACCCACAGCAATACCCATTGCATGCCCCTGTAACACAGAAAACTGTGTCAGAGGAGCCCTTATTTACAAGGTGGCGTTAAGTCACAAAAACTAGCTTAGTGCTGACTTGTAAATGTGGCGTACTGCACAGCACCACTAGGGTGTCACAAAACGTAACGCTTCAGTGTTGAAAGGGCCATGTAAGTCTGGCCCATAGATAGCAATCTATTTGTTCATTAGAATACTGTGGGGAGGCAGATGTCAGGGGCACAGACTCAGATAATTGAGGGCAGGGAGGAGGGTGCAGAGGCAACAAGTTGATCACGCTAGGCAGGCAGAAGGAACAGTAGCAGCACAACGTACCATGGAGGGCAGGTGAAAGGGGAGCAAGAGCAACAAACCAACCATGCATGACAAGCAAGAGAAGCTGTGGAAATACAACAGACCATTAATGCCAGAAGGAAGAGCCAGTGGCAGTACAACCATGAATGCAAATGCTTTATTTTATCTGTCACCTGACTAAAATCTCCTCTTTTTCAATGTAAGTCAAACTGGAATATCAATTCCCAAGTTTTTATTTTCAAAATCTCCCTCTTCTCAAGTTCACAATATTGGCAAGTATGGTACATTGGATCACTGAGAGCAGGAGGAATGAGGTAGGACATGGACTCAGATAACAGAGGGCAGGAGGGAGATGGAGAGGGGCACCAAACTGACCTTACAGGGCAAGCGACAGGGGTTGCAGCAGCACAAAACACTACACAGTGCAAGAGGGACAGCAGTGTCGCACAACGGATCATGGAAAGGAATAGGGAAGGGACAGGGCCATACATATGGACAACAGAGAGCAGAGTGGAAAGAGTCATGGGGAGCAAGCTAACCATACTCGCCAGACAGGAGGGACAGTTTCAGCATAATGTACCATGAAGGGCAAAAAGGAGAGAGCATAGGTGTTAGACCTGACAGCCTTAGGGTAGTCACCCCTAACTTTTTGCCTGCCTCCCTCCACTTTTTGGACACTGTTTTTGCTGGCTTTTAGACTCTGCGCACTTTACCACTGCTAACCAGTGCTAAAGTGCATATGCTCGCTCCCTTAAAACATGGTAACCTTGAATCATACCTGATTGGACTATTAATTTACTTATAAGTCCCTAGTAATGTGCACTCTATGTGCATAGGGCCGGTAGATTAAATGCTACTAGTGGGCCTGCAGCACTAGTTGTGCCACCCACTTAAGTAGCCCCTTTTTCCTTGTCTTAGGCCAGCCATTGCAAGGCCTGTGTGTACAGTTTCACTGTCACCTCGACTTGGCATTTAAAAGTACTTGCCAAGCCTAAAACTCCCCTTTCTCCACATATAAGTCACCTCTAATGTGTGCCCTAGGTAACCCCTAGAGCAGGGTGCTGTGTGGGGGAAAGGCAGGACATGTACCTGTGTAGTTTATATGTCCTGGTAGTGTAAAACTCCTAAATTCGTTTTGGCACTACTGTGAGGCCTGCTCCCTTCATAGGTTAACATTGGGGCTGCCCTCATACAGTATTGAAGTGGTAGCTGCTGATCTGAAAGGAGTAGGAAGGTCATATTTAGTATGGCCAGAATGGTAATATAAAGTCCTGCTGACTGGTGAAGTTGGATTTAATATTACTATTCTAGAAATGCCACTTTTAGAAAGTGAGCATTTCTTTGCACTTAAATCTTTCTGTGCCTTACAATCCACGTCTGGCTGGGCTTGGTCGACAGCTCCTTGTGCATTCACTCAGACACACCCCAAACACAGGGTACTCTGCCTCACTTGCATACATCTGCATTTTGAATGGGTCTTCCTGGGCTGGGAGGGTGGAGGGCCTGCTCTTACACAAAGGACTGCCACACCCCCTACTGGGACCCTGGCAGACAGGATTGAACTGAAAGGGGACCTGGTGCACTTCTTAGCCACTCTTTGAAGTCTCCCCCACTTCAAAGGCACATTTGGGTATAAAACAGGGCCTCTGCCCTACCTCATCAGACACTTGCTGGAGAAGAAACCTGAACCAGAGACTACATCCTGCCAAGAAGAACTGCCTGGCTGCACAAAGGACTCACCTGTCTGCTTTCTACAAAGGACTGCTGCCTTGCTGTTGGCCTGCTGCCTTGCTGAACTCTTGTCTGGCTGTGAAAGTGCTCTCCAAGGGCTTGGATAGAGCTTGCCTCCTGTTCCCGGAAGTCTCAGGACCAAAAAGACTTCTCTTTTTCACTTGGACGCTCTGGGCGCCGAAAATTTCGACGCACAGTTTGTACCGCGGCGAGAAAAACGCCGCACACCGACGCTGACCGACGCAACGCTCTTGGGACGACCGGAAATCCGACGCACGGCTTCGCAAGGACAACGCCGCCCGACCTCTAGAGGAGAAATCGACGCGACGCCTGCCGTGAGATCGTAATTTCGACGCGCAGCCCCGCAGAACAACGCGCAGCCGGAAAACAAGCAGGAAAATCCCCGCACAGACCCGGGACATCTGGTAATCCCCGCGACCCACAGAAAGAGACTGTCCGCGCGCTGGAAAATGACGCACGACTTCCCCGCGTGGAAAATAACAACGCAAGTCCGTGTGTGCTGGGGAGAAATCAACGCACACACCCTTTTTCCACGCACCTCTTCCTTTGTGGCCCTCTGAGGAGATTTTTCCACTCCAAACCAGGTACTTGTGCTTGAAAGAGACTTTGTTTATATTCTAAAGACTTAAGACACTTTTATATCACTTTTCAGTGATATCTCTACAATTTTCCATTGCAACTTTATTCTTTTGACCTACAATTATCCTGATAAATATTCTATATTTTTCTAAACACTGTGTGGTGTATTTTTGTGGTGTTATATGGTGGTATTGTATGATTTATTGCACAAATACTTTACACATTGCCTTCTAAGTTAAGCCTGACTGCTCGTGCCAAGCTACCAGAGAGTGGGCACAGGATAATCTTGGATTGTGTGTGACTTACCCTGACTAGAGTGAGGGCTTTTGCTTGGACAGGGGGTAACCTGACTGCCAACCAAAAACCCCATTTCTAACATTGGTGATCAGCGGTGAGGATAGGACTTGTATTTGTGCAGTGACATACAGTAGCTAAGTATTTCACTACCTACCCACAGTTGAAGGTCAACTTGGTTTTTATCTCTTTTTGCAAATCCGTTTTTTTCCTGACAATTTTCAAAAACTAAATCCTCACTCAACATGTCTCTGACTGGGTCTCAGACAGGGGACTTTGACCTAGTCCAGTTGGATACATATACGGTCAAACAACTAAGAGGATTCTGCAGGGCAATGAGGGTACCCACCCAAGGGGCCTCCAGAAAGGAGGACTTTCAAGTGTTGCTGAGGGCCTGGGCAGAAGCCCATTTAGAGGATGATGAGGAAGAGGAGCCAGAAAATGGCCCCTCAGAGGAATTTTCACTATCTGTGGATGGTGTTACCACTGCAATTGTGCCCCCTTCCAGACCAGGGAGCAGTGTCTCTGTGCAAAGCCTGACCGCAGAGGAAAGGAGAGAAGAAAGGGAGTTCCAATTGCAAATGGCAAAACTGAAAATTGAGGCTCAACAGGAGGAGAGAAGGGCAGAAAGAGAAGCCAAGCAAGCTGAGGCTGAAAGAGCAGCCAAACAAATTGGAGCTGAAAGAGAAGCCAAACAAGCTGAAGCTGAAAGAGCAACCAAACAGGTGGAGGCTGAGAGAGCTTTGGCTGAAAAGAAACTATTGTTGGCTCATGACCTGAGTCTCAAGGAGCTGGAGATCAAGGGGAGACAGTCTGAATCCAGCAATAATGGTGGCAGCATACTGACAGGACCTGCTGGAGAAAGGAAGGTTCGTATACCCAAAAATGTGGTGCCCAGTTTTGTGGTGGGAGATGACATAGATAAATGGTTAGCTACTTATGAAGTTGCACTAAGGGCTCATGAGGTTCCTGAAGGGCAATGGGGGGTAGCTATGTGGGGTTATGTACCGCCATTGGGGAGGGATACACTCCTCACATTGGATCAACCTGATCAAAACACATACCCACTTCAGAAAGCCACTTTACTTGCCAAGTTTGGGCTGACCCCTGAGGGATACCGTCAGAGGTTCAGGGACAGCACCAAACAAACCACACAAACATGGGTAGATTTCTTTGACTTCTCCAGTAAGGCACTGCATGGATGGGTGCGGGGCAACAAAGTAGCTGATTATAAAGGTTTATATGACTTGATTCTGAGAGAGCATATGCTTAATACTACTTATACAGAGTTGCGCCAGCACTTAGTGGATAGTAAGCTGACTGATCCCAGGAAGCTTGCTGAGGAGGCGGACCTCTGGGTTAGCACCAGAGTGTCCAAGAAGGTACCTGGGGGGGACTCCCACAAAGGTGGTCAGGATTCCCAACAGAAGAAAGGGGGGGAGATAAACTTGCAGATAAGGAACTCTCCAAAGGCCCCCAAAAGAATTCCCAGGGAGGGGGTGGCAACCCTTCCTTTTCCAGATTTGGGAAAAAGCCAGGGACATATGAAAAGTCAGGGAAATCTAACCCCAAGTGCATGGAGTGTTACCAGTATGGTCACTATAAAGGTGATCCCCAGTGCCCCAAGAGGGCACCATCCACTACCGGACAGGCACCTGGGTTGACTAGTGTAGCGCTCGGGGGAAGATGGACCCAGATAGCTTTGGGGAACAGGTAGAGATTTCCCTAGTGTCCCTGGGAGAAGGAGAAATGGTGCGCAAGGCCCACATGCCCAAAAATACTTCCAAGTACCGGCAGTGGGTCACCATTGATGGGCAGAAGGTGGAGGCTCTGCGTGACACAGGAGCCAGTATGACTACTATCAAGAGTCAGCTGGTGTCAACAGAGCAGATAGTCCCTAATACATTCCACCAGGTCATAGTCGCTGACAATCGCGAGAGTCACCTACCGGTGGCTCTGGTTCCCTTTGAGTGGGGGGGGTCTCTGGTTCTCTGAAAGTAGCTGTGAGTCCTGCCATGCCTGTAGATTGTCTGTTAGGCAATGATCTTGAGCATACTGCTTGGAAAGAAGTGGAGCTCAAGTCTCACCTGGAGATGTTAGGGTTACCTGAGTGGGTCTGCATGACCACACGGTCCATGGCTGACCGAGAGGGAAGTCAAGGGCGTCTGGAGCCTGGAACGATGGCCCAGAGAGCTGCCAAGAGGAGGGACAAGGGGCGCGGGAAACCGTCCCCAGAAGTTCCCGCAGTGGCTGACGGGGCTCCTGAGGAGGAAACTCCCGAGCCAACTGGGGAAGACATTGCCACCCTAGGTGACTTACCTGAGCTTGCTGGCTGGCAAGTTGAGGGTGGACCCACCAGGGAGGAATTCTGCAAGGCGCAGAAAGAATGTCCCACTCTGGAAGGTCTGAGGAAACAAGCCTCAAACCAGGCAGCAGGTGACGCCTCTGGCGATCACCACCTATATTGGGAGAATGATCTCCTTTACAGTGAGCCTAAGGTTCCGGCCTTTGGGGCAGCACGTACGCTCGTGGTCCCCCAATGTTACCGAACCTTCCTACTGGGTCTGGCTCACGACATTCCCCTGGCAGGACATTTGGGGCAAGGCAAGACCTTTAACAGGCTTGTCACCCACTTTTATTGGCCCAAAATGAGGACACACTCAGATAAGTTCTGCAGATCTTGTCCTACCTGCCAGGCCAGTGGTAAAGCAGGAAAAAGGGTTAAAACCCCCCTGATTCCACTTCTTGTCGTTGGCACCCCCTTTGAAAGGGTGGGCATCGACATTGTTGGTCCCTTGGATCCCAAAACTGCCTTAGGCAACAGGTTCATCCTGGTTTTGGTGGACCATGCCACCCGTTACGCAGAGGCAATCCCTCTGAGGACCGTAACTGCACCGGTGGTGACCAGAACTCTGATGGGGATATTTACCCGTGTGGGATTCCCCAAGGAGATAGTGTCTGACAGAGGCACTAACTTCATGTCTGCATACATGAAGTCTCTGTGGGATGCGTGTGGTGTAACCTACAAGTTCACCACACCCTATCACCCCCAGTCTAATGGTCTTGTGGAGAGATTCAACAAGACCCTGAAAGGCATGATTGGTGGGCTCCCTGAGGCCATGAGGCGTAAGTGGGACGTCCTCTTACCACGCCTTCTCTTTGCTTACAGAGAGGTCCCCCAGAGGGGGGTAGGGTTCAGTCCCTTTGAGCTTCTCTATGGGTACCCTGTCAGGGGACCCTTAAGCATTGTCAAGGAGGGATTGGAGAAATCTCCAAAGGCACCCCCTCAGGACGTGGTCAGCTACATGTTGGCCCTCCGCAACCAGATGACCCGCTTCTGGAAAGAGGCCCAAAGTAACCTTGAGGCCAGTCAAGAGGTAATGAAACACTGGTATGACCAGAAGGCCACCCTGGTAGAGTTTCAACCTGGAGACAAAGTGTGGGTAATGGAGCCAGTAGAGCCCAGAGCTCTCCAGGACCGCTCTGGCCCCTTTGAAATAAAGGAGCGGAAAGGGGAGGCCACTTACCTAGTGGACCTCCAAACCCCTAGGAATCCCCTAAGGGTGCTCCATGTGAACCGACTGAAGGATCATTTTGAGAGGTCGGAGATCAACATGCTTCTGGTCACAGATGAAGGAATGGAAGAGGAGAGTGAACCTCTCCCCGACCTCCTCTCTGCCCAAGAAGGTGATGGGTCAGTAAGCGGGGTCATTCTTTCTGACTCCCTGACTCTAAACCAGAAAGGAGACTGCTATGAGCTGTTGGAGCAGTTCTCCCCCCTGTTCTCCCTTACTCCTGGACTGACCCACCTCTGTGTTCATGATATTGACACCGGTGACAGTCTCCCTGTGAAGAACAAAATACACAGGTTGTCGGATAAGGTGAAGGCCAGCATCAAGGAGGAGGTCTCCAAGATGTTGACTCTAGGGGTCATCGAGAAATTCAGTAGTCCCTGGGCCAGCCCAGTGGTGTTGGTCCCTAAGGCTACTGCCCCAGGTGCGAAGCCAGAACTCCGGTTCTGTGTGGACTACCGGGGTCTCAACTCAGTCACACGGACTGATGCTCACCTCATCCCCCGAGAGGATGAGCTCGTTGACAGGCTGGGCGCTGCCAAGTTCCTGAGTACGTTTGATCTTACTTCAGGGTACTGGCAGATCGCCCTGACTGAGGGGGCTAAGGAAAGATCCGCATTTTCAACCCCTGATGGCCATTACCAGTTCCGGGTGATGCCGTTTGGAATGTAAGAATGCCCCCGCTACCTTCCAACAGTTGGTTAACGGGGTCCTTGCTGGCAAGGATGCCTTCTGTGCAGCCTACCTGGATGACATAGCTGTCTACAGTTCCAGCTGGGAGGAACACCTGCTTCACCTCAAGGAGGTGCTTCAGGCCCTGCAACAGGCAGGCCTGACCATCAAGGCTAGTAAGTGCCAGATTGGGCAGGGTTCCGTGGTGTACTTGGGACACCTAGTGGGTGGTGGCAAGGTGTAGCCACTCCAGGCCAAGATTGAAACTATCAAGGCCTGGCAACCACCTCGAACGCAGACTGAGGTGAGAGCCTTTTTAGGCCTCACAGGATACTACCGCAGATTTGTCAAGGTCTATGGTACCATTGTGTCACCCTTGAGAGAACTCACTTCCAAGAAACAACCTAGGTTGGTGAATTGGACAGAGGCTTGTCAGAAAGCCTTTGACGCCCTAAAGGAAGCCATGTGCACGGCCCCGTGCTCAAGGCCCCTGACTACTCCCAGGAATTTATCGTGCAGACAGACGCTTCAGAGCATGGCATAGGGGCAGTTCTAGCACAGCTAAATGAGGAGGGCCTAGACCAACCGGTAGTCTTTATTAGCAGAAGGCTATTACCACGGGAACAGAGGTGGAGTGCTATTGAGAGAGAAGCTTTTGCTGTGGTCTGGGCACTCAAGAAGCTAAGACCCTACCTGTTTGGGACTCACTTCCGGGTTCAGACAGACCACAGGCCCCTCAGATGGCTCATGCAGATGAGGAGTGAGAATCCAAAACTCTTGAGGTGGTCCATTTCCCTAAAGGGGATGGACTTTACGGTGGAACATCGCCCAGGGGTTGACCACGCCAATGCTGATGGTCTCTCCAGATACTTCCGCCTTAGCGATAAGAGCTCCCAGGAGGTCGGGTAGCTCTCCCCACTTTCAGCTGGGGGGGACACATGTTAGACCTGACAGCCTTAGGGTAGTCACCCTTAACTTTTTGCCTGCCTCCCTCCACTTTTTGGACACTGTTTTTGCTGGCTTTTAGACTCTGCGCACTTTACCACTGCTAACCAGTGCTAAAGTGCATATGCTCTCTCCCTTAAAACATGGTAACCTTGAATCATACCTGATTGGACTATTAATTTACTTATAAGTCCCTAGTGATGTGCACTCTATGTGCATGGGGCCGGTAGATTAAATGCTACTAGTGGGCCTGCAGCACTAGTTGTGCCACCCACTTAAGTATCCCCTTTTTCCTTGTCTTAGGCCTGCCATTGCAAGGCCTGTGTGTACAGTTTCACTGTCACCTCGACTTGGCATTTAAAAGTACTTGCCAAGCCTAAAACTCCCCTTTCTCCACATATAAGTCACCTCTAATGTGTGCCCTAGGTAACCCCTAGAGCAGGGTGCTGTGTGGGGGAAAGGCAGGACATGTACCTGTGTAGTTTATATGTCCTGGTAGTGTAAAACTCCTAAATTCGTTTTTGCACTACTGTGAGGCCTGCTCCCTTCATAGGTTAACATTGGGGCTGCCCTCATACAGTATTGAAGTGGTAGCTGCTGATCTGAAAGGAGTAGGAAGGTCATATTTAGTATGGCCAGAATGGTAATATAAAGTCCTGCTGACTGGTGAAGTTGGATTTAATATTACTATTCTAGAAATGCCACTTTTAGAAAGTGAGCATTTCTTTGCACATAAATCTTTCTGTGCCTTACAATCCACGTCTGGCTGGGCTTGGTTGACAGCTCCTTGTGCATTCACTCAGACACACCCCAAACACAGGGTACTCAGCCTCACTTGCATACATCTGCATTTTGAATGGGTCTTCCTGGGCTGGGAGGGTGGAGGGCCTGCTCTCACACAAAGGACTGCCACACCCCCTACTGGGACCCTGGCAGACAGGATTGAACTGAAAGGGGACCTGGTGCACTTCTTAGCCACTCTTTGAAGTCTCCCCCACTTCAAAGGCACATTTGGGTATAAAACAGGGCCTCTGCCCTACCTCATCAGACACTTGCTGGAGAAGAAACCTGAACCAGAAACTACATCCTGCCAAGAAGAACTGCCTGGCTGCTCAAAGGACTCACCTGTCTGCTTTCTACAAAGGACTGCTGCCTTGCTGTTGGCCTGCTGCCTTGCTGAACTCTTGTCTGGCTGTGAAAGTGCTCTCCAAGGGCTTGGATAGAGCTTGCCTCTTGTTCCCTGAAGTCTCAGGACCAAAAAGACTTCTCTTTTTCACTCGGACGCTCCGGGCGCTGAAAATTTCGACGCACAGCTTGTACCGTGGCGAGAAAAACGCCGCACACCGACGCTGACCGACGCAACGCTCTTTGGACGACCGGAAATCCGACGCACGGCTTCGCAAGGACAACGCCGCCCGACCTCTAGAGGAGAAATCGACGCGACGCCTGCCGTGAGATCGTAATTTCGACGTGCAGCCCCGCAGAACGACGCGCAGCCGGAAAACAAGCAGGAAAGTCCCCGCACAGACCCGGGACATCTGGTAATCCCCGCGACCCACAGAAAGAGACTGTCCGCGCGCCGGAAAACGATGCACGACTTCCCAGCGTGGAAAATAACGACGCAAGTCCGTGTGTGCTGGGGAGAAATCAACGCACACACCCTTTTTCCACGCACCTCTTCCTTTGTGGCCCTCTGAGGAGATTTTTCCACTCCAAACCAGGTACTTGTGCTTGAAAGAGACTTTGTTTATATTCTAAAGACTTAAGACACTTTTATATCACTTTTCAGTGATATCTCTACAATTTTCCATTGCAACTTTATTCTTTTGACCTACAATTATCCTGATAAATATTCTATATTTTTCTAAACACTGTGTGGTGTATTTTTGTGGTGTTATATGGTGGTATTGTATGATTTATTGCACAAATACTTTACACATTGCCTTCTAAGTTAAGCCTGACTGCTCGTGCCAAGCTACCAGAGGGTGGGCACAGGATAATCTTGGATTGTGTGTGACTTACCCTGACTAGAGAGAGGGCTTTTGCTTGGACAGGGGGTAACCTGATTGCCAACCAAAAAACCCATTTCTAACAATAGGCATGACAAAGGACCAGACAAAGCAGGAGGGAGGTGCTAGTAGCTTGCACATGGAAAACAGAGGGCAGGGAGCAAGGGGGCAGGGCTGAAGTAGCAAGCTGACCATGGAGGAAAGGCAGGATGGGCACTGGAAGAACAACACACCATGGCTGGCAACAGTGAGACTATATTGTTATAAACACAAACAATGGAAGGAAGGTATGAGAGGGTCAGGGGCAGCAAGCTGAGCACACACCGAAGGTGGGAGGGGCTTTGGCAGCAAAGAAGGCTATGCATGGCAAGCAGGAGGGTTAGTGGCAGCATATCGGCCATGGTGGGCAAGAGAGAGGGGGCAGGGGCATGCACAAAGGACCGTGGAGGTCAGAAGTGATGGATAGGGGATGGACACAGACAAGAGAGGGCAGGGGAAGGTCCTTAACAACATACCACGTGGGGTAGGCAGGTGGAGCAGTTGCAGCACAACAGAGCCTGGAGGGCAGAAGAGAGTGACTTCAAAATTGACCATGGAGGACTGAAGAGAGGGAATACAGGCATTGAAATGGAAGGCAGGGTGGAGGGGCAGAGACAGGCAGCAGTCATCTGATCATGGTAGGCAGGAGGGAGGGGCAGTGGCAGCTCAACAGAACACTCAGAGTAGATAGGAGGAGCAGTGTCAGGTCCATTGACATGGTGAGCAAATAGGAGGGAGCGGAGCAAGCACACAGACATCAGAGGGCAAGAGAAAGGAGGGTAGGGGCAGCAAGCTAAGCACAAAAGCTAAGCAGGAGGGCAGTGATGGAACATAGAATTGGGCAATGGAGGGTAGGAGGAGTGGACAGGGACATCAAGCTAAATGGCCTAATTGGTTCATATGGGATTAATATAAAGACATGGTACAATATATTAGTCTATGCCAACACCTCAGATGAGAGGCAAAATGAATGGACAAATCAGCAGCAGATTTTTTTTATAATGGATTGAAAGATGAGATCAATAATTGTTTGCCATAATCTACAGACATCAAGTGATGCCTTACCTCAACAGACGGCTCTCCTTCTACACCCCGACCCGATATCTCCGCTCCGCCGACCTCACCCTCACAATCGTCCCACACGTCCGCAGAACTACAACAGCCGGTAGATCTTTCTTTCACCTCGCCGCCAAAACGTGGAACACTCTTTCCACCCACCTGGGCCAGACCGCAGACCTCTTTACCTTCAGGAAACTTCCCAAAGACCTGGCTGTTCGAGCAGTAGCAGCACCTCCTCCTCTCCCCCCCCGCCCCCCTTGAGACCTTGTGCCTTGAGACCCTCACCGGTGAGTGGTGTGCTTTACAAATTCCTGGTTGATTGATTGATTAATGGACTTAATGTTGCAGATTAAGGCTCAGCGAAGAACTCAAAGAAATGACAGACGGTGGACGGGTAAATGCTTTGCTCCTTTGTATAAGCTGGGAACTCCTAAATGAAAGAAAGGTACAGTGAGCCAATGCAGATTGGGATTCTGACAATAACTTTTACCATGGAATAAGAGGGATGTCAAAATGGAAGGTCTTCGTTTATATAGAAAAATGTGTCCATTTTGTTCACCAAAGTCCGTGTTTGCAGGAAAAACAGAAAGATTATCTTTGTTCGGTAAACTGAAGGCAAGCCTTCCACTCCAGTTTTTGCCAATTCATGAAATAATTTTTATTTCCATGTTAACATCATCACCACAGGTCAAGGCCCCAGGAAAACAACAACTATGATTGACTGTGATGCCCTCAGATGTTTTAGCAGTTACGCTTTTTGTGACCAGCTGAGTATTTCTATACACGAAAAGACCTTGGCTGTAGCCATTTTGTGAACTGGTGGAACTCCGTTAAACTCTGGGGAAAATCACCCTCAATTGTTAGCATCAGAAAATGGACACGTACAGTGATAATTTTTTAATGTAATTATGAACTATAGTAATTATAAATATTGATATAGATTAGAAATATTAATCAGGACTTTCAGCTTGTGCAATGCTTCCACTTCACTAACGATGTCTTTAGTGACGTGTTGATAAGGTTTGTGGTGATTTATTTAGATGACATTTTGGTGCTTTTGTTAGCGCCTCTAACCTTATTTGGCTTCTCTTCATTAGTTTATAATGTCATGGGTTGGAGGTTCGATGGACCTTTTGAATGCGCTTAGAGTAATTCCCACCACGAGACTCAATTATAATATCAATCAATAATAATATCAGTCAATAGGATCAATAATCTTTGGAGTCAGTAATTTCCACACACCATGATCCCTTTAGCCATAAATAACCACACCTTTGTGTAAAAATTAGAATGTTTATTTACCTATTTTAACAATGCTAATATCACCTAACATATGGCTAGGTGTACGAAGCAGTTTTCAAGTTGCAAACTGTGAATCGGCCCGTTTGCAACTTGAAAAATGCTATTTGGGTTTTGCGATTCGGTATTAGGAAGGGGCGTGAAAAGGGCGTCCCTTCCTAATACCGAATCCAGATGGTATGTATGATTGTTTTGTGACTGTGAATGCGGTCGCAAAACAACCACAGTTTTAAACTGGTGCTAACCCCTTTGTGAATGATAGCAAAAATATTTTTTCAGAGCAGGCAGTGTTACCTCGGACCACTGCCTGCTCTGAAAAAATGAAAAATAAACTTTTCATTTTTGATTTTGAAATGCATCTCGTTTTCCTTTAAATGCTTTATTTAATTAAAAGCAGTCACAGACATGGTGGTCTGCTGTCTCCATCAGGCCACGATCCCTGTGAGGGTGGCCATTCCCAATGGGGTCACAAATTGCGACCTACTCCATGAATATTCATGAGGTAGGTCATTTGCGACCCCATTGGGAATCGCAAACAGTGTCATTGACACTGTTGTACATCAGGTTTTGCAACTCGCAAATTGCTAGTCGCAAAACATGATTTTTGTACACGTGGCCCTTAGTCTCAAAATCAAATGATAAATATTCAGAATCAATACCGGTCGATCAAATCTTCTAAAGAATCTCAATTTAATCAATGAATGGATCGCTAAACTTTCTAGAGTCACAGTACAAATCACTGCGCAATAGAAATAGCATTCCTTTAGATTCAGAAAAGAAAAGACATCAACTGTTGGTAACATTAAGCAACATCCTTAGTGAGTGTCTTAACTAACCTTCTGATTAGAATAGCATGTTTGGGCTTCATGCAAAACAATTTAGTCAACACAAATTTGGAAAAACACCTTGCTATGGCTCTATCAAAATTAGCGGTTGGTACCTAAAGACGAAAGCAAATAGACTTGCCAATCAGTAACCTAGTCTTATACCTTGCCTCAGTATGTTCAGCAAGCTGCGACTGTCTTCGTCAATTGGACATCAGTTCGGACAGCATCAGCATTGAGACTTAGCAATAAAGTTCAAGAAAGAAATGTCTCAGGAACGGGAATAATGGGAATGGCCCTTCTCTGTAAAGGTTTAGGAAAAAAGTGAGTTCTCCTCCCTCTGTACAGTCGGGCTAACTTAAAACCATCCAGGACACTTTCCATGTTGGTATTGGTCAAAGAACCGTACATTTACTTTTAGTTCAATGAAAATTTAACCCCAAATCTAAGACATAACTAAAACTGTCTTTCACATGTCGATGATTGGCTCCTCTTCTCCTGTTTTCATCGTTTGGCTAGTCAGGTAACAATTTTGTATCATCTTGTATTCCAGTCAGTGTATCTGTTGTTGGTTCCTGGGAATGCCGCCTTTACACGCACTAAATTCTACAAAGTATCACTATCTAGTACAACATTTTCTAGCAAGCAGTTCTCATGGGAAAGAAAATGTAGCTGTTAGCATTCGGTCATTGTGGTGGAAAAATGCAATTCTAATTCTCAAGGCAGCCATCTTGTGTGACTCGTTTAAGCATTGCAACTTGACATCAGGCTGAAACTAGGCCCAAAACCTTGTTAATTTAAGGCGTTTGATTAATAAAGCAAATACATAATACATGACCATTTATATAACATCCTACTATATTAATCTGAACATGAGCATGACATTTCATCTTAATAAGCAGTTAATAAGGACACTTCATGATAATTGATGGTCACTCAAGTAGGCACATTTTCAAAGACGTGTATTATTTCTCTTTATTAATTAATTTTCTATGTAGATTCAAAATTCGGAATACATGAATATTTATTATTAAAATTTGCATTAACAATCCCTTCTCTGATGATTAAATATGTCATCACACTTACATCTTCCCACAGAAATTTTTGCTCAGCTAAAATTTGTCCTTCCTATCCTTTCTATTTCTTGGTTTCCTTTTTGAATTTTCCCTAAACGACTTTTCCATTTTAATTTCTTCCCTTCTCTGACCATTTTTAATTTTCTTTGATTTAATCACATTATACAATTTACAGATCCACTATGCTCCAATTATGCACATTACAATAATCAATATCCCTTGCCCTATTTTCAATATTATCCCTTTCCCAAGGTTGCTGAGACAATTTCCCACTAAAACAAATCCTTTGCCAACTTTTTTCCAAACACCTGGCCCCATATTTATACTTTTTTGCACCGCATTAGAGTCATTTTTTGATGCAAAAATGGAGCAAAATTAGAAAATATAATTGTATTCTTTAAGTTTGCGCTGCTTTTGTGTAAAAAAATGACACAAATGCAGCGCAACAAAAGTATAAATATGGGCCCTGGTTCTTTCAGCTCTTTCAAATCAGCACTATTGTTAGTCATATTACTAAGTAAGCTTCTAATTTCTTTGCTATTATCAGGAATATATGAACAACAATACTTTGAATTCAGCATTTTGCAAACTCCGCCATCCTTTGCTAAAAGAATGTTTAATGCAATGCGGTTCTGAAGAGTCATAGATCTCACCACAGCCATTTCTGTGGCCATTAGGACCTTGGCTCCTGAAACATTTGTCAACATGTTGTCTACAATAGTAGACAACTTTCGAATCTTTATAAAATTTAGGATAACTCCCACTGAAAGAATTATTGCTCCAAATATATCTCCAATTATACTTGAAGAAGACCCTCTCTTTTGTCTCACATGATGTAATTCCGATATTTTCTGTAATTTTTTCAAGTCCTCAAGTTGAAATATCTTTGGGAAAACTATCCCTAAGTAACACGTGCCATACCATCCTCTTGGAAAACAGTAATAGGCATTTGGCCCACAGATGTATTAGATTCCACAAATCGACGGATCCTGTCTATTCAACATGAACGTCCACTTACTCTGAAACAAAAACACATGCCTACATTCACTCGTTCCGACAAACAGCATATCAGTTCTAGATTTAGGCCTATATAGACAAAGCTTTCCTGCGTATTGCGCATCTAAAGCTAATCTTCCTTGTGTCTTTATTTCACTAAATGCATAATCATTTCTAAATGTTCTTTTCCTTAAACCATTTTCTAGTTTCTCCTTTAATGCCTTTCTCCTATCATCTGTCTGATCTAAGAAGCTTTTCTCTATGGGTGTAAGCAAGCATGTCAAGTTGTCTCTATGCACACATGCGTTGCCAAAGGTTAACATGGGCTCAAAGAATCCTCTCACTAATTCTATATTGAGCTCCTTCGCTGTTCTACTCAGGTACTTAATTATAGGGACATACGAAAATGCAACGTCATAATTGGAATAGAAATACTGAATGTACTCCTGGTTATAGAATCTTGTTAGTAACAGACTACAACTTATCCCATAAGTGAGGGACAAACTATGATAGATAACTCCTTCCTCGACTGATGAAGGGATCTGCGTGAAAACTAACAGTCTCTCGCATCCATCATCTCAACATACTCGCTCAATAAGTGATAGAAAACGTTAGAAGAAAGTTCTCCTTGGGCATTATCCATGTGCAGATACTTCTCGTCTAACCTAAACGTCTCTATTTCTGTGAGTGCAGTAGTTGTCTCTAAAGCTAATGTATGGTTGGCTTTACTTTTGAGAACAGTCATACCCACAATCAATACCAGGCACAATATCATGCATACAATCGCCAAACCAATATTCGTGTATTTACAGCGCCTATTCTCCCTACCCTACTGGCTAAAGTTACTCATGATCTGTAAAGAATCAGGAAGTAGAAGTGAAAACTTCTAACTATGCAGCAAAATCAAAAACAAAATCTTCACTCTTCTTTTGCAACTATTTACAGCTTTGAGTCTTATTTCCAGAATCCTTTTTTCAAAATTGGTAAGGTTGTCAAAAATCGGTTTAGCAGCTTGTCAAATCTCAAACCAGGTTATCAAAAAGCCTTTTCCGGTTACTTTCAATAGTGTCTTTTTCTCAGCACTTCTCTCAGCTTAGAGTTTCAACAGTTCCATTCATTGGTTTCTTTCAAGTGCCAAAATATTGACCTGGAATGTCTCGATCAAAACAAAAAGACAAAAATTCTCTTTGCCACTCACTTGTTGTTGGAAATGCCCATTCAGGACCTGCATACCTTCGATCCGCAATCCTTTTCCTTTTCAATTTGGGATCTCCAATTAACTCTTCATCACTCAAATCTTATCTCCTTGTCGTGTTTACTTCTTCCTCAATTGTTGTCACAGTAATTGCTTCTTTTCTCTTCACTTGGGACTTTTGTCACTTATCTCCTTTCAATGGACCTTTCGTCAATGCTCTTTCCAGTGTTGGGCTTGTCATTTTGTCTTGCTCTGCAGGATTTTCTCTTGACAGACTTGCAACTGGTTCAGCAAGAGTCAGACCACTTTGGCTTTGATCCACCTCAACTCCTTCCCCTATGTGTCTGTTGTCTGCTCTGTTTGTCTCTCAAGACAGTCTACTTCTGGGAGAGTCCTCTCCTGACTAGACTCTCCTGCTCCCTCAATTGAGATCGGTCCACCTCCACTTTCCTGTGGGTCTTCCCCTTCGTATCTCACAGGCGTGGCTGAGCCACTTTCAGTTTGCTCAAATTTAGTCTCAGTTTCTCCTCCTCCTGTCTCCAGTTCTGGAGTTTGTCTGGAGGTTGTTGGTACTCTCAACAACTCCTCTTCATTGTCCAACGTACATGCCACCTTCCTCGTATGGCTTGCGTGGATCTAATTCGGAACTCCAGCACACTTCACAGCTGTGGTAGTAATCAGCACTACCTGGTAAGGGCCTTTTCATAGAGACTCCAAACACGTCTTCCTCATGTACTTCCTGATCACAACCCAATCACCTGCTCTCAGGCGGTGTCCTTGATCTTCAGATGGTTGCAGTGTGGTGGCTTCCACCTGATGAGAGAAAGAGCGAACCACATCAGCACTACCCTTGCAGTAGTCCAACACCATATCATATGTTATGTTCACAAGAGCATGTACAAGAAACGCTGGCAATCTCATTGCTCTGCCCATTGGAATCTCATGCAGTGACAGTCCTTTCTTCCTGTCGGGTGTGTTTCTCATTGTCATTGGAACTAATGGTAGTGCGTCGGGCCATTTCAGATTCACGGACGCACACATTTTTGCCATTCTTGATTTCAAAGTACGATTCATTTGCTCTACAAGTCCTGAGGCTTCAGGGTGGTAACTACAATGCAACCTCTGCTCAATGTTTAAAGCTGAACATAGTAATTTAATTACTTCATTGTTGAAGTGACTTCCTTTATCTGATTCTAAAGAGATCGGAAACCCAAAACGTGGTATCAGTTCCCTAAGCAGTAATTTCGCTACTGTGAAGCTGTCATTTCTTTGTGTAGGGTAAGCTTCAATCCAATGACTAAAGATACAGACAATCACCAACACATATTTTAATCCTCTACACACAGGCATCTTAATAAAATCTATCTGCATTCTGCTTCCAATGTAGCTCAAATTGACCACAGTCCCTTTTCCCGCGTTCATTTGTTGACAAATGACGCAACAATTGCAAACTGTTTCAGCAACCTGTCTGAACTTTGGATTGAACCAATTCTGTTTGAACACTCGAATCATCGCATCCCTCCCAACATGTGCTTGACCATGATAATATATAGCCATTTGTGTCAACAAACTGTTCGGCAATACCAGTTGACTTTCTGAAACCCACAGCTCATCCTCACGAGGTACCCATGGCCTTTTTTCTTCTCTTTCAATGTTATCCTGCAATGTTTTCAGTTCGTCCAATGTGTCTATAACATGTAATGCAAAGCTTGGGCACATCTCGTCATCATCAGATAACAATTCCCATTTATCTTTAAATGATATACAGTTCAATGTGGAAAACCTTGCAACTTGATCTGCATATCCATTTCCCATTGACACAAAATCTTGTGATTTCAGGTGTGCACTGCATTTCACCACGGCAATCTTCTCAGGCATTTGAATAGCTAACAACAATTTATGAATACTCTCACCATTGCTGACTGGTGAACCAGAAGAGGTCAGGAAACCTCTCTGTGACTCCTACTGGCCAACGCCATGGACTATTCCAAATCCATACTGGCTGTACGTTTAGATGGTATATTTAAGCTGTGCAGAAACATGGCATGCTCCAGTAAGGGCTACCAGTTCCACCATTTGTGCTGAAATATACTTCTCAAAGCCAGGACGCTTCAAGTATATCAGAAATTGTGCATACAGCATATCCTGCTCTCAATGTTCCCATGTTGCCTCTTTAACACGAACCATTGACAAAAATAATTTGGTCATTTTCCTCCAGTCGGGTATCCCTAATATCAGGTCTCGGTTTTGTGGACAGATCAGTTACTTCGAAACAATCGTGTTCAACATCTTCCAATTTCTCAATTTCAAAGTTTTCCTTTGGGAGTAAGGTTGCTGCGTTAAGCACTGTACACTTTTTCAATGACACATTCTGGGACCCCAGGATGCTTGTTTCGTGATGAGTCAGTCTGGCACCTGTGAGATACTTTGTCTTTATTCGTGTAAGTAAAACTTCAATGGAGTGAGGGACCATGATAGTCATGGGATGGCCCTCACTCTGAGCGAGGCTCAGTCCAACTGCAGCGACTGACTGAAAACAGCCTGGTAAAGCTGGTGCAACTGGTTCCAAAGTAGCTGAAAAATAGGTACTGGGTAGTTCACACCACCATGGACTTGAGTCAAGAAAGACAAAGAACATGCATCACGTTCATAACAGAACAATGTGGAGGGTTTTGTGTAGTCAGGCATTCCCAAAGCCGGGGCTTTGCACAGATTTTCTCTCAACTCAGAAAATGCTTTCATACAGGCTTGACCTAGCACTATGTAACTCCTTTGTGAGTCAGCTTCTGCAATTGCTTCAAAATAACTGAAAAGCTGGGAATCCACTGATGACAAAATTCTCAAAAACATCCTGACATCTCTCTGTGTGGCTGGGGAACTCATCTGCAATATGGCTGTAACCCTTTCTCTGGATATTTTCCTAATTCCCTTCTCTATCTGATGCCCCAAATATTTCACTTCTTTCTGACAGGATTGTAATTTAGCTGTGGACACTTTATGACCATTCTCTCCTAAATGATTCAGTAAGGCAACCGCATTGTATGTGCATTCCTCTCTTGTTTTGGACGCAATTAACAAGTCATCAATGTACTGCACCAATGTCGATTGGAAAGGCATTTCCAATTACTCCACGTTCTTTTTCAAGATCCGGTTGAAAATAGAAGGTGATTCACAAAACCCTTGAGGAATTCTACAACAACAGTAGACTCGATTTTGACTATCCCTGTGTAGAGGTACAGAAAAGAATGCTTGTGACAGGTCTATTACGGTGAACCATTCAGCAAAATCACTGCTGGATTTGGCACCACGGGACAACATTTAACCACAATATAATTTATGTTTCTCACATGTTGAATAATTCAGACTTTACCACATGGCTTTCTCAATCCCATTATCGGTGAATTACATGTACTGCTCAATGCTTCTTTCAAACCCCCATGGTTCACAAATTCTGCAATTATGGGAGCAACTTTCTCAATGATGTCCTGTGTCATGTGGTACGGGGAAATCTGGGGAAAAATCACATTCCGCTTGACTAAAACCATAACTGGCTCAGCTCCTTTTATTAGACCAATATCCTTTCTTGTCAAATCCCACTCCTCATTTTAACTGTTCCTTGTAAATCAGAAGGAAGATCCTTTACTGTGAAAACTGGAAAGAAGCTGATCAAAGAGTACTCCTCATTTATTATCTCACAATCTGTCTCTGGAGCTGGGTCATCTTTATCATCACTGTTTGTCTGAATTTCAATTCCGTCATTTGAGCATGTAATCGAACATCTTGTTTTACACAACAGGTCCCTTCCCATTAAGGATACCAGACTTGAGTCACAAACTATAAATTTGTGTAATCCCTCAAAGTTGCCAATTTTAACCTCAACTCGTTCTGTAATTTGGTTGGTCAAGTACTGATTTGCTGCTCCTGCAATTTGGACTGTTTTTCCTGAAAGGGGCAAATTTGGACCTTCAGCAGTTCTCACTGTTGAGCTTGTAGCTCCTTTGTCAACCAAGAATGAAACTTTGTGACCCATTACTTTTCCCTCCACATATGGACCCTTTCCATCTACTTCTAGGGAAGCTGCAAGCACACATTCTTCTCCGTCCGAACTCTCACTCACCCAATCATCGTTCATTCCATTCTCACTGTGTAATGGGACATGGTGTACTATGTTATGACTCTAGTTAAACCTCTGACCTGTGATCTGCTAAGGAAGCATCAGATGCTGCTGTTCCATTGGGACTTGAGGTTTGAATATGCTTTCTAGGTACCATTTGAACCTGCTGTTGCCTTGGCTGCGACTATGACATCTGCATATGTGGCATTTGCAGCTGGTGCATGGGTTAAAAACTCTGCATCTGATTCACTTTGCTTTGAAAATTATGGCCTTTCATTCTCGGTCCTCTCATGTTTTGGAAAGAATTGATGTCACTTGATTGCTGTACCACACCTTCCTGTACTAACATTGGACACTCCCACTTCCAATGTCTGAACCCTCTGCAAGCTTGACATGTCAATAATTTCTTCATTCCCTGCACATCATTCTGAAACACTATAGTATTCAAGTTGGGATTTTTTTGCGATTCAGTAAAAAATCGCAAATTGCGAGAAAGCACACCTGGAGGAGCCTGATGACATCACAAGCAGGAAATGAGTCATCCCAGGCAGTTTCAGGTGCCACACCCAAACCAGCATCCTGAGAGAGAGCAGCCCAGCCACACAGAGCGGCACTCAGAAGGAGGCAGCACACCTGAGCAAGGATAAACACCCCAGCCCAAGCACAGGAGAAGGGAGAAAGAAAGCGCAAGCTAAAATTCAGCGAGCAGGAGCTTGAGGTGCTGACAGAGGAGGTGGTCAGGAGCCATGACCGCCTTTTTGGAAAAAGCTCACTCGAGGTGCCTGAGAGTGAGAAAAGGAGACTATGGGCGGATATCCAATCAAAATTCTGCGCAATTGGAGTGGCACAGCGCTCCGTAGAAGAAATTAAGAAGAGGTGATATGACCTGCGGTCCCATGTGAAGGAAAGGGTGGCAAGGAGACTGCAGGAGGCGAGGGGCACAGGAGGCGGTCCACCCACAGAGGCACCATCCACCCCATTAGAGGACTTAGTCGAGTCCACACTCGTCCCTGAAGCTGTGACAGGGGTCACAGAGATCGACACCTCCGGCACACCAAGTACCAGCCAAGGTAAGTGCAATATTGATTTGTAACCCCATATGTGTATGCACAAAAGCCCCTTAGGAATTAGCAAATAATGTTAAACATTGTGAGAAGTAGTCCAGTCCACATCTTAGAAGCAGCACAACAATGCATTATGGGAGCGGCAGTCCACAACCCAGAGCTGAAAGTAGCACATACAATGTATTTAAGCAGAGTGACACCCAGAGGAACACAACACACACAACACAGTGTAGAGAAGTACCTGTACCTTTATTACCAATGTGTGACCGTAAATGTAACAAACATAACTGACATGCTGCATATTGTCATTGCAGGTGGGCCAGGCCCAGCAGCCACAGCATCAGCACGCGTAGGCAAGACAGACACCCATCCGGCCTCCGATTCCAACACCAGTGGTTCTCTCACCATTGCGCCTGTCCGACGCCCAGGGCACTGCCACTGCCGGAGCTCAGCCAAGACTCAGATGAGCAGCAGGAAGGGCCAATTTCCCCATCACCAACAGGCAGGCGCAGCCAGATGCAGGAGGTCAGGTGTCAGCAGACCACAGCACCACGCAGGATGGTGACAAATTCCGGGGAACAGCAGCATGAGGTAGGTGAGGGTCCCTCCTTATTTGGTGGGCTTGAAGCTGCTATGTTGCAGCAGCAGCGCCTACAAAACAAGAGGATCCTGGGATTACAAAAGAATTTGCGCCAACATAACAGCAACATGGTTGGCCTGCATCGCCAGCTTGAGTCCCTCAGTGCCAACATAGAACAGCTGCGTGAGGGACAGGTGCAGGCATCACAGGAAACCAGAGACCTCACAAGTGCTGTCCATGAACTCTGCCAGGAGCTGCGCCATGAGAGGGTGAGCCAGCGCAGACAGGAGTGCAGATTTAGGAACATGTTTGGCAGCTTCTGTCGTTCTTCTAACAGGGTGGCAAATGCATCTGCACTGATTGCCCGTCGTGCAGTGGCTGCACAAGTGGAGGCAGCACATAGCAGCAGGGATGTTGGGAACGGACTGGTACAGATCACCAATGTGATCACCCACATAATGGGACAGAGGTCAGCCACACCGAGTGAGATTGCACTGGGGGACACTGAGGACAGTTCCAGCCTCAGCAGTGTAGCCGTACCAGGACACCAGACGGCGCAGTGCCAGGCACAGCACTGCCACTGAGGTGGACAATAGAGGTGCCAGTGAGGTAACTGGGCACCCGAGTGGTGTGCGTGGCCGCAAAAAATGACTGTAGCTGCCTGTGGACTTATGTTTTCACTATGACGTAATAGTGCATTACTCAGGTCCTTCATTGTTACTAGTTTCTCACGTAACCTTTTTTTTTGCTATTCCTCACACGTACATTACCTGACTTAAGGTAATACATTTATTTTACTACAGGTATAGTTGTCAGAGGATTTGTGGCATTTATACTCACGTCTGAAATGGTTGTGTGTGATGTTGGCATGCCTTGCCTTCCCTCTGCTGCACTGGTCCTGTCTGCTGGATGTAGGGGTGGTATGGGATCATCATCCTCATCAGATTCACATATTTCTACAGGTATGCCTCTGTTGGTAGCTACATTGTGCAAGATAGCACAAGTAGCCACTATTCGACATGTCGTCTCTGGACTGTACTGTAGTGCCCCTCCACTTTTGTGGAGGCACCAGAAGCGACTCTTCAGCAGTCCAAATGTGCACTCCACCACATTGCGGGTTGCCCTGTGTGCTGCATTGTACCTCCGTTCAGCAGGTGTTGCAGGATTGAGGTAGGGCGTCATCATGTAGGTGCACACTGCGTAGGCACTGTCTCCTGGAAGGAACAGAGGGTATGATAAGAAGTGGGCCATCTGACATCAGCATGCCATCAATGCGCCATTTTATAGAGGGACAATACCTAGTAGATATCCTTCACCAAACTCCCCAGCTAGCAGTCTTGTGTGAATCCCGCTGTGGCGAAAGATGTAGGAATCATGTGTGCTCCCTGGGTACCTGGCCACGAGATCAGTAATGATGTAGGAGGCATTGCATATCACCTGTATATTCATTGAATGGTGGTATTTCCGGTTGCGGTACACATACTCTGTGGCGGATGGTGGACATATTGCCACATGTGTCCCATCTATGGCACCTAGGACATGGGGGAACTGTGCTATCAGGTCAAATTTAATTTTTGTCTGCTGTATTTCCTGTGGGGTGTGGGAGAATCTGATGTACTGGTGTAGTTTGCTCAGCATGGTGTTGATAAATGCATTGAAAAATCTGGAGAGGGTACTCTGAGAGACCCCTCCAGCTGCTGCTATGACCCCTTGATAGCTCCCTGAGGCGAGTAGGTGGAGGGAGCATAATACCTGCACATGGGTGGGTATACTGTGAGTCCTTAGTGTTCTGCGCTGCAGTATGGGTTGTAGCTCAGCTATCAGGTCAAGTATCATGGCTGAGTTCAACCTATACCTCTCACATATTTCCTCTTCTGTCAGGTTAAAAAGTGTGATGCACACTCTGAATATGTGCTCCTGTCTCCTCCTCCCTCTCCTCAAACCTGCCAAGATCCTCATCCTTCTCGCCATGACGTAGAGTGCAGCCATTGTGGAAAAGAGTATGAGGCATTCTGGGCCTCTTTATATAGGTTGCACCTGGTTACCACCTGGTTTCACTTAGTGGTATTTTGCATGTGCAAAATGCCATTCTGCGAAAAATCGCAATTTGCGATTTTTTGATGCATCTCTTTGCGACTTGGATTTTGCGACTCGCAATTTGCGCCTCGCAATTTCCTACTGGAAATACCGAATCGCAAATAGCGACTCGCAAAACCAGGTTGCAACGCCAAAAATCTCCATTTTTGCGATTTCTTATTTTTGGTCTGCGAATGCCTTTCATGCATCGCAGACCACCTTTTTGCACTCGCAAATGGACGATTTTTGTGATTCGCACCGTTTGCGAGTGCAAAAAAGTTTCATACATCTGGCCCTTAGTCTCAAAATCAAATGATAAACATACAGAAATAATACCGGTTGACCGAATCTTCTAAAGAATCTCAATTTAATCAATGCGTTGATCAATACACATTCTAGAGTCACAGTACAAATCAGTAGCAAGAATAACTGTGCAACAGAAATAGCATACACTTAGTTTCAGCAAAGAAAAGACTTCAACTGTATTTAATGTTTAGCAAACATCCTCAGTGAGTCTCCTAACTAACCTTCTGAATAGAATAGCATGTTTGGGCTTCATGCAAAACAATTTAGTCAACACAGATTTAGAAAAACATCTTGCTATGGCTCTATCAAAATTAGTGGTTGGTACCTAAAGACGAAAGCAAATAGACATGGCAATCAGTAACTAAGGGCTGGATGTATTAAGCTCCCGGCTTGCATTTCTGAAATAGTGAATTTTATGAAATTGTATTTATGAAATGCAAAATGGGATGTATGGAAATTGTGAGTTGGTAATAGCCATTTCATAAAATTTGCATTCTCTATTACCGAATCGCAATTAGGGAATGGGACTCCATTCATCCCTATGGGCCTTTAGGCCCTTAAGGGTGAATGGTTTTGCATTAACTAATTTGCAAATTCCAGTTAGGAATTCGCAAATTAGGTAATGCAAACCCCAGGGTGCTGGGGGCCTAAGGCCCCCTTTGATGCACCACAAAAAAATATTTGCAGACATGTGAAGCACACACATGCCCTTGGGGCATGGGTGTGCTACATGTCATTTTGAAAAATTCACTTATAATGCATTTTTTAAAATTTCACATGCTTACCACCAAATTGGATTTGGTGGTAATTGCATTTCCTAAATGCCCAATTCGCATTTAGGAAATGCTTGATACATGTGCTTTGGAAAATTTGCGATTCTCTAAATGGGGTCACAATTTTAAGCAATCGCTATTTTTGTGATTCCTTAAAATTGCACAGCGAATGCCTTTCATACATCTTGAAAGGCATTTTTGCATTCGCAAACGGCTGAATTTTGCGAATCGCACCGTTTGCGAATGCAAAAAAGTTTGATACATCTAGCCCATAGTCTTATACCTTGCCTCAGTATATTCAGCAAGCTTTGACTCTCTTCGTCAAATGGACATCATTTCGGTCAGCATCAGGACTTAGCAATAAAGTTCAAGACAGAAATGTCTCAGGAACGGTAATAATCGGAATGGCCCATCTCAGTATAAGATTTAGGAAAAAAGTGAGCTCTCTTCTCTCTGTGCAGTCGGGCTAAGTTAAAACCATCCAAAACACGTTCCACGTTGCTATTGCTAAGAATCGTACATTTACATTTAGTCCAATTAAAGTTTAACACCAAATCTAAGATAAAACTAAAACTGTCTTTCACATGTCGATGATTGGTTCCTCTTCTACTGTTCCCATCGTTGAGCTCGTCAGGTAACAATTTGGTATCGTCTTGTACTCCAGTCTGTGCATCCATTATTGGTTCCTGGGAAAGTCTCCTTTCCACACACTAAATTCTACAAAGTATCAATATCTAGCACAACATTTTCTAGAAAGCAGTTCTCATAGGAAAGAAAATTTAGCTACTAACATTCGGTCAGCGCAGTGGAAAAACACAAATCTAATTCTCTAGGCAGCCATCTTGTGTGGCTCATTTAAGCAATGCAACTTGACATAAGGCTTTGCAACTAGGCCCAAAGCCTCGTTAATTTAAGGCTTGGGATTAATAACGCAAATACATAATACATGACCATTAATATAACATACTACTACATTAATCTGAACCTGAGCATGACATTTCATCTTAATAAGCAGTTAATAAGGACACCTCATGATTATTGGTGGTCATTCAAGTAAGAACATTTTCAAAGTTGTGTATTATTTCTCTATATTAATTCATTTTCTATGCAGATTCAAAATTCTGAATACATTAATATTTATTAGTAAAATTCAGTGTTAACAATCTCTGAAAATTTAGACCAACATTTCAAACACATCAGGCTTTGGGTAGACTACAGCAACACTTTGTTTTATGCTAAGGCAGAGAAACATATATTTGAGACTAATTAACTCACCTTGTTAGGTTTCATAATTTCAGGTCAGTGGAAACAAATTAATCCCAGCAAGTCTATCTTCTAATGGCCACACCTTACTTCTGTCAAAGAGATACAGACGTTTTTGGGGTTCCCCAATTTTTATCAGCATGTTATCATATAATATTCCCTAGATTGTAAAATCCATCACAGAACTTGATAAGAAGAGTCACCTTTCATAGAGAAAAGAACAAGAAGATACATTTCAATAGCTCAAGACTTCCTTCATAACTTCTCCATCCCTGCACTATCCAGATTGCACACAGCCTTTTTGTGGAAAAAGTGTATTCTACTTTCACCAATGGGGCAATCCCTTGTCAAAGATATTCCAAAACTAATGATGTGCAGCTTATAACATTCTTCTCTAGTACAAAATCATCTCCAGAAAAGTAATACAAAATCTATGACAGTAAATTGTTAGCAATCAAAGAACCCTTTGCACACTAGTATCATTATTTAGAAGACACATAACACCTTTAGATAATATGAAATGACTATAAGAACTAAGGCTTCCTCCACAGCATGAGGGATTCCAATGTCAGGCATGCTAGAAGGTCACCTTTTCACTATTTCACTTAGTACTCTCTCTTTCCTCTTCTAACCTTCTAAAACTAGTTCTACCCTACTTTTACTGGATTTTCTGCACACATGTCGAAACTTTGGCACATTTTCTGTACTCCCTTTTTATGGCAAAGAAACTGGACTTTGGACCATCGTAGTTGCTGCAATGCTGACAACACCTCATGAAGCCTAGTTTTCTTACTCCACTTCCCCCTATTTCTTACTTAATTTACCCTCTTTTCCCAAAATATTTAGGTCCTCATTTAGAGTTTATCAGACAAATGACATTGTCACAAACATAACCTGTACCCCACATAGCTTATTACAAATGCATTGCATTCTATGTGTCCCCAGCCAAGCCACGGTGTCTGTGCAACACCTTGCGCCATGCTGCCATTGCTTTGGATTTACCCTCTCTGGGAAAAGCCATATGTTGGACTCTGCATTGGTGGCTGTGGTGCCTTGCTCAAATGCACTAATCCAGCTTCCTTCAGCTAAATGGTTGGTGCCCGCATTGTGTTTAAACATTCTTTCTCTTTCTTTTCCAGTACACCTGCATTTGGGACTACATGTCCCAGGTGTCCTGGAAGGCGTCCATCTTGGGGGTGGCTGTATTCAATAAAAAAGCATTAGTAAATGCAATAAGTTTCGCCTATGTGATTAATAATACTTTTTTTGTTGTAAGTGTTAGTTTGGTGAGCCGTTGTGTAATATAAGTTACTGAAACTCCATGCAAGGGTTATGACTAGTTTATTGAGAAAGGCAATATATTGTGCATTTACTGGTGGTGCTATGAAGTGGGTAGATTAGGTAAAAGAGGAAGCCAAATTAAAAAACATGCATCTGACAAGCATGCTTGAAATGTGTCCAGCCACAGGGAGATTAGCGTAGGACAAACCAAAGAAGCATAGCGTAAGTGCTGTGCAGGAAAAAACTAAACTAGAAAAAGAGAGCGCAGACCTTGCGCAATACGTAAACAAGTGGAGATGTCAAAACAAAGATGTGTGCACTAAATCTAGGACGAGGTCAATGCATTAATGGTAATATTAATTCTAAAGTTCCTTTTATACAACAATAAGCAACATTACCAAAGTTTGATGGAAAATGTCACAAAGTGTGCTCCCATTTCCATTTGCGTGAAAATGTTGCCTTGCAAGAGTTTATTTTTTAAAGCTGGACTTGCTGATAAAACCTCTTCACGCATTTACAATCGTGCATAGAAAAGCCCAGTAAGAGTCCAATTACCCCAATACACTGGTAAGCAAAATGCTTGCCAGCAGCCGGGGGTGAAAGATACACACTGACCAACAATATGGACATAGTGCCCTAGACCCATCAGTTACAAAGGAAGGTGTGCTTGAATGTTTTTTGTGTTTTCGGGTACCTGGAAAGGGTGGGAGTTAAATGTGTGTAGACAGTGAAACACACAAGAATAAACTCTCCAATCGTGAACCAATTTGTGTATTTTCTACAGGGGGAGCTATGAACCCCGTTTAAAACCAGGATTGCAGAAATAAATCAGTGGGAGAGAAACGGGATCATATGCAAATGAGCAGTGTGCAAATATGTTTTTTCTCCTTTCCTGCTCAAGAAACTCACTTGCTTAATGGCTTTTTCCAGAAGCTGTTCCGTACGTTTTCAGAGTGGAAAGGTAATACAAAACATGGCTGAGCCCTCGCAATCTAATGAATTTATATACATTTTGCGATTTCCCACCTCGCCCCCTTTGGTCCTCCTCCTGGGCCTCTCTTACCCATTTATTTAGAATATTAGGTAAGCTGTCACAAGAGAAAAGTTCCTGCCATGATGATACAGTCTATGCGTGCGAGTCTCTACAGAACCTGATTCTGTGAACTAGGACCCAAGAATGAAAACGTGATTATATTTACAAAAACATATATGAATCAAGCACAAGGAACATAAGATGTTACATTTAATTGTTAAAAAAGAGCCGTGATTCAGAAAGTGCCTTGAGTCCGACGAAAGTTTTCTTACGAAAATTATAATTGTTCTGCTAATAATGTACAACGCTTTACTGCAGCTATTTGTATATTAAAGATGTATTTAATATCTACTGTTTGGCAAGTATTCGTTTAAGATTCCTTATATTGCATCTTTTTCAAGAAAGGCTTGTTGGTTTACAAATTCTTTAGGAATTACTGCAGTGAATGCAAATATGCGTTATTTAGGCTCGTGCTGTATTTAAATTTATGGAACACACGTTTCTGAAAGGAACATTACTCATTTGTGTGCAACACAGTTTCATTTTCGTAAATTAAAACTATATCCAAAGGTTGAACTTCTGACGAGGGACGAATAATGGCAGCTGTGTTTACCACATGAATAAAGCCAGTGCTCTGCAACCTGCAGAGGAACTGAAGCCTGGAGCAGTGGAGGAACAGTTTTGGAGGGGGTGGGGGATAATACAAGTAAATTAATAAACAGTGTGCACCAATCACCAACCAAAAAACACTCATGAAAGGGAAGCCGATGAAAATGTGCCATGGGAGCCTAATAAGAGAAAAACACACAAAAAAACAGACGAAAAGAATGCCTACAACCAATTGAAAGGTAGACAAGAAAAAATGACAAGCACACAGACCAATAAGAAGGGGAGGCGAAGGGAAGCGAGGTATAAGCCCTTTTTAAGAAGTATTTAATACAATACATTCTACAACCACAACACAAGCGCTGTGCAGGCCAAACCTAACAATGGCCTCACCCTGTGGAAGCCACTCACTATCTTGCCCCCGCTGTGCAGGCCAAACCTAACAATGGCCTCACCCTGTGGAAGCCACTCACTATCTTGCCCCCTAGTCAGTGTCACGCAACTTCTGGGTAGCCTGGTGGTGATCTTGGATCTCATGCATTCCTGGCATTCCTCGTTTCCCCAGCCAGCTCCTCCTACATTTGTGTAGAAGATGGCAAGGCATTAAAGTAAGCACAGAGCAGGCAGTGCTCTGAGTCAAAGCTTGGAATGAAAAATAGAAATGCAGTTACTCTGTATCAGAATACTTACTTGAATCTGAGAAGTGCAAGTACTCTCCAATGAAAAGTATTATGTTTTTCTTGAGAAGTGCAGGTACTCTCCGTTTCAAAATAAAAACGTGCTGGTACTCTGTGCTGGACAGTGCCGGCCCATTTAAAGCACTGCTCTGAGTGGTAAGCTGGGTAATGAACACATGTTTACATAAACCCTCTTTTGGCCTTCCTTAAGCAGAGCTCTGTAGTACTTGCATAGCATTTGAAGTATTAGCTGGAATTAATAGCTTTGTAGCTTCCTTTGGGGAGAGTATGGTTCCGCTCATACCGTATTTGATTTATTGACCACAACTACTGCATTAGGGCTGACAGCCGCCTCAGGCTCTAGGCTCATTCAGATTTCCACTGATAAGAGTTCTGACCCTATAATTAGAAGAGTGATTGCATGTTGGAAATGGCCCTTCTGCAGGGTTATCCCCAGACTTTTTGCCTTCCTCCTTCTCTTTTTCTGACCTCATTTTTGCTGGTTTTTAGACTCTGTGCACTTTACCACTGCTAACCAGTGCTAAAGTGCATATGCTCTCTCCCTTTAAACATGGTAACCTTGGATCACACCAAATTGGACTATTTGATTTACTTATAAGTCCCTAGTAAAGTGCACTATATGTGCCCAGGGCCTGTAGATTAAATGCTACTAATGGGCCTGCAGCACTGGTTGTGCCACCCACTTTAGTAGCCCCTTTACCTTGTCCGAGACCAACCACTGCAAGGCCTTTGTGTCCAGTTTCACTGTCACTTCGACTTGTCATTTAAAAGTACTTGCCAAGCCTAATACTCCCCTTTTTCCACATATAGGTCACCCCTAAGGTGTGCCCTAGGTAACCCCTAGGGCAGGGTGCTGTGTGGGTAAAAGGCAGGACATGTACCTGTGTAGTTTACATGTCCTGGTAGTGTATAACTCCTAAATTCGTTTTTACACTACTGTGAGGCCTGCTCCCTTCATAGGCTAACATTGGGGCTGCCCTCATACATTGTTGAAGTGGTAGCTGCTGATCTGAAAGGAGTAGGAAGGTCATATTTAGTATGGCCAGAATGGTAATACAAAATCCTGCTGACTGGTGAAGTTGGATTTAACATTACTATTTTAAAATGCCATTTTTAGAAAGTGAGCATTTCTCTGCACTTAAATCTTTCTGTGCCTTTCAATCCACGTCTGGCTGGGTTTAGTTGACAGCTCCTTGTGCATTCACTCAGACACACCCCAAACACAAGGTACTCAGCCTCACTTGCATACATCTGCATTTTGAATGGGTCTTCCTGGGCTGGGAGGGTGGAGGGCCTGCTCTCACACAAAGGACTGTCACACCCCCTACTGGGACCCTGGCAGACAGGATTGAATTGAAAAGGGACCTGGTGCACTTCTCAGACACTCTTTGAAGTCTCCCCCACTTCAAAGGCACATTTGGGTATAAAACAGGGCCTCTGCCCTACCACCACAGACACTTCCTGGAGAAAAAACCTGAACCAGAAAATGCACCCTGACAAGAAGAACTGCCTGGCTGCCTAAAGGACTCATCTGATTGCTTTCTACAAAGGACTGCTGCCTTGCTGTTGCCCTGCTGTCTTGCTGCTCCCTTGCTTTGCTGCAGAAGTGCTCTCCAAGGGCTTGGATAGAGCTTGCTTCCTGTTCCCTGAAGTCTCAGGACCAAAAAGACTTCTCTCTTGCAACTGGACTCCTTGTGTGGCGAAATATTTGACGCACAGCTTGTTCTGCAGTGAAAAATTCACCGCACACTGAACCGGAAAGATGCTGCTCGACTTCGCGTGGAAAAGATCGACGCGACGCCTGCGGTGCGACCGGAACTTCAACGCACTGCCCGCCTGGACAACGTCGGCCGACTTCCAGAGGGAAAATCGACTCAGCGCCTGCCGTGAGGGAGAAAATTCCACGCATCGCCCACCGTAACGACGCGCAGCCGGTCAACAAGCCTAGGATTGCACGCACAGACCCCGGGGTGTCTGAAAACCCCACGACCCAAAGAGGAGACCCGTCCACACGCCGGAAATCGACGCAAAGTCTTCCCCGCGTGAAAAATAACGACACAAGTCCATGTGTGAAGGGGCGAAACCGACGCACACACCATTTTCCACGCATCTCCTCCTCTGAGGCCCTTTGCAGAGATTTTTCACTCCAACCAGGTACTTTGTGCTTGAAAGAGACTTTGTTTGCTTTTTAAAGACGTAAAGACACTTTATATCACTTCCAGTGATATCTTTACAATATCTTATTGCATCTTTTATCGTTTTGACCTGCAAATATCCAGATAAATATTATATCTTTTTCTAAACACTGTGTGGTGTATTTTTGTGGTGCTATATTGTGTTATTGTATGATTTATTGCACAAATACTTTACACATTGCCTTCTAAATTAAGCCTGACTGCTCAGTGCCAAGCTACCAGAGGGTGGGCACAGGATAATTTGGATTGTGTGTGATTTACCCTGACTAGAGTGAGGGTCCTTGCTTGGACAGGGGGTAACCTGACTGCCAACCAAAGACCCCCTTTCTAACATTGCACATGTGACGTTTGCCTTATTGTGAGCAACTATCATATCTGACTTAACATGGTACACAATGGTATCAATGCAGAGAATGCAAGGCTACGAAGAAGCTTTAGATATAAGGCCAGACACAAATCCATGTCAGTTCATGTTTCTATTTGTTGCACATTAACCATATTTTATTACAGATCTCCTTCACCGTTGTTCCCTTCCCGACACCCTTCCCTCGCCTGGCAACACTAATCCTGATCCTAAAACATACTGAGTTAGAGCTGCCCGGAGGTGGGCCTTAAAGGTTTTGTGCAGAACCCAAGGAAGACGGGAATTGTGACACTTTTGCACTTCTAATACGGAAAATATGATATCCGTTATGTTTTTAATAGAATAACCATCTAGTAAACTCTAAATTAGGCTCCAACTTATTCCATGTTCTATACAGCCGATACTTCACTCATTTTGTTTAATTTTTTTCCTCAATTTCTCCCATATAGCAATCAAACTCCCAAGTCACAATTCTAAATTTGCTTCAACTACACAAAAAATACCAAGGGCCATATTTATACTTTTTGACGCACAAATGCGCCAACGCAATTGTGCGTCAAAAGTTTTAACGCCGGCTAATGCCATTCCAACGTGCCATGCGGGCGCCTTACTTATGGAATGACGTTAGCCGGTGCTGCGGACTGGTGGGCGTCAACAAAAATTACTCACACCAGGCAGCGCCGGCGTATGGGAAAATGGGGGTTGTGCGTCAAAAAATTATGCAAGTCAGGTCTGAGGCAAAAATCAGGCCTCAAACCGGACTTGTGCCATTTTTTTTGACACCCAACCTCCATTGACATGATTCCTGTCTAAGCAAAGACAGGAGTCATGCCCCCTTGCCCAATGGCCATGCCCAGGGGACTTATGTCCCCTGGGCATGGTCATTGGGCATAGTGGCATGTAGGGGAGCCCAAATCAGGCCCCCCTATGCCACTTAAAAAAAACGGGAAAAAATACTTACCAGAACTTACTTTTACTTCCCTGGGATGGGTCCCTCCATCCTTGGGTGTCCTCCTCGGGAGGGCAAGGGTGGCAGGGGTGTCCCTGGGGGCAGGGGAGGGCACCTCTGAGCTCCTTCCGAGCCCACAGGTCCCTTAGCGCCTGCCCTGACCCAGGCGTTAAAAAACGGCGCACAACAGGCTGTGCGCTGTTTTTTAAGGCCCTCCCTCTCCTGTGCGTCAAAATGGCGCTGGGGTGTAAATAAGGTGCACAGGCCTTAAAGTCATTTTTTGGGAAGGTAACACCTACCTTGCATATCATTAACGCAAGGTACGTTCCCTCTTCCAAAAAAATATGCACATGGTGGGATTTTGACGTCCGCGGGGTTGGGCGTCAAAGTATAAATATGGGGCAGGGTTTGCGCTGAATGTGCGTCAAAATATTTGACGCACATTCGGCGCAAACAGAGTATAAATATGCCCCCAAATTTCCTTTAAGTGTCAAAAAGCTAGTTGTTTCTTTCTTTTGCTGGATAAGGACAATGAAGGTTCTATAGTTCTTTCCCCTTGTTGTTGGGTATGTCATTCCTGCCAAGGTCCTCTTCTCTTCATTGGGGACGTGGAAACTTGCAGCCACAGTATTTCTGGCAGGTGGCCAAGGACTGTGCTCATCACACATGTCTGGGCACATAATTGTGCTGCTCACTGAGGTCACCCTGTGGTAAGCCTGCCTACTGTGCCACTCTCTAAGTGCAAGTCAGATTCCACTGAAGCTGAACAGAATCATAGGTAGTATGATGCATCACTGCCATAATGCCTCTATTCATGGGGCTCCTGCCTCACTCAGTGCCACAGACTGTTTACTTGTTTTTGCTTGGTTGTGAGGCATAGTCTCCAGTAGAATACTGCTGTGCAACTGGTTGCCAGTTAAGTGAGGCCCTGCATCCCCTGCACTTTCCCCACCACCCGATATGTGTAACATTCCAGCGTATGTCCACTTCAACAACATAGTCACAAAATCTAATATTCCCCCTGTGCAAAAAAAATCCTGCTTTATAAAACCTCGAACGTATTTCAAATATAAGAAAAACAAGCAGTTAATAAAAGTGGTTAAAATGAATGAATGTGTTAAAGTACTGTCTTTGTTTAACTTGCTTGAGATAAAAGTAAGTTTGGTTGAGAATTTTCATAAGGTTACCAGTAAAAGAACTGCTGTGAGCATTAAACCAATAATTGACAGCCTATTCTATTGCCCTCACATTGAATTATCTAAAATATTTCTGTAGGTCAATCTTCTGAATGTCCAAAGGCACAGACAAATAATATGTCCTATTGACTCATTCTTGTAGAAACAGCCAATCAAATGTATCAAATTAGGGCAGGTAAAACTCAGCTTTAGGATCTCTTTTTTTGATCTCATTAGCATAACGGATACAAAATTTGGTAATGTTTGATCATTTACCCAAGAAGTAATTTGAACTTCTGTCTGGATGCTACTAGAACACTTTGAGTGAGGCCAGAGTTCAGGACATAGGCTCCACTCTTGTTCCTTGGGTTTGTCGATCCCAAAGAAAAAAAGTTATGTTTCATTGAGAAACCACACATAGGCTAGAATCAGTTTCAAGTTCATATGCTCCTTTCGTATCCTCACCCCACCACCGATATTGTCAATTGCATTACCGGTTCTTGTGTTCTTTATAAGTTGATACCCTTTTATTCAGGACCTTAGTGGTATAAGGAAAAAGTCTTATGATTATAATCCCCAGTATTTATCAAAAGTACACTTTGAGTGCTTTCATTAACTCCATAATAAGTAACAAATAAATAGTTGTGAATAGTGATCCATGAATGCAATTTTCTCATTCCTTGTGTGCAGCCATAATCCAGCCTCAGAATACAGAATGCCATATCTCTCTTTGAGTGGCAGGTGGATAGCATGAATATATTTAAAATCTTGGACTCCATCTTGAGTTGACTCTGCTCCTCTTCTTTTCTTCCCGTCTTGCCTCTGCTCTGCTTCTGTCACTATCTCATCTTGCCTCTGTTCTGCTACTCCTATGTCCTGCTCGTTTTGGCTCTGCTCTGCTCCTTCTGCCCCATCTTGCCTCACCCCTGCTCCACTCCTCCTATCTCCATCTGTCTTGTCTCTGCTCCACTACTCCTGTCTAAGACTCATTTTGTTCCTGCTTCACTCTTCCTGTCTCCATCACGTCTCGTCCCTTCTCTGCTCCTCTGGTTTCTTCCTCTCCTTCACTAACCCCTCCACACCTTCTCTTCCAGTAAAATGCTGGTTTGTCTCTTTTTGGTGTTGCTAGCTAGGCTTAAACCTAGAATTAAACACTTTCGCTTAGTGTTCTTCTGTGAAAAGCCCACAAAATGGATAACAAGGACCTCTTGGGTCATAAATCATGCCTTGTGAGTTCAGGCATGTTTCCTCTTGACATCAACACCCCATCACATACTTCACCTCTTAGCACTGGCCCATTGGACCATTTATTACTGGACCACTAAGACAGAAAGTCAACATTGGTTGGTAGTTTGCATTTTCTATGTATTGTTCAGAAAGAAAAAGACTGTAAGGCCAGAAATCAGAGGAGGTAATCTTTGTAATGAGGTTACCATAACAATGGTGCATAGTCATTTACTCCTTATCAAATCCTCACATTTTCCTTTAAGGATAAAGTGTATTTCAGTGCGTTTTGACTATCATCTTCTCATTCCTGCCAATGCTCAGCTGCCATATCTAGGGGAGAGCAGGATTGCCTACCAAAACATTATTCAAACAGTGAAATTCAGGGAAAAATCAAACAGGAAAGATCCCATAGGTTCTTAGGGATGATATTGAGTAGTGTAAAGAATCAGGCAAATAGTTTTACTCCAGTCCTTTTATAGTGATGCTTTAAAAGTTTTACTGTATCTCTGCATCAAACAATTACTTTGTGGATGGTATACTGACAGCCGTGTCTGGTGGGTACCTATTTGCTTACATACTTGTTTCATGGAACATGACATGAAGGAGTGGCTTAATGGTAAACAATTCTTTTGGGAATTCAACTCTCAAAAAGAAAGTAACCATGGCCTGAGCAATTATAGGAGCTGTTACACTCCTGGGTGGAATGGAGTCTGGATATCAGTTAATATAATCTACCAACAATAGTATGTACTGGTGCCCTTTAACAGTTGGGATCAGATAAATTATGATTCTTTAAATAAAATATTGATAATAGGTAACATGTCCAGGGAATTTTAGGGATGTTTGGAGGATTTTAACGTTGGCACTATTAATAAAATAAGCAGACTTTGTGAATATCTGAGAAACTCCTGGCCAATAGAATCTGTCCAATGAATGCTTTTCACTTTTTTCTCCTCAGAAATGGTTATTTTCTCTCTGATTGTGTGCCAAATACAGCACTTGGTTCCAAAAACGATTGAGTACGACCAGTTGTCTGCACTGATTTTCAACTGATATATGATATAACTATCACTTATATTTAAGAAAATAAGAGCCTCTCTTGGCACAGTCTGTATCAGTTAAGGCTTTTTGCATCGTATAATTCAGGGCAGCGTTTTTGTGCTTAGCTAGTGTAAAAAGTCTGTAATGATTCCAGGAAACATCTGTGGGACCTGATGAATCATTACATTCATTGGGACTGTTTCCCAAATACAGCTGCTGACCAACTTGCTTTAATTGTCTTTCTCATCTTTGTTTTTTTTTTACTTTACTTGAATTCTCACCTATGAATGTATGCATAGCACGTTTGAGAACAAGAGGAACTCAATTGTTCACGTGAACAAAGGTAACATTTAACATAAAACAACAGTCTACGAAACTCATTTATCACAAACATATAATCAAGCAGGAATTCCTGCATCTGGTTAATCGGAAAGGAATCTATAATCCTCAATACAACCAGTACCAATCTTGTCATTTAAATCAAACAAGTACTTTAATTCATGGGTATCATCCAGTAACAAACGTTTCATTAGTGACCAAACGAAATAGTGAAAAAGTTTACCCCAACTGAAACACACCAAAATTGACAAAAAGGTTCTTGTTTTAGTAACAATAGTTGGTATAATAATGCAGAGTTATGGACACCCACAATAGATAATCATACAGATGTGCCCACAGGCCAAATTCCTATGTGAGATGAGGAATATAGGGTTCTGTCTTGACCCTAACACAGATACCAGGGTCTCATCCTAACAAGAGATAATCTGGGGGACTGATGTAAACAGATTAATTAGTAAAGTCATCTCGGTAACAATAGAAATAAAAAAGAATCACAATTGGGAAAGATACGTACTGGTTGTCTGATAGGGCTTGGAGTTTAGATTAAATTCTGTGAGGAAGCAAGGTGCATAAGCCTTGGGCCAAAATTGTTTAAAATAAAGAGGCTGAATTTTAGTGCCAAAAAGGGATTGGTGAGAAGCTAATGGAAATGCTAAACAGGAGGAGAACCCACTGACCTAAACTCACAAGATTAGGGACACCAATGTGTGAAGAAATTGAAATTACTCACGGGATAGGCTATGATTACGCATTAGTCTGGAGGTAAGACAAAGAATTAATTGGTAAGTACAATTTGACTAAAACAAGAAGACATAGACTATAGGAGAATTACCAATCAGCAACAGAGGGTGGCTAGATGTGGGTCCTCAATGAGGACTGGCTGTTGAATGCAACAATGGTACCATCTTCCCGATCAGAGCAAGATGTAAGACAGAAGAGTACTTTTGCTCATTTTCATTCTCATTCAAAAAGTAAGGAGCAGCACCTGTTTGACCATCCTACGCTGAGGAGAGGTGGTCATTTGGGATTTGGGGCAGCTGTAATCATGGGCACAATTAGGCCCTTGTCAAGCTCACTTCTACATTTTTAAAAATCACTTGAAGGCAGCACCTGTATCACGTCTATAAGGAAGTATATACATATTTGTAAAGGGTAAAAAATCATTCCTGAACAATCCGAGGTGGCCTGAAATTTGAGAAAGATAATTATCTCAGAAGAAGGCTTATTGAAAATCAAAAATAATTAAAGGAAAAAGGGGGACTTGAACCCTAGACACGAAGCTAGCTTGGTTTGTAGTTGCCTCTGCATGGGTCCATTTATCTGTGTGTTCCTTGTAGCTGGTCCTGTAGGGGTATGTCCCATGCATTTGTAGTTGTACGTGCTTTGTAGTTTTGTACTTCTGCATTGTGCAAATTGATATGACTTTTGTGTATGGTACCATTTGTCCCTGAGACACATGTAGGGCCATTTCTCATGCTCATGTTGTTTTATGGGCATATGCAAATTGATATGTGTCATAGGGCAGCCTCCCTCCCTGAGTGTTTCAGTGCCCTCATCCCAATAGTGCAAGTATTGTGTGGATTTTGGCCTTTGTCTCTCTGTGTATTGTGCATGCCATTGTCCTTCCATTGTGCTGTGATGTGTGTGTCCATTGCAGGATTGTGTGATGGTGGAATTCTTTGTTTTCCATGTCACATCCATATATATGTGTGTTGTATGTGACGACAGTCCGTGGCCTGTGTGGAATGTGGGTATGTGAGTTGTATTTCTATGTGTGATGTTTGTGTGTTGTTGGTGATGTGTAAGAGAATGTTGTGCAGCCTTCACTGTCCCTATGACTGACATATGTGGCTGTGTGTAATGTTGCAGTGCAGTATGATTGACATGTTAGAAATGGGGTCTTTGGTTGGCAGTCAGGTTACCCCCTGTCCAAGCACGGTCCATCACTCTAGTCAGGATAAGTCACACAATCCAAATTATCCTGTGCCCACCATCTGGTAGCCTGGCACTGAGCAGTCAGACTTAACTTAGAAGGCAATGTGTAAAGTATTTCTGCAAAAAATAATGCAATAACACAGTGAAAACACCACAAAAATACACCACACAGGTTTAAAACAATATAGAATATTTATCTGAGTAGATTAAGGTCAAAACGATCAAGATTTGATCAATACAATTTGAAATATCACTTTTTTAAGGATAAGATGAGTTTTAAGTTCTTAAAAGCAGCAATAGTCTCTTGCACGCACAAAGTACCTGGTTTGCATCAAAATTACACGCACGAAGACCGCAGAGGAGGAGATGCATTGAAAAAGGTCAGTGTGCATCGGATTTCTGGTCACACACAGACGATGCATCAATACTTTTCCACAAAAGTAGCTTTAGGGCTTTACTTTGAATTCCGATGTGCAGGTTTGAATCCTCTTTCTGATGCAGGGTCTTTTGACACCCAGGGACGATGTGTGGAAATCCGGGGCTCACAGGATGAAGTCACAGGAGCTGAGGTGATCCTGTGGGTGTTGCATCGGAGTTTCTGTCGCACGGCAGGCACTGCATCGATTCCTCTCGCAGGAAGTTTGGGCTGCGTTGTTCTGACTCGGTGATGCGTCGATCCAAGGGGCTGTGTGTTGAAGTTCTGATCGCAATGCTGTGTCAATCTCCACTCGGGGAGCCAGGCTGCATCGTTCCAGTTAGGCAACGCAGGGATTCTTTTAGCACTAAGCAGGCTGTGTGTCATGTCCAGCAGGCTGTGCGCCTCTGTTTTGCCACACAAGGAGTTCATTGCAGAGATTAAGTCTTTTTGACCCTGAGACTTCAGGGAACAGGAGTCAAGCTCAATCCAAGCCCTTGGAGAGCACTTCCAAGCAGAGCCAGAGGCCAGCAAAGCAGCAGGGCAACAGCAAGGCAGCAGTCCTTTACAGCATAGCAGTCCAGGTGAGTCCTTTGGGCAGCCAGGCAGCTTCTCTTGGAAGGCAGCCCAGTTGTGGATTGAAAGGCACAGAAGGATTTAAGTGCAGAGAAATGCTCACTTTCTAAAAGTGGCATTTCTGAAATAGTAATCTAAAATCCAACTTCACCAGTCAGCATGATTTTGTATTACTATTCAGGCCATACTAAAAATGACCTGTTTACCCCTTTCTAATCAGATTGTACCACTCAAACAGTTTGTGAGGGTAGCCGTAATGTTAGCCTATAAAAGGAGCAGGCCTCACAACAGTGGAAAATGAATTTAGGATTTTTCCACTACCAGGACATATAGAAACACACAGATATATGTCCTGCCTTTTACCCACACAGCCCCCTTCCCTCTGGGTTACCTAGGCCCTACCTATGGGGTGACTTATATGTAGAAAAAGGGGAGTTTAAGGCTTGGCAAGTACTTTTAAACGCCAGGTCGAAGTGGCAGTGAAACTGCACACACAGGCCGTGCAATGGCAGGCCTGAGACATGGTTATGGGACTACTTATGTGAGTGGCACAACCAGTGCTGCAGGCCCACTAGTAGCATTCAATCTACAGGCCCTGGGCACATGTAGTGCGCTTTACTAGGGACTTACCAGTAGATCAAATATGCCAACTGGGTATGAACCAATGTTACCATGATTTAAGGGAGAGGGCATACGCACGTTAGCACTGGTTAGCAGTGGTAAAGTGCGCAGAGTCCTAAAAGCAGCAAAAAGTGTCAAAAAGTGGAGAGAGGCAGGCAAAAAGTTGGGTGGACTACCCTAAGGCTTTCAGGTCTAATAGGGCGTATTGTGACTGGGCATGTGCCCTTCATGGTATGTGGTTCAGATGCAGGACATGATGACAAGTGTACTTGCTGCCCTTATAGGGCCCCCTCTATGATGTGGATGACGGCGCTATGATCTTTTCTTAAGGTTCATCACGAAGGTAGGTGTGTTTACTTATGGGCAGTGATGTCCACCACAGCATTGATTTGGGTCTCCTTCAGTGATCACCAGCAGTGGCAGGACTTGCATGATGGGTTCCATGGAGGTATTGGACATTCAAAACTGCCTGGAGGTGAGTGTCTCCCTTTATACTGTCCATTTCTGCTTTCTGAGACGTGGTGGTTGGCCCGCCATGGTCACATTAGCAGTATGCAACCTTGTAATGTGTCCAGCGAAAACACTGTCTCCGCCAGCCTGTTTTGCTACCTCGTGACCGTGGCGGTCTATGCTGCCTGGCGATGATGGTGGAACCACAGCAGCCTTTACTCTATAGGCCCGCATGATTCATAATATGGCACTATGGCACTCCGACCGCCAACCGGCAGTAGACCACCACCATGGCGGTCTACAGACCGCCAAACTTGTAATGAGGCCCTAAGTGTGAGGGAACGTGCAGGCTGTCTGTTGAGCTGCAGTAGTAATTTTAGTCAAGCCAGGTATTTTGAGGATCTATGGGGCATCAGAGGAAATGACATATCGGCCAGTCACTAAAATTAGACCTCACAACGTGCATAAAAAGCATTGACTGAATAGGAATTTAATAAGGCTGGATGTGGTTAAGAGTGACAGACACAACAGTGTTGTGGAAAACAGATCAAATAATAATGAGAAAAGGGAACACATTTTTTAAAATAACAAAAGGAACGGCACCTCTCTGACCACACTACACCGAAAAAAAGAAAAAAAATGATGGATTAACTCACTGTGCCACCAAATTCAAACTAGCCTGGCTGATTGAGGGGTAATAACCCGAAACTAGATTCAGGATGCTTGTTTCTGGTCCAGGGAGGACCTGGCCTGGCAGTTTGGGCTGGACTGTTCCCATGGGAACAGGGTCAAAACTGATTTGCATATGGCTGGGTCCAAACTCGAATGGCATGTCAAGTAAAAAAACTGATGGATTAAACTGAGATCTTTGACTTGGGTGAATGTTTGATTTGTTCTGCATTCTGTCCATCATCTTTTTGCATTTGTCACCCTAATTGGGAAGGTATGCCCAGACGTGGGCCTCGTGCTCGGCGTAACACCAGATTCAAGCTAGCCTGACTGATATGGGGTGATACCCGGAATCTGGTCCCAGGATGCTTTTCTGGCCAAGGGAGTACCTGGCCTGGCAGTTTGGACTTGACTGTTCCTACGGTAATCAGGGCCAAGGCTGATTTGAATATGGCGGGGTCCAAACTGGAACAGCATGGTGAGCAGAAAAACTGATGGATTAAACCAAGATCTCTGACTCGGGGTGAATGTTTGATTTGTTCTGCATTCTGTCTATTATCTGTTCTTTTTGCATTTGTCACACTACACCAAGGGGCATGATCATTGGGGGATTAGAAACAGTTAATTAGACTCTCGTCAGACTCACTTCTACATTATCAATGAATCATTGAAGGCAGCACTGAGTAACACCAATAAAAAAGTTTATATGTGTGTATAAAGAGCTGGAGGTGGCATGTAAATTGGAAAATGATCTCCAAAGGAGAAATATATAAGGAATAAGAAATAACAATTAAAAGAAAAAGTACAGGCGAGATTTGAACACTGGACCACCCATGTACTGGGGAGTGCGTGGGTTCTCAGTTGAGCTACAGTAGTAGCTTCAGTCAGGCTTGGTAGATTGAAGATATGAGGAGCTTCCGGGAAATGGTTTAGTATATTGACCAGTCACCAAGATTAGACATGGGAGCATGTAATAATAAAAAAAAAAAATCTAGATGCAGTAATGGGTCACACTAGTGTGATGGAGACAGGGAAAACAGATTAAAATAGTTATGAGAAGGAAAACAATGTTTAAAAATATTATTTGCGAGATACATGGTGCATATATGCATGTGGCTGAGACAAAAACACATATTTTGAGATGTGAATAAGGGATGAGGTGAGGTAATTTAATAGTCATTCATGCAAACTTTAAGAGTAGCTCATATACCTTGAGGCTCAGATGTGTGTTTTATATTTAAGACTTAAACAGTTAAGGTAAGGGGTTAAGGTGGTTCTGAGTCAATGTAACCAAGAGACAACAGTAAAAAGTAGACAATCAAATGGGGGAGGGAAGGAAATAAATGCATATTTTCCAAAATTCAACAGGAATGGTACATTATACCAAAAAGTTTCAAGAACACCCAAGTCAAAGTCCAAGGAGGGGGGAGCAGAGTTTATCAGTTCAATTGTGCAATATATTTCCACCACTCCTCCATGGTGTTCAAACCCTTCCTCATGGAATCACATTTATCAATCCATTCACATTCCAGTCTATTTAAGTTCTGTGACACATCTCCTCCTCTTGATGATGTAATCACTTTATCAATTACTCACCTTCTCATATCCTCTGTAGTATGTTGATGTTCTTGGAAGTGTTGAACCATTGGCATTGTTTCAATGTGGCATCCGATGTGGCTCCTGTTCTGGCTGATACTTGTTTACACTTGTTGAGTTGTCTGACCAACATATATCAATTTAAATGGGCACCAGATACAATAAAAACATTGTTGGAGGCACAGTTAGTACGGTGTTGCAAGGTAATCTGTATATTGCTATGTGTGAATACTTTCGTGCTGGATATATATTGGCATGCAACACAACTTCCACATTTATAATGACCCTTAATTGGGTTGAGACCCATAAATGAGAGCAGTGTGTGATCAGTTTTGTAAACACTTGTGTCAGCATGTACTAGATGATCTCTTTTTTTTCCTTTCTTGTGAGAAAAAAGGGGGGATCACAAAAAGGGTCCATGTTCTTACAGAGAGACCAATGTATCTCTTAATGATCTTAACAATCTTATTTGTCTCTAAGCAATATGCGATTGCATAAACAATCTTTTCCAATGGGGTGGGGGTTTCCCTAGTCTAAAGAATCTCTTTTCTAGGATTGTACCATACACTTTTCATAGAGTTCTTTACAAGTCGCTTGGGGTAGCCCCTTTCTGGCAATTTTGCACTAAGGATGGCTCTTTCTTTCAAATGCTAATCTTTCAGAGGGCAATTCCTACAGAGTCTGAGAAATTGGCCAAAAGGCAAACCATCTGTAAAAGCCTGTGGATGAAAACTGTTGTTTGGTAGCCGTGTGTTGCGTTCTGTGGGTTTGCGATATGGGGGTCACAATCAAAAGGTTGCGATTATTTTTTATTAGAAGCTCCAAAAAAGGTAATCTGTGTTGATCACAATTACATGTAGAATTAAATTTAAGATGAGGTTGACAACGGTAAAGAAATTGAGTAAACAGTTAAAGTGAGTCCTCTGTGCCTACAAAATTAGGAAGATGTCATCAATATAACATTTCCAGCAATGAATGTTGCCGAAAAGGTTGTAGTCAGTGTTAATAAAGACATGTTCAAAATGTCCAACATAGAGATTTGCCAGATATGGAGCAAAAACCTAGTTTTCCCTGAACATTGTCCATAGTATTCACACCAAATAGGAAGTAATTCCTGAAAAAGGGCAATTTCTAAAAATTCTATTATGAAATCAGTTGGAATGTGGCAAGGAGCAGGACGGGTGTCTAAGATGCTCCTGATGTACCCAATGCTATCTTCTTGAGTTATAATAGTGTATAGAGATTTGATGTCTAAGGTCACCAAGAGTTCATGTGCAGGATCAAATTCCATACCTTCAATAAGGTTAATCATATATGTACTGTCATGCATGTATGTGTCCAGGAGGGGGATATATTCTTTGCTGAATATTTTTTGAACTTCCCTAAAGGCTCTAAGAGAGTCACATCCAGATAGTATGGGTCTACCAGGTGGATGCGTTATGTTTTTGTAGATTTTTGGGAAGGTATATAGTAGTGGGGTCCTGGGAGATTTCTTATTGAGAAATTCAAATTCCTGTGGTGTAAGGAATTCTTGCTCTAGACCACAAAATGTGGTTTCCAAAATTAGATGTTTGATGTCTGGTAATGTAGAAGTGAGCCTGATGAGGGCCTAAGTGCTCCTGTCATCACAGCTGCTTCTAATCCCCCAATTACCTTGCCTGTCTGCATAACGCGGCCAGACAGGTGCCACTCCTTTTGTTATTTAATCTTTTTTCCCCTTTTCTCAGTATAATTTGATCTGTTTTCGATGCCACTGCTGTATCTGTCTCTCTTAACCACATCCAGCCTTATTAAATTCCTGTTCAGTCAGTCCTTATTGTGTACAGTGTTAGGTCTAATTTTAATGACCAGTCGATATATCATTTTCCCTGAAGCTCCGTATATCCTCGAAATACGTAGCTTGATTGGAATTACTACAGTAGCTCAACCAACAGCCCACCCACTCCTTACCCTTGGTGCCTAGGGTTAAAGTCCAACTTCTTCCTTCCATTATTTTAGATTTTTTATAAACGTCCTTCTGAGATAAATATTTTTCTCCAAATTACAGGCCAGCTCCGATTGTTCAGGATTGATATTTCCCCCTTTAAACCTACGTATATACTTTTTTTTAATAGCCGTGACGCAGGACCTGCCTTTACTTGGTTTTTCAAAATGTAGAAGTGAGCTTGACGTAGACCTAATTAGTCCTGTGATCACAGCTGCTTCAAATCCCCAATGACATGCTCCTTAGCGTAGCACAGCTAAACAGGCCCAAAGGAAGATGAGCAAAGGTGCTCTTCTTCCTCACGTTCTATGATCGGGAAGATGGTGCCACTGTTGCATCCAACAGCCAGTTCTCATTGAAGGCCCACATCTACCCTGTATCCACAGGCATCTAACCGTCCTCTAGTACTGATTAGTAATCCTCCTATAGTCTATGTCTTGTTTTAGTCAAATTGTACTTACCAATTAATTCTTTGTCTAACCTCCAGTTTGCTTATTTTCTTTCCTCTGGGACTATTGCGTAATCTTAGCACATCCCGTGAGACATTTCAATTTCTTCACACATTGGTGTCCATAATCTTGTTAGTTTGGGTACGTGGATTCTCCTCTTGTTTAGGATTTAAATCAGCTTCTCACCAATTCCTTTTTGTCACTAAAATTCATTTTCTTTATTTTAGGCACCTTTGGCCCAAGGCTTATGCAGCTTGCTTTCTCTCAGAATTTCATCTAAATTCCAAGCCCTATTGTACAGGCAACCAGTATGTATCTCTCCCAATTACGAATCCTTTTTCATTTCTATTGTTAATCAACATAACTTTACTAATTCATCTTTTTATGTCAGTCCCCCAGAGTATCTCTTGTCCTTATGAGACCCTGGCATCTGTGTTAGGGATGAAACGCTGTTGACAGTTTAAAAGATAGACCCCTATGTTCCTCATCTCACATTGGAATTTGATCTGTATGCACATTTGCATTATTACACCAATTATTGTTACAAAAACAAGAACCTTTTTTGTCAATTTTGGTGTGTTTCACTTGGGTGCACTTTTTCACTATTTTATTGGTCACCAATGAAACTTTTGTTACCGGATGATACCCATGAATAAAAGAACTTGCTTGATTTAAATGACAAGTTTGGTACTGGTTGTATTGAGGATTATGGATTCATGCCAGACAGATTGTAGACTGTCTCAATACTAATACTTCCTATCCAATTAATTAGATGCAGGAATTCCTGCTTGATAATATATTTGTGATGAATGAGTTTCACGTGAACTGTTGTTCTATGTTAAAACCATTCAACTGAGTAATCTGTCATTATTCAGTTTTTCATGCAAGGTTCATAGTGGAGATTTGCATTTCCATGGACAAAATGTTCCTGGAAAGTAGAAATAACCACCACTTGAGTAAAAGTCTCCTTTTCTCCAATTTCAGGAGGTAATAATTACTGTAGGTTGTTGTTTTCCATCCCCTGTGCACACATTAGATACTGTTTCCATTTCCATTGTGTTCTGTTGAATCTATTTCAAATGGACATCTTCAAGATTTTGGGGTTCCTATTCTGAACAGCTTTGAATTTGTTATCCAATTTCAACTTTTTTTTTATGCCCTCTTTGACCATGTCACCAACAATGCAAAGACACACTGGTCCAAATTCTAAATGTGTTTCCATCTAATATTCAAGTATGGTGGTATGTCTTTTGAATATTGTAATATAACAGTGGCTCAATAATAATATTGCAAATAATCTCTGCAACCAACTGCCCTTTCTCATACATGAAGTTGAGTTTTACTCTAAAAGTAACTTTTTATGGATTTTGCATGGTACTTAAAAACAAATGTTTCTCTGCAACATGTGTGTAATACACTCCCACACACCACTCATATTGAAAATAAATTAGGGGAAGATAGCATTAAAAGCAGTCTATTTTTAAGATTAATTTGAGATCATCAGGGCAGGACTTTGTGGAGAATGGAGTCAGATCTATCAAAAGGCCCCCTGATAGCCTGGGTCCCTGGGCCAGAGCACACTTTCCCCATACCTTAAAACAACTCCGCAAATGGATTGCAGAAACTCAACAACCAATCCAGTACTGCTATGGAAGAAAGAAAGAATATAGGGCCAGATGTACCATACAACCGATTTGCGATTCTCAATTAGCAATTTTAAAGAAATCGCTATTTCAGAAATGCAAAAAGGTATGTATGATTTTTGCGATTCGGTAATAGCGATTTCTTAAAAATCGCAAATGCTATTACCGATTTGCAAATAGAGAATCTGTCCCCATTCGCACCTATGGGCCTGTTGACCCATATCTGCGAATCTTTTGCATTTCCAAAATTACGATTTCTTAACCAGAAATCGCAATTTTGGAAATGCAAAACCCCAGGGTGTTGGGTGCTGCACCCCAATTTTTTTGGGGGGATATGTAAGGTGCACACATGCCAAAAGGGCATGTGTGCTTTACATGTACATTTTAAAAATACATTTTAAATGCATTTTCAAATTTTGCACATGGTTACCACCAGGTTCAACCTGGTGGTAAATAGCGATTCCTCAATGCCCAAATCGCATTTAGGAATGACTTCATACATGTGCTAAGAAATCGCAAATAAGGAATCCTTATTTGCAATTTCTTATTTAGAGAGTCGCAATTTGCAACTCTCTCTATACAGGGTCGCAATTTTAAGGAATCGCTATTTTTGCGATTCCTTATAATTGCGTTCAGAATGTCTTTCATACATTCTGAACTGGCTTTTTGCGTTTGAGAATGCAAAAAACCTTGATACATCTGGCCCATAGATACCCTATTTCGTGGCACTTTTTCAAGTAGAACTCAGAACATTTGGGTGCAACCTAGCATTAGCTATTACATCTGGTAATCGTAAAATTGAGATGCTCTGAACCTGCTGATTAGTTATAGTCCTAGACTCTTGGTCTCATAAAATGACTTGTCAATCTATCTTAAAGTGTTACTTGAAAGTTTTATCTTATTACAATCAACAAATGTCCTTGTTCCTCCACCAACTGTTTAATCATGTCTTCTAAGATAATAGTAGTGACATCATGTCTTAACACTAATCCTACTTCTGATGTCACTATGAGGGAGGTTAAAATTCAGGCCATGGAATAGTGTTTTAAATAGTGCATTTGAAATGAATTATTCAGTCAGCCCAAATCAACATCTCCTTATGATAGGATAAACCAGTATCCAGCACCATTGCTTGACTTAATCAAATCCAAATAAAAGACGATGTTGCCATGAGAAACCAAACACAGACAAGCATACGTTTCTTAACAAACTCATATGCTTCAATTATCTTCACCAACACTGGTGCAAGCAAGTTCCATTAAGCACTTTCTTGATTCTTGTAGGGGCCTGCCTTTTTAGTCAGAACCTTAGTGATATGAGGAAATAGTCTTTTGTATTACAATTCCTTTATCTTCAGTCTATGACAAAAGTGCCCTTCAGGTGCATTTGTTGACACCTTATTGGGACAGGAATGTCTCCAGAACAGTTTCAGGTTTGGCCCCTTTTCCTGAGGGCTTTCTGCATATGAATCTGGTATTGTGGCTTTTATTTTGGCCATGACATCATGCGAATCTAGCTTGTTAAACAACATAAACCTGCTGCACAGGTTAAGAAAGTATATAGTACATTTTAGATAATCCCATCATAGTAGGGATGCATAGACGATTTAGATGTAATTGGTCCTTTTATTGTCTCTTCATAAAGATCCAGAGCCAACATGTGTTTCGTCACTGGATATGACATTTTCAAGGCTGTAAAAAGTGCATAAGAAAAGTCTAGTTGTATGTAATACATGAGGCAAGATGTCAGAGATAAAAAACATGTTAAAAACAATCTGAGATTCAACAATGCATAATATATGCCTAGTTTACTTCCAAAAGAGAAGAAAGGAAGAAAATAAAGAATTAGAAAATGCAAAGTAAGCATGTAAGATTAAAATATGCCAGTGAAGAACTCCGTCCGTTTAAAAACAATTACAGAAAAGACCATAAAGTGAAAATTGCCAATGAGAGACCGGCATTCGTGAATTAAAAATCAAAAGTTAGGATCATTATTTTGTTCCATGCCATGCTTTAGAAGAACCTAGCATGCCCCATGTTGACGGAACGCATGCGTGAATCACTAAACGTGAAATGTGGACCATGCAACAAGTGCCTAAGACTATTTGAGTACAGTGCCTATATTTTAGAGTAATGAAAGAGAACTAACCTAACCACAAGTATTTCAGAGAAGCCGCAATACTAGTTGATATCTCTTAAACCATGAAAAGAACATAAAACCTGTTTGGTTTCAGATAGTACCAAATCATCATAGCAACAAGTCCCTGTCGCAAGACATCTCAAGTAGGTACACTGCGCAGAAATCCATTACTCTACAAAGATAATAGGATGCATTCGTATTGTGTCAATCCAGTTGATCCAGTCTTTAACGTCAAAAATAACCATGTTGCGTATCTCAAGTGTGAAGATGTACCTCATTAAGTTGAATAGGTAGCCATATTTTAAAGCAAAAAAGAGGGCAAACATCCAAGCCCTGATGAGTCTGTGCCCTGATCAGAAAGGAAAAAAAGAGAACGACAAAATAGTAAGTAAAAAGTCTAAGCTAAAAAGATTTGTATAAAAAATATAAAATGAAGCAAAAATATTTTTCAAATTGTGAAACCGAACTGTCAAAAATAACTGCCTTAGTATAATAAATCTATTAATAATGTCAGAAGTCCCCTGATATAGACGAGATACCAATATAATATTTTTAGGTCAAGATTAATATTATAAAGTGCTCAACAAATACTCAACGCACATAAAATTCCTCAACTAATTGGGCAGCCTCTCCCGAGCGTGAAGTAACAGCAGGGGAAATCGGTATTGACAGCCCGTCTTATTTACGTATCAAAACGCCATGGTAAACACAGAGAAAAAATGTAACTACGTGGTGTACTATAATGATGCCTAAAACATGCAAAATAGCGGCCATCTTGGCCTGATATCAGGTAACGAGTGAGGGCCTAGTCAGAACTAAAGAAATTAAGTAAGATCATGATTCCCTGTTGTAAAAAAAAAGGTGCAGTATCCTATGTTAAGTCCTAGGTGAAACATAATGCCTTCTTGAGCGAACTACACAATGCACAAATTTCGGGGAATCCCGATCTAGCGTTTCGATTTCGGCAGAAGCTGCAGCCTTCATTGACCGGGCTACAGCTCCTGGGACAAAGAAGGCTTATAGATCAGCTTGGTCTCTCTGGTGTTGCTGGTGTTTGGGAAGACAAGTTGATCCCATTACAGCGGATGTGTCTCTGATGGTCAACTTTCTGGCGTCGGAAGCCAGTAAAGGTAAGTCCTTCCATACTATTAATTTATATAGGTCGGCGATTTCTTCTGCTCACGACTTCTTTCAACGGAAGCCTATCAGTGAAAACCCATTGGTCTGTCGTCTGTTAAAGGGAGTAAAATTTTCTAATCTGCCAAAACCTAAATACAGTTCTTTATGGGATGTCAATGCAGTGCTAAAATTGTTTGTCTCTTGGCCTGACAATTCTTTGTTATCTTTAAAGCAGTTGTCATCTAAGCTGGCTATGCTTTTATGTTTGGTATCTGATGTTAGAGCTCTCGATGTTACCGCTCGCTATTTTACCCCCTCCGGAGTCCTGTTTAATGTGGCGAGACGTACCAAAACGAACCTCTCCTCAGTTTTTTATCCCTTTTTTCCCGATCATCCCAAACTCTGTGTGGGTCAATGTTTAAAAGCTTATGAACAACGGACAGCCGATCTGAGAAACTCCTCTTCTACCCAATTGTTAATCTCCTTTAGAAAACCTTACAATCCTGTGTCCTCACCTTCTTTGGCCCGCTGGGTCCGCTGGATTATGTCCTTAGCTGGTATTGATACCTCTGCTTTTGGAGCGCATTCAGCTAGAGGAGCCATGGCGTCCAAAGCTTTTTGGGCCGGTTCTCGTTTAGAGGATATTCTCAGGTCGGCTGACTGGTCCAATGATAATGTCTTCAAAATATTTTATTGTAAACCAATTCAACATGCCTCTTTAAATGTGATTGAATCGCTTTAAAATAGCATAATAGGAGCCTCCGGTCTTGACATAAAATGTAGATTTTCCTTGTAATTTATGAAGGAAAGTCTTAATTTTATTAAAGACACGGAGGCGAGTATTATCCTGCCGCTACAAATTCTAACTCTGTGATTTTGTTTCCCTCCCTTTTAGCTTCTACTTCAACACAACAAACCTCTTCATAGAGATTCTTTATGTACGGTGTCTTCTCCGGTGTTTCCTTTCAAGGATTATCAAGAGACGGATTGTAAAAACCTGCCGGTCTTCCTCCAGAGACTTTTGCTCTATTTACAAGAAGTTTTCTCGCTCTGTTTGGCGATTTTTATTTGTATTTGTTGTGTTATTATACCATTGTTTACTTCTCATTGAGTTTCGCACAAGAAAAGAGGGCTGTTTTCAGTCAAGATGGGTATTATTCCATGGATATGGCGGTGATTGGTGCATTACTATGAACTACTTTTGTTCTCCCATTGGCTACTTGTTGTTTGCCTTATGGGACTTGTAGTTGATGTTGACTGGAGCTGCTATTAAAAATAAAGAAAAGACAAATGCATAATAGGAGCCTCCTGTCTTGACATAAAATTCAATCTGTATCATAGTTCCTAGTTTAACACAGTACCAAACACATCAAGGGACCCTATCATGTTCGGGCTACATTTCCCAGAACATAAAATGATAGCGGAGGGTATTTGTCCCAAAAACCCATCCAAGTGGCCTTTCACATCTACAATACTGAAAACAGAGAATGGACTATGCCGTAAAGGGTGAAAAAGTGTTGAGGCATGCAGAGTGGCGGCTATAATGGAACAACATCTGATCACTGGTTCAAAAGCATTATCGTGAACAAGTTGCGAGTGCTTGATAACAACCGTGGTCCCCTCGGTCCATAGTGTTTTTGCACATGTCAATATTGAAGAAAAAAAAAGAGACACAGTAAAGAAGGAACAGTAGCAAGATCACCTATAATATAACACATAAAGTCAATAAAAGCATGTCATAAGTATACACCCATGTTACATAGAGAATACAGTAAAACAATGTCCACAAAGCCGGCAGAAAAATGCTGTAAAATGGTTTAACATTGGTAATGTGTTGTGTTATTATGAAAACACATGTAGTTCTGTGTCTATATTCAGCCCCTTCTCCACAGCCCGTAACTGAATAATTCATTTACTTTCCAATTTTCTCAACGCCTCCAGTTTGTTCCCCCCCCTTCGGGTTGCTTCTCACAGAATCCAGTCCATGGAATTTGATATCCAAAATTTCTATTCCTTCATGAGTGAGTGGCATTGCAATGTGCCACTAAAGGATATCTCAAATAGTTATTCTTAATTGCCTTTGTATGCTCTTCGATTCTTTACTTAAGACGTCTGATGGCACTCCTAACATAAATTAGTTTACAAATACAAATGATACATGTTGATTGTGAAGCGGCATGTGTGTTCTCCCTGGTTTATACGTTGAAATGTTGTACATGTGATGGATATTTTGTTGTACTTCTACTTTCAAAATCAATAAATACAATAAAAAATAAAAAAAAGATGATACAGAATACAACAAACTTAGAATTGCCATTGATAAAATGTCTTATAGTGTATACTGTGTCACTGTTGTAATTAAACCCTGTTAATTTACCAAGGGCAAAGTTGCACATGTTAAATTGAGAACATTTAAAAAAAACTTTGGGTTTATCAGGCAGCCAATTTCCAGTTGATCCTTGTGAGGAAGGAGGGATGTAGCTGGCACATAGTCTGTTTCTGAGGGTTTCACTTCAACTCTACATAATGCAAGGCCTAGTTGTGGTTTGTTTAGATAATGTGTTGTCCAGTCAAATTAAATGCCACTGTCTGCGTAAAACTCTTGTACACAAGGTGGCTGTGTGCGTGGTACCTAGTGATAAGGGTCAGACGTCCGTCCCACCTCTTTCTGGTGCACATGGTCCTAAGTAAGGAAACCCCATGTTTTGTTTTGTTATTCTTTGTTCTCGCTGAGGTCAATACTAATTGTGAGTCGTCCCTCTGTCTAAATTATATAGTCAACATGATCAACTGAAAAGACAATAAAAGGACCATTAACATCTAAATCTTCTACCATCCTTACTATAATGGGATCATTTAAAATGTACTATATACTTTTTCAACAGTGTACAGGAGGTGTGTATTGTTTATGGATTTATATTGTTCTCTCTAAGATGAATATTATAAAAGCTCTGGTAGTAGGGCTGTCATCACCTAACCAGCACCATGTATATACTAATTGGTGTTTCTATTGATATTAGTTTCCCACCACTGTTTTGTAACCTTTATGGGAGGTACAGTTTTCTATCCCACTACTAATCATTTCCTAATCTAAATTTTGTGTAGATGCTTTTCTCTGTCTCTGAAAAAACTAAGTTGGAAAACCAGCCCTGTGACTTGGAAGGACCCATCAAGTGGGCCCTCATAGTGGACAGAGGACTACCATTCTTGTCCTGGGTTTAGCACTTAAAGTGGTGGTAACAGAATAATGTGTTTTGCGAATCTTTAGTATGACTAGACCTTTTTTATCTGTGTCAATTAGAGGGTGGTCTGCTGACCCCTCTTATGTTAAGTTCTGCTGCTATGTGTACCCTAGAACCTTATATTGACTTCCCATGTATATGTTGCATGTTTCTCATGAATGCTGTGCTTGTATCTCCGTGAGTGCAATGTGTCAGTCTTTGGAAGCCAGTAGGATATATTTAGTATGCCCCCGATTTAGCATGGCCCAAAATAGAGGGTGAGTATAGTTCCTCTAATAAGGGAAGTGTATTGCCTCTGTTCCTGTGACTGGAAGGTTGAGATCTAGACACTGAAATGTGGAGGATGGAGACAGGGTTACCTTTAACATCTCCATAAAAACCTAATTAGTACAGTGTTTATGGAATATCTAAAGCAGGGGATGCTCATTGGTTCCTTCTCAGTACTGATATTTGCGAACTGTTAGGAGTAGAGTGTGGTATTGCAGTTTTTATTTTTCAAGGTGAGAAAGTTTCTAGCCAGGCCTGCTGGTTTGTCTGGATGTGATTACTGCTTTAGAAAGACTGACAACAGCTAGTTGCAGAGAACTCACACTGCATTATGTCCATGTGTTGAGTGCTTCTGCTTCTTGACAGCTCTTATTTTAACCTCTGTGAGAGACATCTCGTTACACAAAATCTGGAGAGTATTGTGAAGAGTATCTTTAGAAGGATAATTGAAAACTAACCCAAAGATATTCTGAAGTTGAAACCACATCCTCTATCTAGAAAAAGTGTATAAAAAAGTGGGATCCAAACCACCCACTTTATTCAATTCTCAAGCTCTTCTTGATCAAGGAAGAAGTGTTCTGAAGAGTATTCAAAAATTTGTTGTGCAACCAGGGCTGTGTGTGCTTGACTGCTGTCCCCCTAGGGGTAAAGGGATAACACCTGAAGTATATATTTTGTGCTGGAGGAGCTACAGGTCAGCCTTATGCCTAGAATTGTGCCTGTCTCTTGAGATAGGTGTGTGTTTGACCTTGCAGGTGGATAGGATGTCATGGAGGACTGCCCCAGAGTATTGCCAGTGTAGAGAAACCAGAGAAATCATATAAAAAAGCCAGAAGTCATATGTATTTTCAGTACATCCTCATTTCTCTCTACATGATTGGTACCTGCAAACTTCCCCCAAAACATCACCAAATGAAGCTTAACCATAAACAATTATGGTCCATGAATTAGTGCTGCCGGCACCAGAAGATAAAGAAGGCATCTCAGTGCAGAGAGCCTGATTAGCCTGGGGGGCTATAGCTAAACCTCACAGCTGTGAGCCTGGGAGGCCACAATTGCACCTGTCCTCTGTGAGTCTGATCGGACTGGGAGGCTGCAATTGCTGGAGATTCCATGCAGTGGTCTTGGAGCAGCTGTGTTTCCTTCCTTCCTTACAGGATGACCACCATAGATGAAAATGGAGAGGTCCTGATGCTGAAGGATGCAGGCTTAAAGATGCTCAAGGATGCTCCTGATGCTGTGTGGTCCTTGAGGGTGAAGTTTGGTTGTGTGCTCAGTCTACAGGTGAGTGGGCAGTGAATCTGTCCATGGATCTCAGGGTCGCATGAAGTCCTCTTGCAGGGTTCCAAGGGCTGCTGATGTAGACCTTGAGCTTGCGCAATACTGCGATCATGGTGAAAGTCTTTGCTAGAGGCTGGTGTCAGCCTTGGGTAACTTATCTGATCACAACCAACATTCACAAATCCAGCAGATACTGGTGCACCTTTTGGCTTACTCTGAAGCATCCTTTGGGGTGCCTCGCTTGCAGTAGTGGCAAACCATCCACAGTGGCTACCAGAAGTGGGCCTTGGGCTCTTTCAGCTTTGATTTCCCCAGTACCATTCCTTTGGGGGGGCAGCTAACTGACCATTGGAGTCTCTGCTTCAGACAGGGGCTGGGAATCAACCTTCCCTAAGCCAAGCATGCAGATCAGGGCCCAAACTCTGCTAGCTCAAAGTGCAGTAGGTGCAGTCGTTCTCCCGTCGCAGCCTCTCTTTGTGCGCTTCTAACAGGGTCAAAGTGGCCTTCATCTCATCCTCCTTCCAAGTCCAGCGAGTACTGAGGGTCAACAAGCTAAGAATGCCATATTTATCCTAGATAAGTGCTGCAAAGGGCTACTGGGTCCCCTCCCACCTAGTGAGAAAGTTCCTGTGATGTGTGGCATCTGGCTAACCCAGAATGCAACATTCTTGCCATAACCAACATGGCAAAATCCATCCTTCGCTTTAAGGTCCCTGGTAGCCCACCCCAAGAGGTGTGGCTACCAGGGGGCTACACACCCCTGGAATAACGGTTTGTCCCCTCAATAGAAGTGGTGCAGGGTGAATCCAGATAGAGGGCAATAAAATTGCCATCCATGAAATAAAGGTGTGAGTGTCCAGTGAAAGCTGGGGTAGTGAGCGCTTTCTAACAACCCAAAAACAGCTAAATGTATTTACTATATAAATTCAAATTCAAATGATAGAACATACACAAAACACATCACACAATAAACAAATGAAACAATGATAAAGCACAATACAGTAGCAAAATGAGGGATCATGATTATGCATGCTACTATTTGTAATTACTGAAGCATCATTCTCCGATTCATAGAAAGAAGGGGGATTACAATCCTCCCATCAAAAAAAATTATTTTGTTACAACTCAGTAATAGTTACTTCCCTTTACTGTTCATAAACACCTAAATCACTTGAGAGTCAATACAAACTCAACGTTGACAGAATACCTGGTAACCTGCAAAAGACAGGTATAGTGTCTAAGGGCCTGATTACGAGTACAGCAGTCCTGGGACTGCTGTACCTGCAGTGGTGGTCCGACCGCCCCATCCTCAGTGGTCTGAATGCCAGATTAGGAGGATGGCAGTCAGGTGGCCACAAGACTGCCACAACCGCGAGGATCTTTGATCCCGCAGTGGTGGATACAGCTGTGGTCAATCATAGCAATGCTGATGCCGACACCGCAGTGCTGATCACAACCTGACTTTCTTCTGAGCTTCTCATGGTGGGGACCACACCATGAAAGGCTCAGTAGAAAGGCAGGAAAGGGGCCCAAAACAGGGCCCCAGGGCCATTTTGCCCATTGGGCAGTATGGCTGGGGGCACCTGTTGTGCCCTCCTATATCTGCACTGTTGTTGCACATTTTTACCATACACCACATTGTGCATGGCAGCAGTGTGCCCGAGGTGCATCTGGCACTGCACTGAAGCGGCATGTGCTTAAGGCTCACTTTCTGATTTGAAGTATGCCACTACAGTGATACCACCTCAGACACTACTGCAAACCAGGCAGTAGTATTGTAATACAGCGGTCGGGAGGCTGCCGGCTAGGTGTCTTCCTCCTGACTGCAGTATTGGCGGTCTGGCAGTCCAACAATCAAACTCATTATTGGGCCCTAAGTTATGAGAATATCTTTCCAGAGGCCCAGGTTGAAAATGTACTTATAGATGTTGGGTTAATCTTGTTAGTTGCTCATAATGGTGTTATATTACTACTATGGAGCTATAGAGGCTAAGAGTCAGTGGCTCCTTATTCAAAGGGTAAAAACCTGATGGATGAAGGCAGAAGACCACTATGTGACCCAAATAAGATGGTGAGGTCCACAGGCACAAAGGGATTAGCTCAGACCATAATGTCCTCTCTTGATTTGGATATCCAGCAAGCTGGTTAGGTGCTAGACTATTACAACAACATAACTGTAGAATTGTCACATGGGACTGATTCAAGTGAAGATATGAGCCAAGAGGTCCCAGAGCTCAGTACTTAATAAACATTAATTGAAATGCTCAAATAAATGGCAGGTAATTTCATACCTCAAACTGGATGTTCAGAAGTATGCAACCATTTACAAATCATACCAGATAAATCGATAAGAATTCAAAAACAAAATTGTGCTGATATGAAAAGATGTTTAAATAAATTTGAACATAATGCAATAAAAGATTAAATATATACATAGGGTGTGATAAACTGATTCAGAAAGTGTAGGTGACACAGTGCCCACATACAAAAAAGAAAGAACCAAACACAAGTATACATAATCAAAATCAAGAGTTCCTAGAATACATTGTATATTTTCCAATAAGTATTCTCAAAATAATGACTGCCTGGGACAGCCAACGGTTCAAGGCTTATCCCTTTGTTTGAATTCAGATCATAGACCATATGGAAAAATAAGTTGACGTTTTGACCTCACACCACTTCAGAGGCCTCATCATGGTAGTCAATAACTCACACCTTCAGATGCTGTGTGTGCCTTTGTGTTGGAGGTGGCACATTCTGGTTGGCTGTGATGGGGCCCCAGCCAGGCAGAACCTACCACTCCTGTCAGGGGTTGGTGATTACACTCATTATATAACCTGAGTGTAATTTTTATTGTGTTTTCACTGTGATGTTTTTTGTATACTGCATAAATACTTAACACATTGCCTCTAAGTTTAGCCTGACTGTTTTTTGTGCCAGGCTACCCAGGATTAAACTCAGGTTAAATTATTGACTTTTTGTTGTTCACCCTGCAAGGGATCGTGGCTATTGTTTGACCAGGGCTCACACCCCAGTCAACCAACAACACATTTTCTCACAGCAACCGTTTGAGACTACATGTTAGTAAAACCCTCTAAGGGTCTTTTCTCTCCAGGTGGACCAAAAAAGTTTCCAGAAGAAGTACTATTATCAAGTTTAAGGGGTCCAACAGTACAGGGGGCAGACACAAACTGATGTGGAAAGATATTGTAGGAATAAGGGACAAATATGTAGTTGGCACAGTGTGACATATGGTTGAGGACCTTTGTCTTTTTACTTGTTTTCATACTATCAGGATAGCATTTTTATAAGGCTAGCATTGCTCAAGGTTTTATTCATCAGAATGGATGTAAAGAATTGCTTCATATTGAAGGATACCACATATAACTCATTTGAAATCGTAGACTGTTTTTCAAAACAGCCATACATCATCTTCTTATCCGCTAGTGTGTAGGTAGTAAAGTACACTACTGTGTATAGAAACAGGTTGAGGGAAATGAGGAAGGATGATGTTTGGTCATGATAGATTTGCAGATGTTTGCTATATCTGTTATGAAGAATAACAGAGCATTAAGAACGTTTTGCTGAGATTGATTTTGTTATCTATGGATAAGCAAATTCAATTAACTACTCTGGATTATATGTATTTAATGGCCGTGCTCACTTAGACAGTTAAGGAAGAACTCCTCTTGCCCTACTGATAGACACATGGATATGCCTTCTGTGTTTTTTTCAGAATAGGTTAAGAATTAGATTAACCCCAATATCAAATGTGTTGTGACTTCAGGTATTTCAGCTAGATTGTTTAGGTTTTCTAATTCATTGTTGCAGCTTTTGTTGTTAGCCTTTCTATCTGAAATGTGTTGTTTCAGGGATCAATTGTTAGAAGTGATTGTGGTGTTGTTTTCTAGTAAGGAGAAGAACTGGGATTGTTTAATATGGTTAAATTGTAAAGTTCTTCAAATTAACTCTTGCTTGTTTAGTGTTTGACTGGAATAAAGCTTGATGTGGGCTTTTTGCAAGTTTATAGATAATACAACAGACTGGATAGATGAAAAGTGATTAAAGCATGATCAGGTCAGATGTGCGGTTGCATTGACATTTTTGTAGGTTAGTTATGTTACAAAAATCAAGACTGGGTTTACTCTGAACTGAGTGAGCAGAACCAATCATTAGTTGGTTCAACACCAGCATCGGCATGTTTTCCAGTAAACTCATTGCTAATTTATATCAAGTGTTTCTATCAGCAGAGGAAACTTTTTTACATAAAATGTAGAATACTAAATTGAAAACTGTAACCGTTTGTTGTGTGTGTAGAAGTTGTGAGAAGGTTATTCATACATCCACAGGTCTATAACGTTGGAGTAAATGTGGCAAAAGAGGCACAAACTCTAACGGTTACAGAAGCTGGAGCGTACCATAAAGTCTGCAGAAGAAGCAAAGACATTGGAGCATGACAGATGATGCTCTAGGGAGGTTTGGCTGTGATGTTATGCATCAACAACATTTTGTGAAAGTCCTGGCAGAGGGTTTAAGGGTATAATTGTTGAGCAGAACAGTTAGGACAAGATTTACGAGTTTAGTGTAGCACTGAATTACATGTTTCTTTTTTTTAAATGGTGCAGCCTAACATTTAATATTTGGCACTTGGGGATGAATTCCTTACTCCATACAAAGCCTAAAATCTAATTCAGCACATAATTTTCAAAAGAACAATGTAGCATGTTAAGTGGGACAAATGCTGGTTATGAATGAGATGACCCACAAATTGTGATGGGAGGAATGCTTGCAAATAGTCTAAACCCAGAAGGGATCACAAGCAACCCAATATGGTTTGAGCCTTTTTAGGCCTCATCAGCGATCTATAGCTTGGATCTCATGGCACAGCAAGCAATGAGCTCGTGAATGGGCGTATCCTTGGACTCATATGGTGTTATATATTAAATACACAATATGCGATTGGAAGAACACTTACAAATATTTTCAGTCAGTGGCAATCACTTTGGGTAGCAAAGCAAACAATGTTTTGAAATGTTACCCGTGGTTGCCAGTGGTTTAGACCATATGCATGCATTCATCCCATCACCTTTTGTACATATGAAGTGAAGACCCATAAAAAGGACATATTATACAGACAGGAGCAGGATAAAACCCCTGGAAACAAGGAGACATGAAAGAGTAGAAAAGGGCAAACTTGCAAATTACAGTTCACAGATAAGGATGAACCCATAACAAAGGCTATGGCATTCCAGGATAAACAGTTTATTTCTTCAAGCTACTCCTGCAAAAGAAGCTTTGTGCAATGTCTTCCTGGGGAAGGACTATGCTGTTATGCTGTGGGAGTCACCTGCAGGAAATGCAAGAGGAAGGAAAAGGTGGCACACATTATGATGCGTAACATGGTGCAACACAAGGAACAATTTTAACAAACTGCAAGGCAGCCATGGCAACAGTCATTTGTCCAGAGAGCCAGGAATAGCTCACCGTCATGAAGAAGCAACTAGCAGCTGTTATAGCACCTGGGGTGGTCTGTTGACTATATGCCATGACACTGCAAACCGATGGGTTCAATCATTCCCAGGAAAACAATATATGACTCCAGAACATTTAGCTAGTTTCCTAGTTCATGTGCAACAATGACGTCATGTCCAAACGCAAGTGCCTAGCACTACACATGCAGGGCACATGCTCTGTAAAACTGAGATTAATCCCCTACTCAATTACCATCTATCACAGTGAAAGAGGGTGCAATACATTGTGTACATAGTGACTTTACACCTGTGAATTGTTACATACAGTCACATATAGACTTTATACAAACGAAGATTATGTAAGCCAAAGCTACTAGTAGCAACACAGATATCTGTGTATTAAGACACTCCTTTTTGTCACAGGATGGGTAGCACTATCACATATCAACATGATATGTTGCAGTAGAGCAATACACCTATCAAGTAAACTCTGCTGTAGTGCATAATGAAGTATTGTCATCCATCTTTGCAATTGACAATGTTGAATAGATAATGTCCACCTACCAGTTAAATGTCGCCAATGCCTATGCCTCTTTCCTTACCCCATAGAGAAATAGGACACATTTAAATACACACAGACTTAAACATGATGTCCATGGGGTAACAACACTTTGTATTGCCATCTACTCTCCTCATGTGTAGTTGCAGCCATTATGGGAAGATGCCACTCAACAAGTAGATACTGTCTACACAAAAGGTACCCCCATGCCTTTATCAGATTATGGAACCACCATGTTCATGCTGAAAACACTGAAAACTAATAAAAGCATCGCTGATGTGCTGGTGTTAGAAGTCAGTACCACTGCTTCAATATCCACAGACCGTACATGAAATATAAAGAACAGTTTGCTTTGATGGTGCCAATTTCCTAATAAAAGATTATATTTAAAAAACCTATGTGTAATAAATGCAAATTTGTAGTAGGTAGTCATACTTAGGTGTTGCAAGCATACAAAAGAAATAATAATGTACTGAATTAAGTTAGCCTCGCTAGTGATGCCATAATAGCATTGATTTAACCTTAGTATTGAAAGGCGTGTTTTCACATTGAACTGTTGTTTTTGCACATGTTTTTCTCTTCCACTGCAGATGGTGTCATTTTCTGGATTACTTCTGTTAGCTAGTGAATAGACATTTGTTTTGTGTTAGACAACTGATAGTGAAATTTTAATGTGTCAAAATTCCATGTCTTTCAATGGGAGGCATAATGAGGAGGAGTATGCTTATTTCTTCATGTTGTTTCCTCTTTCTACCTTTGCTGTGTCCTGCAGCACACATAGAAAGAGGAAAAAAATCAGAGGATTGTTTTTGTGCATGAATGTGTCTCTTTCTGCACAAAAGCAATGCTGCCTACAACAGAGGCACCCTTGTAGCATAGCACAAGTGTGCCTGCATTAGTGCTTGGCAGCAGTTTATTCACCAGTGCAGGCATAGAGCAGCAATGTGCTATATGTTAAATAAGGCTCTTTCCTGCTGTCTCACTTTCATGCAATGCAGCAAGGTGGCTTGATGCATTGTGTTGCTTGACTATTTGAGAAATATGGTCAGAAGTATCTTTTCAATAACTTGGTTCTGTGGTCTGTTGTGAAGATGTGAAAAACTAAGGTGTTTATCTGCTCTCAGGGTTTGCTGGAATCTGATTGTATGCTGAAGATGTGGAGTGGGTCAATTGTTTCAACTTAGGTGTAACATATTTATGTTAGCTGTGTTCCTAGACTAGTCTGGCACTCTGGCTTCTAGCATTATTGACTCTTTTCTGACATCAGTAGGTTAACCGTTCTTCAGGAGAAATTCCCTTTTTAGCCCTTTCCTTTTAAAAGATGATTTATAGGTAAGAATTTTTTTCAGCTTTAAAATTATTTTGCTTAAATGTGAAACTGACACCTTTACCTTGACTTAAATATGAAATTGCCATTGTAATCCTTAAATTAGATGAGGGAAATTCCTTTATGGAACATGCTGTATGATTGCTTTTTTATCTGTAATTTTTACTAATTTGGTATTTTATCTTGTTTTGAAACATAGACTAATGGATTATTTGAATTTCTAAAAATGATGACCAACGACTAACATCTACTGAATAAAACAATTTAAACTTCTAGAATTGTTCATAAAACCCTCTAACTCACACCAGTTTAATTTATTGACTTTAATAAAGGCTAAATTGGTTTATTGATAATGAAAGGTTGCTGTAATTTATTGTTCCTTTGACATTTTCCTTGTTGATGAACAAAGGTCAATGCAACCAGTTGAAAGTCTCTTACCCTTTTGCAGGGTGAAAGGAGCACAATCAGGTTCCCTACTTCCCTGCAAGTCAAGCAGACCATGAAGAAAACAATTGAGCTTGACCTACTGGGACAAAGGGATGAAAGCTGGTAGAAGCGAGCACCAGACTGCCATCTGATGCCTTCAGAGCTGCTTGCCTTCTCAACTTCTACAAAACAGATAACAAGATCTAGAACTCAATATTTTTTTACTTAAGTAACTAATATAGTGTGACCCCATTTGATGAATTACCTAATGTCCCTGCCTCCTTATTTGAGTGTGCTGAATTTTACAGATGTGTATTTGCAATGTATACAAGACAGAACTACAATTGTTAATTCTTAAGAGCCCACCAATTATAAATACATATACACTGCAATGTATTTCTATGTAGTCCTAATCTTTCTAGCATCTACCTATATTTTCTAATGCTAGTGGTTGCTATGTATTCTAATTTCTAATTCAAACAAAAGTCATGTCCTACTGGAGTGCTTAAGGATTAAATAATAATTTTCATTGTGCAGTTCCACATCATATTAAAAGTTGTTCCAATTATCAATTCCCTGTTTTATTAGCCTTTTATAAGTTCATATCATGACCTTATATTAACACTTCCTGTTGTTTCTTTTAGGTTTACCCTAGTCAGTTGCACCAACAATGTTCAGACACAAGTTCAAACACTTTAATGCCCAAGTTCAACTATCCTCATCTCCTAGTTCATCAGATAAGTATTTAAATAAATTCTTTAGTACAAGCACCTTCAGTGCATTACCCCAGGTGAAGAGAGTACTCCCTTTGTGTTGTTCATTTGTTTTTGCAGGAAGCCATAGTCTCCACAATGAGCACTATGAACAAAAACGAAGCCCGATGACACGACCGATAAGGACAAACCTGTTGTGAATACCGGAAGAGCAGAAATCGCTGAGCGATAAAGCCATGAAATGCATGAGAAGGACATCGGAGCAGGACACCAACAGGAGCTGGAGAATAGACACTGTAGCATGACGCTAACAGGTAAGCAGGACGCCTGAGCTGGTGAGTACATAGGCAGACTCTCAGAATGCTGAGCAGTTGTTTGCAGTGCAGTGCGCAGCCTTAAAGGCTATGCACTCCACCCCTTAAAGAAACCACAGAGTCCCGATGCTGCCAGTGTGCCCAACAGTACACCCACCTCATAGACTTCATCGCAGGCTTGGGCTTGTCAGGGTACTGACAATGAAAGAGTCATATGAGGCGTGCGGTGTGTACATAACTCGCAGGTTCCCATGTGCGGTCCTCTGGTCCATACCTTTTCCAATGAAGCAGATAATACAGTCTGTGACGTATTTGTTTAGAGTCTAAAATTGCCTCAACTTCGAATTCGGGTTCATTAGCCACAACAGTAGCTGAGGGTTCTGGAGGGAGCATGGTTCCAGAAGCAACAAGTTTTAGTGAAGACACATGAAACATATTTTTGTATTTGTGGGGGTAATTCGATTTTCAGGGCAACATCATTGATTTTCTTGACATTCGGGTAAGGCACTATGGGGGTGATTCTAACCCCGGCGGTCTTAGACCGCCGGGGCCAGGGTCGGCGGGAGCACCGCCGACAGACCGGCGGTGCCCCGCAGGGCATTCTGACCGCGGCGCTTTGGCCGCGGTCAGTGCAGGAAAACCGGCGGTCTCCCGCCGGTTTTCCGCTGCCCCTTGGAATCCTCCAAGGCGGCGCAGCTTGCTGCGCCGCCGAGGGGATTCCGACCCCCCCTACCGCCATCCAGTTCCCGGCGGTCCGCCTGCCGGGAACCGGATGGCAGTAGGGGGGGTCGCGGGGCCCCTGGCCTGGCAGTGGCATGGGCACTGCAGGGGCCCCCGTAAGAGGGCCCCTAAATGTATTTCACTGTCTCGATTCCGAGCCGGCTTCATCGTGGAAGCCTCTTTCCCGCTGGGCTGGCGGGCGGCCTGAAGGCCGCCGCCCGCCAGCCCAGCGGGAATGTCAGAATTACCGCCGCGGTCTTTCGACCGCGGAACGGTAACCTGACGGCGGGACTTTGGCGGGCGGCCTCCGCCGCCCGCCAAGGTCAGGATGAGGGCCTATATACCTTGGTTGAAATTTCCGAGGGCCTTTCAAATTGAGTTGTTGTATGGATAGCCATGCTTGATCTCCAACTTGATATTCAGAACTTGCTCTGCGATGTTCATCTTCCTATTGTTTATGCACAAGTTTTGCTTGATCCTAATTGTTTTGCGCCATTTGCTGAAAGACCTTTATCTGATCTACATAGTTCTGAACTGCCACAAACTCTGTAGTAGGGGTAGACAAAAACAACAGAAAATGGGAATGCAGACCATAATTTCATGGAAATGGGGTGACCTTTGTGGAACTATACTGTGCATTATTGCAGGCACACTCTGCGGGCCAAAGAAACCAATTCCCATCTGCAGTACCACTCAAAACTTGCTCTAAACACTGATTTACCCTTTCTGTCTGACAGTCTGTTTGTGGGTGATACCCAGTGGACAGGTAAACCTCTATTTATAAAACCCCATGCAAGGCTCTCCAAACCTTTGAGACAAACTGTGGACCACGATTCAACACATATTGCTGACGGTAGACCATGCAGTCGTAATTTAGATTATAAAAGGGTATCTGCAAGTGATTTAGAGGTAGGGAATCCTCACAATGCTGTGAAATGGGCCATTTTGGAAAACGTATCTACTGTAACCATAATTGCAATGTAACCATGTTTTATCTTAGGTAATTCTAATATGAAATCTTGGGAGACACGATGCAATGGGGGTGGAGGAGTAGGCAGTAGGTGCAATAAACCAGCAAGTACTTGATATAGGTTTTTGTTTTGCGCACACACAGTACATCTTTGTACAAATTGTTTTGTGTCAGAAACAAGTATAGGCCACCAAAGATGATGCTGGACCAACTCTATTGTCTTATTTTCCCCTGGATGCCCTACTAGTAAACGAGTATGACACCAGCACAACTCCTGTTGCTCTAAGGCAGTTGTGGGAACAGAAATAAACCATGTTGTATACAACATACATTGTTCAAAAGTTTATTATCATGTTTATGCCTGATCTCTTTTGCCTCTCTGGGTTGCTGTGCTGCAGCTACCTCTGTCAAGCAGGAAATCTCAGAAACAATGGCCACTAAAATACAGTCTGGGAGTATTGTTGGAGGATATTCTGATTCATGCTCTTCAACCTCATGCCCAAGGCATGATAATGCATTGACTTTCACATGCTGTCTGCCTGATTAGAATTGTATTACAAAATCACAGGCAGTAAAGAATTGGGTCCATCCTAACTGTCTCAAAGACAGGGGCTTGGCAGAAACATGGGATTTCGGTGGTCTATGATCACGGTGACAATATGGAAGGCATTCATTAAATAATGTTGCCATTGATCAAATGCCTTTTTATGGCTAATAGCTCACCTGCAGAATAATTTATTTTTTCACCGGGCTACATTTATGTGAGAAATAGGCTACAGGGTAAAGTTGGCCTATTTCCTTGTTTCTTTGTGACAAAACTCCTCCTACTGCTGTATGAGATGCGTCTTCATCCACTATGAAAGGTTGTGAAGTATGAGGATATTGCAAAATGGGAGCATTGGAAAATGCCTTCATTAATTGCTGAAAAGCTTGTTTCGCTGCCTTGGCCCAGTTTTACAACACCACTTTTTAGAAGAACTGTGTCATAGGGGCTACCAGGGTGGAAATCTGATCTATGAATCAACGATAAAAGTTTGTCAATTCTACAAAACCTTGTACTTCTTTCACTGTTTTAGGAGACTTCGGTTTTAAGGTAGCTGTGACCTTTTGCGGACCCTTACAAACTCCTTGTGAAAATAGAATATAGCCTAAAAAGGAAACCTTGGGAGTATGAAACTCACATTTTTCTAGTTTGACAAAGAGTTTGTTATCCCGTAATTGTTGTAACACAGCTCTTACATGTTTCTTATGTTCTGTGATAGAGGGGGAGTATATCAAGATGTCATCAAGATAAGCCACCACACACATGTCTAAGAAATCCCTCAAGACTTTATTTATGAAGAATTGCAGGGCAGCAGTGGCATTGCACAAACAGCATTACCAGGTTCATACAAGCCGAACTTGGTGCAAAAAGTCGTCTTCCACTCCTCTCCCTCTCTCACTCACACAAAATGATAGGGCCCCCAGATTCAACTTAGTAAATACTTGTGCATCCTTTACTTAATCTAATAAACTGGAAATAAGAGGTAAAGGATAGCGATTCCAATCAGTGACAATATTGAGAGCCCCATAGTCTATACAGGGATGTACCTTACCCCCTTTTTGAAACAAAGAATAAAGAGGATTGTTACAAATGAGGTCTCCAGTTGGAAGTGCTTTTCACCAGAAAACAACATTTACAACGTGGTGAATGCAAAGAAATGCATTTACCACGATGCATGTGCAACGCATATGCGTTTACCATGCATGGCTTTACCATGCATGCCTTTATCAGGAATACACCTTTACCAGCGCATGCCTAAACAGAGATTTTCATTGTAAAGGCATGAATGGTAAAGGTGTATGTGTGGTAAAGGTTTTAAAGGTAAGTATTAAGTGTGTTGATATATATAGTGCTTAGTGTGGGTAACAGTTATTGGTGGTAATTGCATTTTTAAGTTTTAAGGTGAGTATGGGTTTTGGGGTAGTAAGGGCATTTTTAGGTTTTAGGGTGGGTATGTGTTTTGGGGTGGTAAGGGCATTTGTTTAGGTTTTAGGGTGGGTATGGTTTTGGGGTAGTAAGGGCATTGTTTGTATTTTAGTGTGGGTATAGGATTTGGGATGGTAAGGGCATTTATTTAGGTTTTAGGGTGGGTATGTGTTTTGGGGTGATAAGGGAATACTTAGGTTTTTGGGTGGGTATGGGTTTTGGGGTAGTAAGGTCATTTTTAGGTTTTAGGGAGGGTGTTGCTTTTGGGTGGCAAGACCATTTTTAGGTTTTAGGGTAGGCATGGGTTTTTGTGTGGTAAGGGCATTTTTAGGTTTTAGAGTGGGTATGGGTTTTTGGGTGGTAAGGGCAATTTAGGTTTTAGGATGGGTTTGGGTTTTGGGGTGGTAATGGCATTTTAGGTTTTAGGGTGGGTATGTGTTTTGGCGTGGTAAGGGCATTTTTAGGTTTTAGGGTGTGTGTGGGTTTTGGGGTGGTAAGGGCAATTTTAGGTTTTAGGGTGGGTATGGGTTTTGGGGTGGTAAGGGCATTTTTTGTATTTTAGGGTGGGTATAGGATTTGGGTGGTAAGGGGTGTTTAGGTTTTAGGGTGGTCATGGAATTTTGGGTGGTAAGGAGTGTTGAGGTTTTAGGTTGGGTATGGGTTTTGGGGTGGTAAGGTAATTTTTAAGGTTTAGGGTAGGTAGGGTTTTTGGGGTGGAAAGGTGTGTTTGTATATATATATATATATATATATGCGCACACACACACAAACACACATATATATAGAAATATCGATATATATTGCATATATGTACATGTATATATTTATATACACACACACACACAAATATATATATATATATATAAATAAATATATGTAAAATGTATGTTATACTTACCTCTACTTTTTACCAAGCACAGGCCTTTACCAACTTCGCCTTTACTATGAAAGTTTTGTGGTAAAGACATGTGTGGTAAAAGCATACGCGTGTTAAAAACATTTTGTGGTAAGTGCATGAGTGGTAATGACCATGCATTGTACTTACCGTGTTGTAAAGGCATGCATTGTAAGTGCATGCATTTTTCCATCATACATCCCTTTTCACCCTGCCCAAGTAGAGACCCTCACTCCTGTCAGGGTAAGGGAGTCACACAGCCAAGATCACCCCTGCTCACCCACTTGGGAGCTTGCCACGAGCAGTCAGTCTCATCTCAGAGGCAATGTGTAAAGCATTTGTACTCACACACACACACAGTAACACAGTGAAAACACCACAAAAGGACTCCACACCAGTTTAGAGAAATCGCCAATATTTAGTTGAACTAAACAAGACCAAAACAACAAAAATCCAAACTACCGGATCCAAGATACAGTTTTTTAAAGATTAAATCTCAGAAAAGCACTGTGAAAGACAGTAGCTCCAACGGGGGCCATCACGACGTTTTGAAGGAGTCACTCCCAACAGTCCAATGCCACTTGCGAGGGAGTGTGAGCAGGTCATGGAGTCAGGTGCCCAGGTACAGTACCTTTGGAAAATGAGGAAACAAAGATCTTGCTCGATTTGGAGAGGTGAGGCATCACTGTAGCCAGTGTGGTGTTGGTTTGTTACTGCTGCCAGGGAAGTGAGGTGTTGATTTCTTACTACTAGGCAGGGGAAGTGAGGCGTTGTTTTCTTATGGTTGCAGGGGAGGTGATGCAGCATTGGCAGTGAGGCATTGGTTCCTTATAATATGATGGGGTTAATAAATCAGCAGGTCAGGACAAGAAGCATTGACTCCGCGGTGTCATGATCACATCACAGGCCACAGGTGCTGCAGCAGAGTCGGGTATCACAGACATCGGTGACACCGCACTCAGGACTCACACTATGGCAGGACTTTGGAGGTGCTGCAGTGGCAACCGGCCTCCTGTGTTGGTTATAGTCATTGCACTCAGCAGGGACCACGGCTCTGGTAAAGGCAGCAACACAGAGTCAGACAGTGGCACCGGTTCTGAAGTCCCTTTGAAGCCGATGTACTTGTTTTCTTCTTGGTTACAACATTACTCTCTCCCAAAGGCCCAGGAACTGGATTTGGCACTACTTGGCAAGTCAGGACTCTCAGCAAGAGGACCCAGGCAGATAAAGTCTTTGATGTCCCTGAGACTTTTAACAGGAGGCAAGCTTATTCCATGGCCTTGGAGAACCTTGGTAAGCAGGATGTAGAAAGCAAAGCCCAGTCCTTTCACTCCCAGGACAGAAGCAGCAAGCAGCAGGCCAGCATAGCAAAGCAACAGGCAGAGTGGCAGTCCCTCCTACAGCATCCAGCTCTTCTTCCTGCAGAATGTCCTCAGTCCAGAAGTGTTCTAATGATGTGGGGTCAGCGGTCCAGTACTTATACTAATTTTTGTCTCTGAAGTAGGCAAACTTCAACAAGAAGTCTTTGTAGTACACAAGATCCTACATTTCCCTGCCCTGGCCCCAGACACACTCTAGTGGGTTGGAGACTGCTTTGTGTGAGGACAGGCACAGCCCTATTTAGGTGCAAGTGTCAGCTCCAGCAACACTACAGCTCAGAAAGACCCAGCAGCCTGGTGATGGGTCATCAGGATAGGCAGGGCACACCTTAGCTCCCTTCATGTGACTATCTAGAGTGAACTTACAAACAGGCCAACTGTTCATCCTGACCCAGACGGACAGGGACAGGCAAAGAATTGTTAAGGAAGAAAATGTCCACTTTCTAAAAGTGGCATTTTCAAACTCAAAAACCAACTTCACCAAAAGATGTATTTTTAAATTGTGAGTTCAGATATCCCAAACTCCATACCTCTATTTCCTCCCAATGGGAAATTACAATTAAAAGATATTTCACTGCAATCCCCATGTTAACCTATGGGAGAGATAGGCCTTACATTTAGAAGCATTTCACTATTAGGACATGTAAACCATGTGTCCTACCTTTTAAAAACACTTCATCCTGTCCATGGGGCTGTCTTTGGCCTACTTTAGGAGGGCTTACATGTAGTAAAAGGGAAGGTTGAGCTTGGCAAGTGGGTGCACATGCCAGGTCAAAATGGAAGTTTAAAAATGCACACACAGACACTGCAGTGACAAGTTTACAGGGTTACTCAGGTGGGTGGCACAATCAGTGCTGCAGTCCCACTAGTAGCATTTGATATACAGGCCCTGGGCACACATGGTGCCAATCATGGATATACTAATCACCAATACCATTTAAACATGGAGAATATATACTTTAGCACTGGTTAGCAGTAATAAAGTGTCCAGAGTCCTACAGCCAACCAAAACCAGTCCAACAAAATAGGAGGAAGAAGGAAAACGGTTCAGGGATAACCCTGCAAAATGGGCCAGGTCCAACTCCATTTTTAAGTTACATCAAACTAAGCTATGGAGCCATAGTAGACCATATTTTTAGAGGCTCAGCCACTAATCTCCAAACATTTCTGGCTCTGTCTTCCATTTCTATTATGGAATCCATATGGGTAATGGGTTCATATGTGAGATTAAAATCACTAGCTACGATCAAATAGAAACTAAGGGGGCCATTAGAAACAGCAAGAACTAGTTTTGGCAAACTAGGTGATTCCCTGGATAGATTCCCTGGTCTATTGTATGCACTGAATAGTTTAATACAAAAGCCTTAAGGACCCTTAACAACCAATCCAATTATATCAAGACAGTCCACGTGAATTTTCTTCACAATCAAGTTCCTGGCCACCTGCACCCAAATTAAAATATTCCCTTCTGGCCTACCTGCCTTTGATGGAAGTACTTCAATACTATAAATAGCATTACCATTTATTACCATTTGTTAACACTGGGGCCAGGACTTGGTTCCCTGTACCATAACTATGTCAAATTGTAGGAAAATCCTCCTTTTTTTGCCTGATCACCCCCACACTTTTTGGATAGGTACTGGTGGTTACTGACTCTTGGCTGTGCCCTGGGTACTGCTTACCAGTCCCAGGGCCAGTGCTCTGTGTAAAATGGATATGCAAATTAGGCTAATTATAATTGGCTAAGTTAACCTACCTATAAGTCCCTAGTATATGGTAGGGCATGTAGGTTAAGGGACCACAGCATAGGTGGTGCACACCTAGGTGCACTGCTGAAGTGGCCAGTGTCATTTTAAAAGCAAGCCTGCCTTGCTGGCTGCTTTTAAATTAAAGTTATATGCAAATTCGACTTTGGAATTAAAAGTACTTCCAAAGTCTTAAACTACCTTATTTTTACATATAAGTCACCCCTAAGGTGTGCCCTATGTGCCCCTAGGGCTGGGTGCCATGTAACTATAAGCAGGGACTTTATAAAAATAGATTTATAAGCCCTGGTGAGGTAAAAACAGCCAAATTTGTTTTCCCTCATTGAAGTAAATGGCCTTCATAGGCTAGAATGGGGAGACTTTATTTAAAATTTTAAAGTCTCCTTAAATGTTGCATACCAAGAATTTGGTATCAAATTAATTGTTGTAATAAATCCCACAACTTCCAGTTGTGGGATTTAATATAACTTGTTCAGGTAAAAAGTTTAGACTTTACCTAAAAAGTTGCCAATTTCAGCTCTGCATTGTTTTTGCTGCTGTGCTCTGATTGGCCAGCCTGCAGCAGCTTTTGCCAAGCTGCCTTGATGAGGTGTGAAGTGGCCTGGCTTCACACAAAGGAATGTGCTTGGGGGAGAGAATCTCCCCTCAGCAGATGGTGAGGCACGAAGGGGGAGGGCTGCCAAACTGGTCTTCAAAGGCAGAGAAGGACATCTGGAGCACCCAGCAACACCCCCACATCCTGCAACCCCAGACAACTAGGTGCCCCCTTGATTAGATTAGGAGAGGGCAGGAGAGGGGTGTGTTTATGATTTTTAGCCACACCAGTGGGTGGGCTTAGCCAGATGTAACCTCCAAAAATCAGATTCAGCCATGTTGGATTTTTAGAGACTGTTGCCTTTTGGGATGGATTTTTGCCACACTTCCCAGGAAGTGGTCATCACAGGGGGACGACCCTGTACCTGATTGGAGGACCAGGACCCCCCTGCTTTTCACCCAGGAGCAAGGATAAAACTGGCAGACCTGCCCCCACACCTCAGATCCCCACCAAATTTCAAGAAGAAGGAACTAAAGAAGAAGAAGGACTGCCATGCTGGACCCCTGGCCTGCACCTGGACCCTGCACTCAGAAGGACTGCACCAGCTGCACACTTGGGCTTCACCACAAGAAGGACTTTGCCTGGCTTCAACTGGTTCAAGGAGAGACTCCCTGTTTGCTACAGGTGAAAAATTGCTATCCAGAGTCCCCCTGCACCAACTCCTGAAAAGTGACCAGCTGACCACTGTCCAGTGGCCAAAAAGGAGTTTGCGCCAGGTGCACTCTGGGAGTTGAAGTCCGCACCCCCCAAGGACCATCACAGAACTTCTGGACCCTTGGGGTGAGCTGTGGACCCCAAAAGAACCTTAAAAGAACATCTGGGTGAAGCCCCAGAAGTTTGGAAAAGATTTGAGAATTTTTGAAAAAAAGCTCCAGAGAGGGACCGGTGGTTCGTCCCGGTAAAGAAAAACCTCTGAAAAAGAGACTAAGTCCGAAGGTAAAAAGTTGACCGGGACCTCCCAGCCATCGTATCCGAGAAGGGCTCCACGGACGTCGGATCAAGATCCAGTTTTACCCCGGTCGAAGGATTTTCATCTCGAAAAAACGACTAAGTCCGAAGGTAAAAATCTCCACTGAGGAAACCCACATTGCGTATCCGGACAAGGGCTCCAGGAGGTCGGATTCAACTGGCAGGTTCGTCCCAGTGAAGAAAAACTTCAAAATAAAGACTAAGTCAGAAGGTAACTTTTTAACCGAGGCCTCCCGCGATTTGTAGCCGAGCAGGGCTCCATCGCGGTCGGCCTGAAACTTTGACTTTGCCCCGGTCGAGGTGCAACCAGATGACCCGATTGGCGCTTTTTTTTTCTAAGCGCTAGAAAAATTATAATTCTTTAAAAATTCATATCTCCGGTTCCCCTGAACCAATCTTAATCGTTTTTGTGTCATTTTAAAGATAAAAATATAAACTATTTTTATAAATTGGTTTTGGATTTTTAAACTGTTTCCTGTGTTTTATTTAATTACTGTTTTGTGATATTTGAATGCTTTACACACTGTCTCCTAAGTTAAGCCTTGACGCTCGTTGCCAAGCTACCAAGGGTTGAGCTGGGATGAATTTACTGAGACCTAACTGTACCTAGGTGGAGGTTAGTGGCTTGTTGCTAGGTGGGGGTACCTACCTGCCCTTACCAATAACCCATTTTCCAACACAAATCAATTGATAAACTTGATCCATTCAGGATCTAGTTTTGCCTTCAGCCCTGCGATATTCCAGGATAGGATGGACAATTCAGATGTTAGAGCTACAGTAAGATACCACTTCTTATACACTAACTTCCATAACTTTTAAGCAAGCACAGCAAACAAATAACTCTTATCTGCTTCACTGGAGCATTCAAAGTAGTTCATTCATGCAAGAAAGAATCAGAAGTAACACTTTTTGACTTCCTCTCATACGCACACACAGATGATTCTCGACCAGTGGGAAATCACCCTCACAGATATAGTTGTGCAATTGGTTCCACTAACACGATTCACTATTAGTACAATCACAACAAATTGTTATAGTTCCTATTTTAATTGTGTATTTAATGGTATCACATGAAACAGCACCACAGATCATTAGCAGACAAGTAACGCCACATTTTCTTATTTCCTTCTCTTAACTATCCTGGGATCTTGGACTGCTCCGAGTCTGATAAGAACTTCAACTTCTCACCATCAAATGTGTAAGCACAAATAAACAATAACCTTACTAAAACACAAGAGTTATAACTTCAAAACGATAATGTAGGCTCAACAAAGACAATTGTGATGCACCATCCCACACTTTCACAACTGCAACCTCCTTCAGAACTCTGAACGCCTTCAGTCTTCAAGTTTGGGCTTTCGATTTAAGCAACATGGGAAGTTTCAAATGTGGGCAATTTATTTCATCTCCTTTCTTTCTTGTGACTTTTACCATCCTCCTGCTAACACTTGACTGTGCAGGGATCCCTGTATTTCAGTGTTTGTGGGTAATCAATCAATAACACCCGCCACTGGTGTCGGGCATGCTGCATGTGCAGTCTCTTTAAGGGATGAAGCGTGTAGCAGTTAGGCCTGCATGCTGCAACACTAATGACTGTTTGTCATTCTGACAGTCTGCCAGTGTACTCACCTGCTCCGGCGTCCTGCTCCTGTTGGCGCCCTGCTCTGAGATCCTTCTCCTGCATTCCTGTGCTCCGGCGCTCACCGATCTCCAGTCTTTCGGTATTCACTGCAGGTTCATCCTTAGATGTCAGGTCCGTTTGAATTTTTCTTTTTCTTTACGGTCACGAGCAACATGCAAGTGGTAATCTCTTCACCTGGGGTAACATGCTGACGGCGCTTGTACTAAATAATTTAAATAGTTATCTGACTGACTAGCGGATGAGGATAATTAAAATTAAACATGAAAGTGCTTGAACTTGTGACTGAACATTGTTGGTGCAACTGACTGTGGTATACCTAAAAGAAACAAGAAACACAGGAAGCGTTAATACAAGGTCATGATATGAGCTTATGAAAGGCTGATAAAACAGGGAATTGATTATTGGCAAACTTTTGACTAGGATGTGGAACTGCAGAATGAAAGATATTGTGTAACCCTTATGGATTCCGGTAGGACATGGCTTTTGTTTGAATTAGAAATTAGAATACATTATAAACCACTAGCATTAGAAAATATGAATAGCTGCTAGAAAGATAAGGACTACATAGATTTACATTGCAGTGTATATGTACTCATAATTGTTGGGTTCTCAAGAATTACCAATTGTAGTTCTGTCTTGTAGATATAGAGAATACACATCTGGGAAATGCAGCGGAAAAAGGGAATTTAGGTAATTCAGGAATTATGTCTCACTATATTAGCTACTTATGCTAAAATGTGTTGAGTTCTAAGTCTAGTTATCTGTTTTGTAGAAGCTGAAAAGTCAAGCAACTCTGAAGTCATCAGGTGGTAGTCTGGTACTTGTACCTACCAGCTTTTGTCCCTTCTCCCCAGTTGGTTAGGCTTCACAATTTTCTTTGTGATCTGCTTGACTTGCAGGAAATTAGGGAACCTTATTGTGCCCATTTCACTTCAGTTAAAAGGTTAGAGCCTGACAGAAAGACAGGCCCACATGAAACTTTCACCCAAGTGAAATGAAGACACGTGATACCACCTTGGCTGATTTAGCTTAAATGATTTGCAACTTACAAAAGAGAGACTCAGGCATTAGCGCAGCGAGTGGATGCCTTACATGGTGTAACAAACACAAATTGTAGTGTCCAAAATCTAGATCAAGAGGGAGCCATCAGAGAGGACTTTTGCACAGTATTCTGCAGCTGAACCTAGTCAGGGTGTAGGAACTCCAGTAAATCACGTCACCCACCTGCCCACTACTCCTTTGGACCCTCTTTAACAATTGTCTGGGGACCCCAACCAATTTACATTAATAAACCAGTGCCAATTACACTTTATGTGCAAGCCTGCTTGCTTCCCTAATGACCAATCAAAGGTGGCCTGTATATTGTCCTATTTGGTGTGTACAGCTGCAACATGATCAATAACACTAGTTCAAGGAGATGACCCATTGTTATATAATTATTCTGCCTTTAAGGTTGAGTTAAAAAGGTTGTTTGACCACCTCACGTTTTTTTAAATATGTGGCTAATGAATTACGGGATTTACATCAAGGAAATAAGGATCGATTGACTTACATAACTACGTTTCATAGATTAGTGGCAGAATCTTGTTTGACCCAAGCGTAAAAGGAGTTCCTTATTCTGTAAGGAACTATGAGATGAATTAAACAACCTATTGGCCCAAGTGATTGAAGATTGAAGCTTTGGAAAACTGTAGTGAGTTAATAGACATAGGCCCTCATCATCACATTGGAGATAAATCCTGCGTACCGCCACACCGACGACCGCCAACTTACCACTGCAGCGGCAGATATCCTTCACCATATTATGACACACACACACACACCAATCGGACAGAATTCATCCACAGACACACTCTGCCGGACCAAAGGTCAGTGATAAAGTGGCAGTATCAAAACCCACACCGTTATGCCAACAGAACAATGCCCATCACATTATGACCAACGAATCACCACAGCGGTAAACCATTGGCGGTACGTACCGCTGCCCTCACAATGGACACCCACAGACAAAAAAACAGCACATTGGACAATTCAAACAACACACACCTGACACCCATATACACACCACACCCACACACCCACACCACTATAAAACACACACCCACATTAACCACAACCCTTTACGATTACGATTCATTGGCACGAGACTGACACCAAGACCACTTAGCCAACTAGTGCCACACACCACTCACACCCATACACCGCTCACAAACTACACATCACACACCCCAACACATTACCCAAAACACCCTCACCAACACACCTCACATAACACCCATGGCACCACAAAGACACCCCGTCTCACAGAGGAGGAGTTAAGGGTCATGGTGGAGGAAATTGTCAGGGTAGAGCCACAGCTGTTTGGATCACAGGTGCAGCAGATATCCATTGCTAGGAAGATGGAGCTATGGCGGAGGATCGTGGACACGGTCAACGCCGTGGGAGAGCACCCCAGGACAAGGGATGACATCAGGAAGAGGTGGAACGACCTACGGGGGAAGGTACGTTCCATTGCAGCAAGACACCAACTAGGTGTACAGAGGACTGGCAGTGGACCCCCACCTCCTCCCTCACAACTAACAACATGGTAGGAGCAAGTCTTAGCAATCATGCATCCTAAGGGCCTGGCAGGAGTAGCAGGAGGACTGGACTCTGGTAAGTCAACTCTCTATTACTACCATTCCCCCTACCTGCATGCCATCACATACCCCCACCCTCCCTCCCATCACTCCACCACCTCCTACACACCCCACCATCACAACCCACTCATCCCAATGCCAAGCCCTGCATGCAACACCAATGCATGGACACCCCTTACAGACCTGCCTGGGCACCTATCACCACAGCATGCACACTAGAGAGAATCACCTAGCCCACCACATAACAACTCACACAAGGAAAAGCTGCCAGGGCAATTCCAAACAAAGAGGGCAACACACCCATGCATAATAGGTCACACACATGAACAATTACACTTCATTTACATCCCCACAGGTAACCTAGCCAATGTCACCGGCGAAGAGGTGCCAGCAACATCCAGTCCCCCCACAGAAGAGGCCCACAGTGATCACAGCAGCTCTGGTCCCTGGATCTGGATGACCAACCTGGCCCATCTGGGACCTTTGGACAGTCGGTTACCCAGGCACACTCTCACACCACCACAGAGCTTTCCCCCTAAGGAAACACCACCACAGCACCCACCCAGCGGGCCCATACCTCTGTCCCCAGGACACGTCAATCAGCAGTGTGTCCACCACTACAGGGACCCCAGATCACCCCACAAACACAGGACAATCAGGGGCCTGGGGTCAATGGCAGTGGGCACACAGTTCAGGGGACAGAGGCACAGGATAACAGGGAAGCTAGGAGGAATGCTGTGCGACAGGCAGAGGACAGGCCCAGGGAACTGACTCTCCAGGAGACACTCACCGTGATCCTGGGAGCATACCTTCATTCCCAGGGTACGCTGGGCAAGATTCTGGACAAGTTGCAGGAGAACATGCGGCTGCAGGAGGGACAGTACCTGGGGATCAGGGAGCACTTCGACACCACCCTGGTCTCCATTACAGCAGTGCTGGAAGACATGGCCAACAGTGTGAGGGAGGCAGTGGCACATCACATGGCCCCTGACACTAGCCAAACGACCGAACAGCCCTCTACCTCCGTTGCCGCTAGTGGACAGGAGGCCCTGCCACAGGACCAACAGGCCACCAGCACCCCTCCCCCTGCAGAAGGAGAACCACCCCACAAACATTCCCTGCGATCCAGGCAGAAGCCAGAGACTATTGCCAAGACCCCCGCCAGGAATTGAGATTCTTCTGATTGTCACCCTTGTGTCCCACTCGGTCACCCTGTCCACCTTGAACTGCCATTGCTCCCCTTCCTATGCCCCCTTGGACAATGCACCTGTGATACAAATATACTGGACTCTAACCTGGACTTTCCTCCATCATCACCCCAACCCATTCCACTACTCCCTCTTTTTCAGAGCACTGCAATAAACACACTTTGATAAAATACAATTATGGTATATGTCAAATGTTTTCAAAATGTATTTATTTAACCAGGTTCAAACATTGCAATTCAACTGTACAGTAATGTTTACATTGGAAAGACCTGTAGTTGGCTGCACTGACCACGCCAGGAGCAATAGTGGGGCACCAACATCTGCAAAAAGAGATGCAAAAGGGTACAGTGAGTGGGCATAGAAGCAGGAATACACAGCCTGCCAGTGACAATGTCACACATCAAACTGTCAATGAAATGTGTACTAACACTGTCTCACTTGTGTCTCATTGGAAGTATTGCCGAATAATTGCACTTCTATTGCCCTCATCCTCATCCTCTGCCTCCTCATCTTTACTGTCCACAGGATCCACTGCTGCCACATGGCCATCTCCAGCCTCCTACTCCTGCAGGAAAGGCACCTAGCGACGCAATGCAAGTTTGTGAAACATAGAGCATGCCACCATGATCTGGCAGACCTTCTTGGGTGAGTCACACAGGGATCCACCTGTTAGATGGAGGCATTGAAACCTGGTCTTAAGGAGGCTGAAGGTCCTCTCTATAATCCTTCTTGTTCGCCCATGTGCCTCATTGTAACGTTCCTTTGCCCTTGTCCTGGCATTCCTCACAGGGGTCAGCAACCATGAGAGGTTGGGGTAACCAGAGTCACCTACAAATATCGAGGGACAACTGTTAGCCTCACACTCAACCTTAGGGCCCACAACATACACCAACATCCACTGGGTGGCAACCAGGGCTCACCTATTAGCCACGCCCTGTGTCCCTGGAGTTGGCCCATCACATTTGGGATGCTGCTATTCCTCAGGATAAAGGCATCATGCACAGACCCAGTATACTTTGCATTGACGTGAGAGATGTATTGGTCCGACAGGCACACAATCTGGACATTCATGGAGTGAAAACTCTTTCGATTTCTGAACACCTGTTCATTTCGCCGGGGGGGGGGGGACAAATGCAATATGTGTTCCATATATTGCCCCAATGATGTTGGGGATATGTCCCATTGCATAGAAGTCAGCTTTCACTGTGGCCAAATTCTCCACCTGGGGGAAAACGATGTAGCTGCACGTGTTTAATCAGGGCAGACAACACTCTGGTCAGCACTATTGAGAACATTTGCTGTGACATTCCTGCTGCCAGACCCACTGTAACTTGAAAAGAGCCACTTGCCAGGAAATGGAGCACTGATAGGACTTGCACAAGAGGGGAGACCCCGGTGGGGTGACAAATAGCAGATATTAGGTCAGGCTCCAATTGGGCACACAGCTCTGTGATTGTGGCCCTGTCAAGTCTATAGGCGAGGATAATGTGCCTGTCCTCCATTGTTGCCAAGTCTACCAGGGGTCTGTACATGGGGGGATGTCTCCATCTCCTATTCATCCACAGCGGTTGCAATCTATGGGGCAAAAGAGTGAGCAGCTGGTAATTATCTCTACATGCCAACCACTACAGTTCAAGGTATGTTGTTATTGTAACATTATTTTGTTGCAGATGTCCTAATAGTGCATTTGTGTACAGTGACGCAGTTAGGATCCATGTCCTGCACCCCCCCTGAAATGGCGTCCGCCTGTCCTTTATGGGGGGGGACAGGTGGAGATGAAGTAATTCCGCTAAGGTTGTGCGCGTTGCGGGAGGTGGTTGAGAACCACAGTGCAACTCCTTATTGGTTATCATTGGGTCCTATGGAGTACAAGTGGCAATGGTGATGTACGCCGGCAGTGACGGTAAGCACCGCCGCGGACTTGACCGCCATTTTCTATCTTTGCACTCACTTGCTATCTGACCTTCAATAGGAGAGGACCTACACTGCAAGTCCTGCTGTGACCTGTGTCTGGAACTGGGTCGTGTTACTGGGGAACGGGCCCCTGCCTTCACCTCGGTGGAGTTGGAGCGACTGATGGATGGGGTCCTACCCCAGTACCGATTGCTGTATGGGCCTCCAGACCACCAGGTGAGTACACCGTGAGTACGATGTATGGGGCATCAGTGCATGGAGTGCTGTGTGTGAAGGCCTCATGTGGGGGGGTTGGTGGATAGGACCTGGGCAGCGTAGAGCATGTATGGTGGACCATGTCTGTGCTAATGAGGGTGGGAAGGGGCATGGTGGGCCATGAGTGTAACGGGCAGGATGGTCGGACTAATACCTTTCTCTGTGTCTATTTCCCAGCAGGTCAGCACCCATCAAAAGAAGGGTATATGGCGTGCCATCGCCAAGGGGATCTACAGCAGGCGGAGCACCCACTGTCGGAAATGGTGGGAGTACCTGAGACGCTGGGCATGGAATGCGGTGGAGACCTAGCTGGGGATGGCCTCACAAGGAGGAAGGGGTGCCCGTCAAACCCTGACCCCCCTGATGGCCCGCATACTGGCGGTGGCCTATCCAGAGCTAGATGGGCGCTTGTGGGCATCACAGCAGCCATAAGGGGGTGAGTACAGTGACCTAATTTACATCTTACGCCTGGTGGGGTGGTATCCAGGTGGGGGGTGTGGGGCTTCTGGGTGCCCCTAGGCCAGGCCTGGCATTGCAGAGTAGGTCCCATGTTGTGCAGGATTCTGATGTGAAAGTCCTCCAACCAAGCTAGTAGGCATCCACTACTGGGCAGAGGTCTGTTGGTCTCAGGTATGCTGCAATTTGCGTTAGATGTCCCTATCTATGGGCTCGTGACTAGCATTGTGACTGGTAGTGCATTGCCTAATGCATAGGGCTGTTCCCTGTGTGTGAGTGTGTTGTGTACCCCAAAGGTGGTGTTGGTGCTGCCATTGACCAAGTGTATCCTTTGTCTCTTCCTCCCCTTTTTGTTTTGTCACCCAGTCCTTATGTGTATTAGCATCATCTGGCAGGGGAACAGAGGCACCGGCGACAGAGAGAGCTGCATCCCACAGGACCCAGGAGGCCGAATCCACCAACGGTGAGGGCACCAGTGGGACGGAGGGCGAGGGGAGCACCACGGTGGAGACTGGAGGGGACAGTTCGGACATGGATTCCTCCTCTGATGGAAGGTTCCTGGTGGTGGCGGACACCTCTGTGCCCACCCCAGCTACAGGTACAGCTGCCACCCCCTATATCAGCACCGCCCTCCCAGAAGCCCCTCAGCGAGTTTCCCGTGCCTGCTCACCCAGGAGGGTGGGCATCTCCTTCGCCCCAGTCACCTCAGGCCGTGCCCCAGTTAGAACTGCTGCCCTGAGTGAGGAGGCTACTGACCTCTTGCGATCCATCTCTGTTGGGCAGTCAACCTTTGTGAATGCCATCCAGCGGATGGCAGCCCAAATGCAACAGTCTAATGCATTTATGGAGGCCATTCACACTGGCTTGAAGGCCCAACAGAGATCAATCCAGGCTCTGGCCTCCTCTCTGATGGCAGCCATTGTCCCTGTTTCACCCTCCCCCTCCAACGTCCTCCACCCAGACCCATTCCCCTCAACCCCAACCTATCCCAAGCACACAGCAGATGAGCAGGCACCCAGGACAACACACAAAAGTGGACATGGAAAACACAAGCACCACACTTCATCCCACAGGCACTCACACAAACAACATTCAGAATCAGACATTCCAACATCCACTGCCTCCACTGTGTCCCCCTCCTCCTCGTCCTCCACCTCCCTCTCAGTTGTGTCTCCACTCACACCTGCATGCACCACATCCTCATCCATTACCACCATCACCAGCACACTTATCAGTACAAACCCTCACTGGCAGTCACCACCCCCACATCCATGCACACGTCCCTTTTGTCCTCTCCCACTGTGTCTGTGCCCCCTCCTCCCAAAATACACAAATGCAAGCACTCAGAAACCCAACAGATACCCACCTTTCAATCGCATCCACCCCATGCTTCTGCACCCAAACACTGCAGACTGACACCTCGTACCACCACTCCCTCTTCCTCCACTCCCAAACCATCTCCCTCTTCCCGCCGCAATGTCCCTAAGAAGCTTTTCCTCACCAACATTGACCTCTACCCTAGCCCTCCCCCCTCACGTCAGGCCAGGGTGGTCAAAACCCAGGCAAGCACCTCAGCCACCCAGTCCACGGGCACAGTAGTGTCCCCAGCTACTCCAGGTGGGAAAGGATCCTGTCCACCAGCCAGACAGAAAGGGTGCCTGCCCCAAGTGCATCAAGGAAGGGCAATGAGTCAGCCCCAGCTGCAGGAAGGGAGGGCAAGGAGGCAGCCCCAGCTGCAGGAAGGAAGGGCAAGGAGGCAGTCCCAGCTGGTGAAAGGAAGGGCAAGGAGGCAGCCCCAGCTGATGGAAGGAAGGACAAGGGGCCTGCAACAGCAGGCTCTAGAGATAAGGGGACTGGTGCTGGGACTCAGTCGGAGACCCCACCACTGGCAGCACCACCACCAGCAGCAGCAGCCCCAGTGGGCAGCCATCCAAGGCTTCAGGGGATGGGCTGGAGCCTCCCCCCACCATTGCCAGCATCGCCACCAGCACCACCACCAGCAGCCCCAGTGGGCAGCTGTCCGAATCTGCAGGGGATGCGCTGGAGCCTTCCCCTACCACTGCCAGCACCGCCACCAGCAGTAGCAGCCCCAGTAGGTAGCTGTCCAAGGCTGCAGGGGAGGGGCTGGAGCCTCCCCCACCACTGCCAGCTCCACAAGCAGCAGCACCACTGCCACCACTGAGCAGCCGTCACCGCCGGTGGACAGTGTGTAGTCCTGCATCCATGGGCAGTTGTGCTGCCTGACACCTGCAAATCCTGTGAGTATGACACCCAGATGAGAGACTGTGACCTTGCACTCACCAAGATCTGCATCACAGGGCACAATGCCCCCTCCAGAAAGAATGGAGAAGCCATCCACTCACCCCATCCTCCCCAGGATGAAGCTCACTGGGCACAATGCCCCATCCAGAACTAGTGGAGAAGTCATCCACTCACCCCATACTCCCCAGGATGAAGCTCATTGGGCACAATGCCCCCTCCAGAACCAGTGGACAAACCATCCACTCACTCCATCCTCCCCAGGTTGAAGCTCACTGGGCACAATGCCCCCTCCAGAACCAGTGGAGAAACCATCCACTCACCCAGTCCTCCCCAGGAGGAAGAGCACAGGGCACAATGTCCCCTCCAGAACCAGTGGGCAAGTCACCCACTTTAGAGACTGTGGCCTTGCACTCCCCAGGACCAAGCACAGGGCATGTTGCCCCCTCCAGAGCATGTGGGCAAGTCACCCACTTGAGAAACTGTAGCCTTGCACTCTCCAGGACCAAGCACAGGGCATGTTGCCCCCTCCAGGACCAGTGGCGTTGTACCATCTTCCAGCTGAGGTGCCCCCCATTTCCCATCCCCCTGAGGTGTCTGGCTATTTTTGACCTGATGCCCCTGCAGTGTTCTCTCTGTGTTGCTGCAGGAGTGAGGTGGGGCCTTGGACTTTGTGATGTGGCTCTGTGGCCCATGAACATTGAGGACTGGGCAGTGTCCATTGATTTGTAACTATGTATATACTTTTTTATTCGGATGCACATATTACTAATGTATTTATCTTATTACACTCTTTTTACTCTGTTTTGGTTGTCCTTGCATTATTCCTGAGAGGTACCGGGTGAATATGTAATGTTAGTGCATCTGCTTGTGTGTATGGTGGTGAGGATGGGGGTGTTGCGTGTTGCGTGTGTGTGTCACTCTCTTTTTCCTCACCCCACCCCGTGTGCTAGGTGGCAGTACTCACTGTGGTCGTCTTCACCGACGTTGGTGTTCATAGTGGAGCAGAATGTAGAAGAGCATGGGGAACACATGCAACTCGGGCTCCATGGTGGCGTGGTTCTTCCTTGAGTCTCCAGAGGTGAGTTGTTTCCCTTCTGTGCAGTGTTTCCGCCAGGCTTTGGATGTCATTGGTACCTCCCCGGAAAAGGGGGCGGATTGGTGTGCCATTAAACAGTGGGTGGAGCATTGTCTTCCGCCTGGCTGTAGGCGGTTACCGCCGTGGTGCCTGTTGATTTTGCCCTGGCGGCCAGTGTGTTAAAGTGGCTGTCTGAGGGATTTCCGGCATGGTCATAATTTCATATTTATTACCGCCGGCCTGTTGGCGGTATTACTGCCACCATATCACCGACCACCAGGGTTGTAATGAGGGCCTATACCAGCCAGGGTGTTTTCCCGCTGGTCGAGAATCATCTGTTTGTGTGTATGAGAGGAAGTTACCGCCGTGGTGCCTGTTGATTTTGCCCTGGCGGCCAGTGTGTTAAAGTGGCTGTCTGAGGGATTTCCGGCATGGCCATAATTTCATATTTATTACCGCCGGCCTGTTGGCGGTATTACTGCCACTATATCACCGACCACCAGGGTTGTAATGAGGGCCTATATCAGCCAGGGTGTTTTCCCGCTGGTCGAGAATCATCTGTTTGTGTGTATGAGAGGAAATCAGAAAGTATTATGTATTACTGTTTTTTGTATGTGTGAACTACTTTGAATTCACTGGTGGAGCAGACAAGAGTTATTTGTTTGCTGTGTTTGCTTAAAGGTTATGGAATTTAGGGTATGAGAAATTGTAAAGGAGGGTGAACTGCTGCAAGGAGTGAGAATTATGTCAAAGTATACTTTGCTGTGCTAAGTCAATTGGTGTGAAGTGCTTTGCTAGGATTGTTTGGTCATCAGTTGCTGTATTGTGATAGGCTCGCAATGATGGATTGTGTTGGGATTGGAAGTGAATATATATCTGCACAGAACTGTGAAATGAACAAAATATTAAAATGAATTAAATTGATATTTGGTCATTTCTTGTTGAATTCTGTAATCATAATGCACTTTACAGCTCTTAGAGACTTAAGGAGTGATGATATGCGAGTCTCTGTCCGTGAGGGTGAGGAGGCTCCTCCAGAAGGTATACAAGGCAGGACATTATATGGCAACAAATGTAGCTATTCACACATGTTTGTGGCTTTGTCAGTACCACAAGATCACATAAAAAGAAAAAGCATGAAGGTTTCCACAATATGGAACTTTTGATTTAAAGACTATTGACAGCTTTATGAGATGAATCCGCCTCCTAGACCCACACGATATGGAGCATTAAATGCTTGCCAGTGAGCAGCTCATTCCAAAGAGAAAGAAAAGTACCAGAATAGAGCAAAGAGAGCACTGCTTAATTATGCTGATGCTAAATGGGATGAAAATTAACAGATATGGAGGAAATGTGTAGTTGAGGGAGCTGGAATGGACCCCACAAAAAATGGGTATTGATTTGGGGGATGACATGTTAGATGCTTTTCTGTCCACCACCATATATGGCTCGAACATCAGGTTCAGAAAGTGTTACAACCTCGAGTAGTACAGTGACAACACCCCCTGGTGACCCAAATGTACTTCAGATTGGGGGTCCACCTCCAATACTTTTGGCTGCAGTTGCATCTGAAGAAGCCAATACTGTAATTGTTCTAGGTGGTACAGCTTCTATTGTGACTGTTCCTGCCTCCGCGTCACAGGTTGTATCCGCTCAGGCATTAGCAATTGGTTAAAGATCAATAGAACTACTCAAAAGCTAAAGAAAAGAGCATGCTTATTATGAACAGTTGCTACATGTATTCTATCAGCACTGTGGACAAGAAAATCCTGAAAAGGGACATATGGGAATTTTGTGTCACACATGGCTCTTAGGTTGTGACCACAAATTAGTATGCATTTACAACAGAATGTAATTTGTTGGCAAACAAAACCTTTAGATGAGTTCCTGAAGTATGCAAAATACTGTAGCGGTGAACAAGAGATGAAGCAGAAAAGACTGAAAGAGAAATTGATGCTGGCGCAAATGAAGCTGGCTCAGAAAGGATTTTAAAAATCACTTGAATGTAAGTGGAATGCAAGTGTTGGTTTCCAGAATGGAGGGTAAATGGCACAAAGTGGAGTTTGGGTTTCACAAGCTAGAGGATGAGGTGTTCCAATTGATTCAAATTTCAGTGGTAGATATTGCGAAATTGAAAAAGCCAACTCTTTGTTACTCTTTTAACAAACTCAGTCATTGGAAGAGGGAGTGTAGACAGAATCCTAACCACAGAAGTGGTTTTGGACATATAAAAGGTGTAAACCTAATTCAAATGCATAATGTTCCTGTTCAGATCCCATTTCAGCAAATGCTGACACCGCAGGTCCCACAAGCTCCAGTGGCCCCACATAACATGGGAAACCCCTGATTTAATATGAATCAAGAGCCAAGAACAAATTCAAATGTGTTCTAAAACCAGAATCCATTTCAACAGTTCTCCATGTTTGAGAATGAGAGCTTGAATTCTGAAAATTCACAATGATGGTGCCTAAGGGGGGAAGAAGATTGTGTATGCAAAGTCTTAGGGGTAGACCAAGGTGGAATACTTTTAAAAGGAGAGGTGGATGGCTACCAACTGTCATTTTTAATCCTCACAGGTGCTGCCTGTTCCACTGTTAGAACAGCAGAAGAGCTACCTTTCCTGGGAAAGAATATTCTAGTAGGAGGCATCACAAATAAGCAAATAACTAACCCTGTTTCAAAGAAAGTTCCTGTGAAAATAGGTTCATTGAAATAAATCGCCCATTTGTCGTTAATTCCAAACACATGATGAAGATATTGACTTCATAATGACTGTAAAAGAAACAACTGTTGGTTTGTGCCCTAAGAAGAGCGGAGGATTTACCTCCTGATTTACAAGATACTGTAACCTCAGAAGTATGGGATTTTTCAGGGAACATCAGACTAATAAAAGGTGTAGAACCAGTCCGCATAAGAATAAAACAGAATGCAGTGATTCCTAGAATACCACCACATAATCTCATGCCTGAAACAGTGGCTGGAATCTCTCCAGTGAATGAAACAATGTTGAAACAAGGAATGTTGAGAGAAATAGTTGAAAGTCCTTGCAATTAATACATTATGGGTTTACAGAAGCCTAACGGCAAGTATAGAATTGGACAGGATCTTTGAAGAAGTTAACAGTATAGTGCTTTCATGTTGTCACATGGTACCAAATACAGTTATGATATTATTTTCGATTCCCTGTGATACAGAATGGTTTGCTGTTATGGATCTCTGCCAGGCCTTTTTCTCATTGCATGAGGACAGTCAATTCCTGTTCTCCTTTATCTTCAGAGATAGAGCTTTGGCATGGTGCCGAATTCTACTGGGGTATACAGAGAGCCCTTTGATATTTATTCAGATTGTGAACACAAATCTGGAGACTTTACAAATGCCTTGCAACTCAGTTCTTATGCAGTACATTAATGACCTACTTGTGGTGTCAAGTACACAAGGAGAATGCAAACAAGATAGGATCGCTTCAATGATTAATTTGGCTGCGAATGGACACAAAGGGCCTGATTCCAACTTTGGAGGACGGTGTTAAACCGTCCCAAAAGTGGCGGATATACCACCTACCGTATTACGAGTCCATTATATCCTATGTAACTCGTAATACGGTAGGTGGTATATCCGTCACTTTTGGGACGGTTTAACACCGTCCTCCAAAGTTGGAATCAGGCCCAAAGTGCCTGAGACCGCCAGGGTCATGGTGGTAGTTTTACCGCCACATTATGACTGCGGTGGAGGAGCTGTGGTCAGATCACCAGCACCAACAGTCTTCCTCCAAAGGAGAGTCTGGCGGTGCTGGCGGTCCTAATCTTCCAGGGCAGGGCGCCCCCCTGGGGATTATGACCCCCTTCTCCAACAGCCTTTATATGGCGGTAGCATGCCATGTAAAGGCTGGCAGAGATGGGATGTAGGGGGCCCCTGCACTGCCCATGCACTTGCCATAGGCAGTGCAGGGGCCCCCATGGCCAGCCCTGTCGCACTGTTTACTGTCTGCACTGCAGACAGTAAACAGTGTGACAGGTGCTGGTGCACCCTAAGCACTGGAGCATTGCCATTGGCTCAATTATGAGCCGGCGTCAAAGTTGTAGGGTGTTTCCCACTGGGCCAGCCAGTGGAAACACCGTTTCTGCCTGCTGACCCAGCTGGAAACTCTTAATGGGGCCCACAGGAAGGTGGCCGCTCTAGAGGAACCTAACTGCGGGACATCTGTAGACAGCCATTTCCGTCTGCTGAAGTCATAATGACCCCCAAAGTGTCCCCAAGCAAATTGGAATACTGCATGATAGAGGTCCTATATTTAGGACATCCCATTGAAAAGAGAATGAGAAAGGTATCACAAGAGAGAATCACAGCAATTTTGAAGATGAATCCACCCAACGGCTTTTTGAGCAGTAAACGGCAACCCTTTCCCCTCCTCATCCCCCACTCAGTGCCTTGAGACCCTAACGGGTGAATAGTGCACTTAATAAATGTTTTGATTGATTGACCCAAAACATAGAGAGAGGTCAGAATGTTCCTGTGATTGGTGGACTACTGTTGACAGTAGATACCACATTTCACCCTAGTGGCCAAGCCGTCACTGAGACTGATGCACAAGGATGTGCCTAATCCACTTCCATGGGATAACGACTGCTTAAAAGCATTTCTAGAGCTGAAAGCCTCTGTTGTGCCATGGCAATGTAAATGCCTGATTACAGTAAACTGTTCTCACTGTTTTACTGTGATTAGGAGGGCTGTGCTCTCTCAGTGCTTACTTAATTGAATGGAGACTCCCAAAGACCTGTGGCATATTTCTGAACTATTCTTGACCCTGTTGCCATAGGACTCACCAGCTGCTTTAAAGTGGTCGTTGCGGCTGGTATCAGTATTGATGGAAAGGAGAGCATAGTTATGGGACATTGTCTGACAGTGATAGGTCCTCACTCTGTTGAGATTTTCGTCACTCATACTAAGAGCCAATATGTGACAAAAAGCAGATTTACAAATTATGAACAACAGGTTCTTGCTACAGAAATTATTGTGTTACAAAGATGTCATTCTCTCAATCCAGCTACATTATTATCATTGCCTGAAAATTAAATTGATGAGGATGAGGTTAAGCATGACTGTCCCCATGTTACAGATCTATGCACCAAGCCAACACCTGACATTAAGGATGAACCCTTTGATGAGCTCCACTATGTAATCTTTGCAGACAGCTCATGTTTAAGAGATAATGAGGGGACTTTGAGATCAGCATACACTCTTACTACAGTCCAGGAAGTGTTAGAAGCCTCCATGCATTGAAGTGTTACCTCTGCACAAGCAGCGGAATTGATTGCCCTTCTAATGAGCCTGTTAGCCCTCAGAAAAATTGTGAGTAACTATATTTACAGATATTCAACATGGCTTTGGTGTGGTCCATGATTTTGGACAGTTCTGCTAACAAAGGGGATTCATGACTTGATACGGATCACCAATCCAAAATGGGGAAAATGGTATAAGATTGTTGGAGGTGTAAAAGTTTCCACAAAAAAATTGCAGTACTTAAATGTGAAGCCCACGGCAATGGAAATGATTATATAACTACTGGAGATGGATATGCCAACAAGGATACTAGGTATTGTGTGATTATGGCATAAACATTTAATGGAGAGCATTCAACTGAATCGGATGAGGACCCCACCTTTTAAATGCTGTTGTCAGTAGCTGATGCATGGGACAAAATCAAGAGATTGTGGGGAGAAGCTTCAGAGGTAGAACAGCAAGGGTAGATCAGAGCAGGGCGTGTTAAGAATGCAAGTGGCATCTGGGTTTCAGCTGATGGAACACCTGTGTTACTAAATAGAATGAATTTCCCATGATGAGGCATGTTGATGGCACTAAAGAGATCAGAATGGATTCACTGGTAAGATTAGCTAGGCAAAATTGGTTTAATCACCAATTCTGAGTTTTAGATGAAGAGGTATGCCATAGGTGTGTGACATGTCAGAAGAAGAATGCAGGGAGAAAAACCCCTGTAGCACTGAGCCACATAGGAGCATCAGGAGGACCCTTTAACAGGATGCATTAGAATTTTATTGAAATGCCGGTTTGCAGCCGGTTGAGATATATCCTGTTTATCGTGTGCATTTTCCCGGTGGGTGGAAGCCTACCCAACAAGGAGAAATATAGGTAAACTGCTGTTACATGAACCCATACCAGGGTTCAGATTTCCTGTTTCTCTGGAGTTACACCGAGGGATGCACTTTAACAATGAGGTCCTTAAAATCCTGTGTGTGGCACTTTAAGTGGAACAGAGATTGCATTGCAGCTACCATCCAGAAGCTTTAGGAATAGTCGAACATCTTAATGGCACATGAAAATCACGAATGGCCAAAGTCTGTGCATCCTCCACTCTGAAATACAAAGATGCTTTGTCATTAGTACTGATGAGGCTCAAAAGCACCGGCTGACAAAAGGAAAGGATTATCACCACATGAAATACTCATGCAACTGTTTTGTGTGTCTGCAAATGCACTTGTAAATATCACAGATGAAATGATTCTTGACTATTGCAAGGGGTTAGCTGATGTGGTGCTTTCTGTTTCTCACCAATTTGGAGCTGTGACCGCCAGTCCGAGCCAGGAGGAGTGTCATGATTTTAACCACAGCAACTTGAAGCACATTCAAAAATCCTACCTAGAACCAAGGTGGAAAGGACCCTAGCAGGTGATTCTAATCACTAACACTGCTGTGAAATATGCTGGGTTACCCAATTGGGTACAAGCATCTCACACCAAAAGATGTGAGGTGTATGGTTGATGAAGTGGTGAATTTTGAGCCAAGTCCGAGACCTCCTGTGTTCATATGTCCGGAAGGACCAGAGACGGGTGATGATCAGCAGAATTTCCCACCTGTACAAGTTCCTGAAATCTTGCAAAGTGGTGTGGAGTTGCATCCTGAAGATTAAGTCTCTGGAATTGAAAGTAGGGGAGCCATTGGGTCACCAAAAGAACAAAGAAGTTATCCTAATGAGGGAACAAGTGTGAGGAAGGAAAAACTACAGTTGAGATCAGAATGTCCAAGTAGTGGGAGACAATTAAGCTCTGGTGTGTCAGTTGAACGCATATCACAAACTATCATCAAAGATACAGAATCTAGTGATATTAGCGACACAAAACAAGATCAACAGACACCAAGGAGATTCAAGAGAGCAAGAATACCTTGTCATAGGTATTCAGCCCATGAGTGGAGCTACTACACAGAGAATGTACAAACAATAATGGATTAAGGTCACAATGAACTGAGATTAGCACCATTTAATCCTCTGTGATACCCCACACTAAGACAGCATTTGATTTAAACTCTTGAGGAAATACTATAAAATAAGTTTGGACAATTGATATCTAGTTGTTTCAATTCAGAGACATCTGATTTTCCAAATAATGGACTGTGCCTAAATCATACTGTAATAAAAGAACATGACAGTTTGTTTTTAACAAAGAAAAATAAAAACAATTTAGAAGCATTCCCCAAGTCAGAGGTCGCAGTTTAAGAGTATGGAAAACATACTTATAAGAAGATGGAGTAGGGGTAGGGATGCCAAGGCTAAATGTAGAATAGTAATTGCTGTCAAGAGTTGTTGACCTAGCATTTATAGTTCTTTTAGCTGGTATGAGTTTTAGCCCAGAAACAGAAATGCTTAAATCTACACCTGCACCTACATCAACTGTGCAGACATTAGATGAGAGGAAATTAAAAGCTTTACTCATAGATGCTTCAAATGGAGATTTCACATCCAATGTTTATTCCATGCTAGTTTAGAAAAATAACCAAATTTGAGTTGCTAAAGTCTGCTGAGGATGTAACCTACCATTATGTTCCACTTTCATATGCAGTTACATTTGGTATATTGCTTAGTTTATTGTATAGACAGGGATGTTTTGAAAATTATTTTTCTAATTATGGCATGATCCTTTCTAAAGCTCCCTTTTAGAAAAGTATAAACCCTCATCTACAAGTTAAAGGTATAGAAGTATCTTGGTATTTCTTTACATCCCATACAAAGATAGACATTGTCAAAGCATTCAAACAAAATCTGACATGTTTAACGAAGCTATTAGAAAGAAGTGTATCCTACCATTAGAAGAAGAGAGAACTCATGGGTTTCATTAGACAAATAGAGAGGAAGAAATATTAAAGAATGTTTGGGAGAAGGAGGAAGATAAATACAAAAACAATATATCCAAAGTTAAACTTAGATAGACAACAGAAAGGAAAATTATATGTTTTTGAAAGGAGAAATCAGTTTAGGGAAATTTAAATTGGGAGAAGTAGCAGTGAAAACATTTGACGTCCTTGGAAGATCTGTTCAAATATTGACTGGAGAAAAAGCATTTATTCCTGAAGTGTAGTTTGTTTACCGTCAAAATGCATTTTTCTAGCTGCTTGCTGATTGGGAGAGTGTTTTGTAGCTCTATTGTTCCCTAAGATGTATCATGTAAATAGAATAGATGCTCCAATAAGGATTCCTTCTCACACACAAACCCACAGTACCATTGATGGAATATATGTATTGGGAGACATTTTTGGAGCAATCATTAGAAAAATTAGAAAACTATCTACTGTAGTGGATAAGCTAGCCATTAATATATCTTGTGCATTAGTAGCACTTAACAACAAATTAATTGCTATCAGATCTATGGTTTTGCAGGGTTGATTAGCTCTAGATATATTGTAGGCAGAGAAAGGCTGAGTCTGTAAAATGTTGAAGGCTCAACACTGTTGTTCATACATTTCTAACAACAGTAAGATGATAGAATTTGCACAGAATATTTCTGACCTAAAAACTATTTTTACATTGAACTGTTGTTTTTGCACAAGATGTTTTTCTTTTCCACTGCACACACTGTAACTTTCTAGAAGCCTTCTGTAAGTTAGTGAATAATCATTTGTTATATATTAGACAATTCACATTGAGATTCTTACCGGGAGATGAGGAGATGGCAGGAAGCATGACTCATGGGAAGAACTGTCAAAACCGCAAGATGTAGACAAAGGGGGTCATTCTGACCCCGGCGGGCGGCGGGAGCCGCCCACCTGGAGGGAACCGCCAGAAGACCGTACCGCGGTCAAATGACCGCGGCGGTCATTCTGGGTTTCCCACTGGGCTGGCGGGCAACCGCCAAAAGGCCGCCCGCCAGCCCAGTGGGAAACACCCCTCCATGAGGATGCCGGCTCCGAATGGAGCCGGCGGAGTGGAGGATGTGCGACGGGTGCAGTGGCACCCGTCGCGTATTTCAGTGTCTGCAAAGCAGACACTGAAATACAAAGTGGGGCCCTCTTACGGGGGCCCCTGCAGTGCCCATGCCATTGGCATGGGCACTGCAGGGGCCCCCAGGGGCCCCACGACACCCCTCACCGCCATCCTGTTCCTGCCGGGCGGAACCGCCAGGAGCAGGATGGCGGTGAGGGGGTAGGAATCCTCATGGCGGCGCAGCTTGCTGCGTCGCCATGGCGGATTCCCATGGGCAGCGGAAAGTCGGCGGTACACCGCCGGCTATCCGCTTCTGGCCGCGGCTGTACCGCCGCGGTCAGAATGCCCAGCGAAGCACCGCCAGCCTGTTGGCGGTGCTACCGCCGACCCCGGCCCCGGCGGTTTTTACCGCCGGGGTCAGAATGACCCCCAAAGTATCTTTCCAAGGTTCTGTGGTCTATTGTGACGATGTGTGAATCTTTGGAGTTTACCTTCTCCCAGGGTTTCTTAAAATCTGATTGGGTCCTACAGATGGGAAATGCATCTGTTGTTTCAACTTAAGTTCAACAACTTTATAATTACTGTGTATTCCTGGAGTAGGCTGGCACGCTACTTTCTAGCATTCTAGAGCACTGTGGACAATTTAGTGAGATTTGAAGGTTTACCTCTCTGCAGAAGTGATTCCCTTTTTAACTCTCTTCCTTTCAAATGATGTCTACTGATTTATAGCTGAGAGTACTTTCAAGCTTGAAAATTATTTTGCTTAAATGAGAAAGCTATATGCTTATGCTTCTTGTTCTCTCATCAGAAGTCTTTAATTGGATTCTGAATGGACACCTTTACCTCAGCCTAAACATGAAATCGCCATTCTAATCATTAATTTAGTTTAGGGAAAATACTTTACAGCACACGCTTGCTGTATTAGATCTATTTGTTTTGTAACATTTACTAATTTAGTATTTTATCTTCTTTGAAATACTGACTAATAGAACATTTGAACTTTAAATAATGATGACTAAAGACTAATATTTACTGCATACAACACTTTAGACTACTAGAATTGTTAATAAAACCCTTTAACTCACAACAGTTCTCTTTTTGGCTATTACAAAGGCTAACTGGGCTTAGTGGCTATGAAAGGTTGCTGTAAATCAGTGGTTCCCAAACTTTTGACTGCTGTGGACCCCTACTTTATCAATAATGGAACCTGGGGAACCCCACTGATTCATTATTGAAATCCTAGGACCCCCCACTGAGTCATTACTGAAAGCTGGGACCTAATCTGTTAATATTATTTCAATTTCTAAGCAGTCGTGGACCCCGTGAGAAGGCTTTGAGGACACCCAGGCGCCCCTAGACCACAAGTTGGGAACCACTGCTGTAAACGATTGCTCCTGTTAAATTATCCTTGTCAACAGACAAAGGTCCATGGGACCAGTGGTGAGGGTTATTTAAGGATGACACCTGAAGACTGAGATATAAGGATCCCTGTGCTGTCACTTTAGAAAAGGAGAATGAGATCCATACAAGTGACCTGCCACAAACTGCAGAAAATATGCAACCATTGAGAGCCATGGGAGAGCATTACTACAACATATGTCATTCTACAACAAAGAGGGATGTCACTGTCATCGATATATTAGACAGGCCCTCCAAGACCCCAGATCAAAGAAAACAGTCTATTAAGCTTTGTCAAGCTTCCACGTCACCTTTAAGTGGTGAGGAGCAGACAAAAATAGGGGAGGCAGGCAATCTGATTTCATTTTTTTTTTATCATGCCTATGGACATGGCTAATGGCAGTATCTGGCAACAACAGTCCTGCACTATGATACACAACATACATGTGTCATAGTTTATGAGGGACTTACAAGTAGTTTTACGTGTTTATCTGTCTGTTCATCAGTTCATCCTGTGTTTCTTTGTCCATGGTTCGGCTTGTATTGATGGTGTTCTCAAGTATTTCCAATTGTTGTCAGGAGTAATCTCAAGAGGTATTTTACATGGCAAAGCTAGCATGTTTAAAATGCCACACAATCCCATAATGTCACATTCACTTCTTAAGCAGTGATATAAACTACTGTTAGACAGGTTGAGGCATCCGAATCTGGAGCTGAGTACTTCTAAACTGCATTCAATAATGATATTACTGTGTGTTGCACTGTAGGCTTCCTCGGCTGGGGTCTTAGGAATCACAATGATTGGCATCAGTCATGTCTTCAGAGTACAACAACCCTGATAACCTATGATAGGGTAATGAGTATAGATCACACATGTTCCCTTCTTTGACCTGTCATCTACTTTTGTATTGAGATCATTATCTGTACATAATATTTTCAAGGAGATCATGGATGATACACTGTTTAAAATGTTCCATATTTGTAAGTTATATGTACTGCCTGGATACTTGGCTATGATATTGCTAAAGTATTAGCATCACACCTTGAATGTACATTTATGGGTTGTGCGTTTATTTTCAGTGTGTATAGGTACAAAGCTGTGACATTGGCCAGCTAATGGCTCCCAGGACATGTGCAAAGTTGGAGATTGCATAGAAGTCTATCTTGACTTTTCTGTTGATCGGTCATGGATTTGGGATGATGGGGTGCTGTGAAACGATTTTTAGCATTGTATGCAATACATGTGACCAGAATGTAGATAGAGAACCTTGTGACATCCCAGCCACTATGCGCCATGTACTTTGGATGCAGCCTGATACCAATTATTGAAGTACCATCAATAATAAACTGGTATTTTACCAGACCTACGTGTAATAGACTCAAGTGAAGGTGCAATATTTTCAATAAGGCTCAAAATATATAGTGTACGGAATATAGTGCTTTTTTTGCACCTGTTTTTAGGTTTCGCCTGCACAGAGCTTGTGTGTGCTTGTGAAATCTACTATTAATGTATATCTTAAAAGGGCTTATATCCTGCCCCCTTGCTTTTCATTGCTTTTCATTGGTTGCTGTGCTTGCCACTTACTTTTCTTACTTTTCTATTGACTGTAACATATTACTTCCTGTTGTTCCTCAAGTTTGCTCCCGAAGCCCAAGTACTGTTTTCATCCGCTTTTGGGGAACGTTTTAAAATATCTTGCAGTTTCTCTTTCCCTTGTTCTTATTCACTTTGATTAATGTCTCTAGTACAGCAGAGCCGCATTGCTCACTTATAAAGCATCTGCTACTACATATGCTTTTTAATATGTAAAACTGGACCATCTTGCCCACTTCAGACTACAACTGCCATCAGGTTCTACTCACCTTTGATTATCCCTTTACTTAATTCCTTTGGCCTTGTATTTAAATGGGCGGGCAGTGCTTGTTTTGATTGTTTCCTGCTCATCTGTGCCGTCCTCAAAGTATTGGAGCTCTTTGCATGAGTATCAGCTGTATTACATATGGACACTGTGTACACACCATGCGGTAGCAGCGAAGGGCTTGTCATTACATACAGACATGCCATACACGCCACGCAGTGGCAGCAAAGGGCCTTACTGGATGTTATGTTGAAAGTGCATGTGTTTTTAACTGTGTTTCCTAAAAGAAAAAAATGAAGAGATTCTTGTGCACAGAGAGAAGGCACATTATGACGTCAACTGAGGCCACTGCTTCCTTACACTCACTTTGACCAGTCATATGTGAAAGAAAAGAACAAGATGGCCGGCACTGCCTTGAAACGCACAGTGGAAATGCATTTCAATTTTGCCTTCCAAGGAGTGCTAGCCATCTTGGTTTAACTGCAGGCAAAGGGAGCACTCCTGTGATGTCTGTTCTTGTGATATGAAGCTCCCATCAGCTTTCTACTGCTACATTTTATTGATGATATTGCAATATAGGAAACAGGTTCAAGTCATGGCGTCCGCTCAACATTCTATGATTCTGGTCAAAAGCCAATGCTTGTTTTCTCCTCTGCATGCCCTTCGCATGATGCTCACTGATAAACATTTGCATTTGGCATCATGTTTGAAGGAATGCTGTTTTGTATTTAAGGATGCATTGGATTTCCGGGCTCACCAGGTGGCAATTGTGTTTAGGCTTACGGTTCATGCTTTTTAGGGATTGGACCCTACCTGCACACAGTCGTTCATTTTTGAGTCAGAGTTCCTTTGGCTGCTCGGGAGCTTAGTGTTTGCTTAGAGATCTGGTTTGATTTAGCATGCAAGATAAGGCGGATAGAGTAATGGGCATAACAATGGTTTTGTTGCTCCAGTCTTTCAGCAGTGGCAGGTGCTCCTGTGCTCCAAGACCATGGCTCGTGCCCTTCGAGCAGTAATTCTGCACACCCCTCAGTAGCATGCACTGCACAACCAGGGATGTCACTGAGGGGGGTCATTGCTTTCAGGGAATGTAACACCATGACAGCACTAGGTTATTCCTACCAGGAATAGTTCAAGTAAGCATGATTCAGTTTAGAATCTTACTGTACTAAAGATGCTTTCTGATGCTCTTTCAACGGTTATTTTACTTTCCTAAATGTGAAGACAAGGGCACAAAATAATCTAATTGTTAATAATAACATAGGTGGAACCTAATATATGTACCATTGCTTGTTATCTTGTGCTATTTGACATGCTGTTTTTGAACATGCTCATTTCTGTTTTTTTTGTGTGTGTTAGCATTTATGTCAATGGGTGTTTGTGCTGTTTTACCCTGAGTCAATTTACAATGGTTTTTTGCTATTAGGTTTTGGTGCATCTTTCAGATCAATTTTTATTTTATAAAAGCATTAGAATCAGAATGTTGATTATTGCCAAGTGTCAGTTAGCATGATGGGATTCTCCATGCTAATGAATACACAGCAAACCTAGGCCTTACTTTGCACCAACATCCACCTTTGCTGTGTCTCTCTCCAGTTCAATTTGAGTTTGCCGGCACTGCAGGGGTCTTCTTATCTTCAATGTTCCTAGGCAGACAGTGTCTTTGTCAGTGTCCTCACTATCCTGCCCAGCATCAAACTCCTTAAATCCCAGTAGTTTTGTTTTCTTGTACAATAAATGTGGTCTTGGGGAGGGGGAAGGAGATAGGTGAGAAGCAATAGGTCACCAGGCTTCTATACATGCACAAAGTTCACACTGATTTATTGTCTCATCAATACACAAGCAAAGAGAAAAATTAAATCTGGTATAACATGCTTTCTCATATATGAAGAACGCATCATGGTTTTAATTCATTAGTTTGACAATTGTAGTGCTTGCAAGCCATTACTAGAGAAGAATCAACAGCTATGAAGCAATTTCCACATTAAAAGCTTTGTTAAATGGACATTGCTGCAGCCTATATATCACAGTTTGTCCTACTTCAGTGAGTGATGTCACACCACTTTTAGTTTCCTTCTCAGGATGCAGTTAGCATAACTCTGTGTTGTGTCACACACTCTCCTGTTCAAAAGGAGGAGGCAATACTGGACCTCTTATTCCCCCCCGGAGGGCAAGCCATGATCAAGGAACCCTAAACCTTTAAATCATACACTGCACTTGTGGTAAAGGGGGGATGGGACAAAATAAGAAAAGATAGACTTGCAGCACCAGTCCTGCTCTGCTGCCTTAAAACGCTGTGTAAGAGGTTCTGCACTCCCTGGACCTTTTGTGTGGGTGTAGATGTAGTGCACTGGAAATAACAAGAAGAGTAGCTTACCAACAGTTCTCAGCATACAAACATTATGACGTTGTTTACAATATTGTACACTTACAGGCTTTACCATAAGTACTGAGTGAGAAGAGGTACAAATCAAGAATTAAGGGTGGAGTTATGGCACTCCCAAGAATTATTGTACATTCAGTTCTCTGCACATGTTTTTGTACATATATAATGAGCACTATTAAGTCCTCTCTCATTTGTATTACAACAATTTATCGAGAATTACTGGTGGGTGGATTTCAGTGCTGATATATTTCAAGTCTGGAGCACCCACTCCGTAAAGGAGTTCAGAGCGCTGAAGCTATTAAAACAAAGGCTGTGTCTGATTTCCAGAAAAAGAACTTTCTCTATTCAGATCTCAGTCTTATAGATAGTTTTAGGCTTAATCTACGGACTAGTGCACACTAACTGGTCATCAAGTGCTTAGCCTCATCTCTCCTACTTAAAACTGGAATCCATAGGAAGTCTTTGTAGCTGTGGTGCATGGAGCCGAAGAGAAAGAGGACTCACCACACTGGAAACGAGAACCACAGAAGCCTGACCGCATCCGGATCAGAGGAGCTGCAGGGAAGCTTGGTCTGAGAAAGACTAGAGTGCTGGCAGAATCCAGTTGACTCAGGAGGTGAGTGCAGGGATGATGCTTGGTTCCATGGTTGTTGCTTGTGTTATGCGTGAAAAGGGTCCATGTTTGCAAAGTCATGAAAAGCCATACAAGATGGCTTTGCATGAACTTGTAAAGATGGGCTGGCATATTGCACCACCAAACTGTCAAAGAAAATGATGCTCCGGTGGTGCAGTGTGCCACTAGGGCCTCGTAAGTGAGGCCCTGCATTTCTGGTTGACAGATGTATGCACCCTCTACAAGCAGGAACCACAATCCTAGTCAGAGTAATCCATATACACACTCTAAATTAACCTGTGTCCACCCCCTGTTAGATTGGCATGGAGCAGTCAGGTTTACCTTAAGAGGCAGTGAGTTAAGTATTTGTGCAACATTTCAAAACTTAAAACAGTGAAAAAAACTACTCAAAAAGATACCACACCTGGTTAGGAAAATAGACTTAATTTAATGAACAAAACCAGACTAAAACATCAAAAATCAAATAAGTAGGAGTTGAGATATGAGTTTTTAAAGAATAAACTTAGTTGTAGTGCTTAGAAGCATGAAGCTCTAACCGGGGCTATCTGGTCATGCTAGAATGAGTTGTATCTGAAAAGTCAGGCCGACCATGATGGAGTGTGGGTTGGATAGAGGGACCAGCCTTAGCCCACTGAAAACAGCACACTGGTTCCGAGTTGCGTTGACATCAAGAATAAGATGTGAGGAGCAAAGATGATGCGTTGGCATGGACCCCACAGATGTAGACAATGTGTCGGCTCCTAACCAAGCAAATTCAGATATGCATTGAGAATGGAGGCAATGCATCAAACAGTGCTACAGATCCTTGCATCAGCGGCGATGCGCCTGTGTTGACCAAGATGTGGTGTTCTCGATCCTTGCTGCAGTGGCAATGTGTCAATGGAGATGTGCCAGTTCCGATAGGTGCAAAGGTGATGATGCACAGGTACTTCCATTTGCAGCACTTTATACCCACTTCCAAGAATGCAGGACTAGATTTGGCACCACTTGGCAGGGCAAGACTTGCAGCAAACAAAGTCCAGGTGCTGATGCAGGATGAAGTGAAGACTTTGATGTCCCTGAGACTTCAGAAAAACAAGAGGTAAGCCCTTGGAGTCTCTTTGGTTCTGGGTTGGAGAGAGTAGGTCCAGGCCTTCTCAGTACCAAGCAAGGAGGGCAGCAGGTCAGCACAGCACAGAAGGCGTCAAGCACAGTCCAGCAGAGTGACAGTCTTTTCAGAAGCACAGCATTCCTTCTTCCTGGCACAGTATCCACAGGTCCAGAAGTGTATTTCAGAGCCAGAGGTCCAGTACTTAAACCCAGTTGTGCCTTTGTAGTGAGGGAGACTTCAAAGAAAGGTATTTGAAGTACACAGAGGTTCTCCTTTCCTGCCCTGGCTTCAGACTTGCTACAGGGGGAGTGGGTATGCAGCCCTTTGTTTCAAGTAGGACACTGCTTGTTCAGGTGTAGGTGTCAGCTCCTCCTGCTCATTCTGCCCAGATGACCCATTAGTCACACCTAGGCTCCCTTTGTGTGTGGATGTCTAGAGGGACTGCACAATGTCCAGCTAACACCTAGCCCAGATGTGTATTGGAGACACACTGCTATTAGCAGGAAAATGCTAACTTTCTAAAAGTGACATTTTCTAAATTGTAAAATAAATCTGACTTTACCATTAAAGAGGATTTATTATTACAACTCCATAGGTACTAAATGTGACATATATACTCCTTCTCAATTAGGAATTACAGCTTGTTAAATGCAATAAGGAACCCTCAATGTTAACCTGTGAGAGGGGTAGACTTTGCCGTAGTGAAAAATGAAGGTAAGTGTTTTTCACTACTAGTACATGTAAAACTTAAAAGTACATGTCCTACTTTTTAAAAACACTGCATCCTGCCCCTCGGCTGTCTTGGTCCTACTTTGGGGTGACATATATGTATTACAAAGGAAGGTTTGGGACTGGCAAGAGGATTAACTTGCCAGGTCAGCAAGGCAGTTTATAACGGTAACACAGGCTGTGCAACGGAAGCCCTGAGACATGTTGAAAGGCTACTTTTCTGGGTGGCCCAATCAGTGCTATAGGCCCATTAGTGGCATTTTATTTACAGGCCCTGGGTACAGGTACTGCACTTTACTAGGGACTTATATGTAAACTAAATATGGCAATTTTGGATAGGCCAAAGTTACCATGTTTTAAATATACAGCACATGCATTTTAGCAGTTGTTAGAAGAGTCCTAAAGCCAACAAAAACAAGGTCAAAATAAGAGGAGGAGGAAGTCAAAACGTTTGGGGTGATCCTGCAGAAAAGGCCAGGTTCAACAAATGTTTTGTGTGGGGCCAGGCTAAGTGCCTGTTCATGAATTAGTCTTCCCTTCTCTTTCCATGGTTACCATAAACCAGACACCCTTCCTCCATCCCACCCTTGCCATGGAGTTAGGTGACAGCTTCAGAAGGAACACATTTCAAGGTATTTCTGTTGTGACAATATAGTCAAGGACCACTAGTCTACATTTTAAGCGTCCCTTATTCAGATCAGCAAGAACATTTGAGACTGTTTGTGACTCTAATGAAACTTTATCATCACCAAAAAAACGCTCTCCCTCTCATCCATTCCTTACCATTATGCTCAAATGCTATAGAGATGCACCAATCCGACCTTTCCATTTCCCTATGTGTTAAGAGATTTTCAGGCAATGAAAGGAAGTGGCTCACGGCCAAAACATATGTCAGCTTTACTGTAGCAGACCTGATGCTATTTCTTCTTTAGCATAGTACCTAGGATCATTGATTGTGCTGCTATACTGTATTTATGAAATCAGCAGTTCCCACCACTACCCTATCACATTGCTTGGCCACGTAGTACAAATCCCCTTCAATCCATTTTCAAACACTCTAGCGTTCTGCGATGTATGTTTTCCAAAGGTTGTTGCAATACAATAAAATATGCAGTTATTGCTACGCCCTAATGTGATTCCCTACAGATATTTGCATCCTAAAAATTTGAATAAGAAAACAACTGGAAATGTATTTGTTCAGTAAAATCAAGTACTGATAGTGTTTGGTTGGTCTCAACTAAAAGAAAATAAACTTTTTTTAATAATAAGAATCCAGTTAGACTTATTTCCTCCTTTTAGAGTGGCAAAAGATCATTTTCTGAAAACAATGTTTGTGGAAAAGCATCATGATTTTAAGCTTCCTCCTACTGCTTAGATATAATCTGGGGCTACTTTGAGACACTTCTTATATGAAGCAGAGTTCAGCCACATCGAAACAAACAAAAATTAAAAGAGCAAATAAGGAAGTGTAAAGTTAGTGAGGCGTTATCTATGCTTACAGATAAGTGTGTTTTTAATTGTATGTATTATTCATTTTGTAGGAAATTGAGAATTTCATGTGAGTTGCACCTTGCTAAGCTACCTCCTTTCACAGAGAATTTTGCAAAACTCAACTCATTTCTGAAAAGATAACATTAGTTCACCATTATTAGCTAGGACCGAGGAGCAAAGAAATACAAAACAGAAATATGTGATATTTTGTGTGTAACTAACCTACCAAACAACTATACACACAGTAAAACATATCAGGGTCTTCAATGTCTACAGAATGTATAAATCACAGGTGAGGAAAGAATTCTGCTCCGCTGGTAGATTTCACAGAGTTTTCCCCACTTTGCGCAGAGCACAGAACTCCACGAAGAAGTGACGCAGAGCTGAGTTTTTTCTCTCGGGTGGCTCAATGCTAAGGTGGAAAGTGAAAGAAATTGCTAAGTTGGCAAACAAAGGTGAAATTTCTGAATGTGGACAATCACGGCAGGTCACTACCGCTTGCATTGAAAAAGCTGCTGCTCGAGTGGAGAGATGCAGAAAGAAGGTCTTTGGCACTCTGAGTGATGGCATTCACACTGATTTTACAGCAAACAAGAAACTCCTGGCATTGAAAATCAACGCAAACAGCATAATTTACCTAAACTCTGCCGATTGCGGAACTGCAGTAGCAAGGCAGAGTTTTTTTGCCACTTTGTAGAGTCCCGCGTAGAGAAATTATGCCAAAGATTAAAAAACTTATGCAAATGTTTAACATGGTGCATTGAAAACATAAGGATAAAAAGAACAGGCAAATCCAATGAGTCAGTCTCATCTTGGAAAAGCCAAATAATAGGCTTTCTCAATGCTTGTTTGCAGTGAAATTAGCTGTTTCTAAAATGACCAACACTGTGTCAGATGGGAAGCGCATCCTGCATTATGATGCATATAGATGCATGGACAGCCATCTTGGAATGGATTTTATATTAAATAAAAGCAGTTCTGAGATGGCCACACATCTGTACGTATGCATTGTGATGCATGTGTGCACCTCCTTAATCAGACTCCCATGGGCATGAACAGTTTCAAGATGTCCGCTGTTGTATACAAAATGTGTCTGCATTTGTGTGGTACGCTGGCAGCCCTTTTCCATCTTTTAGGGTCAAGCGCACAAGCGCTCACACCCCTGTTGTAATCTCTCTGTGGGCTTTTAACTATGCCCATGTCACGCCCATCAGTTTGGTTGGTTCGTGGGCTTGCCTTTTTAAATTTTCTTGATTTCATTTGTGAAAGGCATGCATACATCATGCCTTTTCCAGTGTTTAGCCCTCCTCAAGAGAAATAGTAAACTACTGAAAACATATGAGGCTCCATGTTTTCTGCATGGCTTTTGGACTACTTTGTCTTCTTGTTTCCTACGCAGTGTGATCTTGCTGGGCAGAAGTCGAGCACTCTGCATGACATCAACCCTGTTAAATGGATAATTGCACTTTTGTCGGTTAGATGGATAATTGCACTTTTGCCGATACATTTCACTGCAAGTGAACTTCTGTTTCCTTTTCTGTGTCTCCTTCATGCTCATGGCAGCCATCGGCTCGTTTATGTGAAACTGTATTACTTTTCATTTTCAGTTTATGTGGCAAGAAAAGTCCGGTTAGGAGTTCACAACGCTAATAGCTCTAACTCGTTAATTAAGCATTCGAGCTAACAAGGCTTTCTGCCATTTTAGAATCGTAAATTAGTATTGAGAAGGAACGTGTGTGGCAGCCCGAAAAAGGAAGCACGTGACACAGTAGCAATTTACAGTTTATGAACCCTTGTAAAAATAGGTGGATAAAATAGAAAACAATTAAAGAAAATAATAGGAAGCAGTACAGAAAGCAATGGGGATCATCAGAGTGGGATGGGGGCATTAGGAAGCAGCAGGTAAGCAGGGAGGGTGAATGTAGTGAATAGAGAGCTGGGTTTAGGAGTGGGGGAACTGAGATGTCTGATGCCAAAAGCAAGAGGGAGGCCAAGAAAGACATGCACTCCCATGGGGATCTAAAACACAAATAAAAAAGGGACCCATCAATTCAGCAGTGGGAGAACACTGAAAGCTGTTTGTAGCCAAGATGTCAAAAGACATTCTAAAAGTTAATGGAAAGATGAAAAGGGCCAACAAATGCCCGCATGCCCTTTTAGGGTCCCATTTAAACCTAGACACTTCAAACCACTGACCAGCAATTGGACATATTTGAAGGGAAGATAGTGGGTGGATGTAGTTAGGTATTCTTTGTTTAGATTTAGAAATGTTATTGAGTTAAGCAAATTCATCCTGGAGTCCGTAATTGACCAAGGCTCTAGGCATTTTGAATATGGAAAATGATCCCCATTCAGTGAACCCTGATCCTAGAGTGAAAAAGATACAATCAAGCGAGTCAAACTGATATGCACTGGTGGCAGGATTGAATTGAGAGACTGGTCCTGCTAAACGTTGCTACATTGTTATTAAACCACTAAAATCTTGTGAAACCTTGAAACATAGGGCATTTGCCTAATGAATCATACAAGTATACCCACAAAATAAAATTTCTTCCTTGGAGAGTTTTTCGAATAAGCCTCTTCTGAAGTCTCTTCTGAAGTAGCAGCAGGAATCCCAGTCCTCCCAAAATCACTGATAATGGCTTTCGAAAAATGGGTGCATGCACCTCTCTCGAAGCAACATTTTATTTTATTTCGTTTATTGAGGCTGATTATTACTAATATACCTCAGTAACACAGGGACTGTAGGTTAGTAGCCTGCAGCTGTATCTTACCCAAATAAATGCTAGCAATCATTTTTTTTTTTCCTGTGCCAAACTGAGCTCTGCCAGGCAGGTCATTGCCATTGGACTGTATCCAGGGTTGCACTAAGAGAAGAATACACATTAGCAGAGCACATGCTGCTGGTGCTGCTCAGCAGGCCTCCTCAGTTCGTAGCAGATGTCAAAATCTTCGAGGTCCAAAATGAAGTAAAAGCAGGGACCTACGCTAAGGAGATGGAATTCCCTTAAAGTAAATTAATGTGCAAAGTTTTTCATGCAAGATATTTTCTGTTATTCAGGCACACTTGTGCCTATTGGAGCTTGTTTAATGTCAACACTTTTCCCCACATCGTCAAAAAGCTTAAACGATGCATGATCTTCCGACACTCACTTTTCTCCTTCTGTCTGATGGCTTTTGGCATAAATGAGTTGCTCAGATAAGCAATCAAGTGCATTCCTACATGTACGTAAATATCCAAATTACATATTGACCATTGGATTTCCTTGCCAGTCCGCGGACACTCCCGTGTATGTTGTCACTCTTTTTTTATATTCGTTTGAATTTTACTTTAATATGTAAACTAAGCTGATGCGTCCACTTGCATGACCACATTGCACCTTTGTTCTATGTTTACATCTGACGTATGCCTGTTTATAAACGGGCAACAAATTATTTGATGACTGGAAGCATTCTAGGTACAGCAGTCAGAACGCATAAAGCCACCATCCAGTCAAAAGGATGCTGAATCCTGATCTCCTGTGATAGGGCGACTCGTGCACATAAATTACGATATCATTGTTGCACATTCTTCTGTGTGGGCATTGTTGGTAATGGTAGCGGGGGGCCTTTAGGTTTCTGCTGCACCCACCGGAGCTCCCTGGCAACGATACTCACGATCTCTGCAGAGAACCATCTGCAGGAAATTAAAAGGTTCCATTCTCCTGAAACAATAGACATATTGTTCCCCGTTACAGGATATCGTGACTTGTGGTCATTCATTGAAGCCCTCGGTTTGCGCCGTGCTCTGTGTTGTACATTATGCTCCGAAGTACAATTCTGCTTTGTCAGCGGCACATTCCACTCTTTGGAATGGTCGCAATTATGCGAGCAGGGATGCAAGCCCAAACCTTTAAACAAAAAATAACTACAGCCGCCTGCTTGAGCGTTAATAAAAGGGTTCATATGGCCTGCATCTTGCTGATGGGTACGAGATCGCATTCGAACGGAGTTTATTTACAGACATTCTCCGTGCTGCAAAGTTCACCGGGACACCTAGCCTCGTCGCCTTTTGAAAGACATGTCCCTCCGCGTCTAACAGAGAAATACAACCTTGGGCCGCACGCATCCTTAAAAATATTGCCTTGCAAATATACTGACCAGGTAATCGCTTGAGAGTTACGCACTCTGAAAATTCTTCTCTTATGTTAATTGTGTGGTCTACTGAGAAAATACATGGAGACATCTGGTCCAGATCCGGAAAGGAAACCCTGTCTGCCAGAGTCAATAACAGATTTGACTGCTGATTTTTTTAAAACCTAGAATCAATGAAAGGATATTGTTTCCACATGCCTGCTATTTAGTATTTCTTTTGGAATCGATGGGCTTCCAATGTCGCAGCGTGGTAAAGCTATGGTGTGCAGGGATTGCAATGTTTCATTCCAAGGTTGTAAATAAAAAAGTGCTACAATGTGTGCCTATTAGGTTACACGTACGTACCCTTTTCCTTTGCTTCGCTCTGCCACACGTTTCACATTTAAAACGAATATCAGAAGAATGTGCTGATGCATAGCACTAGCTGAAATGGAAAGTGGATATTTCGTAAATTCGTTGATAGGTGCACACATTCATAGAATAGGTTGTCAACACCTCAAATGGTTCATGTAGATGCATTTTCACTGTGTTTGCACAACTCACCCCTCACACAATTAACTCGAGAAGACTTATTGAATTGAAAAATTGTGAAATCATATGAAGCAGGAATAGAGTTTGAGTGTAATCAAGACCCAGTTTCCCACCCATCCTTCACAGCCTCTATGCCTTCGGAATACACGAAAAAAAACACAATTTTCCTTGCACGAAGGTGTGTTTGTAAGGGATTGCACGACGATTCCATTTCTTAAATAGAAACTCACCTTTAGGGATGTAAAACACACCACACCTTCCATGATTAATTACACTACAATATGTTTAGCCAGCCTGACGATTCACATTATTCTTATATTATTTATTAATTCCCAAATGTTTTAGTATATCAGTTACAAACTTGTAAAGTGACTAAAAAGATGCATGTGTTGCCCACTCTCCTATAAAGAAAAGTTCCAAATAGTTGGTCATGCCAGAAAGATAGTTTGTACCCCCAATTAACTATTTACCAGAGGGGGGGTATGCCTCATGGCTGAAGAACGACCCATCGACCCTGATTTAAAGTTTGTCTGAGGGGTTACTCCATCACAAGTGTGACAGATATCCCATCTGCCGTAATATGACCCCGCAATAGCCTATGGAGATCGTAATACAGCAGATGGGATATCCGTCACGTTTGTGATGGAGTAACCCGTCTGCTAAACTCTAAATCAGGCCCTATTTTTGGTACTAAGGGTAAAACAGCCTCATTGTCCTTTACACTGACTCTAGACAGTCACATTTTGGCTGATCTCCATGAACCCATTGCTGACTGAAGATGTTTATAATTCTCAGAGCTCACTAATGTGTCTGTCTACGCATGATGCTGTAGAATTGGCTTCTCTAACTAGTAGCCGAGCTACTGTTAGCTGTTCAGCTACCTGTCAGAAGCGCCCCTGTGTGCATCCCAACTTTGTAAATTAGAACCTTTTGTCTGGTTAAATTAACAAATGTATGACAAAAGTGTGTATTTCAAGACAAATATGTGTGTTTTCTCCAAACTCATATTTTTGGAGAAAAATGGCTGAATTCCAAAAAATAGTTAAAGGAGTTAAAGGTGATTTTTGAGTGAGTATCATGTGTGGGTACGTATTACTAATGTGATTACATTTGTGCCAAGGGCACTGCAGCTATAGTTGGCATGTATTACCAACATCTAGGCATTCCAAATGGACAACACCTTTTTTTACATTACTGCTGGAAACCCTCCTGATGCACTGAGGTGATCACTGCTGGTAATCTTGGATATGGTGGTTACTAATGCAATCTTGTCTAATGTCACTATTACAACACTATTACAATTGGTAGCATGTGATGATTTTCGAATATTACTAGTAACTCTCATTACACAAAAGGTTGGGGACTCCTGCTTTAAAACAACATGTTATGTGGCACCCTCTTGGGTGTATTAAGTTTCACAAACAGCTCCACACAACTGCCTCCCAACAGCCATCCCTTTGGTTCGTCACATATTGTAGGTAAGTGTTTTCCATGTGCATTATGAGCAGCAACTTCAGGTCACCTCATTCAGCTGAGGGTTCTGCTTTCTCTACCCAGCAGTATAGCACAGCTGGGTATAGAACATGCCCAGGCTCTCAGTCCCAGTCTGAGCATCGAAGCAAGCCGCTCAGACCAATTATGACTCTGCTGTGAGCAGCGTCGTGATTGGCTGGTAGCCTAGGCAGCCGGGAACAGAAAGAGGACGGAGGGGAGATGGACGCGTCTCCCCTCGAAGGTGAGTGATTTTTTTTTAACCTGTCTTTATTTTTTTAAACTCCATCACCCCCATCCCTTTCCTCCCTGTCCCACCCCACCACCCCGTTCAGTGGCAGCCACCCCTGCAGGCATTAGAAGAGTTACGAATTCTGGTTAGTTGTGGCATCCTTTGATTAGTATGACAGAAAGCAAGATAAAAACGGGTCTAATCGGTACACCACATCAAAAATTGAAACAGAAAATCAAAAATGAAAAACAGAAAATAAAAAACTAAAAACCCAAAGGAAGAATTGGATATCGAGTATAGAAGGGGCAGTGTTTGTTTAATTCTATTGGATGAACTGTAAAGGATTTAAAAGCAATGATGAAAATGGAGTGGGAGCCAAAATACTGTTTAGTATTTCTTTTTCATGAAAAAGTGTTTACATTTTTGCAGGAACGATCCTAATTACGTATATTTAGATTTCACCTTCTGTTCAGAATCTCTTTATTAGAAGGATGGCAAGTAGGCGGTGGTGTTACTTGGTTTATTTAGATTCATGTTTGTTAAATGTATTATTTACTTGTCCCTGGAATGGTCCGCAAATGGCTGTGGATAATTAAAAGCACGAACTCTGCTCGTCAGTGACGCCTAAAGCAGTTGTGGGGAACCCGCTTAGTACTTTGTGTATTTGCTGAATAGTTAGTTTCTTAAATGGAAGGTACAAACAGGAGGGTATTTTTAAAGTATCAACGTTTGACTTCCTGTCAACTAAATTTATCATGGAGCCTCACCGAAGGTCACGACTTCAGTTACTGATGAAATTCCAGTGATTTCAGATGCAGCACCAACAGTGATTTGGTGTCTTAGGCCCATGCACACCCTCACAATTCCTAGCGCTCGAGACCTATTTTCAGATCATATATTCTATTTGTACCGCCAACGTGTGGTGTCATTACAAATCAGGAGAGAAGTGAAGCCTTCATTTAAAAACAGTATTTGATTTGCCTCTTATTATGTTTGGGGACAATTTGTAGATACTAAATACCGATGGCGAGATTGTCAATCAAATTTACTTTTCTAATACATATTAAAGAAGTTTATGGCTTTTTGAGTTATTTACATATATTCGCCTGCTAAGCATTTTTTAAAATTTATTTACCAAATTTGTAAGCTTCCACATGCCACAGGAAAGGCTTCCAGACTTAATAGTAGAAAAATTGCTGGGCGGAGAATGAGAAACTGAGCACTTTAATCTTACTATGCCCCCTAAATATTTCACTTCATGGCTTGTATGTTATTGCCATTATGAAATAACTAAAACCTATTATGAAAACTGGTCGATATAATTAGATTTCAGTAACACTATCTTCGGAGGATCAGCTGGGTGCCCTTTTTATCACAGCCTTTTCGGATGTGACTTGTACAGACAGCAAAACCCCTCACATAAATAAGGCCACAATGTGGACAGTACACGCTGTGTAAACTGGTCATATTACTTAAGAATTGACTTCAACCAGGGGCGGATCCTCCATTAGGGAGGAGGAGCATCGCCCCCCTGCCAGCAGCAGAAGCTGCAAACCTTTCACAAGGAAGGGATAATAAGCCATGTTTATTAATCCTTCGTTTGGGAAAGGGGCGGGCCATTGGGGATGATGAGAAGTGAGGACTCCCCTCACTGTTCATGTATTTTTGGCTGTCTGTCTTGGGCCGGCCGGGCCGGCCATCCTGGCACTGCTCTCTCCAGCCCGGCACTGTGTTGCTGAGATGGAGAGTCTGCATAGGCTCCCAGTCTGCCTAGGAGTGCCCTGGCTGGGCGCCCTCAGCCAATCCTGATGCTACTTTGAGCAGCATCAGGTTTGGCAGCAGGGTCGCCTGGAAGCCTGTGCCTGAGGCCAAGGAGCAGATGGAACAGAGCAGCGCAGTGAGGGAGGTATGTGTTATTTTATTGTTTAATACAATTTAGGGGAACTAATGTTATATTGAATGAAATTATTTAGACTACTGAAAAATATAAATACATTTCATTTAATGTAAAAAATCTGCAAATAAAAGATAGTTATTCTTCCATTTGTATATGTCTTAATGACTATTTAATTAAAAAAATATTGTAACATTAAATTCTTAATTCTATACATTACTTTTAACATTTTCAATACAGAATAAAAATATAATTTTACTTTAGGTGGAAAAATACTTCTTTTTAATTTATTTTATTTTAATCTAATTCATTCGACATAACCATAATTTAATTTAAAATTAAATTATTAATGCTGTGACTCTTTTATATTTTTCCACTTTTCTAATAAACATATACAATTAATTAACATTCATAGTCAACTTGAATATATTGTTTCTATTTTTTAAAATTAAGTTTAATAAACTTTCACACTTTACCCAATAGTTTACCATGGAGAAATCTCTACCCTCATGGCGGACCCCACCAGTTGTGTGGAACTTAAAATAACATACTAAAATCAAGACAGAAGTAATTTTACATCTGTGTATGACTTTTTTGTTATTCTACCCCTTACTTCGGAGGGTGAGGATGTGTCTATGCTTTTGAGTAACTTTACAGTCATAACAGTGAATAGCCAATAGTAGTCAAGTCACCCAAAAGTGTAACAGTGAACGTTCTTGCAATATTCAGCACATTTAAATTTAACTTTATGCATAGGCCCATCAGAACCAAGATGTATGGTCTGGAGGGGCAACGAAATGGCACAATCCTTTCTAGAAAGCGACTCATGTCATCTCTCTGGTTGATAAAGGCTGGCAGTGATTACATTAGTTTTGATCATAAGTTTTATTAGACATTTCCTTTTTACCTTCAGTGGAAAAGTGTAGTGGCTTCTCATGTTTACATTTTTATGCCAGTAACTTTTCACCAAAGTCCTCTGCTATATATGTGGGACAACAATGGCAGGTGCGTGTGTAGTATGCATATGTGTGGTAGGCTGAATTTATGAAAATATAGTTTATATGTGACAGGAGAAAGGAATCCACTTTAGAATTTCCCGTGTGTAAACAGGCAACAAGATGAAGTTCAGACCTGAGCCTTTCTGGAAAGGGAGTTGAAATAAGGGAGCTACAAAAAACATTTCTGAGATCCTTTTGAAGTGAAACTGGCTCCATTGAAGAATGGGTGCAGCTCAAAAAGTCCTTCAAACAAGTGCATCTTAAGGATTTTGGAGGCCCCTGGACAAACACAGTTTGGGGCCCCTTGATCGGAACAACATTAAACTTATTATCCGTTTTCAGTTTCCAAGTCCTCGGCAACTATAGTCTGATCATTGACAAACCTCTTCTTTGGCCCACAAACCTTTAAGGGGACCCCAGTACTTCAGGGGGCCCAGTCAATGCAAAGGGTTTAAATATTTATGAGATATTGGAGAACTAGAAGCCCCTTTTCATATTGTGCAGAGGGCCCTATCATTTGTGGGTTATGCCACTGTCTGGGATTGTCCTGAAAGCTTAACAATGGGGCTCGTAGAAAGGTGAGGGCCCAGCCCACTTGGCCCATGCCTTAAAACACCTCTACTTTTAATATGTGGAGAGCACCTTCTTGCTTTTCTACTTCCCCAGAGGTGGATTATAGACGGAGATGTGTAGTGGTCATTTAGAAAAGGGTTTATTTTCTTTTTAACCATTTATTTATATGGAAGTAAGGGCATATCCTTCTGCACCCATCTTTCTACCTGCCCCCACATCAAACGTTCTATGGCTAGGCAGCTCCTGAGAAGACACCCTGAGATCAGAGAGATCCATAAGCATAGCAGAGCTCTGCAATTGATGTTGTAATCTGTTTGTCAGTTATGCATATGGGGCAGATTCCCTAGATCAGCGTTCCAGGGACAGCTGATTGAGTGACACTCAGGCAACACATATTAGTGGCTTGAGAAACAATCTGTGACTCAGGGTTAGTGTCTTTCATGGCTGGCCCCCCTTCTAGGTTGGAAACAGACTTGAAGCCTGCAACAATCCCTCAGTACTGGTTCAGCAGAAAGGAGCTATCACCGAGGAGACAGGGTAACTGGAAATATCCCCACAGAAAAGAGATGCCTAGAAGAGTGACTTACAGGCCATCTGCATGCAACAACAAGTAACTGTGCTGGTTAACCAGTATGCAAAGCACTGGCAGCAATATTGGAGACAGAACAGAATGCTCTGAGCTTTGGTGAACTGACTGCTGTCCTATCATGCTAGTGCACTGCCAAGCCAATTCTCCAGTGGGGTTTTGGCCTATCTTGAGGCATATTGCCTTGACCTGAGAAGCCTTGCTCTGAGAGGCCTAGCAAGAACCATACTTCCTACAATGTACCAACCTTCTGTGGTGCAGAAGAAACTAAGTAACTGTTCAGAGAAGGGTGTGTCACCATTGCACCATCTAATCTTCCTTACCCCTCCTTCACAAGTGAATATGGGTATCACCATGAATGGGCAAGAGATGCCAACTCTTAATCCATTAGGTTCAAATATTCTATCTTCCTCATCCTAACTTTGAAGATCTTTGGTCCATTTTGGGTAAAAGATGCTATTTGGCTTGCAAGATATCTCAGGAGACTGCACCCTGATGATCTCCGCAGCTGAGGCTCTGAGCAACAGGAGGACCACAAGGGACATCCCACCAGCAATGCCAGGACAATGCTCATAGCCTTCTACTGGTGTGTGCTGCTGCACTGTGAGGCAAACAGCCTGCATCATGCATGCACACTGGATCACTGGAGTCAGCTGATCATGTCGGGCCAGAACAGCCTGGGTGTGGCACCACCACAGAGGAGATGAGATTTGAATGAAAATGGCAAATCTCTAGAGTTAACCAGGATTCTCAAAGTGGAAAGATATTGGAGCAGCACATTCTGAAGGATAGACACCACGGTGAATGGAGACACAATCATTAGAGGGATGCTGTCATAGAACTATGAATCCCAGACTGCACCAGGAAAACTTAACAGGGAAACGTTTATGCTATTTGTTTTACTATACTACTGTTCACTACAAATGTCGGATTGCCAGGTAACTGTGTTTATACCTTAATCAGTGTGATTATATGTAGAATTGCAAAGTAGAAATCAATACATTTCTTTCTATGAGGCAAAGCCCTAGGTGGGCATTGATTTATATCTTGTTGTGAAAAAGAATGTTATAAATGCAATGGACATTTAAGTTTGGATTGTTATTACACTATATTAAAGCCAACAGGTAGGTATTGTGTGTCATGAAATATCCTAGATCACCATAGTAGGCAATAGTTTTGATATTGGTCACACAGTTTGACAAACCATGGATATGAAAGATTTGCTCTGTCGGAATACCTGTTAGGCCTTCTTAGGAGAGCTATAGTTTTGCTTAGTCAACTGTAATTTTTTATTTCTTTGAAATTTAATGGCTGTAAATCTGAAGGATGCCTTGTAGAAAAGCTTGTGCTCAAAAGTGCAAGCCTGAGTTTGTTATGATAATAAGCTATATATGCTTTTTGGTGTACTGGAAACATTATGTCCAATGCCATAGGGCTGTTCTGCTAATTTATGAAACGTTATGACAAAGGCAGTTGGTCTGGCTCATTAATTGTGAAAATCATATATTAAAGCTGGTAAGCATTTTGTACATATTTGTCATTTAGTAAGGTATATCTAATAGTTGCCTTGTGGGAAGGCTAATAAGCCAGCACAATAGATCAGTTACAGTGACAAGCCAATGATAATTATTTCAGGCCTGATTATTTATAATGAAGACAGCAATAAAAGCAGTCGGCTTGACATATTGATTGTGAAAAGCATATATTAAAGCCAGTAGGTATTTAAGGGTCTATTGTTTTTTCTCTGTATAAAGGCCTACAGATAAATATTTTGTTACATGAAATATCACAGATCACCTTTGTTCAGAATTATTTTGGTGTTGGTTACTGGCTATGACAAACCCTGGGGGGAGGGAGGGGATTTGCACTCTAACAATGTTTACAGTTCTTGCTAGAATCTCTTCTGAGGTGTCAGACAAGATCTTGTAATGAAAACATCATTAAATAATCCATCCATCCATATATATATATATGTGTGTGCGTTTGTGTGTCAGGTCTGTTCTGCTACTGGTCTTGTGATTGTTATTTATATTCTGCTTCCATCTATGAGAGCATACTGTATTGGGAAATGGTTCAATTTCACATCAGTCATTGGCTGTCTTGTCTCTTGCCCTGTGAATGATGGAATTTGTTGATCACATACGTACATCCACCTGGAAATGAGTTCACTTCACAGCCAGGACTGTTTGGCCAGTGTGTTAGTTTTGAACTTTCCCATGTGATAGTTCTCCTTTCGTTTCTTTGCTCTCCCCTTTTATTCAGATGATACTACAACTCAGGTCTAACAGGTCAGCTGCTTCACGATCATTTCATGAGCAGTACAACACATCCCACGTGACCACTTTCTGTATACCAGAAAACCAACATGGAATAATGTTATTCGTATTGAATCATTGTTTACCATTCCAACATGCACAAAATCAAAATGTTGTTTAAAAATGTGGTAGTCATGCTTGAACTTTAAAACAACAGTAGACTATTTACAATAACTTTGCAAGACAGACATTTTGTGCTATGGTTAGGTATGTTATTGCAAGCAGACACCCACCATGTTTAGATGGCAGCATGTTTTCATTTTTGTATTTGGATTCTTTAATGTATCTTGCATATGCTGTTCAGTTTGTAAATGTATTATTGCAGTTGTGTCAGGGGGTGAATGCAAGAATGCTTTAGTGGATGGATTAGTGGATGCACAAGTGCACAGAGGAGTGGAAGAGTGCACATATGAAGACTTATTGAGTACCTAAACCATCATTGACTCAAAAGGCACTTTTATTCTTATGCCAGACCCATTGACATTTCCAAGGTTTGCCTTAGTCTAGACTTCCTGCTTGTGAGGGCCAACATTATACCAAACAACATAAAAAAAACTAGTAGATCTTGGCACTTCCACACCAGAATTAGGGCTAGTGCATTATTGACCGACCACAATCTTCAAAATAGTTATTTGAAGACACACTCAACATTGCATTTCCAGATGCTGAGAATATTCATCAAGTTTGTCTTTGGGATTTTTTGTCTATGTTGCCAAGGTGTATTTTACTCAATTGCTGGAGTGTTGGATGAGCTGTTGCTTTATGGAAGAAGCAAAGTACATATGCCGTAAAAGTCAGATATCACAGGTGTCTATGAATAAATGAACCCTGTTTGCAGAAGTCATGGGAATCCAAAGAGAGTCTTCTGTTGACTTAATGTAAACATTCTGTGCTCAAAGACTGTTGAATGGTATGCTGGCTTCACATTTGAAAAATGTATTATTTATCTCATTTCATTAGCAAACTTGTGCATTTGATGAGGAAGTCCCTGTTAATAAGCAGAAGGATAATCACTAAATGAATGTGAGTATGCAGTCCACTACCATTTATTACATTGGTAAAGTATCACAGTTTTGGTACGGGTGCAAATGCTGGCAGATTGTTTAGGCTTTATACTCCCATCCTCCAGGGCTCCCTCAACCTTCGGCATCTTTGCCACAATTCCTACTTCACTGCTGAAAAAGGCGGCATTGTAAGAAATAAGGCTGTCAAGTCTTAATTGAACCTAAAGCCTTTTTTCTCCCCTCACCCTACACTTTCTCTTTCTTTATCTCATTCATGATCTTTTACATAATGTCGAATTAGTCTCTATTATCCTATAGATAATATTACCAGGGTGGACTGAACCTCAATAAGAAGGAGTTCGTTATAAGAAGTGTATGAGATAAAAAAGGTATCCAGAAAAGATAAAAAATACCTTGGTGTAAAACCGCGGTGACAAATTTAACGGTGGGTACCTCAGGTAGTTTTTTAAACAAAAAGAGAATCCTTGTCTCTAATTATACCTAGAAAGAAACATGCAGTTGTCAGAATGGAAGTTCCTACCCACACAAAAGATGTAAGTGTGAATCCTAAAGTAAAATGAGAAAAAAAAAAATCCAAAATTTAATTGCTGGTATATGAAAGTTCTATATGTCATCCACTGTGAATTATAGCAACACACACAAGGTGAAAAATGCAAGGGTGATACTGTACTGCATACAAAAGCAATAACCGTGTTGAGTGAAAAGTGATCTCATACAATTCCTGACTAATGCTTTCCCCCAAATATGGGTTAATTAGGATTCTTTGTCTGGTCGAAGGAGGTACTTCATGTAGTCACACAATATTTATCAAACTTACAAAGTATGGGAGAGAAAAGTTATGTTTCTTTCACATTTTCATCTACTTTCTGTTTGTATCTCAATGATTTCATGCTTGAAAAACATCATCACAGTATATTGTTTGGAGGACCGTTTTTCTCAAAGATAGGCATGTTATGCATATCATTCCACGAAACAGAAACAGCCTTCAGGTTTCAATACTCATTCAAACAGATTTGCTTTTAGAATGGGAACCATTAGGCCAGACATCCTTGGTGTGGTATTTCCCCAAATGTTTTGCCTTTGCACCCCGCCTTTGTTGTTGAACTCGTTTTTGTTGGTATTAGGTCTCTGTGCCCTTTACCCCTACTAATCAGTGCTATTGTGTTCTGCTTCCCCCCTAAAACATGGTACGATTGGCCTACACCTAACTGGCACAATTGATTTGCTTGTAAGCCTCTAGTAAATGTTATTGCCTCTACCCAGGGCCTGTAAGTTAAATGTTACTAATGTGCCACAACAATCACTGTGCCACGTTACCCCTGTAAAACATGTCTCAGGCCTGCCTCTACATCCTGTGTGCAGTTTTAATCAGTCATTTCAACCTGGCAAATTTAGCCTTTTGCCAGGCCTAAACCTTCCTTTTTAATACTTATAAGTCACGCTAAGGTAATTCTTAAAGGCTTTAAGGGCTTGGTGCATGGCATTTAAAAAGTAGGACTTGTGTGCTTAAGTTTTACAGGTCCTGACAGTGAAGAACTCCTAAAGTCATTATTAACTGTAGTAACACATATCTCTCCCTTAGGCTAACAATGTCTTTCCTTATTTCGAATAATATCGTAAACTTCAGATTGGTAGCAGATAGAGAAATTATGTTTATGCTCAATATAATTGTATTTATTGGCAAAGTTGAATTTTAGATTGTGATTTTGAAAAAGTCACTTTTAGAAATTTGCCATTTTTATGCCCAAAGGTTCCAAGGCCTTTCCAGGAGTTTGTAGCTGCTTGGCCAGTTCATGGTTCCTCCATCAAGAATGTGTATTGGGCCCAGACAGTGAGACATGGGACCTGACTGCCGTTTGGTGAGGGTCTTCCTGGGGTGGTGGCTCTGGAGCAGCTGTACCCTGCCCTTATTACATTTCAAAAGACCTTGCCCACAGCACATACAAAGGAATTTGACATAACGCCTGCCCTGTCTTTTGTCATCTCAGACTGTTTATAGGCAGAACCAGTGGAAGGGGAAGACCTGACTAGAACCAATTTTAAGGGTAGCCAGGAAATTCTGCAACACAAAGGCTGGTATCAGGTATAAACCCTTCATAAGAGCTCTATTGGACCTGTGGAGAATGCAGAAGGACTGCCGGGCTCTTTGATTGACTGCCCTGCTGCTGCCTTGCTGCATGGAAGATTGGAACTCCTTGCCTTGGCCTCAGCTTCACAGACTGTCTCCAAGGGTATGTTTGCTGTCCTGTGTGAGCTTCAGAGACACAACAAGCTGTGAGATGTCTCCCTGTTAGCTTCCCGGCTGACCAGCACCAACTGAACATGCCTGAGCCCTGCTACAGGCCTCTGCTGGAGTAATACCTGATGCCCAGGAGGTACCCCCCAGGTCACGGAGCCTTGATAGACATCAGTGAGATCTCCTCCAGAAGACAAAAGTGAAAGTGCTGAAGTTGGCTCTTTGTAAACTCGAAAAGTGCTTGCTCACACCAAAACTCTGTTGCCCACGATGACCGCCAATGCAAACCTATGCTGAGGTCTGCTGTTTGCACCAACAGTGACCATCTGCAATGACCTGGAATGCAAGACCTGCACTTCATGTAGACAGAGTCCGCCTGCAAATCTCCACCAGTTCTTTCAGCTGAAAGCCTTCTCCTGGTGCCCTCCTCCATGCAAACGTAACTCTTTGCACCAGACTTGAGAAGCGAACTCTTCAGAGGGACTAACCTGGTCCCTGTATCTTTCAAGCACCCCATCGCAGTTGGCCTGAGCTTGTGACTTTACCCTGGTCTAACACAATCAGATAACCACGAATGATGCTTTCTGCTTCTTGGAGCTTTTTTCACTAAAAACTTTATTCATTCAATATCTCCGGTTCTACTGATTGGATTTTTTTTTATTTTGGTATCATTTTAGATTAACATGTACTCCATTGGTCTAAATTGGGTTAGGATTTCCCTTGTGTTGTGCTTACACTTTATTATAGTTTGTGTGCTGCATAAATAATGTACATGTTGCCTCTCAGTTAAGCCTGGATGCTTTTGTGCCAAACTTCCAGTGGGTTAAGCACAGACATTTTAGTGACTTTTGTGGTTCAGTCCTAAAAGGACTGTAGTTGTTGTGCGAATGATGTTTCCACCCCTCTCAACCAAAACCCCAGTTTCTTACATTGGTGTTAAGTGGTCGGACCCAGTATTTGTGTTTGTGCAGTGACACTCTGTGATTTGTGCAAAACAAAAAGTCCTTAAAATTATCTTACATCAGAATTGATTGTTTTTTTTAGAGTTTCCTTAGTTTGTGATTTGGTCTTTTTTTTCCTATTGCTTCACATCTCTCTCACTTGCTACAGTCTAACTGGATGCAAGCAGCATCAATAACATCAGAGTGGCAGAGTTGAAGAAACTCTGCAAGAAGCAAGGACTAAATATAGGAAAGAGGGCAACAAAAGTGGCCTTTCAAATAGAGCTCAGAGCTTTTGAGGAGGTTCGTAACCATGAAGGATCAGGATAAGGATGATGCTAAGGATGAGGGGGTGGACATGGTAGATAAGGATGGGTAAGGAGATGGCCTAGCCACATGCCCTGAGCTGTTGCAGCATCAGAAAGAGGAGGACAACTTGTCCACAGGAGTGAGATTCCCTGCTAGGACAGGGAGCAGAGTGTCCCCCCACAACCTGTCCCCAGAGGCTGCAGCTAGACTAGTTGAAACTGTCAACAGAAAAGAAAAAGCAGTGGCAGCCAAAGAAGAGGCAGCTAGCAAAATGGCCTTGAAGAGAAGGAGATTGGCCCTTGAGGAGCAAAAGGCTGAGGATATGTGCCTTCATAGAGAAGAAACTCTTGTTGGCTCAGCAAATGAGCCTGAAAGAGCTGGTCTCTATGGCAAAACAGCTCACAGTGTCCAGTAGTAATGGTAATGGTGGCAGTGACAGCATGTTCTCCATTGAAGAAAGGAGGGTCCACACTCTTGAAGACTTGGGGCCTGATTACAACTTTGGAGGACGGTGTTAATCCGTCCCAAATGTAACGGATATCCTGCCCACCGTATTACAAGTTCCATAGGATATAATGGACTCGTAATATGGTAGGTGGTATATCCGTCACATTTGGGACGGATTAACACCCTCCTCCAAAGTTGTAATCAGGCTCTTGGTGCCTGGCTATATGTTGGGGGATGACATTGACAAATGGTTTTCAGCCTATGAGCTAGTCCGGTCTATGAGGTAGTCCTGAGAATGCATAGGGTGCCAGAGGAGGGTTCATTGGAGGGCAGCAAAGTGAGTGTTTTGGATGGGCTATATGATCTGATTTTGAGAGATCACATGCTCAGTACTTGCTTTTCAGAGTAACACCAATTACTGATCGACAGCAAGCTCCCTTCACCCGGAGAGCGTGCAGGAGAAGTATACCTCTGGGTCAGCACTGGACTTTCAAAGAACTACCTGGGTGGATAATCAAAAGGGTGGGCAAGGTCCCTCTCAGACAAAATTGGGAGAAAACAAGGATAAAACAACAAGCTATTCAACCCCTCAAAAGAGTTTTCAGGGGGAACAAATCCCAGCCCAGTCCTGACCAGAAGAAGCAAGGGTTCCATTGGAGGAAGCCTTCAGGTCATTTCACCCCTAAGTGATTTGAGTGCTAATGATATAAGTACTCAGAGGGCGACCCCAGCTGCATGGAAAAGGAGAAGCCCCCCACTGGTGGGCAACCCTGGAGATGGTTGATGTAGTGCTCAAGAAAGAGGTTGTCCAGCTAGTGTTGGGGGTAGTGCAAAGGTTACCCTAGTGTGTAGTGCTCACGAAAGAGGTTGGCCCAGCTAGTGTTGGGGTAGTGCAAAGGTTACCCCAATGTTCCTCAGTGACATACAGATGATAGCAAAGACACACATGACTAATAGCAATAAAAAGTATAGGAAGTGGGTCACCATCAATGGGCAGAAGGTGGAGGCGCTGAGACACCAGCATGACTATTGCTAGACTTCATCTGGTGTCCTCCGAGCAGGTAATTACCAATGCGTTTCACCAGGTTATGACAGCTGACAACCACAAGAGTCACTATCCCTTGGCTCTGCTTCCCTTTGAATACACCTGTGAGTCCAGCCATGCTTGTGGATTGTCTGCTTCGTAATGACATGAAGAACACCACCTGGAAGGATGTGGAGCTCTAGTCCCACTTGGAGATGTTTGGGTTGCCTGAGTGGGTGTGCCTGACCATGTGGTCCATGCAAAACAGAGAGGAAAGTCAAGAGGACCTGGAGCCTAGAAAAAATGGTCCAGGTAGCTGCTAAAAAGAGGGAGGGCAAGGGGAATGGGACACCCACCTCAGTGATTCCCACAGTCCAGGAAGAGGCTTTACCTGAGGGAGAGGCCTCAGAACCTACAGAAGAAGACATTGCTTCCTTGGGGGACATACCTGAGATGGCCAGATGGCAAACTGAAGGGGGCACCTTACTGGGCAGAGTTCTGCAGATTCCAGAGGGAGTGCTCTGCTCTTTAAGTCCTATGGTAGCAGGCCAAAGCCTAGGCAGATAGTGACACCTCTAGTGATCACTTGATATTTTGGGAGCATGTTCTCTGCATAGTGAGCCTAAGGGTCCTGGAACTGCAACAACCTGTGTCTTGGTGGTCTCCCAGTGCTATAGGGCTTTCCAACTGCAACTGGCACATGGCACGCCCCTGACAGGGCATCTAGGGCGTGCCAAAACCTTGTATAATTTGTTACCCACTTCTATTGGCCCCGTGTGAGAACGATCTCTGATGCATTCTGCAAGGTCCTATTCCCTCTGCCAGGCCAGTGGGAAGTTAGAAGCAAAGCTTCCACTCCCATTAGTAGGAACACCCTTTGAGACAGGGGGTACAGATATTGTTGGTCCCCTGGTCCCCAAGAATGCCCTAGGCAATAAGTTCAACCTGGTCTTATTGGACTATGCCAAATGTTACCCGAAAGCCATTCTTCTGAGGAGGGTGACTGCAACCACAGTGGCCAGGACATGGGGCAATGGGGATATTTACCCAAGTGTGTTTCCCTGATGTTGTGTCAGACTGAGGTACTAACTTCATGTCTGACTACATGAAGTCCATGTCAGATGAGTGTTGGGTAGCCTACCAGTTCCTTCTCTAGACAAAAGGGCTTGTTGAAAAGCTCAACAGTACTCTGAAGGTCATGATTATAGGCCTTCCAGAACCCATGAGGTGTAAGTGGGACGTCCTCTTACCATACTTTTTTTTGTCTATAGGGAGGTGCTCCAGAAAGAAGTGGGGGTCAGCCCCTTTAAGCTTCTGTTTGGGCACTCTGTGCATGGATATCTCTGTTTTGTCAAGGATGATTGGGAGCAAACTCCCAAGAAGCCTCCTAAGGACATACTGAGCTACATGTTGGCACTCTCATTTCAGATAAAGAGCTTCTAGGTAGAAGCCAAGGAGTACCTGGAAGCCACGGAGTACCTGGAAGGCAGCCAGGAAGTAATGAAGCACTTACAGTGCTTCATTACTTCCCCACTTACTGTAAGTAAGTGGAACGTACTTCCCCACTTACTGTAAGTAAGTGGAACGTCCTGTTACCATACTTTCTTGTTGTCTATGGGGAGGTGCTCCAGAAAGAAGTTGGGTTCAACCCCTTTGAACTTCTGTTTGGGCACTCTGTGTGTGGATATCTCCGTTTTGTCAAGGATGATTTGGAGTAAACTCCCAAGAAGCATCCTCAAGACATACTGAGCTACATGTTGGCACTCAGATCTCAGATGAAGTACTTCTGGGAAGATGCCACGGAGTACCTGGAAGCCAGCCAGGAAATAATGAAGCACTAATACATCCAGAAGGCCACGATGGTGTAATGCTAACCTGGTAAAAAGGTGTGAGTTATGGAGCCTGTGGAGCCCCGATCCTTAATGGACCATTGGACAGGGCCCTATGAGGTCAAAGAGCACAAAGGTGAGGTCACTTACTTGGTACACCTTAAAACATCCAAGAATCATTTAATAATCCTATTGCCTGTTTGTGGATTCCCTGTCTGGGTCAGTATGACAGTTGGGCTGGTTGCACCTTACACTAGACAATGACACAAAGGGAGCTGGGGTGTAGTCTGCATTTCCTGATGAGCCATCTGTGCTAGGAGGGAGGGGACACTCACACCTGAAAGGGCTGTGCCTGCCCTCTCACAATGCAGTCTCCAACCCCCTGGTGAGCGTCTGGGACCTGGCCTGGGCAAGACAGGATTTCACATTCAAGAGAGACTTTGCTTTGAAGTAGGCCTACTTCAAAGGAGAAATTGGGTATAAGAAGGGCACCCAAAACCACAAACATTAGGACACTTCTGGAAACAAAGAGGAACCTCTGCCTGGAAAAGAGCTGAAGAGCTGAGGAAGAAGAGCTGCCCTGCCTTTGACTGTGCTTTGTGGAGATATTCTGCAGTTGCTGCTTCTGTCAGAGTAAGAGGGCAAAGACTGGACTTTGTGTGCCTTTCATCTTGTGAAGATCTCCAAGGGCTTGATTTAGAGCTTGTCTCATGTTGTTTGAAGTCTCAGGGACAGCAAAGACTTCTCTCTGCCAGCACCTGGAGTCTCTGGAGAGACTCCTAATCTGCCCTGTGGTGCCCATCCAGTTCCTGGGACCCTGAAAAGAGAAGCTGGCAGCCTAAGAGGAAGAAGTCCATGCACAGAACACCGTGCAGGGAAAAGATCAACACAACTCTGATCTGCGGCTGAAAAATCGACACACTGCCGGCTTCGCAGCTGAAAATCGACGCTCGCCTGCAATGCAACCGAAGAATCGAGGCACAGAGCTGGAGCAATGACGCAAAGCATCATCGACGGAGGCTGGTGAGATTGCAACCTGCGCTGCGTGGTTTTCAGATCATCGTGCGGTTGGATTTCTGATGCAAGTAACGCTGGGTGTGTAAAAACAACACAAGGCCCGCCTGGACCCGAGAGTGCTGATCGAATTGACACATCGCTCTCCTGCGGAGAGAAGAAATGATTCGCCCGACCCGACGAAAGGAGAAACAACGCACGGTCTCGCTCGTGAATGAAATTGACACATCGCAAGCCCTTTTTGATGCACACTCACCTGTGTGGGGTTATTTTTGACGCACCCAAGGTACATTTTACAATTTGTGTTTAAAACTAACTGAAAACTCTTTTTGCTTTTTAATTGATAATTTGACTCGTGTATTGTGGAGTTTTGTTGTTTTGGTCTTGTTTTCTTCAGATAAATATTCTCTATTTTTCTAAACCTATGTTGTGTCCTTTTGTAGTGTTTTCATTAAGGTACTGTGTGTGTTGGTACAAATACTTTACACCTAGCACTCTGAAGTTAAGCCTACTGCTTGTGCCAAGCTACCAAGGGGGTAAGCAGGGGTTAGCTGAGGGTGATTCTCTTTTGCTCTGACTAGAGTGAGGGTCCTTGCTTGGACAGTGGGTAACCTGACTGCCAACCAAAGACCCCATTTCTAACACACATTTTACAACAGATCGCACAAGGTTGCTAGAAGTAAAGAAACCTTACAGATTCAAAGATTTTGTGGTGTATTGATACATGAATCTTCAAAGCATTTGGCTTGTTATTCTTTTATTGTACTGCTATGTATTTCATATGGAAAGATTTTAGTTTTTTTGTTTTTATTGTTTAAGGGTGAATGTGTATTGGAAACACATTCTTTCTTGTGCATGTTTCCCCTTGCCTTACACTTAGCTTTGCAGTTGTCCCATGATGTCAGATAGAAAATCGGACAAGGATTCCAGCTGACTTCCCTCAGTTGCTTGAGGAATCTGAGCCAGCTAGTCAATGCGAGTCCTTGGTGACTCTGATACCTCAAAATAAAGCATTTCTTTCACTATGCTTGGCTCAGGACATATTTACCTCATTTACCCCAGACATACATTTTACATTTCTGAACAGCCTAGATGCATGCTAGGGCCTCAAGCTAAATCGTGCTGTACTGTTTAACAAACTTTTTGAGATACCACGAAGCAAATGCAATCGTTAGTTCTTTATCTCCTGCCTTTTGATTCAAAACCACCTCCAAGCACTGAAGACTGGCATCTATAGTGATCACAGACATGCAACCTTCTCTAAATTCACTGAGACCTGGTGCCTCTATAATTACATTCTTATCCTTGTCAGAAGCAGCTTGACCAATTTAATTTTTGCTCTTTTCTTAGAAGTGATCTTAAAGGTTCTACTGCCACTGTGTATCCTGCTACTAATCTTGCATAATATTCAGCAAGACCTAAGAAGGAGCACATGGCGTCACAATCAACCGGTGCCTTTGCATCCTTAATGGCATTTATGACTTGCCTCCTTAATGGCCTTTATCAATGAAAATTGTGGCTTGATTGCTGAATCTGTCATTGTGTGTCCCAAGTACTCCAATTCTTTTGTGGTAAACTTACACTTATCCAACCTAACAGTCATTCCCCGGTGCATCAGAATAGACAACCCTTTGTCTAATATGTAATTGTGTTCTTCACAGGGAGTTTTCAAACCCAGTATGTCATCCTGGTAGACGTCTACCTCTTTGAAGTCAGCAAACAGGATGTTTATGTGCTTCTGGAACACACTGGAGGTTGATGCCAGCCCAAACAGTAGTCTCAGGTGTTTATAGGCACCGGAGGGTGTGACAAAAGTCATCAGCTCCATGATTCATTGTCCAAAGCTATTTGGTGGTAGACCAACCTGAAATTGATAACGGAAAACCATTTAAACTTACCCCAATTGGCTAGCATTTCCTGTATCTTGGGCAAATGATGAAAGTCCAGTTATATGTTAGCATTCAGAGGGCAAAAGTCTGCACACAAGCTGATTTCACTGGATTTCTTGTGTGAAACTACAATTGGTGCTATCCATTGTGAAGACTCAACAGGTTCTATTATGCCCTGGTAACATAAAGTTTTGAGCATAGTTTTGAGTTCCTCCCTGATGCACAGAGGGACTTGTTGTACTTTGTGTACAATCGGCTGTGCATGGGGTTTCACTCTAATATAGTGAAGAAATCATTTGACAGTACCTACTTGTTCACAAAACAGCTCCTTGTATTTATGTAAAATAACCTCCACCGGTTCCTCGAGACTGCAAACTAGGTTTGCCGGCATGTCACCTGCAACCACAGGAGTACTCGAGCAAGGCATAAGGTACAACCCTATCTTAGCAAGGTCTTGCCAACCAATGATATCCTTGCCCTTGATGGCAACATATAGTTTAGTGTTTGTGTCTCTCCCCATGCTTTGCTCCTTAGCCATAATAACCTACCATGCCAATGTCTTTCTCCCCAAATGCCTTGGAACAAATATCAGGAGAAATTAGTTGTTTGTTATTGCCCCATTTTTCATGAAAAGTCATGTCGCATAGAATGGTTATGGGAGAGCCCGAATCTGTGATAACTAGCAACAAAATATTGCCATTCAGAGCACCACACATTTGACCTTTAACCTTTGTGCTGACCGTATTACATTTAATAGTTAGGAGTACATTATCTATGAACTCAGTACAAGACTTGACCTCAAGATCTACATTGCTAATGTGGCAGGATTTTTACTGCTCCTACACACAAACTGAAAATGGCCTAGCTTTTAGCAAGCAGGACAGTCTTTCCTGACTGCCAGACACCCAGGAAAGTTGCTCAGTTGGTTCTTAGAAGCACATCTGTACCAGGCCGTTGAACCTCTCTCAATGTTCCCTTTCTGTGCCTGTGACCTTTCTTTGGTTTGTAGTGCATATAATGAATCAACTCCATGTTCAGGAGTTGAAGTTGGAACAAAACTGACTACAACATCAGGATTCAAAACTTTAGATGAAATCTGAGATCTCTTAATGCTTTTAGACAAGTCTAGGACCTCATTGAGTGTGGGATTGTGGCAACTGACCAATCGCTTCCAAATCTTTTTTGAAGCACAAGTCCTAGAAAGACAAGCCATAGACAAGGATAACAGCACCTATCATCAGGACACTAAGGCGTAGAAGACTTCAGAGCAGGAACAGGTGCATGGTAAGACAAAAAACATATAAATAAGATAAGCTAACAAGTTCAGAAAGGAAAGGGTGAGGAATAACTCAAGGGCAACTGGAAGGGAAGAAAACAAAAAAGGTGACCCAAGGTGAAGTGTAGGAACAGAGCAAGTGTGGAGAGCTAATTTAGCCACAAAATATTGATAGGCGAGACATATGTTGGGTTGAAATTGTCTTCTGCATGGTTAATTGAGCATGTAACTCTGCAAGGAGTGGCCTGACTGTATCTAAAACTGGAATCCAGATTTTTTCTTGGTCAGCCAACACGCTGATCTAGAATGGATGTTGAGACCTAGGCCTGTTCATGGTGATTCCAAGGTCAAAAGCCTGTACCTTTTTTGGAGGGGTGCATCACTTGTACCTTCTTTTCAGACATGGGACTACTGCTTATATCCTGGGTTGTTGAGATGAAGCAGCGGTGGCAGCAGACCAACATTCTTGTTAGTTGACAGGCCTAAGCAAACTTTTCTCTGTTTCAGTGAGAGTGGTGCCTATTGGCTGCACTCATGTAATGTTCTACTCAAATGTTACACACATACCCTTACACCGACATCCTGTGAGCATCTCAAGCACATGCTTGTACATTGCAGATGGCAGCAAGGTCTGTGCTGTAGTGAGAGTTTGATAGGTGTGATCACTGAGATTCATTTTGGATAGTCCCTGGTTGGAAATGGCACATAATGCAGGAAGGGATACATCTTTCCCAGCATGGGGAACAGTATTCCCTGCATTCCTAAAGTTGAAGGGAGGAGTCCCAGACACTAAAAGGAGGGAGAAATGGCACAGCGCTACCCTTAGAAATTCTATGAGGATCTTTTTGCAAGGGATGGTTGATTAGTCCTTCCGTAGGGCAGCCATTTGGTAGATGGCAGGGGACAGTGAGTGAGTCAGCAGATTCAATTGTTAAGGTTGGGGATGAATCTGGGCCTACCCATTTGTCTTTCCCTGACTGCTACTTTATGAAGGCTGAAGGGATACAGGTGCAGATACTTCATACTCCATTGTGCCCAGGTTTTGAGATACTCTTGCCTAGAGCTAGCATCATCACTACCTGCGGTGAGATCCATTATCTTGCATAAACGGTGTACCTGCACTGCAGCAAGACAATTATCTTAAACAATTTGTTTTTGCCCATAGTTTTGTAGAACATTCAAGCATTCCACTGTAGGAGGGGGCAATAGATGTATATGTGGATTGTCTCCAGCCTTTTTATGGATATTGCACCATACTTGGAACAGACTTTGACTCATTGGGTCCATGTTAGGTGGTGAGGTTAGTTTTGAGATGTAGAAGGCTGCTGTTATTGTTTGTGTATTTATTACTTTTAGTTCTAGAGCTGCCCACATCAGGGTGTCTATGGGCCTGATTTAGATCTTGGCGGTCTTACCACCAAGGTTCGTTGGTGGCAGACCAGAAAAGATGGTCAATGGTGTTCACCGTATTTAGATGTTCCAGCTCTGCAAGTGGATTGACTGTCAACTGATTACTTAGAGAGGGAAACAGCATCAGGACCCAATGGACTCTGTACAATGGAAAGGGCTACGGAAGAGAGGTAAGTGACACAAACACACTGTCCCTTAGCTATATGTGTACCCCTGCACCATACATTACACAACACACTACATTCACACAATAACTCATTGCTATTCGAACACAACACAACCTGTACATGTCAAACACACACATTGACATTCATCCATTCCACAACATACACACACCATTGACACAGCGCCTACACTTGACACAACCATTACAATAAACACAAGCACACACTCAGCTACACAAACTCACACACAAGAAGAACTACACATGTCATGATAACGTCTGCAACACAACAACAACACTCACCTGGATGTGTCATATGACATCACAACATACACAACAACATCGGTCTCACATGGAAGTAACACATCTACAGACACCATCCACTCCAGCTCCCTCCACTTCAAACAGCCAATCCATGCACACCTACTGACTTACATACACAACAGATAGCACAAACCTACTTGTGCATGTCCTCTTGCAATGGGCACACATGGACATCATTGTCCAGTGTAAGTATACCCTCATTATGGTGGCAGTATTCATATTGCAATGCATGATGACACCAGAATGGCAGTTGTGTGTGTATGCGATATGGTCTTGTTTCAGTGTGTCCCCAGCCATGTGTGACACCATGGTGTATCCCACATGTGCATGGCACAGTAATTAAAAAAAAAAATACTGTAAAATGTAGATGCCTGCAGTAGTCCCCACCTCCCATGCAGAGTCCACCTAACATATCCTGGAAATGCTGCATCCCTATCTTCTAGACGGGTGACAGGAGTTGTGTTTTCTCTGTGGGTTGGTGGCAGCAGTGAGGGCAGGTGTTATCCAGTCAACGATGGAGGTGGAAGGGGGAAAAAACATGAGTTTCCCCGCAATCCACCAACTCAGAAGTGAAGGTCGGACCACCACTTTTTTCTTGGCAGAAAGACACATCCAAATCTGCACAGTGGAAAGGGTGGCTGGGGTCCCACCATCAGCCATTTTTCCCTCTCTCACCATTGACGTGGGCGGTGCTCTTTGTCGGAGAGGGAAGATCAAATGCAGGATTTCGTGTATGGGACCTCCAACTTCTAAACACGGTAGGTGGACCTTCATGGTGGCGGACAGATTTTCAAGTAAAAACTCAACAGCGGGACTGTTACTGCCAAGATCTAAATCAGTCCCTAAGTCTGGTTTTATTATAAATGCTGAATGTGATATCTGATGAGTACTGTATAGGCTTTAATATGTGCTAATAAAAGCCCAGATAATCCTGCATCAGCATACGGTTTCACTGGTTTGAGTCAGAGACAGGTTGTGCCCCACTTTCACATGGTTTACTAATAAAGTGCATTTACTAGGATGTAAATGTCCTATACATTTTGGCCCTTGTACTATTACTTCATTGACAAAAAGTGGTTGCAAATTGTGCTCCAACGTTTTTCAAATGGAGTAGTATTTTGCAAACCAGCCTATGTACAAATAGGTTACCAATTACTGAATTGCAGGGGCGCTGTAGAACAACCTGCCTAAAAATATTCATTAGGCAGGTCGTTATTTGTGACCAGCTGCAATTGGCCACAATCATGGGGATAATGGTCTGCAAGTTTCAGCAGACCACCATATCAGTGACTGTGTTTGAATAAATATTTTTTCAACTACAATTTGTTTTCCTTAAAGGCAACAGGACTGCATTTAAAAAGGTTTTCTTTTTTTAAGTTCCACCAAGATTTGGCAGTGGTCCAGTCACTTACTGCCAACTCCCCTTGAAACGTTTTTTCAAGATTCACCATAGATATTTAGATACTACCCCCTTTAAGGGGTCAGTATGTGATCAATGGTTTGCCACCCAGTTGTGGTCACAAACCTTCGATAGAGTCCTCACCAACCCGCAATGACCTAGAAAGAGCATTCAGAAAAAACTATTTTATCCTTCTCCAACCTAACCACCTAGCCATGAATTATTAAACTTTTTTCTCATGATATGCTTTACCCAGCAAGACATGCAAGCTCTGCATCATTCTTTTTACTCAAGCACTAAAAGCTGTCTTTGAAAAGACTGAGGGGGTCATTCTGACCCTGACGGGCGGCGGAGGCCGCCCGCCAGAGTTCCCCCCTCCGAAATACCGCTCCGCGGTCGAAAGACCGCGGAGGGTATTCTAAGTTTTTCCCTGGGCTGGCGGGCGGTCGCCAAAAGACCGCCCGCCAGCCCAGGGAAAAACTCCCTTCCCACGAGGATGCCGGCTCGTAATCGAGCCGGCGGAGTGGGAAGGTGCGACGGGTGCTGTTGCACCCGTCGCGTATTTCACTGTCTGCCAAGCAGACAGTGAAATACTTGAAGGGGCCCTCTTACGGGGGCCCCTGCAGTGCCCATGCCAGTGGCATGGGCACTGCAGGGGCCCCCAGGGGCCCCGCGACCCCCCCTACCGCCATCCGGTTCCCGGCGGGCGGACCGCCGGGAACTGGATGGCGGTAGGGGGGGTCGGAATCCCCTCGGCGGCGCAGCTAGCTGCGCCGCCTTGGAGGATTCAAAAGGGCGGCGGTACACTGGCGGGAGACCGCCAGTGTTGCCGGTCCGACCGCGGCTTTACCGCCGCGGTCAGAATGCCCTGCGGGGCACCGCCGGCCTGTCGGCGGTGCTCCCGCCGACCCTGGCCCCGGCGGTCTAAGACCGCCGGGGTCAGAATGACCCCCTGAATCTCTACATGCATGTTCTCTGATGATTGTACAAAACTGTATGTATGTTTAGCATTTTATTTTATCAAGCGCTAAGGCCTTGTTCATGATCACGTTTAAGTGTTCAAGTGGAAATGCCAACCTGTGCCTAAAACTGGGTTACAAGTCAGGTACAAGTTATGCCACATGCAGGGTTTTTCCTTTGTTTTGTGGCAGATAAAAAAGTGTAAACGGCATGTAATGCCTGGAGAGAGTCAAACCATTTGCAAAATGTTGTCCGCTCCCATTTCGATAGGTGCATCTCTGAAGCATATTTCGTTCATATAAATTACTGGCCCCTGTTGAACTGGTAATAAGAAGGCGTGCACTTTGCAGAGGTGATTTGCACTAGATTTGTAATCAGGACCTTAGTCTCCGTGCATGGAGACTAGCCACTATATACATTTTCACCTTCTTATTACCCACAACTATTTGTATGCAAAGAGTGATTCGCCCCTTGCTGGTGTCTCGTTTGAGTTTTATACTGCAAAAATAAAATAAAATAAAATACCTCCCATAATCCTACAACATATGTTTTTGTAGAAGGACAATTACTAAGCACTGTAAGACCAGCTATAGACCTACCAACATTTGTCCCTTAGTATACAGTCTGTACTCGTAATTAGGGTTAACACAATTTAAATCCACATAGTGTAATAATATTATCGGCTATTATTTAGACTTCATCTCAGATATCACATTGCACTATAATCCCAGTTAAAATATTGCGAGTCAGCAACACCTTAGCCTTGCAGAAGAAACGATCAACGCAATTTTAATAAATACAGCAGCAAACGGTACAAGCACCGAATAATGGCTAAAGTTGAGACTTTATCGAATCGTTTTATTTTCAATGTATTCACAGTTAGGGAATATTTTGCTGTCCTGGCATATACATCACGTCTTCGTAACTGAAGGTGTTATTTTTAAACATTTTGGCCCATATTTATACTTTTTGACGCTAAACTGCGCTAACGCAGTTTAGAGTCAAAAAATTTAGCGCCGTCTAACGCCATTCTGAAGCGCCATGCGGGCGCCGTATTAATGGAATGGCGTTAGCCGGCGCAAGCAGACCGGCGCTGCCTGGTTTGCGTGGAAAAAAACCACGTAGACCAGGCAGCGCCGGCGTTGGGAAAAAATGACGTTAGGGCGTCTTAAAATGGGGCAAGTCAGGTTGAGGCAAAAAAATCGCCTCAACCCGATTTGCGACATTTTTTTACGACGCCCAGACGCCATTTCATGACTCCTGTCTTAGTAAAGACATGAGTCATGCCCCCTTGCCCAATGGCCATGCCCAGGGGACTTGTGTCCCCTGGGCATGGTCATTGGGCATAGTGGCATGTAGGGGGGCACAAATAAGGCCCCCCTATGCCACCCAAAAAAAACTAAAAAAATATAAAAAATAATACTTACCTGAACTTATCTGAATGTCCCTGGGGTGGGTCCCTCCATCCTTGGGTGTCCTCCTGGGGTGGGCAGGGGTGGCAGGGGGGTCCCTGGGGGCAGGGGAGGGCACCTGTGGGCTCATTTTGAGCCCACAGGCCCCTTAACGCCTACCCTGACCCAGGCGTTAAATAGTGGCGCAAATGCGGGGTTTTTTGACCCGCCAACTCCCGGGCGTGATTTTTGCCCGGGAGTATAAATACGACGCATTTGCGTCGCCGTCAATTTTTTTAGACGGGAACGCCTTCCTTGCATCTCATTAACGCAAGGAAGGCGTTCACGCAAAAAAATGACGCTATTTGCCAATACTTTGGCGCTAGACGCGTCTAACGCCAAAGTATAAATATGGCGTTAGTTTTGCGCCGAATTTGCGTAGAAAAAAACGACGCAAATTCGGCGCAAACGGAGTATAAATACGGGCCTTTATGAGCCATTTTAGAAAGATCGTAACCTGAAGTGAAAATAGATCACGGGTACAATGAAAGACTGTTTCTATTTTCCGTGTATTAGCAAAGCACTTTTTCTGATTCGATCCTACATAGTAATATAATCAATAAAATCAAACTATCTGGTGAGGATCAGCATCGGAGACATTTTTATTTAGCTGAAAAAAAGTATATAAACAATGTAGGAAAATGTACATACAATCAGGAAATCCAGTATTATGGCCACAAAAGCCACAAGCGCCGTGCGTGCACGCGCTCGCACGCGCGCACACACACACACATTTCCCTGAAGAACAGAAAACAGATCTGTTGTGTTGTAGGCATATGAAAATAAGAAAACAGATCTCTCGAGTTGTTCGCATAAGAAAATATTTAATAAGCCATTTTTTCAGAAAAACTGGTCTTTCATGCAACATAGGACAGGAAGTAAGATATGGAGCATTTCTGCTGTCTCATAGCACTACTGCACTGTGTGCTGCCTCGGGCCAACACACGCACCCTTGCACAAAAGTGCAAGGGCCCCTGTGTTAGGGGGAGAATTGTTTTGTGCAGGAAGGTTCCTGCACAAAAACAATCCAAACAGGCATCTTCCACTTTCTCTGGGTGCTGGAGAATGTGACACACATGGAAAGAACAAATAATGAGAGGAAAAAAGTTTTCTCCTTGTTAGATCGCACTGGGAAAGGCGTAGCATTTTCATGCAATCCCAGGTTTACTAGCTTTAGTAAATCTGGGAATTCTCCAAAATCCGTGGGTCAATTCATGGGACTTCCCACGATCCACAGATCGAAAGCCTCCCAACTTCAAATGTAACACAATGCAGAAAGAGCTACTGCATTGCATTACATTTCCTTACAAAGCCACACAAGGGGGCACAAATATCCCCTTTCATGGCTTTGTAAATTGTTAGACCTGACAGCCTTAGGGTGGTCACCCCTAACTTTTTGCCTGCCTCCCTCCACTTTTTGGACACTGTTTTTGCTGGCTTTTAGACTCTGCGCACTTTATCACTGCTAACCAGTGCTAAAGTGCATATGCTCTCTCCCTTTAAACATGGTAACCTTAGATCATATTTGATTGGACTATTCAATTTACTTATAAGTCCCTAGTAGTGTGCACTATTTGTGCCTGGGCCTGTAGATTAAATGCTACTAGTGGGCCTGCAGCACTGGTTGTCCCACCCACTTAAGTAACCCCTTTACCTTGTCTCAGGCCTGCCATCGCAAGGCCTGTGTGTGCAGTTTCACTGTCACCTCGACTTGGCATTTAAAAGTACTTGCCAAAGCCTAAACCTCCTCTTTCTCCACATATAAGTCACCTCTAATGTGTGCCCTAGGTAACCCCTAGAGCGGGGTGCTGTGTGGGTGAAAGGCAGGACATGTACCTGTGTAGTTTACATGTCCTGGTAGTGTAAAACTCCTAAATTTGTTTTTACACTACTGCGAGGCCTGCTCCCTTCATAGGCTAACATTGGAGCTGCCCTCATACAGTATTGAAGTGGTAGCTGCTGACCTGAAGGGAGTAGGAAGGTCATATTTAGTATGGCCAGAATGGTAATACCAAATCCTCCTGACTGGTGAAGTAGGGTTTAATATTACTATTCTAGAAATGCCACTTTTAGAATGCGAGCATTTCTTTGCACTTAAATCTTTCTGTGCCTTACAATACACGTCTGGCTGGGCTTAGCTGACAGCTCCTTGTGCATTCACTCAGACACACCCCAAACACAGGGTACTCAGCCTCACTTGCATACATCTGCATTTTGAATGGGTCTTCCTGGGCTGGGAGGGTGGAGGGCCTGCTCTCACACAAAGGAATGCCACACCCACTACTGGGACCCTGGCAGACAGGATTGAACTGAAAGGGGACCTGGTGCACTTCTTAGCCACTCTTTGAAGTCTCCCCCACTTCAAAGGCACATTTGGGTATAAAACAGGGCCTCTGCCCTGCCTCATCAGACACTTGCTGGAGAAGAAACCTGAATCAGAACCAGAACCTGCATCCTGCCAAGAAGAACTGCCTGGCTGCCTAAAGGACTCACCTGACTGCTTTCTACAAAGGACTGCTGCCTTGCTGTTGCCCTGCTGTCTTGCTGAACTCTTGTCCTGCTGCTGAAGTGCTCTCCAAGGGCTTGGATAGAGCTTGCCTCCTGTTCCCTGAAGTCTCAGGACCAAAAAGACTTCTCTTTTTCATTTGGACGCCTTGTGCGCCGAAAAATTTGACGCACAACTTGCTCCGCGGTAAAAAATTCACTGCACGCTGATCCGGAAAGACGCCGCTCGACGGGACGCCTGCGGTGCGACCGGAACTTCGACGCACGGCCTCGCCTGGACAAATGCCACCCGACTCCAGAAAGGAAATCGACGTGACGCCTGCAGTGAGGGAGAAGATTCCACGCACAGTCCACCGGAACGACGCGCAGCCGGAAAACAAGCCCAGGATTCCAAGCACAGACCCCGGGACATCTGGTAATCCCGCGAACCACAGAAAGAGACTGTCCGCGTGCCGGGAAACAACGTCCGACTTCCCAGCGTGAAAAATAACGACGCAAGTCCACGTGTGCTGGGGAGAAATTGACGCACACACCATTTTTCCACGTATCTCTTCTTCTGCAGCCCTTTGCGGAGATTTTCCACTTTAAACCAGGTACTTTGTGCTTGAAAGAGACTTTGGCCCTCATTCTGACCCTGGCGGTTTGTAACCGCCAGGGCAGAGGGCAGAGGAAGCACCGCCAACAGGCTGGCGGTGCTTCCGGGGCAATTCTGACCGCGGCGGTAAAGCTGTGGTCAGAAAAGTGGAACCCGCGGTTTCCCGCCGGTTTTCCCCTGCCCCAGGGAATCCTCCATGGCGGCGCTGCATCCAGCGCCGCCATGGGGATTCCGACCCCCTTCCCGCCAGCCTGTTCCTGGCGGTTTACACCGCCAGGAAGAGGCTGGCGGGAACGGGTGTCGTGGGGCCCCTGGGGGCCCCTGCAGTGCCCATGCCACTGGCATGGGCACTGCAGGGGCCCCCTAACAACTTCCATTCCAATTGACAAAAAGCATGGAGAGCAGCAAGCGATTTCAGATCAGGGCAACATGGGGACAGGGTGGGTGGGGGCAAGATGCTCCAGAAGTTGAGAAATAAGTTATAAAGCTGAAACAGAAAATAAACAGTAGTTCAGCATTATATCTTTGTAAACAGTGTATGATAGGTATATCAAAATATTTGCAGAAACATACATTAACGTATACAGTGAAATATTCCCATACTAGACTTTAATCTTTGACCAAGAAGTTTCAGGTTTTCCAACATAATGATATCATTAGAAATGATAACAGATAACTGTTGGCTATTGAAAACATCAAAGGAAATGTGTGTCAATAACGTGCTGGAATGTGATGTATCATTCTTTTATATATAAAGGGCTAAAACTGTAGTCCTTTGCATCAGTAATATGAAATGTAGGCAACTCCAGTAAAAAATTCCATTGGCCAAAACTAAGGCATTAGTAGTACAACCCAAAAGGGTTTACTTAGCCAAAAGTCAAAATTACTGAGTTTCCCAGTGCTAGTTTTAAAAAATGCATCCATTCGGCATGGTAGAAATAAGTTTTGTCAGCAAAATAACATTTACCCAGTTGCATATTTCATAATTGTAAATTGAAATAAAAGGAGGATACTGTGATAAATATAAAAAAAAATTCTACATGCAACTATTACCAAATTAGAAGTAAAGGAACAGCAAACAAATAGAAATGAGCATTAAGTAAATGGAATATGTGCAAAAAACATAAAACTGCGACAAACTAGCTCACTCCTTGCAGCATGGAGGCGGGGGCGTGGCCGAAGAGGGAGCAACAAGAGCTGCCCTGGCAAAAATGCTCAAACCAGTCCTAATTCCTTCATCTACTCTCATGCTTTCTCTTTCTATCCATCCATTTTCTTTGCCCTGCTCTCCTCTTGCGCTTTGCCCTGTCTTACCGTGTTTTTAAAAAAATTTCTTCCTTGGGTGACTTCCCATCTGTAAATTTCACGAACTGCCTGTAATTTTGCCCTGCCGTCCGTTGTCCGTGATGAAAGGCTTAACAGGCAGCATTTTTCCATAATTTTAGCCTTTCACCAAAAGGACAACGGATGGTGTGACGAAATTATAGGCAGATCAGTTTCCCCAGCTGGATTGAAAGGCAAGGAGTCTCCTGTGCTCTGAGGGAGGAAGGGGAAGACAGATAAGAAAAGGACTACTTGCCAGGGGGTCTCCTTCCCTAAAGAAATGCAAATGTGGGCAACTGGTAAATCTGCAAATGCAAAGGGGCTTGAAAACCTGCATTGACTTTAATAAAAGGAGTCACATGACGCTTTCTGAGGGCAAAGATATTTTCTTTTAGAGAGGTACGGTAATGGTGATCCAAGGTGAGCTGTGGAGTGTGTGGTTTTAACGGAGTGTTTTAATTTTTTTTAGTACTAGGTATAAACTGTTTATTATTCAAATCTGTATTTGAGAAGCACTTTTTTTTATTTAACCGAACTGTATTTGCGCATTTTGTAGCAGCCTATATTATGATGTAATTGTATTTATATAGCGCTTACTACCCCTGACGAGGCATCAAATGCATGTTTAAAATAAGGACTTACACATTCACAATTCTTTCAGGGACCTCAGTACCTCATGATACTAACAAACATTGGCAAAGCCAATAGGTCTCGTCTACGTGAGAGTTATTGGGTTTGCCAATGTGTTTTAGCCATGTTATACACCAGAGTGGCTGCGGTTCAGCATGGCTAAAAGTTAGTGGCATAGTGGTGTGGAGTGGAGTGGCATAGGAGCAGTGGTGTAGAGCCCAGTGGTGCAGAGTACAGTGCAGTGGGGTACAGTGCAGTTGTTTAGAGTGCATTGGCGTAGTGTGCAGTGGTTTAGAGTACAGTGGCATGGCGTGGCGTGGACTGAATAGGGTGGCAGAGAAGGCTGTGGAGTAGAGTGGAATACAATTGAGTGGCAGAGTGTGCAGTAGTGTAGAGTAGTGCAGTAGCAGAGTGCAGAGTAGATTTGCGTGGCAGAAAATGCAGTGGCATAGTGTAGAGTGGTGCAGTGCAGAGTAGAGTATAGTGCTGTAGAGTGCAGTTACGTAGAGTGGAGTGATGCAGAGTAGAGTGACATAGAGTGCAGTGGCATAGAGTACAGTGGCGTAGAATGCAGTAGTACAGAGTAGATTGGTGTACAGTACAGCAGCAGAGAGTGCAACGTTGCAAAGTAGAGTGTCAGTGCAGTGATGTAGAGTGCAGTACAGTGGCACAGAGAGCAGTGGCATAGAGAACAGTGGTGCAGAGTAAAGGGCAGTGGCATACAGTGCAGTTGTGTAGAGTGCACTGGCGTAGAGTGCAGTGGCATAGAATGGAATGGGGCAGAGTAGAGTGGTATAGAGTGTAGCGGAACAGAGTGTATTGGTGCAGAATGTAGCAGTACAGAGTAGAGTGGCGTAGAGTATAGTGGTGGCCAGTGCAGTGTTGCAGAGGAGAGTGTCAGCGTGCAGTGGTGTAGAGTGCATTAAACTAGAGTACAGTGGTCAGTGGTGTAGAGTGCAGTGGCGTAGAATAGATTGTTTAGAGTAGAGTGCAGTTGCATTGAGTGGAAAGGTGCAGGGTAGAGTGCAGTGACATAGAATGCAGTGACACAGAGTGCAGAGGCGTAAAGTAGATTGTTTCACAGAAGAGTGAAATAGCTTAGAGTGGAGAGGTGCAGGGTAGAATGGAGTTGCAAACAAATATGTCACCTGAAGAGGGATAAATAAATGGAATGAGGGCCAAGGTTGTAAGGAATGTAATCCACAGTCATACATCAATAGCAGTTGAACACAAACACAGGATGAGTGTCCCAGCAGCTATGCTACACCATATGGAAGGGTCTGCATTGGCATTCACACACATGTGGGTGGGACAGGAAAGATGAAACATAGGTAACATCCTCATTGCACAACTCCCTGAGTAGTCAGGAACAGGTACTTGACACACAGCAGATGACAATGCATGACATACCTACGCAGCAGGACAAGACTGATAAATCCCCCTAACATATCCCCAAACAGGCAGTCTGAGGACCCTAAAACTTCAGTATAACTAGAAGGATGTACCACAATGGCACCAGCATTCCACAAATGAACTTAGCAGCTGTGCATTTCCACTACCTCTTATGGTGAGTCACCTACCCTTCAAGGTCGTTAACCAATATGTAAGGCTCCAGTCCCCACACATACCTTGATGCATGCAAATGCTGGCTACAGATTAGCTTTGGCAATACATCTCCCAAGTGCAGATGATATGAAATGTAGACATGCCTGTACATCAAGGAAAATAGTGACGAATCATGTCAGTCCTATTGTCATGTGCCTCATCCTCATCAGCCTCCCCATCAGCATCAGCGTCACCGGCCATAAACACTGCTCCAGCATTAACGTCCCCCTCCTCCAAAAGTGGGATGTGCCTTCTGAGGGCCAGATTATGGAGCATGCATCAATGATCTTGCAGACTTTCCCTGGATTGTACAGTAGAGCACCACCAGACACATGAAGACAACGAAATCTGGCTTTCAAGAGACCGAAAGTCTGTTCAATCACATGCCTCATCTGGTCATGTGTCTCATTGTACCTGCTCTTATCTAATGTAGTTGGATGTCTCACAGGTGACAGGAGCCAGGGAAGGTTGGGGTATCCAGAGTCACCTGTGTGGAAAAGGAAACATGGCCATAGGTAACATTGCTAGGCGCAATGCTGACTGTGTCATGAGGGGTATAGATGTCTGACATGGAGAGCAGTACACATACCTATGAGCTAAGCCCTTTCTCCCTGTAGCTGTGACATCATTACAGGGACACTTCTGTTCCTCAGGATGTAGGAAACATATACTGATCCAGGGAATTTAGCGTTCACATGTATAATGTATTGGTCTGCAAGACACACCATTTGTACATTGATTGAATATGTACTTTTCCTGTTTCTGTAGACCTGTTCATTGATCCTCAGAGGTACCAGGGCAATGTGAGTCCAATCAATGGCCCCAATTACATGTGAGACACTTGGGATGTTGTAGAAGGCTGCTTTTACAGTGCGAAAATCTGAAAGTAGTGGGAACCTAATGTACTTGTGCGCATGCTTGAGTAGGGCATCCAGCATATCCTGTAGCACCTTACAGAACTTGGGGTGCGAAAACCCTGCAGCCAGTCCCACTGTGACCTGAAAAGAGTCACTCACCAGGAAATGCAGGACTGACAACACCTGGACTGTTGGAGGGATGGAATGGGGATTCCTCAAACCCAGCAGGAGGTCTGGCTTCAACTGGGCAACCAGTTTCTGATGCACAAACGGTTTAGTCGATAGGTCATGAAGATGTGGCACTTTTCCATGGTCTCAAGATCTATGAGTGGCCAGTAAATTGATGCATTCCTCATCACTCCATTGTGGCCAAATCTGTGCAGGGACACAAACAACAATCAAGGTATATGTCACAATGTAGGCTATTCAGTATGACACACAACAGTCATTATATATTAGTCATGCAAGTTGCCTGTAATGTGGGAGTACACATTACTCTACCTTCCGTACCTAACCAGACGATGGCACATAATTCCTGTGTGAATGGACTTTTATAGGACATGTACACCTACACCTTTCCTGAGTTCCACTATACTGATCAAATATGCTGACATTTGTTGTGACAAGTCTGTAAATGTCACAAGACACGTACTACATGTGTCTATATTCACCATGTCAGACATGAAACATTTATTTGTGACAACATACGGGTAGTTACGTTGTGTAAACTCAGGACAGTAATGTCATAGACTAAAATGGCATCAGCATGTCCGGCATGCATTGGATTGCTGGAAGTGATCTCAATCTGCCGGCCGAAGTCCTCATGGTGGTGTGCAGTCAGAACTGCCGTGCAACTCCTTATTGGTTAACATTGATGTCAATGGGAGACTGGGACCAATGACGATCACCGCCGGCGGTGAAGGTCCTGACCGCTGCGGTCGTAACCTCCATTTTGTGTGGGACTGCTCACTTGAGTCCTGGCATTCGGGATAGACAGACCTCCTCTTTGTGTACCGCTGTGTCCTGTCTCTTGGAGCAACTATGGCAAGCACTAAAGGGGAAAGGGCCCCAGCCTTCTCAACAGAGCAGCTGGAAAAACTTGTGGAAGGGGTCCTACCCCTGTATGGGCAGTTGTACGGAGCTCCAAGACAACAGGTCAGCACAACGTCCTTTGTCCCACAAGTTGGGTGCTGTTTGATGATGTATGTGTGTGCACATTGACATGCCATGACTGATCAGGTATGTAGCATGCACATGATATGTGTGGGATATTGCCAGTGTGCATGAGAAGTGTTCTTTGTGGCTCGCCAAAGCTTACTGCTGGATTAGTATCATTTACATCATGTCCCCCTTTTTCTCACTGTTTCCCAATCAGGTCAGTGCCCACCAGAAGAAAGGGTTGTGGCAAGCCATTGCCAAGGAAGTGAGGACCCTGGGGGTTCATTGCCGACGGAGAACCCACTGCAGGAAGCGGTGGGAGGACCTGCGACGCTGGGCTCAGACGACCGCAGAGGCCCAGCTGCGGACAGCCTCCCAACGTGGGAGGGGTGCACGCCAGACCCTGACCCTCCTAATGGCCCTCATTCTAGCGGTGGCATACCCTGAGTTGCATGAGCACTTGAAGGCTACAAGGGGGTAAGTGTTGACTGTCAGGTCACTACTGCATCGTTGTGCTCTGTCACCCTCCTTGGACTTGGAATGAACGTAGTCAGATGTGATTTAGGGAATAAACAGTTCTGGTTGCCACACCCATCAAGTAGGAGTGAGTGACGGTCGCTATGTTGAGCCATATAGGATAAGTGGTGGTACAGTGACACATGTCCAGCTGTAGGTATGGGTCTCTTAAGTCTGCTATCATGTCAATGGCTGCCTCCTACATCTCTGCATGTACTGTAGTAGTACAAAGTGGTCATGATGGCACTGTATATGGGTAATGAAAGGCATGTTATGTGAAGGTTGCAGTTGCATAACTTCCTACATCAATGGATCCTCTGTACCACATATACTCCTCTCATTCCTGTCAGTTAGTTACTGTCCTGAGTCCCTCTCTGCCTAGATTAGTATCATCCTGTAATGGATGACATGTGGTTGGGTATAGTCCTGGGCTTGATTCTAGGAGTAGTCATTTTGGCATTAATGGGCATTTAGTTGTCTTCTTCAGGAGTTTGGTCTGTAGGATTAAGATGGGTTTGGACATAGCTTGCATGACTCTATTTGGAAATAATTGCTAATTGCTCTATTGTTTTACAGGCAGGGACTGTTATCTGCATTGTTTGTATGTGAAGTGGATTTGTGGGTTCTAATATTTTCCTCCCTTTCTGTTTCTGCCATCCTCCTTTTCTCTCTCCTCCTGTGTCTATGTGTGCTTTAGCATCATCTGGCGAGAGAGGAAGGGCACCGGCAAGTGGGGATGCTGCAGCCCACGAGACCCAGAAGGCAGCCAGCAGTGAAGCTGAGGGAACCAGTGGGACAGAGGGCGAAGGGAACACCACAGGGGAGACTGGAGCTACCACAACATCTGATTCAGATACCTCCTCCAATAGCGGCTCCCTAGCAGCAGCGGACCCTTCTGGTACCACACCAACACCATAGTTGTCCGACACCCCCATTACTAGCACCACCCTCCCTGTTGCACCCCACCCAGTTGCCTGTGCCCGCTCACCCAGGAGGGTGGGCATCTCTTTCACCGCAGGCACCTCTGCCCCTACCCAGTAAGCCCTCCTGCCTCAATGAGTAGGCTATTGACCTCCTGAGGTCCATCTCTGTGGGGCAGACAATGATCATGAATGCCATCCAGGGACTGGCATCCCAGATGCAGCAGACCAATGCATTCCTGGAATGCATTCTCAGTGCCTTGTCTGGCCTCCAAACATCATTTCAGGCTCTGGCCTCCTTATTAATGGCAGCCAGTGTCCCTTCATCTTCCGTCCCCACTCCAGCTACATGTTCCCAATCCATAAGCCCTCTCCCTACACCAGTCCATGGCACACCAACACACACGCATACACCCACTACAACAGACAAGGTGTGCAAAGACAAACATGGGAATCACAAACGTTCACACAGGCATGCACACACACAAGACACATTTGTAGACACAACAACAGACACTTCTCCCACCACTTCCTCCCGTACAGTCACATCTCCACTCATACTTGCCAGCACAGCATCATCACACACTGGTCACGCTAACATTCCTGTCATCTTCTCAATCACCACAACAGAAGACTCACATTCACACACCCCACACACCACATCCACACTCACCACGACTACCGTCTTTGCCACCTGCAGCACATCCACCTCACTTGCACACACCACCACAACATTCACTCACACATCACCCATTCCCTCTCCCTGCATCCCTGTCCCCTCCCAAGAAATACATATGTACCCACTCACCCACCCAACATTCAGTCACCAGACACATCCAGACACTGCACACACCAGCATCCACGTACAGCACACAGACACGTCAGAAGAGCACCCTCTCTACCTCCACTCCCAACCCTCAATCATGTGACCGCCCGTGTACCTAAGAGAGTTTTCCTTGCCACCCTTGACCTCTTCCCTACTCCTCTCTCACCCAGTCTTCCCCATAAACAGCATTTCCCTCTGCCCCTCTCAGGCCCTTCCACCTCCCATTCCTTGGGTTCCTCCTCTGGTGTTTCCCCTGCTCCTCCACCCAGCAAAAAATCCACCCATCCCAGTGCCAAGGTCACCATTCTAAGCCCAAGCCAAAACATGACCCTTCCACATCCAAGCCTAACCCCCGCCCCCACACCCCTGAGGTGCCTGCCTGTCCCATTGCTGCCCCTATGAAGTTGAGGCCTATTTTCAATCAGGAGTCAAGTTGGGCCCACATTAATGGACAATGTGTCCTGCTGAAGTGGACATTTGGACTTGCCATTGGCACATTTTGTATATAGTTTATTTATTGTTTGAATATATCTGCCCACATTGCTGTGGTTGGCAAGATAAGATGCTTGTCCTGGATTCCTTCTACATGGTGGTTTGAAATCTGTGTGCAAAGGTGTGTGAGGTCTGTGTGTGGATCGTGTCTGTGTTGTTGCATGCGCTTGGTAGATGGTTTGGGCCAGGGGGATGTTGTGATGTGTGTGTCTGCTTGCTTGTGTGTTTGTATGGGGTTTGTGTGCATCTGTGTGTCAAGTGTTGCATGTGATTATTTCCTTGATTGTTGGGTGTACGTGTTGTGTCACCTGTATGATTGTTTGGATGTGTGTTCACAGCTATTGATTGTATGTCATTGCTACATGGAGTTCATGGTATGTGTGTATGTGTGGTGTCGCACAATGTGCCCAACTATGCCATTGTTGAGGTGTTTGTGGGGCAGTTGTCGTGTGGTTATGGGGTGTGTTGGTGGTGTTGTTGTGCGTTGTCCTGCATGTTTGGCATGTATAAGCATGGCTTTGTGTGTCTGTATTGGGTATTTGGCATTGATGTATATTGTGTGTGCGTGTGTGTGGCCTTCACTGTGTCTGTGGGGTATGTGTGTTCTGTGTGGGAGTGAATCACTGGCATTTCCCTCCCCTCTATGCTAGGTATACTTACAATTGTCATCTTTGTCGGTGGTCCTGAAGGTGCATGGCGAGATACAATGTTGGGAAGACTAGCAGTTCATTTGCCATTCCGGCCGCGGCGGCGTCTCTGTGCCTGGAGGTGGGTGTTTCCTTTTATACTTTCTGTTTCCGCCAGGTTTTTCATGACAATAAGGCCCCACTGGATATCCTGGTGAGTAGTTACTCAGAATATGGAGGGCGGGACATTGGCTGGCGCCTGCTTGAAGTTGTCTTCCGCTGGCGGATGCTGCTCATCAGCGGTGGCGGTGCTGGCAGTGAGTTGTCTGTATTGCGTTGGGTTCACCGGCTTACTCGTTATTTGGCGGTCTGCCATCCTGCCAGCCGTCACAAGACCGCCATCGGCGTGGCGTGGCGGTTACCGACAAACTCGGAATGAGCACCTAAGTCTGCACTCGAGGTCAAGGGGGGCTGACCAGGGTAGGGAAATCACACTAGAGAATAGGTTCCCACCTCTGTGTGGGTTGGATGATAATGATTGACTCAGCTCACCCCAAGCTAGCACTTCAGCCCCTAGCACCCAGTGGAAGCAGGGTAAGCGCAATCCTCTGACTCAGACTTGGGCAGAAGTCCATTCTAAAAGTTCGGAGTTGGACTATTGCTGGGCTGAGAGCTAAAAGGGATGACACAATGTGGCTAAATGCTTATTTGGGCATCCTATTGTGGCCGTGTGAGAAAAAGATGGCTTTTGTCTTTTTTTAAGGCAGCTTCGCCTTCACCTTTGGATAGAGGAAAGGTGGCATACTTACTCTAGATTCCCTTAAACTCCCATGGTTTTCCCTCCTTGATGCATTCACAAAAAATCAAAAGAAAGAGATATAAGCAGAGTAAGACTTTCGCTAAGCTTCCAGTTATGTTACTCATATGACTTACCAGGGTAGCCCATACATTGTAAGACCCTCACCAGCTATTTTCTACCAGTGGTATGTTCTTCGGCCCCTGGATGGCATTCACAATGGTTGACTGCCCAACAGAGATGGATCACAGGAGGTTAATAGCCTCCTTACTCAGGGCAGCAGGACTAACTGAGGCAGGGCCTGAGGTGCCTGGGGCACGGGAAACTCACTGAGAGGCTGTTGGGAGGGCGGTGCTGGTACAGAGGTGGCGGCTGTAGCTGGGGTAGTCACAGAGGTGTCCGCCACCACCAGGGAGCTCCCATCGGAGGTGGTATCAGAGTCTGTATTGTCCCCTCCAGTCTCCGCTGTGGTGCTCCCCTCGCCCTCCGTCCCACTGGTGCCCTCAATGTTGTAGACTCTGCCTCCTGGGCCCTGTGGGATGCAGCTCCCTCCATCGCTGGTGCCTCTGCTCCTCTGCCAGATGATGGTAATGCATAACGCATAAGGACAGGATGACAAAACAAAAAGGGAAGGATAGACAAAGGATACACTGGCTCAATGGCTGCACCAACACCACAGTTGGCGTACACACCACTCTCACACACACAGGGAATGGCCCTACGCACTATGCAATGTACTAACAGTAATAATGCTAGCCACCAGGGCATGGGGAAGGGCACATAGTGCCAACTGCAGCACACCTAGGACCCACACAGCCCTGCCAAGAAGTGGATGTCTACAAGCTAGGTATCACTTCAGAACCCTGCCCAACATGGGACCTACTCTGCAATGTCAGGTCTGGTCTAGGGGCACCCACTGACACACATCCCCCACCCAGGTACCCCCCTACCATGTGTAAGTTGTAATGATGGGCACTGTATTCACCCCCTTGTGGCTGCTGTGAAGCCCTCAAGCAGAAATCCAGCTCCGGATAGGCCACCGTCAGTATGCGGGCCATCAGGGGGGGTCAGGGTTTGACGGGCACCCCTTCCTCGTTGGGAGGCCATTCCCAGCTGGGCCTCTGCCGTCTTCCGTGCCCAGAGTCTCAGGTCCTCCCACCGTTTCTGACAGTGGGTGCCCGCCTGCTGTAGACCCCCAGGGTCCACACGTCCTTGGCGATGGCACGCCATATACCCTTTTTTTGATGGGCGCTGACCTGCAGAGAAATACACACAGGGAAAGGTATCAGTCAGACCTTCCATCCTGTTACACTCATGGCCCACCATACCCCTTCGCCATTTGCACACACAGGGCAGAGCACACAAGCTGCCCACCACCCAGGGGCCATCCACCAACCCCCTCTACACGAGGCCTTCACACACACCACTCCATGCATTCAGGCTCCACGCATTGTGTTCATAGTGTACTCACCTGTTGGTCAGGAGGCCCAAACAGCAGTCGGTACTGGGGTAGGACCCATCCACTAGTCTCTCCAACTCAGTCGAGGTGAAGGCAGGGGCCCTTTCCCCAGTCACACGAGGCATGGTAGGTTTCAGACACAGGTCACAGCAGCACATGCAGTGTAGGCCTTCTCCTGTTGAAGGTAAGGTAGCATGTGAGGAATCAGATAGAAAATGGTAGTCACGTCCACGGTGGTGCATACCATCACCACTAGCGTACATCACCATTGGCCACTGTACCCCATATGGTCCAATATTATCCAATGAGGGGTTGCACAGCGGTTCCCAACCGCCTCCCACAATGGCATACAACGTCAGAGGAATTACCTCACTTTCACCTGTTCCTCCACACAGGACAGGTGGATGCCATTTCGGGGTGGGGCCGGCCCTGTATTATAACTGCGTCACAGTATACAATTGGACATACAGGACAAATGCCACATATACATTGAAAATTGACATCATGCATTGTACTGTTGTGGCTACAATGTACAGTTTGTGACCGGCTCCTCAATCTTTTGCCCCATAGATTGCTACTGCTGCGGATGAATGGGAGATGGGGACATACCCCAGTGTACAGACCCCAGGTGGCTTGGCAACAATGGAGGACAGGCACATTATCCTCACCTATAGACTTGACAGGGCCACAGTCACGGAGCTGTGTGCCTAATTGGAATCTGACCTAATATCTGCTATCCGTCACCCCACTGGGATCCCCCCTCTTGTGAAAGGGCTATCTGTGCTCCATTTTTTGGCAACTGGTTCTTTCAAAGTGACAGTGGGCTTGGCAGCAGGAATGTCACAGCTAATGTCTCAATAGTGCTGACCAGAGTGTTGTCTGCCCTGATTAAACACATGTGCAGCTACATTGTTTCCCCCCTGGTGGAGGATTTGGCCACAATGAAGGCTGAATTCTATGCAGTGGGACATATCCCCAACATAATAGGGGCAATTGATGGAACACATATTGCATTTGCCCCCCCCCCCGGCAAAATGAACAGGTGTTCAGAAATCGAAAGAGTTTTCACTCCATGAATGTCCAGATGGTGTGCCTTGAGGACCAGTACATCGCCCATGTCAATGCAAAGTATCCTGGGTTGGTGCATGATTCCTTTATCCTGAGGAATAGCAGTATCCCAAATGTGATGGCCCAACTACAGAGGCACCAGGTGTGGCTAATAGGTGAGCCCTGGTTCCCACCCAGTGGATGTTGTTGTATGGGTATGGTGTGGACCAAATAGGATAGTGTGTGGCTAAATGTTGTGTCTCGATATTTGCAGGTGACTCTGGTTACCCAAACCTATCATAGCTACTGACCCCTGTGAGGAATCCCAGGACAGGGGCAGAGGAACGTTACAATGAGGCACATGGGTGAACAAGAAGGATAATTGAATGTACCTTTGGCCTCCTGAAGGCCAGGTTTTGGTGCCACCATCTCACAAGTGGATCCCTGTGCTACTCACCAAAGAAGGTCTGCCTGATAATCGTGGCATGCTGCATGTTGCACAACCTTGCCTTGAGATGCCATGTGCCTTTTCTGCAGGAGGAGGAGGCTGGAGATGGCCATGTGGCAGCAGTGGACCCTGTGGACAGTGAGGATGAGGAGGCAGAGGATGAGGATGAGGACAACAGAACTGCAGTGATTCGACAATACGTCCAATGACACACAGGTAAGACAGTGGTACTTCACATTTCATTTACATTTTTTTGTTTATCTTTGTCACTGGCAGACTGTTACTTCCGACTTCTATGCCCACCCACTGTACCCTTTGACAACTATTTTTGTAGATGTTGGTGCCCCACTATCACGCCTGGTGTGATCACTGCAGCCAACTACATGTCTTAACTATGTGAACATTACTGTACAATTGAATTGCAATGTTTGAATCTGGTTCAACAAATACATACTTAAAACATTTGACATACTCCATACTTGTATTTATTCAAAGGGTATTTATTGAAGTGATAAGGAGGAGTGGGGCAAGTGCATTGGGATGGGGTGATGATGGAGGAAAGTCCAAGGTATAGTTCCTGTCTATTTGTAGCACCAATGCATTGTCCATGGGGACATAGGAAGGGGAGCAATGGCAGTTCAAGGTGGACAGAGTGACAGAGTGGGACACAAGGGTGACAATCAGGAGAGTCTCATTTCCTGGCGGGGGTCTTGGCAATAGTCTGTGGCTTCTGCCTGGATCGCAGGGAACGTTTGCAGGGTCATTCTCCTTCTGCAGGGGGAGGGATGCTGGTGGCATGTTGGTCCTGTGGGGGGGCCTCCTGTCCAAAAGTGGCAGTGGAGGTGCAAGGCAGTTCAGAAGTCTGGCAGGGGCTCACTGTTGTGAGACTGCCTCCCTCATAATGTTGGCCATGTCTGCCAGTACCCCTGCTATGGAGACCAGGGTGGTGTTAATGGCCTGCAAGTCCTCCCTGATTCCCTGGTACTGTCCCTTCTGCAGCCACCTGTTCTCCTGCATGTAGGCCAGGATCTGGCCAGGTGTGTCCTGGGAAGGTTGGTATGCTCCCAGGATCTCGGTGAGTGCCTCCTGGAGAGTCAGTTTCCTGGGCCTGTCCTCCCCCTGGCGCACAGTAGTCCTCCCAGTGTCCCTGTTGTCCTGTGCCTCTGTCCCCTGGACCGTGTACCCACTGCCACTGATCCAAGGTCCCTGATTGTCTTGGGAGTGAGGTGTGCCCTGGGGTCCCTGTAGTGGTGGAGACACTGCTGATTGATGTGTCCGGGGGACAGAGGTATGGGTATGCTGGGTGTTTGCTAAGCGGGGAGGCTCTGTGGTGGTATTATGGCTGTGCCTGGGTAACCGACTGTCCGGAGATACCTGATGGGCCTGCTTGGTCATCCAAATCTAGGCGACCAGAGTCTCTGTCATCACTGTGGGCCTCTTCTGTGGGGGGACTGGATAGTGATGGTACCTCTTCTCTGCTGACATTGGCTGGGGTACCTGTGGGGATGTAAATGCAGTGTTATTGCTTCTGTGTGTGACATATTGTTCATCGGTGGGTTGCCCTGTTTGGTTGTATTCGCCCTGGCACCTTTCACTTGTGTTAGTTGGTATGTGGTGGGCTAGCTGATTCTCTCTATTGTGCATGCTTTATTGATAGGTGTACATGCAGGGCTGTGAGTGATGTCCATGCATTGGTGGTGCATGCAGGGCTTGGCATCGGGATGGGTGATATGTGTTGGTGGGGTGTGTGGGAGGTGGTGGAGTGATGGGATTGAGGGTGGGGTGGGGGTATGTGATGGCATGCAGGTAGGGGGGTGATAGTAATAGAGAGTTGACTTTCCAGAGTCCAGTCTTCCTCCTACTCCTGCCAGGCCCTCAGGATGCAGTATTGATAAGACTTGCTCCTCCCATGTTGTTAGTTGTGGGGGAGGATGTGGGGGTCCACCGCCAGTCCTCTGTACAGCGAGTTGGTGTCTTGCTGTTATGGAACGTACCTTCCCCCGTTAGTCGCTCCACCTCTTCCTGATGTCGTCCCTTGTTCTTGGGTGCTGTCCCACGGCGTTGACCTTGTCCTCAATTCTCCGCCATAGCTCCATCTTCCCAGCAATGGACGTCTCCTGCATCTGTGCTCCAAATAGCTTCGGCTCTGCCCTGATGATTTCCTCCACCATGACCCTTAGCTCCTCCTCTGAGAATTTAGGGTGTCTTTGTGGTGCCATGGGTGTTGTGTGAGTAGTGTGGGTGAGGATGTGTAGGGTGATGTGTTGGGGTGTGTGTTGGAAGGTGCATGGGTGGCGCATAGGTGATGCTGGTGTGTGGCTCTTGTGTTGTCTGTGGTCATGGTGCCTGTCTCATGGCAATTATTTGTAGTCATAGAGGGTTGTGGATAATGTGGGTGTGTGTTTTATAGTGGTGTGGGTGTGTGGGTGTGGTGTGTGTATGTGTGTCAGGTGTGTGCAGTTTGAATTGTCCAATGTGGTGCTGTTTTGTTTGTGTGTGTGTATTTTGAGCACAGAGGTATGTACCGCCAATAGTTTACCGCCATTGAATGTCCGCCATGGTAATTCATGGGTCATAATGCGATGGGCGTTGTTCTGTTGGCATGACTGTGTGGGTTTGGATACCGCCACTTTATCACTGACCTTTGGAGTGGCGGAATTGTGTATGTGGCTGAATAATGACAGATTGGTGTGTGTGTGTCATAATATGGTGAATGGATGTCCGCGGCAGCGGTAGTGTGTTGGCGGCAGTCAGTGTGGCGGTAAGTAGGATTTACCACCAATGTCATAATGAGCGCCAAAGTGGCTTAGCGCCTCCTTGTAAATGTGAAAATGGGAACAGTTCCTCCGAAGTGTCACTGAAAGTGACACTTCATTGGTGCTAGGGGCTTATACATAAGCCCCCTAGAGTCAGGAAAAAGTTATTTAGTTAGTAAGGTGTTAACTTATTGTTATTAATTTGACATGACTGATGGTAAATTTGGTCTTAGGTATGACCTCTTTGAATGCCAGATGCTATCATCTCTTTTTAAATATTCTTTTGACTTGTTTTTAATTCTGAAGACATTTGAAGTTTTTTAACTTCTTTTTAACATTGTACATGTTTTTAAACACATTTCCTGAAGTTGTATGGTTTTAAATTACCGAATAAAGTACATGTAACTGACTGAATGAATACTATATAGCAGCAGCCTATTGGATGTTTGCATTCCTCTCATTCCAGGCAGCCAGCTATGGTGTCTGCTGGGGCTCTTTTTAATTTTTAGACCTTGACCTGCATGCAGCTATAACTGCCTGCTAAGCAGATCAATTGTTTGCAATACACACAGAGTGTGCTTTGTGTCCGTCTCTTGCTCATATTTGGATGGCTTTGTTGTCTATCTCACTTCCCTGCTCCTGGTTCAATGGCTTTGTTCCTTATTTATGACCCACTCAGGAGTATTTCAGTCTCTCAGACTTCTGACTTCTGATTATTTGATTTGTATTCTTCCACTGCTCACCTTGTGTGTATTCACAAAACTATGTTTTTCTTTTTCTGTAAGCATTTCATTGGATTGCATGTATTTTCTTGCTCACTCTTCCAAAGTGCTTCTTCCCTTTGCAGCTTCCCCTGCTCCTAACCCTAGTTCCCCACGTTGCCTTCCACACCCCACTTGTTGCCTGTCATTCCATGTTCCTTCCCCAATCCATTCCCCCAGCTCGGTTCATTGTTTTCCCTCGTCATTCCCCATCCTGCTAGTACTTTTCTAAAATGATTCTTCTAACCAATTACTTCTATGTTGCATCCCTGCTCTTCTTGCTTGAGCCAAGTTCTCCAGTTATTTTTATTGATTGTAGTTAACATTTGGGTGCCTAAATTCCTCTTTTAACTACCTGCTCCTACGTTATATCTCCAGCCCTTCCTGCTTGGGCCCAGTTTCACAGTTATTTTTATTTCTTTTAATTGACTTTTTGGGGCCTGTTGTGAAATCAGTGACTGGCAATCTTAAAATAGGTGTATAACCATTTTAGCATGCATGTGTAGTGGCACTTATAAATGAGTTACTCATACTTTATGTAGGTGATGACTGCACATACATGTATATATCCACTCGTGTGAATCCACCATATAATGACAAAAACACATTTTAAGGTAGCGAAAAAACATTTCAAGATAATCGCACAAACATTGTGGCAACTCATGTCCTTAATGTTATCTTAGTAGCATTAACAGAAGGGATGTTCCTAAAAGTGTCTTTTTCAGTCCATCCTGCCCCCTCCATATGCCTAATCCACTATCATCCATATTACATCCTACTGGATGGTGAAAGATTGAATGCTTGAACAATCAATCCGGATTTGTAAAGTGTGGCTAATCACCCGACATGGTATCCAGGCGTTTGCAAGTCCCAGAGGCTCCTTCATACATCCAGAAATTGAAAGCCCTTCTGAAATATGATGATGTAGTGATGGCCTGGAGTTGCATGGGGAGGCCATGCAAAAATCGGGGGAAAATGCAAGGAGAAAGCAGTGAGAAAAATAGGAAATAGTAAGGGGAAGACACAATAATTGGAGGAAAACCAACGAGAGAGCAGTGAAAATGAGCAAAAAGTAAGGAGAAGGCACACAGAACACAGGGGAAAAGCAAGGAGAAAGCAGTAAAAATGGGGTGAAAGCAAGGAAAAGGCACTAAAAAAACTGGGGAATTAGCAAGTAGAAGACTGGAGCAAAAGTGATGCAGCAGCATGGAGAGAGTTGGGCCAACGGCCAGTACCAATGCCTCCCATCATGATAAGTGCCAGCGCTGCTCATCAGGCATTCACTGTCCCACCATGCATTGCTCTTCCTCCCTTCACTGTATGGTATAAAAGACGCTATTAGACCTGGCCCTCCCTGCAGGTTCATCCCCAGACTTTTTTGCCCTCACCACTCCTGCTTTGTTGAATTTGATGTTGTTGGTTTTAGGTATTTGTGCACTTTACTACTACTAACCAGTGGTAAAGTGCTTTGCTTGTGCTGTCTTCTTAAAACATGGTAAAAGTGACCAACACTTGATTGGTACACTTAATTTACTTGTACATCCCTAGTGTATTGCACTACGTGTACCTGGGCCTATAACTTAAATGATAATAGTAGGCCTGCAGCACTCACTGAGCAACTTGCTAAAGTAGCCCTTTACAACATGTCTCAGGCCCGCGACTGCAGCCTGTAGTACAGTTTTAAACTACCATTTAAATCTGGCAAAAATAAGCCTTTTGCCGGGCCTAAACTTTCCTTTATACTGTTTAGATGTCACCATTAAGGTAGGCCCTAAAAGTTCATAGGACAGGGTGCATTGCATGTAAAAAGTAGGACATGCATGCTTAAGGTTGGTTTACATGTCCCAGCAGTGAAATGCTCCTAAAGTAGTTTTTCACTGTTGTAAGGCCCATCTCTCCTATTGACTAACACTTACCTTATTACATTCAATAAGTGATAACTTTAGATTGGGAGCAGATAGAAATATACTGTTTACACTCAAACAAATTGTTATTTAAAATCCTCTTTAGCTGTAAATCAGATTTTAAGTTACAATTCTGAAAATTCCACTTTTAGAAAGCTGTCATTTTATTGTCTCAAATGTGCCTTTTACCAGTGTCCTGGGTCACATGGCTATAAAGGGCTCTGCTGTTGGGCTTTGTGTATTCCATTCAAACAGTGACTCAAAAGGGACTAGATGTGGACAAGATGGGCCATACTGCCAGGCTGGCTTTTGATTGATCCGTGCCTTGCCCCATTTACTCTTCAAGAGGCTTACCTCAGCATACACAAAGGAATCTGAACCTAGTTTGCTGTCACCCCAGTCTTCTTGAAGGAAGGGAAGACATTCACAGAACCAGATGTGGAGGTTTTATAGGGAATTCTCTTTAGGCTGGCACCACGGATAAATATTGGACCTTCAGAACCACTCTTCAGTACACTCCTGGTTCTGTGGACATTACAGAAAAAGGACTGCCCTGCTGTTTGGGGCATGCCATGCCCCTCAGAGGACTTTTACCAGAGAACATCCCTGCTGCTTGAGGACTTCCTTATCTCCCAGAGGGCTGCTTCTGGACTGCCCTGCTCTCTGATGGGGCATACTGGGCCTGCTCCCTTCATCTCAGGCTACTTGAGTGACTACAGAGTTCAGTTGGCTGACCTCCAGCCTGTGCTACAAGGACATAGAATGCTCCAGCTGCCTCTTTGCAACTGCCCTAATGACCTGATGCAGTGGACCTGCCTTAATCTGCAAATGGTCCTGACTGAGACCTGCTGGCCTCTGCTGAATTGAGTTTCTGATCCCCAAGAAATGTCTCCCAAGTTCTAGAATCTTGACTGGCATCCGTTGAACTCCTTGTGTGATTAAAGGTGAAATCCAGATGTTTTGGGCTTTGTGAGACAATAAACAGGCCAGTTGGTGAAAAGCCTTTGCCACCCTCAGTGATCGCCAGTGTGAAGCTCCAGCAGTGACCGTCCACAGTGCCAAACAGCAGTCTGCCCCATCCACCCTTCCCTTCATGCTGCAGTGACAACCATCCTCAACACTGTCTCTGCTACTCACAGTCTCCTCAAATGGAACTCTTTGTGCCAGGCTTTGAGAAAATAACTTTTTTCACAGGGACTAACCTGGTCCCTTTATCTGCTCTGAGCTCCATCGCAGTCAGCCTGAACTTGTGACTTTTCCCCATTCTAGCACGAGTAGATGACCATGAGTGGGGCTTTGTGCTTTTAGGCACTATACCTACCTAATGCTTTGAAAATGAATATCTCTGGTTCCACTGATTAGATGTTGTCGGACTGGTGTCATATTATTTATTACAATGTACTCATTTGTTCTTGATGCAGGACACCATAGCACTTCACAGCTCCTGATTGACGGCCTCATTTTATTTATTAAAATTTATTTTTTTTTGTAAATTGATTTTGGATTTTTATTGTGCTATGTGTTCATTTCATTACTTATTGTGTGCTGTATAAATACTTCAAGTTACACATTGCTTCTAAGTTAAGTCTGACTGCTTTATGCCAAGCTACCAGAGGGTTAAGCACAGGTTCCATTAGTGACTTTTGTGGTTCACCCTGACAAGGATTGTAATCGTTGCCTGAGTGGGGCACCACCCACCTCAACCAATAACCTGATTTATGTCAGAAGCACATTATAATAAAGTAGGAAGAGCGCTCCTGAGAATAATGTAACAAAAATGCATTGAATTTCTGTACATTAAAGGATTGCTGCATTGCGGTGTTGTTTAATAAAGGATTACTACGTTGCACTATATGTACACTTTGTATTTAATCTAGCCTGACTTGTCACATGATGTTATACTGTGTGAGGTTCACCCTTCTAATGTCACATTTTCATTTTGGAATGTGTATTTTTTCGATTGACTTACAAGTATGAAAATAAATTACCACAGGCAGGCATTTTTACACAAATACTGAACAAACACACATATGCAAAGCCAGTAGTTTTGCCCTCATATTCTAAAGACATAACCTACAGGCTTTGGGAATGCTTGTTCTTCCTTGTATTTCATGTGCACATTGAATTACAAGCCGTGCATGGGACGAAAAAGCAGTAGGAAATCAGGGATAATTCATTAGGCAGTAGGGCCACTGCGAAACCATTTGAGGTAGAAAGTGTGCATCCCGTTTCACCTAAGAGGTCTGATTTGTGGGAGGTACTGAGATCTCAATATGTGCAGGTGAAAGTAAGTGAGCTGTTTCTGTCTGAAGGTAAATTAAAGATGTTTGCTAGGCTGCACACCTTTTGAAATAAATTCATGAAAATAAGAGTATATAAAGGTTTAATGATATGGACAGGTGAGAAACCCCAATTGGACACTTTATATTTTTGAGGAATCTTACTACTTTTTGCTTTGCCGCAAAATCCTAGTGTAAGCCACCACTAAAAATCAAGAGTAAGCCCAATACCACTCCTGGCCAACCACTGGTACTGCTACACCCCCATAGAAAATAAGAGATAGGGAACTAATACAAAACTCTATAGGAAATATTTTTAAATTAGGTTATTTAAAATATATCAATCAATATAAATAAAAAAGATATTTAATTACAAAATATTTTAATACCCTATTTTGAATCAAAAATAATTTAACAACATTTTTATTAAAACATTACTAAATTAATTTTAATTAGTTCTATATGTCACTTATAATATTTATTAATACATACTAAACAATGTTGTTCTTTGGATGGAAATATATATTTTAATTTAAATTGCAGTAAATAATATTAAATTAATTTATTATATTTCCAAAAATTAAAAATGTATTTCAAAATAAAGTTAATGGTGCTGTAGAATGATTTATTTTGTTCTGCATTTAAAACAAATATATACATTAGTTCATGTTATGTTTATTTTAAACATATTTTTAATATTGTTTACATGTTAAATACTTTATTTCAAGTTTAAGTCTATTTTACTCGAGGGAGACTGCAGTCAGGGCTGAGATCTTGGCAAGTCTCCAAGTCTCTTGTGCCCTTTTAGTGGACCTATTTGGAGGAGGGTATTCATCATCAGACCCTCTCCCTGCTGGATGATATGCTGGTTCTACCAACATTCGGGCTTAAATATGTACATACATTCTAATTAACGAACACCATCCATTATGTTCATGTATCAGATAAGCAAAAGTGAGGATGTTTTTCTCTACTATCTAATGTTGTTCTTCTGAATGCAAAATATTTTTTTAGTGTTTAAGCTGATGGGTCAACAATGAATGTGTGCTGCTTTGAGTCAGATATGGAAGTTAATGGTAAGAAGACTAGCATGTCATGAAGCTTCTTCGGTGAGGAAATACCCAAAGTTATTTTGAGTATAGTTTCATTATGCTAAAAAATTGTTGCCAAGCAAACAGTGCATAAGATATGCAGTGTGCCAGTAGCAATATTTGATAGTACTGTTTGTAACATGACACTGACATTTTCTGAAAGTTTACTGAGCCATCTTGTTACAATGCTGTAGGCTGATTGTCAGATTAAAAAAAATAGTCAAGGTGCACTCTATTCAAAGTCCAACATCAATCAAATCCTTGTTGCACAAGCCTGGTGCATAACATTGTTTTGGGGTTTACTTTCCAACGCATATCCTGATTTGCATTGCAAGGTAGCCATGAAGTAAAATTGTCCAAAACTCTACTTTACATCAAGGTGGTTTATAGAGTGGGATCCAGTGATACCACCCATGTATTTTGATGCTAATCTCTATTGGGAAAACTGTTAAACTTGATCAAACCATAGTATTTTGCACTGGAAGGATCATCCATCAAATACAAAATGTATTCTGATGGGGAGGCTACAGCTTTACTGGCTACCTCCCTGCTGGGACCATTATGACTTTCCCCTCTGGGCTGACGGGGGGAATCAATGTTTCCACTCATCAGCCCAGTGGGAAAGTGGCAGCAGCATTGTCGCCAGCTCATAGCCGAGGCGCGAAAATGCTTCTGCCCCGCACGGTACACTAGCACCCATGCAATGCTCACTGTCTGCACAGCCACGGGCATGGGAGGTACAGGGGCCCCCATGTGGCCTCCTGCACCTGTTTTCCACCAGCCTTTTCATGGTGATGAAACCACCATGAAAAGGCTGGCAGAGAACCAGGTCGTAATCAGCAGGGTGGTGCTAACTTCTGCCCTGCCCTGGCTGATTCTGACCTCTGCCAATGTCAGCCTCTGATCCTGGCAGAGATGGCGGTTGGTTGACAGGGCTGCCCACCAACCTCGTAATGTGGAGGTTTGACCACCACAACCATGGCGGTCTGACAACCACTGTGAGTGTGGCGGTCTGAGGACCACCACACTCGTAATCAGGCCCTTTATTTGGAGAAAAGTGTGAAGACACCGGGACCGAACAAGGAAATCTGGGATGTATTGTCATCGTAAGCTTCAGAGAAGGCTCTAGGGGCCATATTTATCCACCTTTCACTCAGAACAACACAGCAAGACACCTGCATTGCATTGCATGAAAGAGTGAGGACCGTAATGCCCCATATCTATCAAGATATAGCACATTTCTGTTCTCTGGTTGTGCCACCCTGGTGCCAACGTGGCACCCTTGCATTATGGATCAAGGATGCCTGCATTGTAGGCACGATTGTTTTTGTGCAGGTAGAGACATGTTCTGCACAAACACAATCCTCAAAGGCATTTTCTTCTTTATA